>NC_052961.1:26304490-27504490 GCF_013358895.1 Oreochromis aureus | reverse complement strand
TCCCACAGTGAAGCATGGAGGAGGAGGTGTGGGGGTGCTTTGTTGGTGGCACTGTTGGGGATTTATTCAAAATTAAAGGCACACTGAACCATTATATGTACCACAGCATCCTGCAGCGGTATGCCACCCCATCCATTTTGTGTTTAGTTGGACCATCATTTATTTTTCAACAGGACAATGACCCCAAACACACCTCCAGGCTCTGTAAGGGCTATTTGACCAAGAAGGAGAGTGATGGAGTGCTGTGCCAGATCGCCTGGCCTCCTCAGTCACCTGATCTAAACCCAATCGAGATGGTTTGGGATGAGAAGACCCCCAAAGTGAAGGCAAAAGGGCCAATAGGTGCACAGCATCTCTGGGAACTCCTTCAAGACTGTTGGAAAACCATTTCAGGTGACAACCTCATGAGGCTCATCGAGAGAATGCCAAGAGTGTGCAAAGCAGCAATCAAAGCAAAGGGTGGCTATTTTGAAGAATCTAAAATATAAAACATGTTTTGAGTTATTTTCCACTTTTTTGTTTACTACATAATTCTAAATATGTTCATTCATAGTTTTGATGCCTTCAATAAGAATCTGCAATGTAAATAGTCATGAAAACAAAGAAAAAGTATTTAATGAGAAGATGTGTCCAAGCTTTTGACTGGTAGTGTATAAGTTATCAAAATATATATATTTAATTCATAAAATGTGAAAATGTGAAAATCAATCGGTGCAAGCCTCTTTGTGGTCCACGAGGGGGCAGCAGCACTTTCGCGCTGCAACAAATGAAGCAGTAGAAGAAGAATTTGGCCAGGCTACTGTTCCCGTTGTTTATATTGCAAAATGTGAAACTGAAGTTGTGTGGGCTGGAGGTGGAGACGAACTGAAAAGGTTTCAGGAATGAGAGCTGCAGCGCTGTAGTCCGCCAGGAAATGGACGAGATAAGGTGAGCAGCTTAATTCGTGCATTTAACTGTAAAAGTTACTTTTTCTTTCTCTCTCTGTTAGTCACAGAGTAACATTACTCTGTAACATTACATTTTATCTGCGTCGTGATAAAATGTAACGAGACAGCTGGTACATGTACACCTTAATTATCTCGTTATAACCGGAAACACCCATTAAAATCAATAAAGGTGTTATTTATTGTTATTTATAACTGTGAGCCTTCATCTGACAAGCTTTATATGGAGTCTGAGCTAATGTAGAGGCTTAATGGTTCAACAAGTCTTCTGTATGTGGAGGACTGAACCTGGCACGGACGACTGTAACCTCTGTAGACATATGAATGAAGTCATATTTATGCAAGCCAAATAAAACAAAAATAAACGACCAGAGGAACAAAACAGGAAAGACACGTTAATGCTTACAACGTATTTTGCATTCAGTATTTTTAGTTGCTCCAACTAAGGATGGCCTTCCTGTGTGTGGCATGATTCATGTTCAGTGCTAAATTTCTAGTTTTGCAATCCTCAACTGTAGAAATTATTGGTAAGTCACGATGATCAACAGTCTAAAGGATGGTGTTTCTAGATTTGGCAGTTTCCCATCCAGTGGAGTAATTTCACATGGCTGGGAAATATCTGTCTTTGTATTAACTGCTTAAGCACCTATCGAGGCAGTAACAATAAGAACTTCTGCATTTTTATTTGTATATTTTTAACTGGGACAATGTTAGTACATGTACTTAAATATAAAATATTTCTTCAGCACATTTCAAGATAAACTCAAATGCAAATCTAAAAAAAATTTAGCTGCATTTTGAAAGCGACCCTCGAGTTTACAGATCTCAAGCTCAGAGGGAGAGACTTCCACTGCTGCAAAAGCTCTGCCTTAGTTTTCAGCCTGGTATGATGCGCAACCAGTTGGCCCTGATGACATGACCTCAGGGCCCTGCTGCATGAATGTAAACTGAAACGTAAAAGGAGAAAAGGTAAACAGACATATTAAAGAGAAACATGATAAAACCACCTCAGTGTTGGCAATCCCGGTTATCGATCAACCACCTTTTTAACTGATATTTAAAATATTGTATTTATTCTGTGTAGTTTGGTTTCTATTTACCCTAATAGTAATGCAATGACTAAAAGGTGGAGGATCCAAATTATGTGAAATTTTATAAATAAGACAAATATTCATGTGTTAAACAAGATTTTCAAAGCCAAGTAAGGTGTGCTTCTGTAAAATTCAACAGTAGTGATAACAATAATGCCATTTTATTAAAGATTTCCAATCTTGTTATATAAAGACTGTAGTTTTAAAGTATTAAAGCCAGACTGTGACCGTGTAGTAATACAATAATTAATATCAATTAATAAATCATGGAAGTTTGGTAGAACATTTCAGTTTCATTATTACTGTATGCATATCATCAGTATCATCAGCAAAGAGTATTAGCTCTAGAGCAAACCAACCAATATCACGACAAAGCATGTTATAGACACGCCGGTCCACTGTGTCCATTTCAAATGTTTTTCTTCAAAATGTGAAAAGCACAAGCATGCACAAGTTGCAGTACCCACAGTGGGAGATAATACAAGTTGTTACTAAGCAAGGAAGGTAGGAAGTGTACTTCATACCAGGGTCCTTAATTGCTAGAAACTATTAGGCTAGGCTATTAAGTAACTATTAAGTAACTATTAATACTAGGCTATTAGGAAACTATTAAGATAGGCAGATAATGTGTACATGTAAATGTGTTAGTAATGTCTGCGTTAGCACTTTCCTGTCATCATTTTCATGTTGGCTTGCAATGAAATGTCTCCCTGTGCTGGTACTGCAACTTAGCATCTGTGCATCTGTGTCCATTTCTTGTTTGGAGAGGCAAAGCTTGAAATAGACACGGTAGACCAGCATATCTAATACACATTTTGACGTGCTACTAGTTTGCAACAAGCAGATTGAAAATCCATAATATATCAAAAAGAAAAAAAGAGGTTCTAGAAATGAGCCTTGAGGAACGCCTACAGGTAAACAAAGAGCTTGATTGTTGATTATATAGTCTAGTCTTCTCATATGAGAAGTTTTCATATTTTTATCCAGCGACTGTTGCTCCACACAGCTTACAACGTGTCATATTTTTCTTGAGATCAAATGCTAAATGTGTCAATATGTCTACTCTTCTATTCCTCTCAAACAGTTACATTTTGCTGTGTTTTCATGTGAAACAGTGACCATGGGAGCTAACTCTGCTGTTTTCCAGGGGCAGATCGAATGTGCATGTCTGACCTTATTACACACAGAGATTACTTCTGATTGGATAACTTTCATACTCATCCCACCTTTCTAACAACCTAATTAGTTCTGATTGGATCTCGTCTCTCCAGAATATTTTCATCTCATTTTTATTCATTGATGAAAGTGTCAGTACATTTCATCATCATTTTTTTCCTCGTGCATTAGTTTTTATTTAGTTATCACCTTGTTTTAATCACCAAATAAAAGACTGTTGATGAAAACTATAATGACAATTATTGGTCAATGGAATTATCACTGCAGTTCAGAAGACATGATTCAATCCAACAAAGGACATCAGAGGATGATTAACACTATCAAATGCTTTGCAAAGACTGAAAACACAAGCTCCCTTTGTGTAATTAGGCTCTTAACTTTTGTAAAGTTTGCTGTATCACTGGAGTGACTGGTTCAAAAACCAAACTGCACTGGGTGCAAAGCTGAATAAGTGCTGTTTAAAGAAGTGACAAACTGATAAGCTGCCAGTTTTTCAGCCACCTTAGAAAGAACAGGCAGAACGCCTACAATTGTCAAGAACTCGAGGTTCGCCATTTTTGTGTATGAGTGTAAATTGATCATAATTTACCAGTGAGCACACCTTAGGAGGACACTGTATGTGATGTGGGGTGTGTTTGTCGTCTCCTAGGGTCCATTTTTATAGACCTCTAAAGGATTTGCTGAGGAAAGCTGCCGCAAACATATTTATTTTATGATTCAGTTGTAAGATGCTTGCAAAAATGTGGCCTCTGATAAGAAAACCTTTGATATTTCGTAGGAGGAAATGCACAAGTAGACACAGCTTTCACTGTGACACCGAGCAATCATTAATGTTGTTATCGAAACCAGCGACACATTCAAATGTTTGCTGCCATAAATGTCTGTTATGTTTGTCTTCCTTTGTGTGATGTTTTCTGCATTTGAATGTGCAGCATGTAACAGCCTGATGGATCCCGGCTTATTTAGAGTTTCGCTTTTTATCAGTGAGCAGTGTTTGTTTTTTTTATTTAAGTTGAGTGACCAGAATGAATATGATCGTCTGCAGTTATATAAAATTTGTTTACTTTTTCAGTCCTCTGTTGGGCAACCAGCCACAACATGGCTCAGACCTTCCGTCTCCGAACCTGAGGCCGAGACACCAGGAACTGATCCCGACACCATGTGGACCGGTGAGATACTGACGCTGCCGTGCCGGGAAGCGAAGCGCATGTTTTCATTCCTGTCGTGCTTTGATTGTGATTTTTTTTTTTTTTTGTGGCTTTCGCAGATTGTTTCACATTCTTTGTCCTTTCCATCCTGCTGCAGATAAAGCCCTGGTCGGAGCTGCCGCGCCTGCTGCAGGGCTATTTCTGCTTCGCCATACTGTCTCTGCTGGCGCTGCTTGGCCTCACCGTGTTCAGCCTCTACAAGCAGCACACGGACACGGACGTGTCCGATGAGGACAACTTCACTGTGTCGCTGATCCAGCTAGTTGGAATAGGTGAGTTCGTTGAGAGCAAGGAAAAAAAAAGACATTTGCAGCGTTCATCACCGCCCCCACCGCCTCCTTTTAAAAAGCAGAAGTTCTTTTGTTGCAATCATATGATGAAAACTTCAGTGGAAGGAGCCGGTTCCAGTGGGTAATGTGTTCAGTGATGATTTGTGTCAACTGAGCTAGCTTTATTTCCTCATAGCTCAGGTTTACAGCATTTCCCATAAAAATGACTTGAGCTGCACTCTCTACCTGCCCTGTAGAGATTTGAGGAAATGGTGACTTTTGCTTAAAGCAGCTTTTGAAGTGTCATTTCCAACAAACACTGGGATGCTGTGTAAAACCGAAATAAATGCAAAATGCAATGATTAGCAAATAAATTGTGGAGCTTAGTGTAGCGTAAATGTTACCTCTGAGGAGATGTTTGATGAACAGAGTAGCAAAGTAACTGATTTTGTTCATGATCATTAACATTTTTTACACAGAGAGCTTCATTAAAAGCTTTGTATCGTATACTTATATCCTTAAGCTATATGATTGAGACATATAGTGCAAATACTTCATCTTTATTCAAAGCACTCGTCTTGCATGTGAGCTCTGCCTGTTGTCTGCCCCCTGCAGTGTTCTGCATCTACTACATCACCCGCGGCGTGCTGCAGGAGAACCGACAGGAGCTGGTGGCGTTCGTGCTCAGCGTGCTGGTGGTGATGATTCGATCGGTGGTCAACTTCTCCGTGCTGGGGACGAAAGGCCAACAGGAGCTGCTGGTGAGGAGTTTGGAGGGAATCGTGAATATTTCTTGTGCAAAAAGCAAATAGAACTTTGACTGATTTGGATTTACAAAACAAAACCAGAGAATATAATAATGTTAATATGAGCAAATATTTGAGACAATGTAAAAAAAACATGGTAAAACATCATTAGCGTGACAGAAGTATATTAAACATCAAGATATTCTATAAGTCCTGCGTGACTGACTGATGGCTGCAAAAATGGCACCATTTTTGTAGTTTTCGCTCTGTACACCACCTCAGTGGATTTTAAATCAAACAGTCAACATGCCTGTGATTGAAGTGCAGACTTCATTCAGATTTCTTTTCACAAAATATTTCATTAACTGTAAGAAATTACAGCCAGTTTTATACAGTTTTCTATTTTAAGAGGCCCAGCAGTGACTGGAAAAACAAACATAATTTGAGATATGTATGTTTTATGTCTTTTGACTTCCTTAAGTCTAGAAGAGCATCACCAAATGCTGCGTTTCCTCCATTGACATGCTCTTCCCGGTCTTCACTGCATGTCCCCTCCCATTGCTAGTTGATGTGACTTTCTTTGCCTTCAGTTTTGTTTTCAGTAACCGAAAACGTGCTCACAGAGAGCTGTTCCAGCTGAGCACGGAACAGCTAATGATGGCCTCCTTCCGCTCCTATCAACTACGGCTGTGCGATATGATGAAATATATTGGATGACGATATGGAAACATCTGTCACTTAAAATTATACATTATACGTTTGTTTCGTGGTGTCGCAAAATACACAGAGAATACCAGTATAGCCAGTAAAAGTGAGGCAGAACATGTTAGCTCCAAACAGAAGGACCAGTCAAAACAAATCGAGGACCTTATTTCTAAACAAGGGGCTACCTCTGTAGCATGGACACGGTTTGGTTATGAAAGTCTACACGGACCAGAAAACTGTACTATGCTAATTATGCCGCAAACCGGCCCCCAGCACAGACTCAAACATGACAAACCTCGTCTACTAGCTACGCAAGAATCACGTGAAAGAGTATGGAGAGAGCTTACGGACGAGAAGCAGAAAATAGCCATCAGCTGCTCAAAATAAACCTTAGACTCAAACGGTAGAACAGGCTTTTCCCCGCAGCAGTTTCATGCATTGGTCAAAACACTCGGCTCCAGGAACACGACCCCCAGCTGAAAACACTTCACACAAGTGGAGTTGCCAGAGATTCACAGAATTTACAGAAAAAGCATTATTTTGTGATATAAATCGTTATTGGGATGAGAAATGTCTTTTATCGGAATATGAGATTTTGGTCATATCAACATATCTTCAGGCCTCATATTGACAGATTTCCAGTGAAATGTACCAAACACATGTTAAACACTTGGAATGAACTGCAGAGCTTTTATCTGCTCAGTTTAATTTTCCAGGTAGTTTTGACTCCTTCAATTAAAGCTGAAAGTCTGCACTTCAAACATGTTTGATAGGTTGATTTAAAATCCACTGCCATGGTGTACAAAAGAAAAAGGAAATCAAATTTGTGCCATCATCCAAAATACTTGTGTATGCGTCAGCTCTGAATAGTGTCATCTTTGCTTCCTGCTGCTGCTGTTAAGACACGAAAGGAAACAAAATAAACGAAAAAGGAAAACCCAAAGGAAACATGTCAGCAGGCATCGTGAATGATTACTTCATGTTTAGATGATTCTTAGTTCCACCACTTGATGTCACTGTGACTGTATGTGTCAGCCACTTCTGGGTATGAGCATAGATCTGTGTGCGTGCACGTGTGCATGTGTGTGTAGTTTTAGTGAATGTTGAGACTACATGTTGATGGTTATAGCTGTGTGTTGGTGTTTGCAGAACATACATAAAAGCAAAGGTGGTAAACCTGTTATAACTCCACCAGTGTTCTATTTAAAAGCATGCAAAGCCCCAACAAGAGCAGTTCATATCACGCACAGTCTACTGTACATGCAGCTGAGTGTTGAGTTACTGAATAATGCCACATTTCTGCAAACTGAACCGTTTTTTTTACTGGCGGGTGACTGATATGACTGATAGGAGAATAATTTGATGTAATAACTGCAGAGCCTTTAATTTTTCACCGTGCACAAATCTGAAGCACAAACTGAGTGAGCAGCGGCGATCTGTTTGTGTGGCAGGTGCGTTTTGTGTGCATCGTAACCCTGGGCGTCGTGCACATCTTTTGCACCACACTCCTCATCCGGAGACCAAACATGATGGCGTTCCGCGTGGGCGGAGCCTTGGAGTGCCTTCAGGAGCAGTATTTCCTGCTAAACCTCTGTTTCTCCATGGTGACCTTTGACCTGCAGGCTCAGGTACACACACGTTCCCCTTTTGTATTTTACAGTAGTAATTTTTGGCATTTCACACGTGCAGCATGTGCTCCTGCATGTGCTCCTCGTCAGATGCTTTTTTTCCTAGGTGTTCAGCGTCCTGCAGTGAGGCGAGTTTGTTTTTAACAGAGCTGATGAGCGGCTTCGTGATGTTGTGCTGTTGGTGTGACCTTTTCAGTTGTGCCTGTGCGTCCTGATCTTAACAACGAGCCTGGCCACGGCTGGTGCCAACAACATAATCGTGGGTGTCGGAGTGTTCTGGGCCATCCTGACTACAGTTGTGGGCGCTGTTGCGGTGAGACCTTTTTATACATCCTTTGGTCACACCAGAGAGTCACAAGCGACAATAAACCAAAAAAAAAAAAGAAACATAGATGCACTTTAAACAGTCACAAGCTCAAGAGCAGCCAATTGTAACCACTTGTTTTTGTTTTTTAGGTTTTAAAGGAAAAGAAAGTTTTGGTTTGGATCTTTATGGTGCAGAATGTTCCTCAGGTGGCATTCTTTGTGTATCTGATGTACACGGTAGGCTGAGATTTCCCTCATTTATTCAAATATTTTATTTAACTACACATTTTGTTGTTCCGTTTGTGTGAGTGTGCTTTATGAAGTGAGTCTTCCTAATAATAATCCTGCATAAATGGCTTAGGAATGACTGTCACATAACTTGTGCTTCAAATATGACCGAACGGTGCCTTTGTTGGGGGATCAATACACATTTTATTATATCTGTGAGAATTTATCATAGTGTGACTCAGTGATGAGTTTTTTGGGACAACGTGGAAAATGGAGATAAAATGTAGGTAAAACCAAATCTCATGAACTTTATTTACAATATACCAGGAAAGTTTGGACCTGGACAACAAAAGTCTGGAAAAGTAAGTAGCACTAAAAAGAAACAGCTGGAGGAACATTTTGAAACTCATTAGGTTCATTTTCAACAGGTCAGTAACTTGATTGGGTATAAAAAGAACATCTTAGAGAGGCAGTGTTTCAGGTGACATCTTATACAGTTTTTCTGTCACTAGGAAACGTGAAAAGTCACTCAAAGCACATTTTTCCTTAATATTTCACAGTGAGTCCTGCACAGCAACACAATGGTTTTTATTCCAAGACTTCAAATCCGTTTATTTGTGCTGTAAATTTGGGCATTTGTTCATCGGGGAGTGACTTAGGTGCAGTAATAAATGCAGTTGGTGTAGCACTTAAATAGTTACTTTCCAGTGTTTTTCAGTATTGCCAGTAAACCCCCCCAAAAAGGCAAAACAAGCAGCATTTCAGTTCACTTTCTGACACGATCGCTGCTCAACCAGATCCGCTTCATTAAAGCACATCCTCACATCACAGGGGCGCTGGCCTCTGTGATGTGAGGATGGCGCCGCATGTTGGCGTTCTCTTCTTTGGGTGAGCCGTGCGCTCAGATACAGGCGCCTGCGGGGAAACAATGATTTTGCTTTAATCGCAGGTGGGAGAGAAATGGTTCCAGGACACTACGTACACGGTGGAGGCAGCTGCTGTAACCGGGGCTTTGATTTCACTGGTGATCAAAGTGGTTTTATTCTGGGGCCTCATCAGACTGGTACACAGCTTTGGACAAGGCCTGAGAGAGAGAAGTGAGTTTACTGCTTCAGTCCTTTAAGAGTCACTTTGAGCACAACACAAAACACACACTGCATCTGGAGAACACCGAGTTAGCAGTTTCTGTTTGTTCCTAAATATCCTGAATTTGTTTGCTTGTGATGTTGATTGTAAGAAACCTGAGTTTTCCTGAATTTGCCAACCTTGAGCATCAGGATACTGAAACCTTGTGTTTTTATTGTTCTTCACAGTGTTTGCACACAACAAGTGATAAAACATCAGGACCAAGGAAACAGCTGCACGCTGTGGGCTTAACGCACCGTGATGCTGACAGCGGGGCTCACATTAAGTCTGCCAAAATCATCACTCAGCATGTTTTTTTATATTTCCATGTTCTGTATACTGTAAGAATGTTAATGTGTTTCTGGCTTCAACAGTGTCCCTGTTTACAGAATTTAAATGAATTCTGAGGCTTTATTTGCATCTGATATAATCAGTCTGTAACTGGATGCGTGCATGCATCATGATGTGCGATGTGACTCTCTGTATTTAAAGACCTCACTATCCAGGTTGTGCCAACACTTCTATAGTAGTGCATTAGCGTACTAGCTAAGCACGGCTCACTGACGCTGTACGCTCTGCCACTCTCTGTGGCTTTAGTCAGACTGCGACTGAAATATTTTCCTTTGAATGTCGTCACGCAGGTAGATCAGTCTGGCTGATGCGATCGTATCCTGACAACATCTGCTTTCCCTCAAGGAGATGGTTTATCTGGGTATGCGCCGCATGTTTATACCGTGTGCAAATCGAGTCTTGGAGTACATTTAAATACCACTAGACGGAAATATTTCCCTTTGAATGTCGTCACGCCGGTAGATCGTTCTGGTATCCTGTCAACATGTGTTTGTAAACTAGCTTTATAAAATCGTTTTTACACCAATATGCATTTTAACACCTAAACCGAGTTTTGTCGCGTTGCCAACATCCTCCACTTTAAAAAAAATTGATTTCTTCCTGTAAATTGTATTCACGGTTATATTGACTGATTTAAGTTTGCTTTTTAAAATCAGAAATGTTTAAATTAACTCGTGCAGTCGACCACCACGACTAGCCGTGTTTTTATTGACATATTTTTTAAACTCTCTGCTGCACTTTAATGCACTCCTGTTTTTTTCATTCAAAGTTCTTAATAAAGTATTTTAACAAAAACTTTTTGATTTTCCCATCTTTTTGGGACATGCAGCTCTGTGCAAGTCTTGATCCACTCTTCTTCACATAGCAAAATTGGTATGGCCCGGATCTGGCCCACACAATGTGCTTACACATGGCCCACGTACGGCAAAGAATGACGGCCCTTTGGTGGCCCAGATCTGGTTTGCCAGAGGTGGCCCACACATAGGCCAGCACAAGGCCAGTTGCAGACACACTGGTGGTCCTGTACTGGCCCAGAACAGTTTCAGCTCTGGCCCCAGATGTCAGCCTAATGTGTACCTTAATCAAGCCATGTGATAATATAGCTTGATTATTATGCTGGAACATAATAGTGCAAAAGAAACATGACGAAACTCTGGCCTGATTCTTTTATAGCGCTTTTCTACTCTCCCAATTACTCATAGTGCTCTGTACAACATGCCACATTCACCCACTTTCTCTAAACTGAGTGCTTTCTAACTACATTCATACACATTCACACTCTTGACATGCAGACTGGAGGAGCCAGGGATCGAACCACTAACCCTCTGATCAGTAGGTGACCTGATCTACCTCCTGATCTACAGCCACCCGGTGACAAACGTGAGTAAACCCTCACTAGGTTTTGGATAAAGTGTACACTCACAAACCTGCATTTGAAACGTTGGCTACCACAGCAGTATAGTATTGCAACATGGCATTTGGGTCTTCTAACTAAAAAAGGAACATAAATAGTGCCATCATTGCCAGACCTGGCCCACATCTGGTTGACATACACCCTGCCATGACACCAGTCAGTCAGAAGTGCGAGCTTGATGACGGATCCGGGCTAGACTTGTTTTCTAAGAGCCTGGGCCACATAAACCGAACCACAATCTGGCCAGATGTGGCATGCCATCACATAAACAGTGCCATCTACTCCAGGCCTGGCCTATATCTGACATATGACATACCACTTACCATGCCAGAAGTCAGCCAGCAGTGCCGGCTCGACACCAGATCTGGGGCAGACCTGTCTGCTACATGGGTCAAATTTTGCTTTCAATGAGCCAGACGTTGTTGTACTTCTCCCTAAAGTGAGGGAGTATGTAATCGGTTCCGTTTGTTTGTGTGTCTGTTTGTTAGAAGTGTATCATCCACAGTTTTCAATATATTAATTTCACATTTTGGTAGATAGATATCAATAACAGCTCGAGCTGATTAATTTTGGTGAAAATTGGGTCAATTTCAAGGTCAGATCAAATATGAACATCACTAATAACTTGATATTACCCACAATTCTTAGTGGATTGTTTTCAAACGTCACAACAATATACCAGGCCTTGTATTTGACCTTGATTGTCACTGCCCAAGAAACCATGTATCATATGAAAGGGCATAGACAGCTGTACAACAACATTTGACGTCACAATAACAAGCTGACGTCATCATATTGTAATGAAAACACCTGACGTCAGCGTAACTTTTTAAAGTGGTCTTTTCAGTCACCTCCTTTTACACGAGGATTTTCAGAGGAATGTTTTTGTGTATGTTAAGCCACTTAAAATTGAATCATCATGAATCATTCAAGCATAAAACACCTTATCAAAGGATGAACCAGCGTTGTGTCTGCACATAACAGGCAGCTTGGCAAAGATGCTATTTTAAATGGTTTCTTTAGGCACTTTGTTGCTGGAAGCGTGTCACAAAACACGAGACCGGCATAAAAAATATTTTTGAAACAAAACAGGTGATTTACAGAGAGCTGTTGGGTGAAAACTTGGCTTATCATAGTGTGATGTGAAGTGTGTACTTAAACATTTTGAGGAAGCTGGACAGGACGAAGGACAAAAGTGGCAGGACTAAAACATCTAGAAAATTGTCAAAAGCTTAATGATCCCAAACACACTGTCAATACAGTAAAAGCAAACCAGGATAGAAAACACAGTAGAGTCCTATCAATCATGGATTGGGCTCCTCAGAGTCTGGATCAACATTACTGGGATCATCTTCACAGAGAAGAGAACAAAAGAGCTTCAAGAAGCCTGGAGAACTATTCCTGAAGAAATGACAAGAAAGCTGCCAAAGAGAGTTCAGGCTGTGTTGAATAATAACTCAGGTCACGCCACATATTCACTGATTTGAGTTTTACAAACTTTGTGTTTGAGCATTTAAACAGCTGCACCCATTTTCCGGAAAAACAGAAAGAAATGGGGTGTGACTCAGGACTGTACTTACAGTAACACTGCTAATGCCCATGATTTTATCATACAACAGGTTTCATTTGTCAAAGCACATGATCAGACACATACCACACACAGGTTGTTGGTTAAACCCGTTTATTAAATGTTTTGGGAAAAATATCAGACTCCATATTAGAAACATTAACAAGTGTACTCATACAAAATTCCCATTTACAAAAGTGAAAAGCACTTTGAGAGTTGACAATGCTTCACAGAAGAGTCGTCAAAGCCTGGTTATCTTACTGAACTTCGCGCGTGTGTGTTTTTAAACTGAGATTAGACCAACATTTGAAATAATTCTGTCACTGTCCACGTCAGAAATGAGATTATTCACTTTGTCCTGGAATGCATTTAGAGAGATCTTTAGCTCTGTTTGTACTTCTGTCCAATGACACCGTGTTAGAAATTTAGTTGGATGAGCAGAACTACTAAAAGCAGATTGGTCTTCATCGGTGAAACAGAATTTACATCCGAAAAACGTTAAAAAAAAAAAAAGAAAGTACTAAATAGATTATCCATTAGTAATACATTAGAAACTGTTAATAAACACGTGAACTTTACAAAATACATCTTATTCAAACATTACATTTATATACATACTCAAAAGCTCAAGGAATGATTAGCTTTTAGTGCTCGGGTGGTTTTTGTTTAGCGTTACAGATGAAAACTATTCATCTTTTCACCCTGACACAGTTTGTTGAGCCAATTCACAACATATATATATTAACATCAGGGCACTAAGCCCGAACAGACATGTAAGGCAGGCCACCTCGAAGTAATCACCAAAGGCAGCACAGGGGTAAACTGATAAGAACAGATCCAAAGTCTCACACCATTAAACCACCCACATCCCACAGACATTGGTCTATAAAATATACTATGGCTTAAAGCACATTTTAAAAAGCAGACTTTAAAAATACAAAGTATGAAATATGAAGACTTCCAATCTGTGTTCTCTTAGCCTGGAATGGATACCGCCTCCTAGTGTTCACCCCGTGGTTGATAGTAGAGATATTACACAATGTAATAAATGACACAAACGAGTGACAATCAAGTGCTGCGGACAGCGTAGACAAACAGTCACAATGTGGTAACAATGAGAATGCACAAAAACACAAATCTGTGCAAATGTGTGATTTAAAAAAAAAAAAAAAAAAAAAAAAAAAAAGCGTGGTGTAAACCTTGAAAAATATTATTTCTCTATATGAATGATACCAGTGTTTAAGGCACAGTCTGTAATGTTATGTTGCTGTTGCTAGGTAGATGTACTTAAATCTGCTCCTCCAAGAGACGCAACTAAAAAAAAAACCTCTAAAAACAACATTTGCCTTTCATTGATAGCATTACATCCATTTTTTTTTTTTTACCAGAGTCGAATCTTTCCTGGAAAGTGCAACTCTGCCGTCACCCCTACCGAGAGCGCTAGCTTTTACCCTGCCATCTGATTAAAAAGTGCTACGACACATCTGATAACCACCATCTGATAACCACAACTGACCTTTTAAAGTTTCAGTACAAGATCACTTCAAGTGTTGCGTTTCCTTTTCCTTACTAGTCAAAACACTTTGTTAACAAGCTGAAGTTTTAACTTCAAGTAAGGAGAGGTTTTCACAGCATTCAGATCCTGGAGTAATAGTGGAACCAAACTCCATTCAAAAATCCATCATTTTAAAAATCTTACACACCGAACGTCCAGTGGGTACATTTGGGAGATTGTATTAATGCTTCATAGTTCATAAAGAAAAAATATATTGATTTGGTTTAATTTTCTTCAACTAATGCTTGTAAAAAACGTTCAGTTTTTTAATTTATTAAAGTCATATTTTGAATCTTACGGGCATGTTGCAGCGTCCACATTTCAGCCAATTGCAGTCTTTACAGGGGTTTAGCTTTTTACTGTCGTGAAAGAAATGTTTACCAAAAAAAAAAAACACTTACTATAAAAAAAAGAATGACGAAACAATATTTTAGAAAGCAGGACTTAGTATAAGCAATTTTTTTGTTTGTTTTTTTTAAATTAAAGATACCTTGTATGCTTGTCCTTATTTCCTATCATATATGCACAGTGGTACACTGGTAGAGCTCAGGCTTCAAACTGCTCTAAATGCTCGGTCCCAGATCATTTTATTCCTTCTAGTCTTCGGTATTTATGATGTCAGTGAGAACAGAGAATCCCTAACCTTCTGTTTACAAAGCACAGCCAATCAAAAGAAAGCTGTGTTTGTGAGGGGGTGGGGGAACTAAAACTGTTGCTGTGAAGGTGGATGAAATGAGGGGCTGTAGCAACCTCATTTTACTGAAAACTATTATAACAGATTTTTTTTTTTTATTTTGAAGGGAGTTTGGTGAGACTGTCTATCCATAAAAGATGAAAAAAAAAAAAAAAAAAAAAAAAAAGGCACAGAGAACGGTCAAGCTAAAACCAAGACTTTGAGGAGACCTCGGAAAAGGCCTCAGAATTCCTCATCCTCTGAGCTGAGGTAGTTCTGCTTCTTCCTCACGTTCCAGTGTAAGCACTCGGCCAGGCTCTCGAACCAGTCATTAACCGGGTCCCGGAAGCAGATCGATGGAACGGGGAAGCAGGAAGTGGTGATGGTAATACTGGAACAAGAATTTAAATGAAAAAAATAAATAAATAAAAGGAGTTTTACTTCTTAAGGGCTGAACAAGGAAAGACCCTTTTCATTGTTTGTAGTCTTAACAAAAGAGGTGTTGTCTTCAAACTTCCTTATAAAGATATCCCGGCAGCTCGCTTCCAATAACCAGAAAGCTGATTATGTTTTTGCTGAGTTACATAAAGGAAGAAGCTGGATCGGACTCAGGAGACACTCATGGACTCAAGCCCATTAAAGCAGGTTGATAAGGTTACATAACAAAGCCTTTAAGTGTTGAGGCAGCTGCAGGGGCGTTAAACTTATCAAGTTCTCAGTCCGTGGGCTTCGTTTAGCTTAATTCAGTTTCACCTTTTCTCTCTCTGTGTGTGTGTGTGTGTGTGTGTGTGTGTGTGTGTGTGTGTGTGTGTGTGTGTGTGTGTGTGTGTGTGTGTGTGTGTGTGTGTGTGTGTGTGTGTGTGTGGGGGCATTATGGCCTCGGCATGCAGACTAACCTGTCCCCGTGGCAGATCTCTTGTCTCTTTCGTCCATCAAACGACACCCATGCTGTGTTTCTGGCATCACGTGAGAGCATTATCTGAGAGACAACGCAGAACAAATGCAGACGTCAAAGAAAGAACATGCTTCATCTTTTGTGTGCGTGACGTTACTGCTCAGATTCAAATGAGATCTACTTGTACAAGCCTGTGTCTTGTTAAAACAAATAAATAACAGCAAATGCACGTGATGAATGAGCTTTTTTGGCAAGCACGCAAATACCTTGAGCTCAACTCCGGCCGGCACCACGATGGGTCTGAAGGAGAGAGAGTGCGGGCAGATGGGGGTGATCATGATGGCCGGGACGTTGGGATGGATCATGGAAGCTCCTGCTGCTACTGCGTACGCTGTGCTGCCTGTAGGTGTGGAGACTATCACACCTGAGTGGACAGAGATGCAAAAGCACATTTTCACTGAAGCTCAGGTACTTAACAGGATATCCAAGAGTCACTGCAAAGGTTTGGCTACTTTTTTTATTTTAGGCAGAAAAATGTCTAGAAGCTTCTGCACAAAGTACAAGTATTACTAAGAGGTGACGGTAAGTCAGAGATGCAGGCTGAACTTTGCCCTTCTTTACACTCTTTTGATGGCTCAGTGCATTAATCACCACATAGTGAAGCAAAACTGTTGTTAGCCTTATCAGCATGCAGCACTGATCTGATTTCAGTGCCACTCACCATCTCCCTGCACTGTAGTAATGAGGTGTCCATCCAGGAACAGGTCTACGTTGGAGAGATAGGAGGAGGGTCCTCGGTCCACCACCACCTCATTCAGTACCTGCAGATTTGTGAGAGGGAGAAAAAAAACAATTCACATGTCAGATGATTTTCAATTTGCCACAACCCCCATGTCTGCTGATATGATGTCACCCACTCGCACCACATTGTTGGATTTGTGCCAGTATAAATATTTGTCAGAAGCCATTAACCTCATACGTGCGGTCAGAGCTACATTTCACAAATGACTCAGTTTGCTCCTGCTGCTCTTTAAACAGCAGGTTAACAGCCTGCAGGCACCTTCTTTGAAGACGGCCGAGTCAGGACGAGCAAACTGCATTAGCGAGCCGTTTTGACCTATTTTTAGTGCGGGCTGCGGCTGCGAGGGGCGCTGCACCCTGCAGTTATGTGACAAAAACTTTTATCGGACAACCAGAAGCTCTAACCTACAGAGGGACAATCGTCTGTGAATCTGCATTCTGCTGCAGGAACAATTTGGGTGTCTATGTCCGAATGCGAGGTGGACACATTACCTGATACTGCATGGCTTTGCGGCTACTTTCGATGTCCCCGTTGGTCAAAATGATCCCCTTCTCGTCCACCCTGGCCTTCTTCTCCCAGTTCTCTTTGAGCACCCGCACTTTCAAGCGACTTCTTAAGACAATGGCCGTGTTACCTGCAATCCGTACAAATGCATTAAGCTTCCTTTAAGGAAAATAACACACACAACAAACCTTCAGTTATGCAAACAAAACAGAAAGATTTGTACAAGTAGGTCATACAAACATGGAGGCTGAAAGACTGGTTAGAAAACATTCATTACCTTCAATAATTTGGTTGACCTGAGACTGGTACATGTCAAATTTGAAAGGGGTCAGAAAGCCCAGGGAACCCAGGTGGAAGGCCATGACTGGTGGAACGCTCTCCTACGGGGGAGGGAGGAGACGGTTATGTTTACAGCAGCAAAAGCAAAAACGCTCAGAGTGGCGGCACGGGCGACCGGCTGAATACCTGGAAGAGCGAAGATGCGTACAGCAAAGTTCCATCTCCACCAAGACAGATGATAAAGTCTACACGGTTGGAGATGTCGTCGAGATCTAGGAGATTAAAGACAACTTATTTAAATCTTATTAAAAAAATATAAAATAAAATAATAATATACACTTCATGTAACTGGATCAGAGATGACAGGTGTCCGTACCTTCTCTGAAAGTGCAGAATTTCTTTGTAACAGCCGCAAAGTTTTCATCGCCTGAAATGGCTGGGTCCTCCAGGACTTTCTTTTCCACGTAAACAATCATGTTTTTCCCCTAAACGACACGACAATCGAGAGCCGGTTATTTTTACTAGACATGCGGCATAACATTAACACTCAGCAGTTTCCCACCAACAAACACTGCCCCCCGCCCTTCGGTTTGTGGTTACCTCAGTGAGGAACATGCAGAGCTCTTTGAAAGGCTGTAGCAGACTGGCATCTCGGATCTTCTTGATGACAAGGACACTTTTTGGTGGTTTGTTCCACGTCAGCCTCTGGCTGGCGGGATCCTGAATGTGCCTGAACAAAGAAACAGGTCAGAACAAAGACATCGTCACTCAGTGCAAAACGGCATCAAGCTGCATCACCGGCTTACGTAAAGGGCCTGGGACGTGAGCCCCGAGATCTTAGTCAACACATCTTATATCAGCTAACTGAAAATTCCTCTTGTTCATCACCACTAAGGCTGCTCAGAACCTATCCAATTAGACACGTCGGCTTACTGTCTAGCTCTGCTGCCACACACATGTGAATCTGTCTGCAGGGTTCTGACTCAACCGCATGATCATCTCGGTTATTAAAATACTTACAAAACTGCAAAACATTTAAGAAAACCCCCCCAAAACAAACAAACATCTGATTAAAAGTTAAAGTAGAAACTAACGGGATGCATGAAAATCAGAAACTCTCACAGGTTAAAAAGACATACGTCTGCTGACTTGAGTTAGTTACAGCTCTGCCATACATATTAGGAACTTAATGACTCTACAATCAGCTGATTCTAGTTCCTACAAGCAGTTCCTATGCAAGAAGCTGATTTTACAGCCCTGGAAATATATGCAATTACAGTTACAGGAGTGAGAAGTTAGAGATTATTCAGGTTCAGTCACCAGTAGCATAACTGCACAGTCAAACATACTTGTTCTTTTACACTTTCATATAAAAGCTTTTTAAAATCCTTTCTTATTGATTTTAATCAAACCGCATCTACACATTTCAGTAAACCCTTTAATAAACATTTGGATCAAACCACTGAAGCTGCTTAAAACGCATGACACAACAGGAGTATTATGCACCGACCGAGCATTAGCTTTGAAACAAAATGAACATTAATTAGCTTAGCATTAGCATGACTTTTTGTGGGGTGTTGAGCCTCGTTACTCAGAGCAATAGATTTTCACAGATCAACTTCTCTCTTATCTGTTATCAATAAAACTTCAACATTTCAATTTCAGCTGTGGTACGAGCGTAGACCTCAGGAATGAAATAAAATCATGCGGCTATCCTGGTGCAAAAACGTCCAAAACTACTGATGACAAAACTTCAGCGCATTCATGGATACATTTGGACAAGTAAACACATGCAAAAATCAATCATTAGTAAGTAATGCATTAACCTACATGAGTATTTCTGTGAAATCAGCACTGAATGTGTGGGTGACCACAGGAATCAGACAAAGTACCAGATCATATCTGTGGTGCTGAAGTTGTTCCATCAGCCTGTAACGGTTCTTCCCTCCATGAGTGACCTTACATCTCCACATACAGTTCACAGCAACAGCACATGGCCTGCTATTTTTTTCGAATGCTAAAAATTTGGAAGTTGCAGCAACAACCACATCGACCCGCTTTTTCCACTTCTTCTGAATTAATGTCACAGGAATCAACGCAATAGATTGACTCAACATCCTTGAAGCTTTAATCCTCATGCGAGGACATATTACATGCTTTGAAATCAGCCGCCACACTGTTAAAGCAACACACTCCTACTAACCCCGTATGATAAAGCAGTGACCAGTGATTTTAAAAAACCCCCACAGCAAACACACCTACGCAACTCCCACCATAACATAAGAAAAAGCTGTGACACATTCAGTTCCCCTTTCTTTAAAAAAAACCCCGAAAAATGATGTAAAGACAAAATACCCCCAAAGTCAAAATTAGAACATTCATAGATTACTTACAAAGGCTGTGATGGCTGGTACATTTTTAAAACAAGAGGACTAGTTAAACGTAGTAAAACATTTCGAATGATTTGGCTCTGACACACTGACACACACACACACACACACACACACACACACACACACACACACACACACACGTGCCCAAACATCTAAAACTGAGCAGTGCAGGCCTGCTTTCAAACACAATCACATGAGACAAAAGCAAAACTTCATTAGCATTTGAAGCAGCGACAAGCTGTGATCCATTCATGGACAGTTTCTCCTCTGACCACCTCAAAGCATGCTCAGCCTGACCTTCCCCTTTCAATCATTAAGCCCCGCACATATAAACAACAACTTTTAAATGTTTATTTTTGTTACCGAGCTGGAAAAAAGTTGAATTCTCTGTCTAAACTTAAGAAGCCGTTTAATATTAGCTACCCTGCAGGTCACTGCAGTGCAACTCTCTGAACACCTGTCTGGCAGCGGTGGCATGCCAGTTAATATTTCACCTACTGAACATGTTCTCTCTGTTGAGAAAGACACAGAAGATGCTAGAAAACCCTCTCACCATTTCCAGACTCTGTTCTCGCTGTGGCTCGCGGGAGCGTCCTGCAGTACACACTGGTTGAACTTCATAACTGTACACATGTAACGGAGATGCTGCTTCAGGATGACTCAGCTGGAGAACGGGGCTCTGTCGTCGTTGCCCGTTCTGACAAAACAGTTCATTCTGCTTCTAACTACTTCCTTGAAAGCTGCACATTATAGCAGCTGAAACAGTTTGCTTCCCCAAGTCCAGTCGCGGGTCAGCCACCGGCAGTCTGAGAGGCTGAAAGTGTCTCCATGCGCTGAGGTCCGGCCCTGAGAACAACTAACAACAACAAGCAGCAATGCCACCCCTGCTGATGGATCCTCTGTGGCTATATTTGGCCCAGCGAGGACTTAACACTAAACCTTCCTGTTGCATTCTGCTGCTGAATCAGACCTCTCACTCATCTTAAAGTTGACTTCATCTCAGACTCCACCCCCTCTGTGGTACTGAACCCGCCCATTTCTGGGAAGGACCTTCCTTGTCAGACAGGTGCGATTATCTCAAATACTGAAACCACACCGGTAGAACTCAGAGGTCATAGACCTGGTACAATGCAATGAAAGACCTCTTAGACCAATGGGCAAGACAGATGACTAATGTGATCTGTCAGCTTTAGAAAGGAAACAATCAAACACATCAACAGAGCTTTTGTTAGGAAATTATGCAATTCTGGGTTATGGTAATACACCAGGATCTATTCGAGCTTCCTCATGCTCTACAGTAAGCAGAGAGAGAGAGAGACTTAAACAATATGGGCTTTATTCAGAGTACAGACATTGTACCATAAAAATCAAATTTCACACATGATATAATGGGACCCTGCAGTGTGACTGTAACAGGAAACACAAATAACTCACAAAACCAACAAGAAGTAGTCTTCAGACATTAGCTGGTCTTAGTCTCCCCGCTGGTATTTTCACATCAGTGTGCATTTATATAATGAGAAAAGCCTCGAACTAAGTCAAAGTTTATGAATAGTACCTGCTGTAAATTATTTTTTGGGCGTCCTTTAGAAAGGTTTTAGTGGAAGATTGAAGATGATCACTAACATTACAGTAAATTTCTAAAAAACAATAACTCTTCTTATTTTCTGCACGTTTGGTTTGGCCCATTTTTGCACCAGGTGCCCTTCCTGACAACCCTAAATGGATTTGAGTCTCCTCCCACATTCACAAACGTGTAAATCACTACACCTCTCCCCTACTATACTAGTAATGCACACTCTGTATGAGAAGCATGGACTTCTTATCTTTGCTTGCGTGAACTGATCACGCTTGGTGCATCTCGTTGGGCTTTAATTCAAAATAATATAATAAACATATTGTCACTACCATTCGGCCACTTTGGATAATTAAATTTTGATCACAAGGAATTAAACGTACTTGTAGATTTAATAAAAGGCCAGGCTTAATTTGGTTCAATTAAATCCCTACTTAGTGGAAAAACTCAACATAAGTTCTGATTATATTTTAGCACACGTAGGCATGACATAAGCACTCTGTGTGCATTCAGCGGTAGTTCGGATTTGACTACAGTTGCCTCAGCTCTCGTCTTTCAAGTAGAAGTCAAAGCAACGAGGCACAACACAAAACAAGGGAGTGACATGGCTGGTCTTCAGAACAATGCACTGTAAAGTTTTGAGGGTGTGTTTAGGGTGTCGGGTATCAATGTGGCCACAGAGAGCGATCTAAGAGGCGAGTTTCCAGTTAGGAAGGTCTAAACTGGTGCTACTTAACCTTTGTCTTTAATCACATTTCCTTCTTCCTACTGCCCTAAAGCATAACACCTACTGGTCACAGCAGCTGAGGGTCCACAGTAGGTGCAAAGATTACACTTGTAAACACTGAATATGTGGAACTAGGTTATCCTGAAAAGAACCACAGTGCAGCCTTTGGAATAAAGATAGTCTGGTTTTGCTACTTTTAACCTGTCGAGCAGCTTTAAGGGAGTTAATCTGCCTGAACAAACGCAGACACTTATGTGACTGATCGAGTCAAGAGATCAACAGTTTGAACGTCAAGACTCTTTCATAACTGCAGCACGATGAGTTATCTAGGGTACAATCAAATAAGGTGGCTCGTGTATATGACAGTGATGCCACAGTGACTGTAAGAAACAAGTAGTGCTGACGTCTTGGACAGCATTATCAAAATATTATCAAAATATGTTGGATTGCAATCTTTTATGCAGACAAACTACTGGATTCCTGTACATGAAAGATGAAAAGGTGGATCAGATCACTCCGTCAAACTATTGCTGCTATGATCAGAAAATTCACGGGTAAAATCTTCAGATTGTGGATTGCAAATTTGTGAGAATCTGAGATTTGAGGAAACTTTTGCTTTAAAAAAAAAAAAAAAAAAAAAAAAAAAAAAAAGTATAAAGAAAAACCTGACCAAGACACTGACTGCAGAAAAGCTGGACGTAACCACGGCAACGTCACCCAATCTGAAGCCTTGACTTGATCGGTTCTGGCGCATTCATCTTTGATTGCAAAAAACAGGATGCGACAGGAATGACCACGAAGCTCCTACGTGTATTGGCTAATGGCTTGTGACTGATCACCTTTTGGCCAGTGAGTGTGTAGATAACGCCCTATTTTGAAACATAATGACAAAGATTTACAACAAACAGACTTCTTCTCCTTTTTCTTTTTAATTGGGTGGGATGTTAAACAAGTGACCGAGCCCATAAACTGATTAGGAAAGCGTTATAAAGGTCAAGTCAGAAATCAGTTTTCCCATAGACGTCTATAGGACCACAAAGCTTTTTGCAGCCACCGCTCGGACCCTTGTTTGGCCTTCAGGCAGAATGCAGGTTTAAGACACTTTTGTGTTTTATATGGTTTATGCTTGCGTCCATTAACCAAGCATTACCACAGTAACATAAGAAAAAAAAAAAAAAAAAAAGGACACGCACACAAAAAAAAGCATGCTGTTGCAAGTTGTGTTACTAAATAGTCAATTAAAATAAATTTTAATGTTTATGGAGACTCAAAAAAACCACCACAACAGACAAACAGAAACAGCCTAAACCTAATGAAAGAGTCACATAGCTGAGCAATTAGAAAGTTCAGCAATGTGAAAGTGACCCATAGCTCTTTTCTTATTCTAGGTATTGTGCTCAACACACAGGACACAAAGTACAGTGAGGCTGTTTGCAGCCACATGAGAAGAACTGAACAGAAATCATTGCTGATATGCTAAATCTAAGGGATCAATAAACAGTTGTAAAAGTCATTATTCGAACCTTCACGTTCCCTTCTTTCTATTTAACAACGCAACACAGCGTTCTTTGATGCTACATGTTGTGTTTAAAGGTAGATGCGCAGCAGGACACTCACTTATCATCCAGACATGGCAACCCAGAAATTTATGAGGACAATCAAACACTCTTAAGTAGTCAAGGCACATGACCTTAAACCTCCAGTCAAGCATGGACTGATCTGAGACCAAGCAAAAAAAAAAAAAAAAAAAAAAAGTCTCTCAAACCTGCAGCTGGTTTGTACTTTCTTTTTCTAAAAAAGCATTTCACAGCACACTAAACCTAACGTGCCTCTGACAGATTTGTCAGACAGATCCAAAAAAAGGAAAGCAGATGTGCTGATGTGATCCAACGTGATGTGCGATTATCACGAAGCACTCAACAGACTCATAAACACTAATAACCAAGCCCTATTGCGAATGAAATCACTGATGACAAATTAATAAACGCCAACACAACAATGAAGAATGATGTTAGTGTAACGATAAAGCTCATTTTGGTTTCAAGGTTCCACTTTCAGCACTGAAACCGGCTGATAAAGACATGAAGTACCACACGATGTGCAACACGCTGCGTTTACACTTGGGAGTTACAAAAGAGGAAATTTGCACATTTATGTGGAAGACTTGTTCTCATAAAATGATTATTTTAAAGACGTCCATGATAATGACTTTTAAAATGTGTTAACTTGTTTAATAGGAAAATTGCACTAGAGTTCAGAAACAATGGAGTATGTCAGTCATGACGCCTACAGATGCTTAAGAGTACGGCTTGCATTTTTTCTAGACTTGTTTCCTCATACTGGCACGTCCTGCACAATGTGGACAGCTGATCAAGTCACTGATTAGTTAGTATGCACATGGTCTTCAATCTTGTGCAGAACATTCAGCAAATCATTGTTAAAGGTGTTGGCTAAAAAAAAAAACATATTCGGCACGTTGGAGTTTGTGCCACATGTGCACGTGTTAAACTACATGAACTCTGAGGTATTTACCTGCTTTTGAAGATCAGCAAAAAAACAGCCTCAGAGCATCAAACTCAGCTCAGGCTTCATTCTAGATTTAAAGCAAAATCTGACTCTAAACATGCAAATCTAAAGCGACTGTGTATTATTATTGTATTTTTACTCAGTTGTATATAGCATTTGTATTCTATTTTTATCTTATTGTACATTTTATTCTACTGTATATAGTATTTTATTTTATTCTATTCTGTACAGTTGTGTACTGTATTTATTCTTATTTTATTTTATTCTAATTTTTGCTTCATAACTTTTGCACTGTCCACTTCCTGCTGTGACAAAATTTCCCACGTGTGGGACTAATAAAGGTTATCTTATCTTATCTTATTAGCGGTCAGCTATACTGGCCATGCTTTGCTTGTGTTAAATGTGTCGTAAAGGATTAAAAACAGTTCCACTCTTTCATTTATTTTATTTTATTTTTTAACTGAACAGAACAGCATTTGACAACCAATTGTTTTTTTAAGTGTAGACTAGCTATGAATGGGTCATTAACAAAAAAAAAAAACAAAAAAAAAAACAAAAGAAAAGAGATCCAACAATAACTGAAATGAGTGTGTACTTTATGACACTATTGTGTTGCTTTTATTACCAATACTGGGCCACAGCACTTCCTTAGCGACAATCAGTTATTTCAGATTATTTTTCTTTGTGCCTCTCCAAAAAAAGCCAGAAAAATGGACTCTGCTGCCAGCTTTAGCTAAGCCTTAAAACCATCCAGACAGCAGATCTGAGAGGACTTGCAAAAGTTTAGATGGCACAAGTCTCACCGTGATGCTAAAAAGCTCCTTTATAGCCTTTAACGCTAATTTGACTGCAGAATTTAGACCCATTGTGGTACGAAAACTACACAAAATTGCAAGACTGACATGCTAGATTAGCGTCAAAGTTAACTACAGAATTGCATAACTGAAGGTAAAAGAGTTGGTCCAAAAGTTGACCACTCATGTCCTTATTGGCTATTGCAAATAAGGACATTAGCAACACTGCTCTTTTCTCTGTTCCAAAACCCTTTACAGGCCCAACCGGATTTCAAAGCAATGACATGATGCTTTGTCGTACAGGTGGCTTTTGGTAATGCAAAGACCCATTAAAACTCACTACTGTTCAATGCACAATGACTCACACTGAAACTAAAGCCTAGGAAGGACGTCCAAAGATGGAAAACAAAAAAACTCCCCGTTTGACTTACATTACTGCATGTGGGTTCTGGAGCATGCATGCCTTGGGGCCGAATGTCGTCACAGGACTTGGTCCATGAAGTGATTGAGTCCTCCTAAAGGAGAGGATAAAAAACATTCACATGTAAACACAGTAAGTAGTTGGGCAAGAACGCAAATGAAGACTCCAAGGCATTTTTAAAATGATCTCATCTTGTTCGAACTGGGCATAAGTTGACCCCACAACCTCTTCTACTGTCATCTGCTCGTTTACAGGAAACTGGAAGCTGAGCTCAAGACCGGAGAATGTCACGTACCCTTTGATTACGATGCTGGTCTCTAGAAATTCCCAAGTTACCAACTGTTTTTGTCAAAGTTTTCCCCAAATAAATTACACTTTTAATTTCAGTTTTCAAGACAAAAAAAGTAAAAAGAAAACAAAAAAGGGGAAGTGAAACAAAGGGTGTTCGAGACAAAACAGAAGCGGAAGTTCAGAATTTACACAATTCACAAATCAGGCGATATTTGCTTATTTTGTGTCCCCTTAGCCTCGACACACCACTAGAGTCTCTATTTGGGTCACTGCGTCGATCTGGAAACCTTTCACTTGATAGGTGAAAGTGTAAACTTTGGCGCTACAGCCCAGTGCTTCAAATGTTCTTTGTTCAGATTTAGACTTTGTTGGGCGTCTATTTGTCATAGGTGCAGTGTTAACAGTGCATCAGTAAAATTAAGCCCAACAAGCTGTTTTATAAGCCTTACTTATCCACTTATTTACTCTGGAGCTCACAGAAATCTTCTTTCCGTGCAGTGGAAAAAAAAATGAAAATCTTAAGCACCTGTCTGTATTAGGCTTTGTTAACACAATGTGACTGGAGTGTGGGGTCAAAAGGTCAGTGGTGGCATTCACTGACGGCGCAAACGCAGCCTTCATGCTGAATCACTCAGTCAACAAATCCTCTTAGCCGTCTCACTCTGCGAATGCACCATCTGCTGTTTACGCATGCTTAAAGCTGCACTGAACGATATTTTCATACAAACACGTAAAGAAATGAACACACAGCGCCAGAGACGCTGTTCACACTGACGGTTACCGCCAAGTCTGCAACTCTACGGAGTCTGCTGCTCTTGTTTCGCTCACTGCTTTGGTATTTGTCAGAGTCCAATGGGATGATGTGGAGAATGTTTTAAAATGACAGCAGTTCGATCAATGATAAGCGGTCGTGAAGTTGTTTTAGGGTCATTTTTTCCCCTCTAGCGGAGAAAAAAAAAAAAAAAAAAAAAAAAAAAAGTAATGCAACTTTAAGACTTTTACATTTGCCAAATGGGCAAAGGAAAAAAGAGAAGAGAAAGCTGTGTCCACACTGGATTTGTGGTGATGTAGCAACCAGAGAGCATAAAAAGTCAATGGCATTTAGTGCCTTCAAGCAACTACGGGCAAAATGACTGCTCAGGTCAGTCTCAGGTGAGAGACTGAAGAGACTACCAATGAGACTTAAGTATATTGTTGATTGACATGTGACGATGCCAAACATAAGGCCAGGGGGACAGAATTGGCTTTGGAAAATGCTTTACAGCTTTCCTACTGACAGAGACCTCCGTATGACCACTCATACCACACCAAACTAGTTAAGTGTTAGATAAGCAATTAAATGATAGAAAGGTTCTCTATTATAGAAATCTATTTTTAATAGTGGGTCCAAAAAAATTCTGTGAATTAACCACAACTGAGATTGCTTGTAAAACTGTACTTGACCTCTGACTAAATGTTTAGTTAAAGGGCAGTTTCACTGGTCCAGCCCACTTGAGATCTAAATGAGCTGTATCTGGCCCACGATGTAAAATGAGTTTGACATCCTAGCATCAGACGGTCACCTAGGTTACCAGAGCCTATAATGTCCCCAAGCAACCAGCTGTGTATGTAAGCTTTACTTCTGCATTACTTCTCAAGCAATCTCTGAATGTATTGATATTTCAGTCCAGCACTGAATCCCAATGCAGGTGGAGACAACTTTTTTTAAAATCACTCCAACAGAAGATATTGTATTGTGTTGTATTAGTAAAATAATACACAGATATCAAACTGCGGTCAGCTTATCCTAAGCTTAGGTCTTATTTGAAGCTTTTAACTAAATTCACATTAGTTACTTTTCAAAAGAGGTCAACTTCACTTTTTGCTTTTTACAACCCACAAATATCACTAAAATGAAAAGTATCCTTTCCAAATTAGGATAAACTCCTCCTAAGTCTTACTGCTTCTGGGAGATTGTATTTCAACATCCCAGAAAAGTGTTCTCTCTAATGATGTCTCCTTTGGAGAAGCACTTGTTACTGGTTAAGGACAACTATGTTTAAAACAAAACCCCTTGCAACATGAACAGTGAGCAAACCAAAGAGGTTTCAAACATCCTGTTTCCGTGAAGTCAGATACCCACACAAATCCATTTCACTAAAGTCTCAGCTGCTGCAACTGAGATTGTGTCAACATTTTCCATGCTGCTTACAATGTGGTAGTGCAGTAATGCAATCAGGTTAACTGATTGTATTACTGGACTATAGTCATGGCAACATGGACCATTTAAAAAACATCTGGATGTTTCAGGCTGAACACTTGGCATCGTTACATGCAGTGGGCCTCTTCATGGCTGTTTGTATCTGTGTGTGCACGTGTGTTTGACAGACTTACTGCAAATTTAGTGAGTAATGAATTCTTGACCTTTATAGCAACGATCTGTATGAAAGTAAACTTACAAACTTAACAACAACATAAAGCGTACTGGAACCTAAAGCCAGCAAGCCCTGGTTTGTTTGCTTAAAGGTTAGTCTGCACCAGGGTAACGTGTCTGATAAGGAGGTTTTGACCAGTGAATCAGCAATTTTTCTCACACACGTGCACATACACACATACGCACACGACCATAACCCTAAGGAAAGATAAAAATGAGGGGATGAAGTTATAAGTAACACTGTTTTTCTGACCTTGCACATTAAACATGGCTCATTACCACCTTTAAAATTAAAAAAATAAATAAAATCAACTTCTATGCGTGGACACGTGCTTTACCTGTATTCAAAGGAGGTGCTGGCTGAGGAGGTGCTCAAGCTGCGGACTTTTCTGTTTCTTCGAATCAGGGTGCGGGCAGGCACCTCCCCTCCATCACAGGTGGAGCAGCAGTATGGGGCCGATTCCACTCGCACGTCCTTTCCACCCTCCATCTCACACAGCCAGGCTGGAGGTAAACTGACATGACACAGCAATCTGTGAGCGATCAGGTGTTACACTTTGCGTGACACCTGATATATGATCTGTACAATATACAGGATCTAAACTGCGACAAAGGAATGGAAACCAAGTGACAATAAATGCTGGGAGATGACTCACAACTGTGTGAGGCTGGTCGAAGATGATTTTCAGAGCCTTTTGTTCAAGTTATTTTGAATGTGGGAAAACATAACAGTATGTGTGTGTCTCACAATCGGCTCAGAAGAAAAGAAATGTGCCAATTTATGTATTCATCCCCACTGACACCCAAAGAAATGATCACACAAAAGAGCTGCTGAAATAACAGTTAATCGCAGCCTTAACAGATACAGGGACTATAGCATAAGAACTTAAAAATAGACTATAGCTAGTAATATTTACCTAGTGAAAGAGCTGGCAAAGTTGCACACATAAATTATATTTTTTCGTCAATTGCTAAATGCCAAATTTTCAATTTGCGCCCTGCCCCCCTCAATCACACTCCTCCCATGAGGTGGATCAACAGCAATGAGTTTGTCCTGATCTGAACTAAACTAGCAACCATTAATCAGCTCAGCTGGCAGAAACATTAACCCCGGCTCAGTGTATTGGCTGCATGCGCCAAACTTCATGTAATAAAACCAGCTTTTGTATTGATGATCCAAAAGAGGCAAAAACTTACAGAACATCATTCCACCTATTATATACATAAAGAAAACATGAGCGAGTCTACAGCTCGGCACAAATAAAATCCACTGACGCGCTCAGATGTTTCTATTAATTTTATTATCTTTCTATCGATCTGACAGATTACATCTCCCAGTAACCGGCGTTCACCAAATTACATAACAGTTACTATGCACTCTTTTCTAAGTCGACATTAAATTGAAATAAAAGTTTGTCTAAACAGTAAAAACGTCCATTTATGTCAACATTAAGCATCAACTAAATTATACTGGCTAAAGTTTTTTCCTTACCGTCAGCCAGCTAGAGAAAAAGATGCAACCTAGCTTACACGGGTTAATATTTATCTTGCGCCTAACAGCCTAGCCTTTGCTCGCTTTGTGATTTATCACTTTTCTAATGGTCTAACTGTCCCGTGTGATCTACAACAGCACCTCCACCGACTTGCCTAACTGTATAAGCGGATGAATGGTGGCGACCACAGATGGAGAAATATTCCCGGTTAGGCAACTAAGCTAGTTCCCAAGCTAAGCTAGCAGTTAGCCGTCCTGATCACAGAGCGTCACATCATCCAGCTGCACGTGTACCTTTTTACTCACAACGTCACGGGAGACGACGCAAATCTGGCGCGCGGCAAAATCCCGCAGGATCAGAACTTCACCATTATTTTTCCCTTTGATAATAATATAGTTAGACCATCTCACTTCTCGGGAATCAACAATCACCTCACAACTTCCTCATACTGACCAGCCAATCACGGGCTTCCTCTGCGTCGACGTCATATTGGACTACCTCTCCAAACTGCAGCACCATAGGTTATATATACAGCATTCAAATTATATCACAGGAGGAAACTATTAAGTAATTACATTGTAGGTAAAAAATGATACGGCAAAGCTATAAAAATATAGCTGCTGCATGAATTAAGGGATTATTTTGGATTAATGATTCTACTAAAGCCACCAGGCTTAATTTTCTATTACCCCTCATAATGATTAAACTACAAATAACCTTTATTCCGCTTTATTCTGTCTCTTTCCCTTAAACAGTACTGTACTGTGCGGTAAGAAAAAAAAATCCCTCATTTCTTTTAAATTTTCCTTACAAGGAAATAGACTCTCCTTGTCATTTTCGAAAATGGTCTTTGGCAATAGTTCTAGTCTTTCAAGGTTTTTCTTTGAGGATTGCTCTTTGCGTTTTTTAGCTACTTAACATCCATATATGAGTCATTCAGCAATTTAAAAAAGCCACCTTACTTGAGGGATGCATCAGTGTTGTGTCTACACATAACTGACAACTTACACAGGCACTTTCTTTCCAGCAGCCTGTCATACAAAAACACATCATCTTAGCTGAAACTATAAAAATGTTTCAAAGGTAGCCCAATTTGACAGGCATAAAATTGTATTTTTGCACCAAAAGGTGATCTCAATTAGCTATTTAACTGAAAAGTTCATGCACACCATGCTGAGATATGTTATGTCTTTAAAAGAACTGAGGAAAGTGGACAAGTGGGAGCAGCGACTGGAAAAACACGCAAGGGCGGAGTTGAAGGCTAGGAGGCTGTCCACAGCCCATCTGTTATGTTGGACACTCATTGTTTGTTCAATAAAGTTTCTATGGAGAAAAAAAAGGGGGCTGTCCACAGCCGCTCACTTCCTGACTACCCGTCCGTCTAAGGACACTACCTTGTGACGTAGGTAGGTAGTGTCCTTATGAGCATCCTTCCCCTGAATTCGGACACAGCCAACGTGTTCATCTCTTCTCTGGATAATCAGTTTGGCTTCAAACCAAAGCACGGCACTGACATGTGCATATATGCACTCAAGGAAATAGTCAGTTTGTATAGGGCTAAAAATTCATCTGTCCTCATGTGTTTCATTGATGCCTCTAAGGCTTTTGATCGAGTGAACCACAGAAAACTTTTTGATAAATTGAAGAGACGGGGAGTTCCTCAATACATCGTGAGGATTCTCTCTTACTGGTACGCTCACCAGAGCATGCAGGTTAAATGGGGAAGTAGTATTTCTGCCCCCTTTGGTGTCAGCAATGGTGTCAGACAGGGTGGGATTTTGTCTCCAATTTTATTTAATCTATATGTTGATGATTTGTCCATACAGCTGAGAGCCTGTAACACTGGGTGTATATTAGGTAAAACATTGATAAATGTTTTACCAGATGACCTGGTTGTTTTTAGTCCAAGCAGTGCTGGGTTACAGGATCTTCTTAATGTCTGTACTGAATATGGTGTGCAATATGACATAGAGTACAATGCTGCTAAAAGTGCTGTTTTGATATGTAGAACCAAGCAGGATAAACAGCTAAATTTCCCTTTGTTTAAACTGGCCCAAAAAACTCTTGAAGTTCATAGAAAGGTGAAATACCTCGGTCACTTTATTACTGAGCAAATGAATGATGATGATGACATTTACAGACAACGATGTAAGCTCTATGTGCAGGCAAATACTATTGCACGCATCCTCCCTTTGCCAAAGGGAAAGAAAACAGTGGGGGGGGGAGTGGGTTTATTCTGTTAAGAGTGACATTGAGGGAAACGACAAATATAAGGCAAGGTTCATAGCCAAGGGTTACAGCCAACAGTTGGGGATAGATTATGGAGAGACATTCTCACCAACAGCCAACTTAACCAGCATAAGAGTTTTGTTACAGAAAGCAGCGCAGGAGAACCTGTTACTCCATCAAATGGATGTGAAGACAGCGTATTTACACGCTCCCATTGATTATGACATCTACATTGATCAGCCAGAAAGTTATGAAGAGGGAGAAGGGTTAGTGTGTAGATTACAAAAATCCTTGTATGGGTTAAAACAATCTGGTCGTAACTGGAATAGGATCTTGCATGAATACCTAACAGCGAACAGTTTCAGGCAAAACCCAGCAGACCACTGTGTTTATACCAAAGAGACAAAACATGGCATGGTGATTATGATCATCTGGGTGGACGACCTGATAATTGCAGCTGGCAATGAAAAGGTAATAAAGGATGTGAAAGAAATGCTTTCAGTCAGATTTAAGATGAAAGACTTGGGCAGACTTAAGCATTATCTGGGTATTGATTTCACTCAGTCTGATGGATGTGTAACAATGTCACGAGAAACATATGTCAACAAGATACTGATGAGGTTTAACATGCAGAACTGTAAACCCAGAGAAACTCCCTGTGATCAGAAGTTGTGTTACACAGAAGGTGCTACTACGATGAGAGATGTGAGGATGTATAGAGAGGCTGTGGGCAGTCTTATATACCTCGCATCAGGTACCCGTCCTGACCTGAGTTTTGTGGTAAGCAAGTTATCACAACATTTCCATGAGCCTACAGAAGAACAGTGGGGAACTGTGAAACATGTGTTGAGATATCTAAAAGGGTCCAAAGATAAGAAGTTGTGTTTTAGGAGAAACACAGATGAAAATTTGGGTCTAGTAGCCTACAGTGATGCTGACTGTGCAGGTGACACTGCCGACAGGCGCAGCACTACTGGTTACTGTGTACGTCTAAGTAACAACAGTTCTTTAGTTTCATGGAAGACCAAGAAACAGCCCACTGTGGCGCTCTCTACCTGTGAAGCAGAGTATATGGCTCTGGCTTCCACAATGCAAGAGTGTATATATTTAGAACAGCTTTTGAAAGGTATAGATGACTACAGATACACTCAAACAATAGTGTACGAAGACAACTAGGGAACAATTGCCCTGGCTAAAAACCCTGTGAGATGACAGAGATGCAAACATGTGGACATTAAATATCATTTTGTAAGGTCCATTGTAAATGAAGAGAAAATGTGTCTGTTATATTGCACCACTGAAGAAATGGTTGCAGATGTTATGACCAAACCTGTTTCTAAGCTAAAACTTGCTAAGTTTGCTGACGTTATGTTTGGTGCTTAAAAGGGAAAAAGAGAGAAAAAAAGCAAAAGGAAGTGTGGTAGAGTGTACAACTGTTTATTGTTTATTGTACAACTTTTCTTTAGATTCCAGCAAACTGAGTACAAGAGGGGGTGTTAAGATATTCATTGTGTGTACTCATGTTGTACAATATGTTTAACAGAGACAGTATTTTAGTTGTCACCACAAGGAGGCACTGTTCATTGTAAGGGCACGTATGCTGCGTCATCACGCCTCTAAGAAGTATACCACCAACAAAAATGGCACCCATGAGGAAAGTTTTGCTGCGTGTTCATGTGGAATAAAGTTCCCAAAATATTAAGGACATTTTTGCCTCAGTCGTCATTTTCCTTCGAGTTGATCGCTGTCGATGCTGCAATACTCAACATTGATTTTTAAAAATCAAAATACAAGGGAGCCCACATGATTCTTGGAGGGGATTATAATGATCCTCCAGACAATCTTATGGCTAGAGTACCAATAAGAACAGACTAAAGGAAGAAATAGATAATGCATACATTAACATGGCTAAAGGGGCTTTTATAAGGTCCAAAGCAAAATGGCTAGAACTAGGTGAAAGAAATTCTAGTTACTTTTTTGCTCTTGAGAAACGAAACCAAAGAAGAAACAGTATATCTGCTCTTAAGATTGATAATAACGTAACCACTAATCATTTAGGTATCTCAAAACACGTTGGTTCATTCTGCAATGATGTATACAAATCAAATTGTAATATCAATGATATTCATTCAGAAATTTTCAACAAATGAGCTGTCACAGATACAATTTTCAAGTACAAAGTTATTATGAAGTCTGTCACATCCCTCTTTTTTTTTTTCTTACCTTTATTTATTTACCCTTCTTATTTTCATTTTACTGCTGAACTCTCCTGAAACAGCTGAACTCTCCTGTTTAGAAAAGAATGCAAGTTTTTAAATCAATCTTAAAACCAACCACAGCGATAAAAGCTAATTGCTGTTTGAATAACGTTTAATTGCCACTGTATGAGCTCATCTTGCGTTCCATCCTTGGGAGAGACCTGCGGCTGCCTCCTTCCTTTGGCTCCGTGGGTGTCTTTATCTGAGCATCACTTTAGCCTCCACTATGACGCCCCTGGTAGCAACAGTTAACTTTCAAGGCTGTTTACAATCAAAAAAGTCTCAGTTTTGAGCGTAATCGGCTCTTAGTTATTCTGACCTCACCACAGCGCCATCTGTTCAACACGACGTCTGTGTGCAGACTCATGACGTCATGGCACAGGTATTAAAACACCTGTGACACCAGAGAGATGCTGGTTCATGACAGCCATAAATATGTTAAAAATGAAGATATTTCACTGTGTTCAGGTACCAGATTTAGTGCTATATGAGGCATTTTAATAGAAAAGGCTGCGAGACAGTGTTTGGATCTCCGTTTTTTCATGTTGTGTGCGAATATCAAAAGTGAGGCTCAGTGTTTGTTGTTAAACTTTAACCTTACCTATTCCCTGCAATAAAAATACACATTTGTTAAAAGGTTCTGTTTGTTATAACAGTAAGAATATGCTTACCTAGTTTTGCTATGTAAATCTGTAATTAATTTTACTTTTGGAAAAGGTTTGTAAAAGTGATTAGTTTGTTAACTTCTGGACCCTCCCAATAATTAAGGGAGTAAGAGCAGCCTGGAGGGGTGTGCTGGAAATGTTTTGTTTGCCAAATGTCAGATGGGACGATGGGAGGGTTTAAAATGATTTTTGACCACTTTTTGAACCTGTTGAATCAGATTAAGTTAACTTTTGTTTATGTTTAAGTTGTAAGAAATTATTGGGTTGATTTTTATTTATATTTTTTCACAAAATAAATGCCAGAACTTAAAAGGCCATGACACTGGTTCTCATCTCTTCTCGTCTCACTGCCCTCGCTATCAGACAAGGTTTCTATAAACGTCCATGTAATCTGCCTCATTGTGTTTAGTTAGACAATCTAAGTTGATGCTACTACTTTAAGCAGAGCTGGAAATGGATCTTTTTGGCCTGAGTGGATGAAAATGAGCATCAACTATTTCATTCTCCTTTCGCCTCCGTGCTGCCCTGCTTCATCTTTGCCCACTTCATCTGCTCTTGGCTGGTTTTATTCTTCTTCGCTTGGCGATCTACAATGAACTTCATGGAAAGTCCTGGTGGAGAATGGCTTTATCGAGCCGCTGTTGGCCTCATTGGGTATTTGGGCTGGTTTAATGTGGCCGAGGGGACGACGCGGTGCAGGACTGCGCTCTATCACGGGTATATACTGACTGATATTTGCATCCTCTGTGCTGTGTGGTGCTGGAAGTTGAGTACACATCCTCCTGATTTTGTGATAGAGCCCATGCACGCTTTAATCACAGCTGCCTGTGTTATTGCAGTTTACGTCCACAGTCTAATACTTAAAGTTATTTATTATAGTACTATAGACTTTAATCTTTATTATTAAAGTCTTCCATCCAAACCCTGACAAAGATGAGCTGAAAGGTGCCAGCACAGAGCAGCAACCTGAAGATGAAGTGGGATTTTGTATGTTTGCAGTTGCAGCAAAGATGGCAGACCACCGTCCGTCTGCCCCATCAGCACACTGCAATAAAAGAATGAGGAAGCTGGCCGAGAACTTCTACTCCTGATGTGCACTTGACATCCACAGGATGACTAGAAAGAGACCGAGTCATGCAGAATGTTTTAATCTAGATCACGTGGCTGTGTTTTGTAGCACTCTGACCTTCTGCCTGATTTATCCACAGATATAATGTCTGAAGGCATTACTCATATTAATGTGGAGATGAATTTGAATATGCATTTTCTGCTGTGCATTAAATCATTTCACTGTGTGTCAAACCATTACAACATCAAATGATCCTCCTGTTCCTTAAACTTATGTCCTGTTTCTACACGGACTGATCTGCTGCTTAGTGTCCATCGCTCCCTCCTTTAAAATCCTGTTTATCAGTTTTAATTCAGATGTGTCAGTCTGAGGGTGAATGCAATCTAAATAAACCTAAATAAAACCAGCTTGAAGGCTTTCTATTCAAAATTAAAATAATTAATTGTTGTCTGAAAATAATATTGTTATGAAGGCATAGATGCATTTCCAAGAGGGGGGAGCTTTTTTGTCTTTGCCAAGGTGTTTAATCTTGAAAACTGCTTGACACACTGGCAGGCAGAAAAGACCATTCGGTGAAAATATCAATTCTTGGGATCTGGAACACGGAAAGTAGAATATCTAAACAAATGGAACCAGCTAACCTCAAACACCGGTTATACTTTGAGTATCTCCGGTGTTTTTTCACCACCGGTTTGTACACACATACAGAAAGACATTACTATGACATCCACTTCAAATTGAACTACAGGGTGATGCTATGATACATGATATTGAGACACACAATTCTAATCTGATATGACATTCTTAGCAAATTTACAGCCAATAAAACAAAACACAAATTCAAAGGTTTTTTTTTATTTTTTATTTTTATTTTATTTTGTTTTGTGGTTTGGTGCTGTTTCTTAATTCAAAATGTCCTGTTGTAATTGGACATTTTGATTTAAGAAACAGCACCAAACCCCAACAACACTTCCCTCATGGTGCTTTATATTGTAAGGTCAAGACCCTACAATAATGCACAAAAACTCCAACCCCCTAGAGCAAGCACTTTGGCGACAGTGGGAAGGAAAAACTCTCTTTTAAAAGAGAGAAACCTTCGGCAGACCCAGGCTCTGGGATGGGGTGGCCATCTGCCTCGGCCAGTTGGTGATGAGGGAAGGAAGTTGGGAGAAGAAGAGTAGTTCTCTTTAACCACTCTGGTTTGAAAATTAAATTTAGATGCCCAATTTAAATGAATATTTTAAGCCAATTTAAGAGTTTTGTCACATAATCGCATGCACGTGTCAGTTGAATTTTAGCGTGCACACGAGAAAGCCCTAAAGATGATGTTTCGGCTCCTCAGTTTGGCATGTTTTTTGAAGGTTTTGACGATTGCTTCGTCAACCACTGGGTTGCTCGACTTCATTAAGAGTCCTGGAGAATCCCACCTGTCATGGAGTTCGTTGTATACTGACAGGGCGAGTTGTTCAATGTTCTCCAAGGACATTTTGTAGTGTTTGGACAGAATTTTGTTCCAGATCTTATGGGAAAGCCTCTGTATAATAAAATCTGATGTTCCTGAACGCCATGTTGTCGTCTCATTTTCTTGGCTCATAGCGTGCATTACCAGATCTTGAGTGATGTTTTTCACCACATCCTTGTACTCTTCCCTATTTTTAGAGACACTGAGGACTCTTCTTGGTAATGACAGCAGCTTTTTGGTGAAGGCTGGGACAGTAATATTATCAAGCTGTTCCCTCAGCTTCATAATCAAATGTTTGTCCTTGCAGCTGTGTGCTATGCATAGATCCTTGAGAATGGCCTTGTCAAGATTTTTCAGCCGTTTTGGGGACAGATCCAAATGTTTCAGCTCGATTTCAGGCCAGATTTTCTGAATCAGGCGATCGCTGATGCAGTCAGGAGTGAGGCGCTCTGTGAAGAGCTTGTATTTAGTGGAGACTTTTTCTATGGCCTGTGAAACCACCAACTGGATCAGTCTGTTGACACACAACTTTTCCTCCATTTTCTGTGTTTTCTCCAGTGTTGATATTTCAGCCTTTGATGAGGACGACTCTGGGGTTGCCGTCTCTACTGCCTCTGTCTTTGCCTCCGCTAATTCTTTGGTCTGCTCGTCTGTTTTTTTCTGCATTTCTTCTGTGTCCTTCACCACTTTCTGCTCTCCCAGGACTTTCTTATTTTCTTCCTGCTGGACTTTCTTCTCCTGCTCCAGATTCTCTCTGTGTGTTTTCTCATTCCACAGAGTTTCTTTCAGAGAGGCCTCGTGTTTCTGAAGCTGTGCGAGCTCAGCAGACAGACTTTCCTTCCCCTGTTTCAGGATCAGGATTTCGCTGTCCCTCTGCCGAAGCTGCTCTTTCAGACAGTTCATCTCAAGGTCAAAGGTTATGATCTTTGCCTGATCTGAACAAGTCTGATCCTCTCTTTCTTCTCCAGCTTGGATCTTATATTGGTCCAGCTTGGTACGCATCATTGAAATTTGTGCCATCAGCTGTTTGACTTGCTGTCTGGCTGTCTTTGAATCCTCTTTTAAAAGTTTATTTTCAGACAGAGCTTTTAGGAAGGCTTTCCTAACCTGAATAAGGTCGTCCAGTGTACTCTTTGGCAGAGTGCACACAAATGTTGGTTTCTCGTGTGTCTGAAGCTGTGCAAATTCGGCAGACAGACTGTCCTCCTGTTTGAGGATCAGGATTTCGCTGTCCCTCTGCTGAAGCTGCTGTTTCAGACGGTTCATCTCAACTTCAAAGTTTCTGGTCTGACCTGAGTAAGTCTGATCCCCTTTTTCTTTGGTGGCGCTGCTCATTTCCACTTTGCGTGACACTGATTCATCAGTGAGTTTTCCAGCTTGGATCTCATACTGGTCCAGCTTGGCACGCACCAGTGAAATTTGGGCCATCAGCTGTTTGATTTGCTGTCTGGCTGTCTTTGTACCCTCTTTTAAAAGTTGATTTTCAGAGAGAGTGTTTTGGAAGGCTTTCCTAACCTGAATAAGCTTGTCCAGTGCACTTTTTGGCAGAGTGCACACAAATTCTGGTTTTGTTTTTAGGTTGCTCATTTTTGACATTTGGAACAAAGCTATGGTGTTACAGATATTGAGATAAAACTGAGGGTAGCAGAACAAAAGTTCATCCAGTGAATCGCTCGTGACTGTGTAAGAAACGTGCTTATCCAGTGTGGGTTTCACCTGCTATTTATGGACTTGGGTTGCCTTTGATGTTACGGCCTGATTCTCTTACCTTTTATCTTGGAAACAGGCCCCGCCCACAACAACGCTCCCTATTGGCTGATTGAAAATAGGTAACGCCCACAAAGAACACAAGATGGCGGATGTAGCAGGTGGTGGTGCAGACGTAGTTCCGACTTTCAAAAGGTCACGATTAAACCCAGAGATATATAAAACAACTGATGGGAGGGTAATTGTTGAGGATGAACTACTTAATTTCCTTGCTGTAAAAATCAAAACTTTAAGTCAGGATGAAATTGTGTTGTTGGCCACGAACACATTTGAATCCGAGGGGATTGAAGCCTCCAAGAAAGTTTTGTTTGAGCTCTGCCCCACTACCTCACAGCGGTGCGTTGGATATAAAGGACAGCATAAAGACGCCAACAATATTAAACTCTGTCTTAAAGTGCTGAATGAGTGTGGGGGAGAATATCCCAAGATTTGTATCTCATCACCTGGATGATTTGACGCCTGTTACATACTCCAGCATGGATGTGTGTTGTCTAATAGGGCGAATGGACCAGCTGTGTGCTGAGGTGGGTGCTTTAAAACATGTAGTTAAACTACAGGCGGATGTCTGCGAGCAAGTTATGACCAATGCTGTGGAGGTCGACCAACGTGTGACTGTTCTTGAGTGTCGGTCTGAGGTGACGGCTGAGCCTGTTACTCTGAATGCTCAGGGTAGTGATAGTCCTGCAGCAAATGAACAGTGTCCGAAAGTTGTGTCTTTAACAAATACAAAAATCCAATCCATCAAAGCCCTGACAAAGGAGAAATGGTCTAAGTGGAAGGGGGGCTGTTAAGAATCCATTTTTAAGGAAGTGAAACGGGGAGAAAAGACTTGACACAGAACAGAACAAAAGCCAGCCAACATCCAAATCACAGCTTTGAATGTGCTTCGAGAATCCCAGAGAATTCAGCCTATTCCTGAAGATTACTTAAAGAAATTACAAAAACATATAATATTGACTTTCAAGTTCATTAGAATTGTACAAACTCTGGTTTTGGCTTATTTCTCGGTATGTTTGCACGTGTTTCAAAAATCTCTGCACCCATTTCCCATTTTCTTAGAAAAATATGAAGAAATGAGGTGTGGCTCAAGACTTTTGCACAACAGTGTATGTCCTGTTTTGAAAACAAAAAATAAAGAATACTCTGGTAATTATTATACACTTCAGTGCGCTTCAGTCAATCAGTACAATTTTACAGAGGTGGGAAATATAATAATAATAATAATAATAAGTAGTAATACTAAAACACTAATACGTTACGTTAGGTTTAACATGTTTGAAGGAAGTTTTTTTTGCTCAGTGACACCAGATTTAAAGATCAACTGTAATGTCGTCATTTTTAATCACATATTGGATCTGTTTATGATGGTAAGTTATGGTGTATAGCCTACTTTGTGTTATATGAAGACTGAGCAGCTTAGTGCATATGAAGAGGTTAGCTCGCTGTATGTGGTGAATTTAAAGTAAAGCGCTGCTTTGAACTGCGGTGTTCATGGTCAGCGATTACATCAAGGTTACATCAAGTGTAGCAGAGATGAATTTAGATGTAAGAGATTATGCTTTGATTCATTTACTGAATTCCATTTTTATACCAACTGTATGCTGTGTAGTATAAAGACAGTATAAACAGTATACCATGGAAATCCAAGCCAAGATAGCTCGTGAATTCACCTGTGTAAATCCACAAAGAGCAGTAAACCTCAGCAGCAGCAGCGACACACTTCAGCTGATCACAGCTTGTACACAAAGAAAATCTGCTGGAGGTCACAACAGAAATTAATGTGGGGTGTGATTTTTTCCCCCACCCTGAGCCACTACAGCCGATTTTAGATCCCCTCTCCTGGCACATCCCACGACTACAGCTAATTTAAGCTCTTAAAAATATTTGATTTTACCTGAGTAAAGAGGCTAAATCCGTACAAAATTTATAGTATTTTTTTCTCTTTATTTTTGCCACTTGTTAATCAAGTTCTACATGTCATCAGAAAGACCAGACTCTGCGATTTCTTTGGAGTTGTTACAGATGTGCTGACCACCTAGAAGGAAAACTACTTGCTCATGATCATGCATTCTCTGCCACATCCACATAAAATAATCAGTATTTGTATTTCAGATGTCTGTCCAGTAGAGGGCAGTAAACGTCAAGGATTATTAGCAAAGCATGTACATCATTAAAGGGGACCTTGATCATCAATCGGTGAAGCAGAGATCAGCAAGTGTGAGAATATAACGAGTAAGGAATATGTAAACTGCTAACACTGAGGGAAATGCTCTTTAGCAAGGCACGCCAGTCAAGATCGGGGTGTATAATTACGCTGATGTTTTCAGCAAGCGTGAACACGCACGCTGCTGTTACTCAAGCTGGGAATAGTCACAGTCTGCAATTTCATTTTTAGTCTTCACACTCAAACTCAGAGTGGCACTACAAGAAGGTGCCTTTACACTCATTGTAAGTGCTGATGAACAAAAAGAGGAAAGTGAGTGCGTTAATGACTGTACAGAAGAGGCAGGCTGATTCAACAGTGGATAAGAAATTGTTTATTGACTTGAACATAATTACAAGGAAACCAAACAGTCTGCAACATTCTAGCTTCAGTGGGAATCGCTCTAAGTGAATCACACTCAACACAGTAGGTCATCTCAAACTGCTTTTTATTACATCTTAAATAACAGTACATTTTAATATAGTTTCTATCTTGCATCCAGCTTTCGGTTGTACACTGACTGACTTTAAAATTAAATACAAAAGGTGAAAAGGGAACAGTGGGGGTGCAGAGCTCTACAGTTATTTGATAGAGAAAGAGAGAAAAGGAAAGGGAATTTAATTAATTTGTAATATTTTTTTTATTTTGTTTTATTTTTTGCCAACTCCAGGCCTAACGCACAATTACAGCACATTTTTTTTGTACAGAATGTCGCAGAGAAAAAACAGAATGGAAAAAAAAATGTCACTACTGCTAAAGAAAGAGCGTTTGTTTACAAGAAGGGAACAACAGAAACTTCTGCCATTCAGATGCTGCAAGATTTTTTTTTTCATTTTTTTTATTAAAGGACAGAAAAAACCTGTTATAAAATGTTTTCCTTTGTAAATGGAATTTCGTTTGCTACAGAAGGAATGAAAATTTTATTTTGTTCCATTGGAGATTGTGTATGTTTACGTGAATGAATGTACGTATGCATGTGTGCACAATTTAAACATTTACGGTACTTTTTAATTTTTGTGGAATCCCTCCCAAGTATGGACCAAGTAACCGTTAATGTCGCAGGGTTTGCTTCTCGAGTGCATAGCTTTGACATTTTAGTTGAATCGTGTATGCACGGAGTAGCCAAAAACAAAAAGGAGGAAGAAAAAAAAAAAAAAAAAAAAAAAGGAAAAAGAAAAATATAAATACCATCGCATTGATATATTCAACAGGTTATTTTCTCAAAGAAAAACATCAAAAGGACTTAATTTCATATGCACCTTTTAAGCAATTCTACAGCATGCGATTCTAAGAGATAACCCACCCATGGCAGACAACCAAAATTTTTTTTTTTCGTTTTTAACTTAAAAAGTTTCAATATCATTATTTTCAAACATTGATTTATACAACATGTCATTCACAGAGTAGTAACTGCATTTCCAAGCACGGAATGGGCACCTCTGTTAAAAGAGAAAACGTCCGGATTGCAACCGGGCTAAAGTGGAGGTACTCTCTACCTGACCAAATCACATCACCGGTCCCAACCACGGGCAACAGAAACCAGGGAAAAAACAAAGGATAAGGAGGGGAGGGGATGAACAGAAAACAAACCAAAACCAAACCAAACCAAAACGAGGGGCAGGGTGGATTATGATCTGATGGGTTAATCTTTATTCTACATTGTTGCCAGACAAAAAGGTGTAAGAATGGTTAAAATGTTTGGGTTTCTTTTTTTTGTTGTTGTTTTCCATTTTAAAAACGAGCATTCGTCATCATAAACGGCATGTGCTTGGTTAATTAACTTTTTTCCTTTAGACATTATATATGCAAAGTTTAATTTTTGTGCAAACAGATTTGTGGACTACACTGAGGGGTGGGGGGTGGTGTGGGACAAACAAACAAAAAAAACCCAAACAAAAGACAGTAAAAGTTTTACGGGGCTAAATATACAGAAGGGCCAGAAGTGGCTTTGAGGACTCCCTGTTGAAGCTGAATTCTCTCGCTTTGTTCTCCGGTGGGATAAAGCTGGATTTAAAATGACGTGATCTGGAGGTTCTTTTATTTTTCCCCAACTTAAAAACATTCTCTAAAAATGTGTAAAGACTAGGAAATAAAAGCTTTGATCCTCATTTTAAACATTAACTGACAGTTCACTGATCTACCTCTTCAACAAAACAGAAAAACAAAACAAAGAAACAAAAATAAACATGGTCAAAAAGCTATCAAGAGTTAGATCACTGCCATGTAATAACCTTCACTCAGACCTGTGCATAATGAGGACGCAGGACACATTTTGCTTGGTGATGGTGGTGGTGATGGTGGCAGCGGTGGTGGGGTTTTTGTATTTTCAGTTATAACAATACCAGACCATGGTCGTAGGAGGAATGCACAATTTTCCCCTCAGTTCCACTCTGAAAGCACTAAAATTCCCCGAGCTTTTTTTTTTTCTTTTTCTTTTTTTGTAGCTTAATGAGTGACAGACAATTGTGCTCTTTTAAATGAGAAGGAGAGAGAGAGAGAGAATTTTTGCCCTTGATAGTTTTTTGGAGGGGGTGTTTGGAGTCAGTATCATGGTGTGTTTTCGAAAAGATTGGATATGCAATAAAATTGAACATCGTGATGTTGGAATGGTCTTCCACTCGACTTTGGAGTCCGGATGCCATCTGGAAAAAACAAACATTTTATCGTTATTATTCTGCAAAGTTACTGACTGCACAAAACTGTAAAATCATTTAAGCCAGTGCCTGCAGTTTCAATCTAAACCCCCAGATGGCAGTAAAGATGAACTCAGAGGTGCCGATACTAACACCTACCTTCAGACTCTAGTTCCAGATCTTGAGGAAGCTGTCCCAGGACCCTGTTGCCACTGCCATGCCATCGTCAGTCACACCCAAGCAGCTCACCCGGTTATCATGACCGGCCAGGACACCTGTCAAGACAGCAGAGGATGAGACAAAGCACCAAACATGCTGTCTGACGGGTAGTGCAGGCTAATGTACACTCCAGAATAAAGGTGCAAAACAGAGTTTGGAAACTGATTACATGATGAAACACTTTGGAAAAAGGTGAAAGAGGGCAAGATGAAACTTGTTTTAAACCATAAAGTGCAGAGTAGGCTGTAAACCAGTTAGTAAAGGCTGATGCTGACTCAATATACTGATAATCAATACTCCATACACCAGTGGATCGATATATTTAAAAAAGAAAAATTGTCTGCTAAGATGTTGGCCTCTGATCCCAGTATGCATTCAATTGATCAAGTATTCATGCCTCCATGGGGGCTCGAACAGGTGATGCTTTCTCCTCTCTCAGCTGCTTATTATTGGCCTTTGGCTACAGTTGGCTTCAGATATTTAATGGGGAAATATTATTTCACAAAGTATCCACATAAAGCCAAACATGCTTAAACAATACTGCAGATACACAACGATACACAAATATGATACACTAATAACTAAAACATGTTACCCGTCGCATATTTGGCTACAAAATATTTATTCCCACTCTGTTTAAACTTGTCAGGTTTCACAGGGACAATGTGCAAGTGCAATTAGACTAGATTAGCATCTACCTTTACAAGCAAAGCATTGTGCAGGAGCAGTGCGTTTCTGCCGAGGCATTTCTGATTTGCACCAATAGTTATAGGTTTAATAGTCAAAAAGTCATTTTTAATAGGCATTTTAATACACTCTCTTCCTAGTTTCCCAGAATGGCCTTATGATTGTGTCTCCGTTTATAGCAGCTCCTCAACAGTGTCTGCAGGCTCTAAGGTTATTTGGTGGCTTCCATATCCATCATTCCCTGACAACTACCACACAGTGAACTCTTCAACGCCATGTTGACAGAACTAAAACCCTCAGAATAAATGCAGCTGTATAAGCTGTAAGACAAACGCTACTTTTAAAACAAAAGAACAAACATACTCCTATCAGTGTTTTCACTAACAGTTGCAGTAACTTCAGCAAACTGCAAAAATTTATGACGCGAGGCCAAAAATATTCTGTTTGCCACACAGCCTGATCTAGTGATAGTAACAAGTTAAAACTGTTTAAATGGCTTTATTGCTACATATGGTGAATATGTCAGTACAATGGTGATTGCTGACTCTTCAGCAAGAACTAACTTTAAAAGACCAACCGACAGGTTTGTGTGCAGAAACTGGCCACACCAGCAAAGTTGCAAAACTGCTCTTAGCATGCCGGCTACTTTCATAGAATAATGCTCGACATCAGAAAATTTTAATTGCAAATATTTCTGAAACTGAAGCAATGCCACAACAGATACCTCCACATTGTGAATGAGGAGTCCTGACCTTAGTCTTTCAGTGCTGCCACTAATGCAGCAGACGTTGAAATATTGACTTCATAGCATATTGGTGAGCCAGCATCAGCAATAAATCAAATCATCAGCAATAATAATTTTAGGTTTTGTTTTTTTCTTAGAGGCTTCGTAATGTGAATATTTCAAATTATAGAAAAATGTAATACAATTCTGTGTCCACACTTGTCAGTGAAGTATAATCACATTCACACAGCTCCAGTCTTTTGCTCCGTATGGTGGCCTACCTGCACGGTCGGCCTTCAAAGTGTCCCAGACGTTGCAGTTGAAATCGTCATAGCCAGCCAGCAGTAGGCGGCCACTCTTAGAGAATGCGACAGAGGTGATGCCGCAGATGATGTTATCATGTGAGTAAACCATCAGCTCCTGGTCAGCACGCAGGTCAAACAGCCGGCAGGTAGCGTCGTCTGAGCCCGTGGCAAATGCATTCCCATTAGGGAAGAACTGTAAGAAAGGGCAGGGGAATCTAAAGTATTCGTACTTTTGTGCGATTCTTCAGAGTGAAGCTAATTATCTGCACTTAAGTGCAAATATCCAATACCAAATCTTTTCTTTTTTGTCCGTCTAGTCATCAGTTTTAGAGCAAAGCCTATTGAATAGTACTTGCAGTACTACTATGTACTACGAATTCAAGATCGTTCATTTAAAGCAAAGTCTCAACAGTTAGCTTTAATTGATTTCAAATTGCTCTGTCTCAGCTTTTTTAGAAAGAGCTTTAAAGTTAAACTAAAAAAAAAAGCTCAACACAAACAGAGCCAAGTCATCCAGTCATTTTACTCGACTTGCTCAAGAACCCAAGACTTGCTGACAGATCTGACTCTGTAATCCGCTGAGTGGCTTTAAGACTTGACACCCTGACATGACTAGTATATAAGGTTTCTGTTTGTGTCCTTACGCAGATGGCGTTGATGTCCGACTCGTGGCCAGTGAAAGTCTGTCGGCACATTCCTTCTCTGATATCCCAGAGCTTGGCCGAGGCATCACAGGCTCCAGACACAAACAGCCTGGTGTCGGGCGCCAGCGAGAGACTCATGACATCGCCGGTGTGACCAGCAAAAGTAGTTGTCTGCTGGCCAGTCTCAATGTCCCACAGAGCACTGCAAGAAAGCGCAAAGATGATTTACCGTCATTTACTCTGCAGAGTGACCGTTGATCTATGAGCAGAATCTAGCCCAGAAAGATGTACTTATTAGCCGACTTGTATTTAAACAGTACCTCTCTAGCAGAAAACACTAAATGAGTGTGAAATAATATGAGATAATATAACACTTGTATTTCCATAAATATTGTAGACAACCCTAAGAACTAACAGGCTAATGTGATGGCCCTGAAACCAGTAAAACATTGAAGGTCTTGAGGTTGAAATTCTGACCCAACTGTTTAAAAAAGTGTATTTGATTGTACTGATCCAGAGTGGGTGCAATATTCCCAACTCACCAGGTGGTGTCTCCAGAGCTGGTGACAATCTGGTTGTCATCCAGGAAGCGACAGCAGGACAGGTAACCTGAAAGGAGCAAAAGAAACTGAATCAAAAACTATATTATGATATATTATTTTGCAGAGCTATAAGACAAGTTTCCTTCCCTTATACTATGCACAGAGAAAGAAATCTCATCCCAAATCATCATCCCACCCTCAGAGAATGTTATGTGAGCTGGATGTGGGTGAGATGAATTGACTAATTCACAACCAGGGGGAAAAAAAAGAAAAAAAGAAAAAGCTGTAGGGCATCTCCTGGTTCATGACTTGCTTCCATAATTCTTCCTTTACTAGCTGGCAGAGTTTATAAACCCCTCCCAACAGTGAAGGAACTGGAACTAAAATGCTGACACACTTCCTGCATCATGTGACACTGATCAGATGAATGCTCCGCGCCCAAGAGCTCAACACTTTCATTAGCTTGAGCTGGTATATGACACAATGGAGACAGATGCACCATATGACTGGTATCTTTTGGAGCTGAAAAAAAATAATTGGGCTACCATCATTATATAAGGGCTACCTTAGCAACATAATGGGTTATAATTGACTGGTTGTTTATAGGAGGACTGGTTTTTTGATGGGGGATCTTTTAGAAATATATACATACACACACTAGTATGGCTACATCCTATATGGCTGCAAAGTCTTGCTTTGACAAAAAAAACTTGCCAAATATTCAAAAGCACATTACCATGATCACACACCAACAGAATCAGACTGAAACTACCAGTCTCACAACCACATTTAAGCCCAATCAACAAAAGGTTTTAAAAAAAGCGAGAAATATGAACTTCCATCTACTGAAACGGAGGGCCAAATTGAAACCTAAATGAGGAATGCAGTCTTAAAAATCAAGTGACTGGAGTCCTGCCATGACCCATACTGCCCTTGTCAGAAGAATGCAGAACGCTGACAAATCAAAGCTACTTTGGGCTGCACTCTTTCACAAGGGGTTGCTGCAGCAGGTACGGCCACGTTTCACTTGTCAGATTTTTACGCCAGATGCCCTTTCTGACATAACCCTTGAGGGATTTGTGTCTCTGAGACTGAACGGGAGAGTTTTCCCAACATCCTGGGACTGATGGGTAAATGGGTACAAGCTATTGGAAGCATCCTGCCTACCTGTGTGTCCGGCCAGCTCGCGGCTTACGCGCACATTTCCTTCACGGGTCTTCAGGTTGTAGATGGAGCAGATGTTGTCCAGGCCACCACAGGCAACATAGTTCCCAGAAGGGGCATAGGCGCACGTCATCACCCAGGAGGAGCGCAACGGGATGGCATGGACCTGAAGGACAGAAGCAAGATTTAATATTAGATAGTATGCAGTGACAGATGGAAGAGAGGGAGAGGGGCAGGCATGTGACAAAGTCTGTCTGCAGTATTAACTTAACCTTTCAAGGGCACAGTATTCACTATAAATAGCATTACTTGGCACAAAACACTTGTGAATTGTATTACAATGAACTTAACATTTTGCAAATGGAAGTCTGGGAGTAATCATTATTGCTGACTTGATCTTGGATTAAAGGGAAAAGACAATAGTTCATTTGGAAGTCTGGTGAAGGACGACTGTACACATGTTTTCATGTTTAGACTACCCCGACCTCATATCTCTTGGCCTCACTTTATTTTTTGTGTTTTATATGTACTGGTGAGAAGACATCTAAAATCTTCTGCCCCTGTCTCTCTTTACAGCTCAAGATTAAAGGATGGTTAGCTCTGAGTCAACAGAAGTTTTCTTTTAGCTTTCTGGTTTTAGAACAAGTTAACCAACTACGTGACATTTTATGACATCATCTCATCATTTCACTATGTTTTGGTATTATCAGTTTAAAAAAATATTATTAGAACGTATTGCTCACTGATCAAACCACAACGAAAAAAAACTTCCCAAAACAATGTAAGAGAGGATGTCCGTCTTTGTTTGTACATTTCCCTGGTTAAACACCAGGAACTTAAAAAACCCCCACCACAAATAACAGACTATTTAAATTGTTTCAGTTACCTTGTTTGTGGTGTAGCTGTCCCAAATAATGAGCTTGCCATCCTGGGAAGCACTGACCAAAAGCCTGGTAAAAAGAAAGAAGAGATTAATAAAGGGAAAGACTGTCATCAATTTGAACTAGCAGAGTGTGATGCATAAAGTACAGTTTTACCCAGAACCTGTTTATCTGTCACCTTCACAATACAAAGACACTCCTTAACACACACACACTACGTGGGGGTGTGGCTCGTCTTACTTGAACATTTTTATTCTATTTTAAAAGGGTTTGAAATGCTACAACGGAACATTTCAGATGGTGTTTAGACAGATAGTTAAGATTTACTTTTTGCAGGCGTTTGCAATTTTTTGCATCCATATTCTGTTGTACTTTCTGGGAATTAGGGGTAACAATGAGCCATCATTTCAGAGCTAACACAATAGGAAAGACATCACTTAACCATGTTTAATAGTGTTGCCAGTGCTGTAAATTTCCTGTGAGCGAACAGGACAAAGGATAGAAACCAAAGCAGGTCACATGATTCAATTTACTGTGTAAATTGTGTGGGTGGTGAGATTTGGGGGGGGGGGGGGCTTGTTCAAGAACCATCATGGAAGCTAAGTGTTGCACTGTTGAGCAAGTAAGTGAATAGACATTTTCTAGACAGAAATATATCCATAAGCAACCAAACACATAAAAAAACAAAAAAAACAAAACAGCTAGTAATACCTGTATTAAATACATTTACATAATTTTACATGTAGAATGGATGGTGCTAATCCCAACTGGACTGATCTAGAAGCTGAACTACACCGATACTTTTATGTTTAGAGGAGCATCTTTAAAAAACAAACAAACAAAACCCCCACTGAGATATATTCCAGTTTTTGCATTCAAGAGAAAGCTCCTCAGTACCTCTGTGACTGCTCTGCTATCTGGGTGAACCCAACAGGAGTAACCACAGTGATGGTCCCAATGCACACAGGACCAGGAAAAAGAGTGAACACACCAATGACTGCTGGGAATATGGAAATCTTAACTACTGTGCTGGCAGGAACACATACGCACACCAGTAGATAATAAGTCAGGGACCGAAAGGTTTGTGCTGGGAATTCTAGTCCAAGAGAAAATTAATTACCAGCTTCTTGGTCTTAAAATGACCACATTGGATCTGGGGAAAAAAAAGTTAAACAGTAAAATATACTAACTTCAGATCAGGCTGTGACACTGAGTGTGTTAGGAGACTGCAACACAAAACTTTGAGCTGCTTTCAAGTTAGGGCAGAGTTCTGAGGGTTGAGAAGAAACCACCAATATTTTCAAAGAACAAAATGTGGTTTTAAAAAGCAAACTATTTAAAAGTTAACAATTGTGAAGCTCATAGTTTTTCAGGTCTGAGTACATGTCAACTGGCAGACAAGCACACGCAGAAAAGTGCACGTGTTTGGCAATATTTAGTACTCTTTACAAACAACTTACTTTTCATGGCTTCCATGTTAATGCACTCATATACCCACACCTCATTTTCATAAGATAACACTTTTGTGGTACAGTTGTGTAATATGATACAATACCGGAGGTCTGAAAATGCAATGAGCAGCAATAAGAAAGCCTAATATGGATGGCTAATACAGATGTTTTACAAAAAAACAACAAAATGACCCAACATGTGTTTAGGTTATGTTTGCGAGGATCATCTCGTGGGACGAGTTAGTCACATTTGAGTACTCGGGATATTTCATCCAAAAAAACCCAAATTACTTTGTTGAAGTCAGTACAAATTTCTACTTTAAAGTTGTTTAGTTTATTTTTAAACATGAAACCAGTGTTCTCACATACACTGACAAAAAAATAAATACATATGAAGGACTGAATTATCCCTAAATTAATAACTTCGGTCATTAAGGTGTTATGGTAAGAACTTGAACACCTTAATATTTTGATAAAGAAAAAAGAAAACAACAAAAAAACTTGCGTTTGAGATGCATTTAGGCTTTTAAAAAAAATATTCATGCTATTTCTGGGATTTACCATCATATTATTTATATTAAACTTTGTCTCTTACAGACAGTAAGTCTGAGGACTGCATGCTGAAAAATTACACATTATTGGCTGGTAAATGACAGTAAGAGAAGGCTTTCTTTCTCAGACTGTAAAAATTTCACCCTAGTCTGGCACGTGAAGAACCAATTCTAGCCTAGACTACAGCTCAAAACATCTTTTTGATTGGGTAAAATCCCAGCAGGTAGCCTAAGGTAGTCTAGTAAACACATCAACACCTCTTGAGGATAAAACATTGAGATTCAACAAATAGTAAGCTCTTACAGTGGACACACAGTGTTAGATTTTTTTCCTTACTTATACGACCAGCGGGGTGATGAGATGAATGAGCACTTTGCAGTGGTCTCTCTGTGGACTGACGCACGGCAGCGCCACAGTGATTAACTTGTTGATTGCTGAGGTGAGAGGCGTGTACAGCTCTAGGGAATACGCTTTATGTGAAGTGAGGAGTATTGCTTCATCTGCCATGGCTATGAGGCTCAACACTTGTTTTTAACAAAGACTGACTCCATTTTGAGTATTTTCCCTGCCCACATACCACACCCCCAGTGCACACAAACACAGCACAAGGCACAGCACAGTAGAAGCACTCCAATATACAGTGATGCACCTGAAATAACCATTCATGTAATGAGTGTGTTAATATTGTGCATGTGCACCACTACAGTACACCACTGTTAAAATGTTACAACAGTGAGTACATGTTAATATAACAGACTGCAAAAGACTTGCTCTGGGATTCAGAGTGGGGTGAGTTATTGTGGAATGCCATGGTTTGAAGAGGACCCTCAGGAGGAAGTAAGCAGCACAAAGACAGCCAAGCAAGCTTTTATATCCATTTCCTGCATTTAGGCAGTGGGGGTTGGGCTGATGGGATAAAATATTTAGTTAATGGACAGAATGGAGTTGAATGAGATTACCTCGAGTCAGAGCCCCAGTGCATGGCATAGATTTTAGCCAGATGCCCCCTCAGTGTCCGTCTAGTGCGCATCTGAATTCGGCCAACAGGGTCAATGTTAGCTGTGATCTAAAGGATCAAGATGAGAGAAAGTCACCTTGAGACCATCATGTATTGGCCAAAGTATTAAAAACCTTCCACCCAAATATTAAGCCGAATGTCTTAATTTTAGTTTCAAAATAATAAATTATGTCAAGTCAACATCATAACAAATATAGCTCTTACCTGAGACAGGGTAGCATCTGCACACGCTTTCCTGGCATCCTGAAACAAGCAGCCAGTAAAATTAGAACGTCGTATTTTATGTGCCAATGGCATGCTTTCATGTCTGAGGGTTCATTACTTTTAAAGCACTCTGTCAAAAATTGAAGTACACTATAAATGTGTGACATCTTAAATGCACTGGAATGACGACATCCATTTAATAATAGTAAATATTAAGAAACTATGGTCCAATACAAGTGAGATTAATGTAAATCAAGTTGGATTCCTGCTCAGTGGCATCCCACTGCAATGATGCTACTGAGGAACCTGAGCAAGCGTTAGCAGGCAGCTTTAACTTCTTGCCGCAGCACTCATGTAGTCGTGTAAAATGTAGTATAGTGGCTCAAGGCGGAAATAGTGTCATCCCACAACTATTTCTGTTTGCTAGTGTTGGTAGTGCTTACAGTGATTTTGATCATGTGACAATATGCATTACTGTACTGCTACAGGTGATGAAAACTGGAATAATGTATTGAAGCACTTTAATAGGACAAACTAAGAAGTACATAACCTCTATTATCACTACTAGTGTGAAGAAAACAAATGCTGTTACTTTGGGGACTGAAGGACTTACTCTGATCTGGTTCTTGAGCTGCTCAGCCTCCTGGCGTAACTGATCCAGTTCACTCATTTTCCTCAGCTAATGGTGCGCTTCGCTCCGCCGCCTAGACTCTTGCTGATCTGAAGGAGACAAGCAATGAGATGTTCAACATACATATCACATGCTGCTTTCTTAAAAAAGTAATGCCCGTCAGCTGTAATAAAGTACATGTGAATTCAACATATGGTGCTGACAAATTACTTTGACTAGTACACAAAATTACATGTGATTCTGGCCAAAATGGAATGATGTTTTGTCTTCTGTAATGTATTTATGGACATGTTATCATTTTGATAGTTACAGAAAAGCCGGGGATCACACAGTATCTTTTAAATCCAATCTGTGAGGCCCAGACAAAGTCTCAGGGAATCACTTTCGAGACAGCTCAAGACTTGTCCTCGCCAGCTTGAAACTGTTACCTAGCAACAAGCACTAGGCAGCTACTTTAGGCTTAAGATAACAATTTTGAGGATGATGTTGAATTTGTTCTCTCTCCCCTCCCAAACGACAGCAAACCCTTGGGCAAACATCTGGCCACAATGAGCAGCTGATAAACATTTCTTTAGAATCAAGGCAAAAATACATAAAAAACAAAAAAGAAATTTAAAAAAACCAAACAAAACACTAGGCCATGCAGGCCAAACACATACCCCCTACTGACTGTCAAAACGGAGCAAGGATCAGGAGTCCAGATATCAAGAAAGGAACAAGGCAGACCAAGAAAGCAGCAGTTTCACTGCACTACTGAAACCCCAAGGTGCTGAGATGATGGGCTGGGACTGACAAAGCTGTCAACGTTCTGGCCTCGGGACTCTAAACTCTCCTCCAATGTCATCCCTGTAATCCTGGGACACAGTTGATTCAGCTCCTCAGCCAAATCCGGTTAAGACAAAACCTGCTGATGATCCTAAAAGCAGGGGCTATCTCGCTGACCCCAATCCTCTGGTTAACACAGACACTTTCACTATCCACAGAAAGATGACAAATTCAACTTCAAAGAAAAATACTATAACAACAATGAACCCGAGCTCAGAAATTCTACTCTGACAGAAGATTAACTGGAGTGATACAATCATTACTACTTTCAGCATCAATAAAAAGTTAGGTGCCAACACAAGTAAGCAGACCAATTCACCTGCTAAGTGGGGAGGAAAACAAACAAAAAAAGACCCCACCTCACTGAAATGTGTTATATTTCAATATAACTCATTTCAAACAAATGAAGTGATTGTCTTCATTAGGGTTTCTCCCATCTTCACTTCAAAAGAACACTTAAATTCAAGATTTTATAAAATGAAATATTTAAAGACAACACCGTAAGCATCATTACTCCCTGGTGTGTCAAACAAGCTAACGAACACTACCATCTGTACTGCAAACTCATCTTACCTCCCTGTTTATCTGGGTTTCGGTCCTTTGTCCTAAAGAGTGTCGAGACCTTCTGAATGAACACTTTACCCTTCAGGCGCCTGACATCTTAGTAGCTACCTGTCACCTGATTGGCTAGTGCTGTAAATGGGTCTGCATCTAAGCAAGTCCTCTTAGCCCCCTAATCTTGATAAAAAGGTCTCATGGTAATATCACAGGCTAATTCTTGTCTTCTCTGCACTAACCCTATAAGTAATCATGGGTAAAGAAACCAAAACTTCCAGTGCACTTTTTGCAAAGATATTGCAAGTTCAGATTTTGCAACCTGAGCACATACTAAACTTTAAAACATTTGAAAGGGAGACCAAGGATACATCACACTGGTGGTATGTAGGAATACAAACCTGAAGAAAAAGCAGTACACCTACAATTAACCTTCCTATAAAGCCTCTGAATAAAAAAAAATAAATAAAAAAAAATCCTTTTATATATTTATTCTCACTTTAGTCATTTCTATAAAACCTGATGAAAGATCCAATTGCTTTTAACAGCTATTGCAGTAAAACATGGTGGCTACTGAGTTTACAAGAAAGAATTTGAGATTCAATCACCGCTGTTGGATTGTCCTTTTCTGACTCTTAACATTCTAAATGTTTTTGTCTGAGTACAAAAGAGTTCTTCCTTTGTTCTTTTAAAACAGTCAAATACCTTTGTTGTAAATCAATACAATGAGCCACAAATCTCCCCCCCCCCCAAAAAACAAACAAACAAACAAACAAACAAACAAACAAACAAACCCCATACTAACATACTAGCTCCACTGCTTTCCCATGTGTGGTTTTTTTTCCCCATGCTGTTCACAAGAGGCTTTTTGCTTCCAAGCCATCCACAACATCTATTCTAGCTACAATAATTGTCCAGATTTTAAATGAGTGAAAGATAGACGACAATCTGGGCAGAACTCTGGAGCTCTTAATCAATCTGTAACACATTTGGTAAGTATTTTAAGGAGTTTCTGAAATAAATTCACTTTGTTCCAACACAAACATATTATCCTTTTTTTTCATAATCATTACAGTGATATTAGATTTCTGCAATCTGAAGGGAACCTACAGGTTCAGATATAAATAAATCCACATAAGCTACACAGTATATGGTTTTAGCAGACTACAGATAACATTACATAAATAATATGTCTGTATGAGTAAAATATAGAGCTGTACAAATATGCTAGAACCATTCAAATGTGCAAAAGCTTGATGTTTACTCCTGATGTTGCTCTCATGTGAGACCCACAGCTATTGTCATTTCTTTCTTTGTTTTTAGGGGCTTTCTGTCTTTAGCAAGTGAAACACACAGAGTTGGCAGAGGTCAGGTGATTAATGTAGCGTGTCATGAACATTTCACAGTTTAATCCTTGAAAGTGTTCTGTATGAATGAACTAAAATTTTGGTGCCTGAGCTCCAAAATGCTAACATTTTAACATCGGGTTAAATTCAAATGGCAGAAATTTATAGAAGTCTACTGGCAAAAACATAATATCAAGCACTACTGGAGATTAGAATTAGCATAAAAAGGTGTGATTCAGAGGGCTCTTTTCCCCTTTTGCTGGTGGTGGGAGTGTTGAAACCACTGGCAGCCCAACAGATAGAGCCTCGACTTCACTGCCTTCTCTTTCTGCCAGCTATTTTTAGAGAGGTGGTGGGGGAGGAGGAGTAGAAAGAGGAGGAGGGAAGCAGACTTCACATTTTCCAGCCACTCCTATCAGCTCCGACATCTCGAGCACAACACATTGACAAGGAGAGAGGAAGTGTAATTTGACTCCATACACAGACACTTCATTGGCATTTCTTCTTCCCATACACAATGATCACAAATACAGCATCCATTTTCATAGCATACAGATTAATAAGTCTTTATCAGATGTCATCTCTGCTGGTGTTGCATTAAACAGTATAAGATCTGATTTTTTCCCCCTTTTTAGTTGATGCACTATATTTCAATACATTTCAAAATATTTGATGTGAAGGAGCAAATTTGTGGATTTCAGAGAGCAAATCTGAGTTTGCTCAAATTTTGAGTTTGAGTTAAATTTTAAATACAAGACTTACCTCATTAAAAAGGCCACCATCTTTTTACCCTTGAACATTTTTCCCTTTATGATTTTTTGGAAGTGACTATGGCATCACTTAGGAAGAAAATAAATAAAGTTAACGTGAATTACCCTTGCTAGTATAATTTATGCCAATGACACTTAACACTAAATATAGAGAAAACTAATCAGAACATCTGATAAATTATCAAATGTATATCTTAATTAAGATATACAGAAAAAAGTAGGGCAGCACAGGTGAAGGGACATACACAAAATGGTCTAGTGTGAGGTGTGGCAGATTTTGGGGTAGACAAGATAACTCAGTGTGATGACAAAGTGTCCTCGTGCACAAGGGGATATAGACAAGAGGCAAACAGGAGGACAGAGCCAGATTAAACTAATGAGAGTGAACAAGCAGAGGACAATTGGGAGGGTAGCTGCTAATTAACCGCTTGGTAAAAAGAGCCAAGGCCCAGTATGCTTCATGGCATCCAGGACTAAAAAAGAAAGGTTATACCTATCTAGCACTGGTTTTTTTTTTTTTACTTTTCCAAAAGCCAGATATACGCCTATAGACCTCATACTTTCATTTACAAATAAAATGCCAGAAAATAAGTGCACAAGTGAATCTTACAAATAAAGAAAAATGCACATATGAACAAATAAATAGAAACAATCCGGAAAGCTTGTACATTGATGCTACATACCTCTTCTAATTTCTTAAAAATGGATGAACAGATATTCCAAATATTAAAAGAAAAAAGATGATTTACTTTAATTTGTAACTCTTGCCCAGCTGGGAGACCAAGACAAAAAGGCATGTATTAGGCACAAAGTAAGGGAGGGTGGTGGGCTAAATAATTTACACCCTCCTGCCTCGATACCAGCTGCCCCACCCTTTGCTTTCTTCGGGGCTGCTCCCGTCTCACTTGTCTGATTGTTCCTGCCAACTTGTCTCAATGTTTTTTGTTTTTAAATTCTAGACCTTTAATGTGCCTCTTAGGTTGAGGCCGATTTGCTGCTAGTAGAAACAAACCGTATGAGCAGCAGCACGGTGTGGATGGGGGCTGCTCTTGCTTGCAAGTCAGTTGGTGACTGTCTAGCTGTTGCAGTGCCTTAGCTACTGATCATCTGTGTCAGCATGCGGCCTCCACCTTGATACAAGTGCATAGATTCTCTAAGCAGGCGTTTCCTTTTTAAGGGTGTTTCCCTAGCTGTGCTCGTCTCTCTCTTCCCTTTGTCAAAACATTTAGCGGATGTGGCGACAGCACACACACACACACACACACTTACAAATACACTTGCTCGGTGGTTTCTTGTATTACAATTGTGTTTGCCATTGTCCATCTAGGCTTTTGAACCAGGCTATGGAAACACTGCATTACAGTAACAGGTTACTCTGGAAATAATAACTGGCAGCATTACGCTAAAAGGTGAATACAAAAAAGAAGAAGAAATAGAAGCAGATCAAAGAGACCAAGGGGAGGGTGGAGATCCAGCAGGAGGCAGTGTGTTGAGAGCTACAACACCAGAGGACAGGCTAGTACTTCACACAGAATTAGGTCAGTCCGACTTAGATTAGACCTGGCCCATGCTGGTAAACAAATAATCAAGACGGACTTAATGCAAAAGGCTAGGCTCTGAGGATGCAGTGGGACAGGTCACTTGTAACCATCATGTCAGTTTCTGTATTTACTCTTAGCTTGGCAGCCCATGGACCCTTCCATGTGATGTCACAGAGTTATTACTGTAACAGCCATTACATTTAATGTTATGTTAACTGACAGTATAAGACCTGCTAGTACACTGCCTATTTTAGGATAGTGTAACCTGGATATTTTTGTAACTATCGTTTACAAATGGCCCCAAAACATCCCACATGCAGGACTAAACAAATAGATACAAACTAATATGTGTTATAAAGACTTACACAGAACAGCTATTAGGATGCCTTTATAAATAAAAGACCTAAGATTAGGCTTGAGTCTAATGCTAGAAATCGCAAAGGAAATGTGCCAACCAAGAACTGAAGTGTGTGTGGTCCATTTTTCCCCTTTTTTAAATAATTATGTCTGAATTTTAGAACAATGTTTCCTACAAGAAGAGAATTTAGCCATGGTGGTGCATGCTGCAGCTATAATTCACACATTTTGCAAACACTTCCCATGCAGGTATGGTAGTTGTGAATAAGGAGGGCACCATTCAATATCAAAATTCTGAAAACGTGTTGTACTCATTTCCTTTGGCACTGTAGGCAGCATATAGGCAACAAGTGTACCAGAAGTGAAGACACACCGTATGGCTACAAGTGTTCTAAGTCTGTCTTTAGCTATTGGAGGAGGAACCCCACAAGCACCGGGGAAAAAAAAAAAAAAAAAAAAAAAGAGCTACAAATGGCAAAAACTATACATGGAAGAATCCTACTAAGGGGGGGGGACTTTACTTTGGAGGGGAATGGTGGGGTGATGAAGTTATGACAACTGATTCAAAAAGGCAATATCCAAACGATATTATCCAGTACTTTGGATGAGGAAAGGAAATATTTTTAGGAAACATTTAAAAGACTGGCATCCAAACCTGTTCAAAAAATTCAAGCTGAGTGAGCTTCAATTTACAGTAACAATGCGGAACTGCTTTATTCCATAGGCCAAAATGTTTGCAGTGGCTAGTCTTGTCAACAAAATGTAACGTTAACATTTTAAATCCATTATCTGACACTATGTGAGTGTTTTAAAAGGACGTCATATTATTACTTTTTAAGCGTGGGAAAACAAATGTCAGTGGATGTCCTTAAAAGGATGGTCATACAAACATGCCTGTATGTGTGTTCGTGTGTGCCCTTTCCACCCCACACACAGAGCAGGGAGCAGACAATCTAGGACTAAAAAGGAAATAACCATTATCCAAAATATGAGAGCAGCTCATCCAAATGACTTCAAACTTGGAAATGTATTTGCACTGGTCCTCAGCACAATATGCAACATGTTTACTGTGAACTGGACAGAAAGATTAATTAGTCTGATACCCAATACATGTAAGTAGTATTTGACAAATACTAATGAATGTTGTAATTTTACATGTGTGTTCACAGTAGAATGTGTAGCTGAGGGCATTAAGACATTTCTTTGCTGCAGTTTTATTCTTACTGGGTGACAATGTTACACTAAAGGCAAACAGACTGAAGTGTTTGCATGAAAACACATGCAACATTACGCCTACAACCCATTTCCAGTTATGTGCTTTGCATCATTGTGTGTGCGGATAGTTATACATTGATAAAAATCACACCTGGTTTTAAAACGCAAGCTGTGTAAAGAATCTCACCATTGCTTCTGGACAAGCTTCTGAAACTAAAAATCTGAAAGTTTAAAGTATTTTTTTTCCCCTGAAAATAGACACCAAATATGCATAACATACCAAACCTAAAAAAAAATAAAAAATAAAAAAATAAAATAAATTTGTGACTAGATCCCTCTCTGATTTCAACATTTATATCTGGGGGGGGTAATTTACATCGTATTTTATCTGGGTTAAAGTCAGAAAACGAAAATGGCAGACGGTTTCCCTAAAACCTGGGGAATGCACTTTCAGGAACAGCAACGGCTATTAGAAAACTATGTCTAGAGGAGCTACCTTATTTCTTCTTATGTCTATTCTTATGTCTATTCTTAAAACTTCACAGCATTTAAAACATCCTAAAATTTTGCTGTTTGACATCAAGTTAAGCCATCACAACTGATTACACTGGAGATGCTGAGCACAATAATTAAGACATGCTTCAAGACTAATCATGTTAAAGGCATTAGGTCACATCAGAGTGAAAGTAAAAGCAAAACTGAGAATTTTAACGTTCCACAACAGTCAGACTGGTATGTCTACTGAAAAATATTTGAGAATTATCGCAACTGATTTAGCCTACCAAGACAGTAAATCTTGACTGTTTCTAGAACATTTCTGTTTCATTTGAATAATCAAAAAACAAAACTTTGATCAGTACCTTTAAACAGGGCAAATGGTATGAATACCAATTCAAATATGCATATAACCGTATAATATTCTATATTTAAAGGTGTAGTTCAATTTCTTCTAGTATAAAAACAGGCAAAAGATACAGTAAGTGCATGCTTTTTCAGTCTTACTGGTGGGCGAGGGTCTAAGTGCTGTGAGGTAGTGATGCATCGTAAATGTAGCTGAAACACAACCAGGTCACAAAGGAGGAAAGGACAAGGGGGGTGATGATGCAGTAACACAAGACATAAGAGAATCGCTCATGGACATTTTTTAAAAGCTCCACCAATCTCATCCACTTTGTCATTTTCCAAAACACCATTCAGCTCTCAGCGGCTTGTTTACATGGCAGCTACAGCACTGTGGAGCAGGAAGTGATTCCTTCCTCTTCCCTGACTAGCTAGCATCAGTATGAATGAATGCACTATGAAATTGTTTCCACATCAGTGTCACGAAATACCATATTATTATTTTTAAGATCATTTCTGTTATTACTGCACTGGCATAATTCATATGTCACATTCAACTTTCAAGGATTTAATAGAACGTATATAAATGTACTGACATATTTGATAATTTGGCTTGGAAAAAATTAAAATGAGATTTTTGCATCTTTATGAGCATTCATTTTACTTTTACCAATGTAGCCCACTGTTTTGTAAAGGTAAATGGAAACTCTTTGGATAACACAAACTGTTAAGCACCTTAAGTGCCTTAATGTTTTAAGTTGTTAATGTTTTCTTTTGCCATTACCATTTGTTGAACACACTTATTTAATTAAGTCAAATAACTAATAACTAAGGCGTGTTTGAAGCTGAATACAAACAAACCGCTGAAACATTAGCAGAGTCAGTAAAACCCACCACGAACCCAGGCCTTGGTACGAGAAAAGAAAAGAGAAAAAAAAAAAAAAAAAAAAAGGGGGAGCATAACCACTTTTTATGTTTACGCAACTAAAATTAACATGCAAGATTAACTCTGGATATTTCTGCACTTTCACTTTATACTGTGCCACTAATAACATAAATTAGATGATGGGGAAAGGTTGACAAGATGGGGATTAGTCCTTTAATCAGTTTTTGAGAAGGTGGATTACAAATCCTTCTGAGTCTCAAGAATGGCTGAACTAAATATGAATAGCCTTGGGCCTCATAACCCATTTTGCTCCATTGAATGTAGAGCAAAGTCCTGAGGCTACAAATGAGTATGCATAAGATGGCACAGTTCTGATTAAGTGAGCAAGTGGAGGTGCAAAAATCAAGTGAAAGATTTATTGAAAATAAAAAAAAGAAGTACAGTACACAGACTACAGTTACCCCAACAGTTTTGGAAATGTGCCACAAATTCAACAATTCACTATTATCCATACTTTTGTTCCTCCGAAACACTCATACTGGACATACACAGACTGATATCCCCACAAACTCCAAGTCCAAGTCCACTAAGGCCATTTTATATATCAATTATTTTGCAGGACACACTGTAGTTGTGCAGACTTGGAGCCAGGGGCAATGAGTCTATAGTGAAAATCTTGCATTTCCTGGACAACCATCACACTACCACAGTCTAAAGAGGGGGGAGGAAAAAGGAAAAACACCTCACTCACCCCCCACTAAAAAAAAAAAACAAATACTGTCAATGGCACAATGCACTATTTCCATGCTTCTGTTACTCAAAGCATGCTAACCAAAACCAACCCTTTGTGGGATTTATGTTCCGCATGAGGACTACATTGTGATCAATGCAGACAAGACGAAGGCTCTGGCCATGTAATAAGGCTGATTTTAAATGTGTAGTTTGAACGCCCGTCTTACAGAAAAGTTGTCTATCCAACTCAATCTCTATAGGATAAAAATGACCACTGCATTACCAACACATTTTGGGTGGAACTCAAGACCATTTCCTGGATTTTCCGGACATAAGAAGAATACCATCAATCACAGGGGTGACTCTGCATGTGTAACTCTACACAGCTGCTCTAAACAGATGGCTTTATGTGCCAATGTTTCTATGACATGAGATCGAAGTCCATAAGCACTCCACATCTCAGGATGCTATGTCCAACAACATAACATAACTTGCCTAGCAATTAATTACTTTAAAGCATTAAACCCCCTGCCAAAACAAACAAACAACAAAACACTGTTAAGTTAGTTGAAACTAAATACTAATTTGGGTATAAATGACGAATTTTATAAACTCACTTTTTTCGCAAGTTCAATTATTGGCTTCAACTCCAGTATAATCAGCAATGTCTGAACTTGAAGAAAAAGCTCATCACCGCATAGCAATCCCGCAGCAAACAAACGCTATAATTACAGAGTGATGTTGAATAAAATGCCTAACCCTATTTCATTTGAAGATAAAAGCTTTGTCTAATATCCCACACTTTTTTGAGATCTTGGACAAAATCTAACTGAAATCTCATAAAATAAAAGTATGAAAAAACCCAACAACTATGACATCTGTTATAGTTTGTAAAAAAAAAAGAAAAAAAAAAAAAGAAAAAAAATGTAAAGGACCTATTTTTATTATTATTTTAATTTGAATCAGCTGAGAAAACCTTAGCATAACTGGCTAGTTGCCAAATGCCACACACCACATGTCTGATCTGTTTTCTCCTTTTGTAATGCACAAAGTTACCATTGCAAAAAAACATCAGTGGGGTAACCCTGACCCTAACCTTATTGAGAGAACAATCCACCATATAGTGGAGGTTTGTGGCTTTAGGGTGCAGTGCTAAAAAGGGAAGGGGAAGCCTGAATTAAAAAAAGAAAAAAGAAAAAAAAAAAATCACAAGGCATAAGAAAACATATTTCCTTTTACAATGATTCATCTTATTTGCACAATCATTACAAGACAAAATCTACAACAATAAAACTCAACCAATTACCCAGCCCTACATTTTAGTGTTGTTTGTATATGCTGTGTGAAGCGTCCCTTTTACTGGACACGATTTTGTATGCATGCTCCCTCAATGTGGTTGGCCTGTGCTGGTAATGTCTGATGATAGGGGACATAACATCAATGCGACTGACAGTAGCGTTTAATTGATTGATTAGTGAAACATTCCATGATGCTGTGTGCTCTTTTGCTAGACAGAACATTGTTGGTAGAAATAGCAGGCATTAGATTTTTCAGAACAAGATGCTCTCAAAAGGAAAACCTACCCAAAAACAATACAAAAACTTAATGCACTATAAGGTGCTCTGCAGTATAATCCTGATCATTACTACCTAGAAAACAGAATTCTAACATGAGTCACAACCTTAAAAAATGTAATCAGCTATTCCTAACGCTCAGCATTCTGATGATAGCATCGAGAAAAAAAAATACGCCCGTTAACAAGATAAGATTGTATATGTCAAGAAAGTTCATACATTTTAATACAGGCGGGTTTTTTTACTTGCTAGAAGCTGCACATCCATCTTTTCATACTTGGATATAAATGAGTTAATTAAAACAGTAAAGGGAGAAAAAAGGAAAGGAAGGGGAGGTCAGGCTAGCCCAAAGCCAAAAGCATGACTTTATTTAAAGCATAAAATACACTCCTTTGATTGCATTAATAATCATACCCCTCCCCCTGTGTTTTCTCCCCAAGCTTCCAAGAGAGGAACAAGTGTGTGAAGAGTCACATGACAGCTACCCCACTCTTGCTCAAGTGACTGTGGCCTTTCTTACTTTGAAGAGGAAGAAAACTCACTAATAGTAGCTGTCTTTCCCAGTCATCTCAGGATTCAGGTTTGGTCACATTTTCCCTTTGCAGTCAAATATGAGGGCGAGAATGTAAATAGACAGAGATGGTCTCTATTCAAACCAGATCAGGCGGTGAAATCCACATGCAAAAGAAGGCCAGGGTTTGTTACGGGCTTGTAGGATGGTTACGGTGTAAGTGATGACAGGCCAGTGTGTGGGTCACCAAGCGGATCTGGTGCCACTTACTTTGAATATTCAAAACAGTGGCCAAGACCTTTGGGCCAGTGGTGACAAGTTATATAAGCATAACAGCAGCTACAGTCAAACTATACGCAAATCTAAACAGTGGGAAAGGCTTAGGAAGAATTTTCTTTGTAATATTGACACTTGGGAGTGCTTGGAGCAAAAAAACAAAACAAACTGTAAGAATGTTTGCCAAGACACAGATTGAGAAACTAATCTTAATTTGTTACTGCACACCTTTCATAAGTAATCGCTTCTTGACACTGCTTAAATCAATCTTTACTGATAAATCAATTACACTACCAAATAAACTTTTAAATGTTCTTTTCTCCAATTGGTGAATGTGATGTAACAGATGTTAAGTTATATGTTCGATATAACTTAAATATTTGTTATCTTTGATCTTCTGAATAGAATATTTTAAATTGTATAACTTATAACAATGTCTTGCATGGGGGGGTGGGGCTACAAAACACAAGATATTTGAAAAACATGTATATATTCAATGTCATGTATAATATCAACTCTCACTAAAATCAACTTCAATATGCCTTTGATTTAATTTTTTTTTTTTTTAAACCATGACTCAAGAAAAGCAAATCATTTTGCGTTCAAGTTGTGATTGTGTTCAGGAAACGTAACATCCTGGTGTAAACCACTGTAGCTGTCACTTTAGGGTAGTGACACTTTTGAGAGCGCTGGCCTGCATTGCCACTAAATGTAGCAGAATAGAATACACACACAAATACACCCAAAACAAAAACGTGCCCAGTTTGCAGTCCTAAAAGAAAAAATAAAAAATTATTGCCTTTTAAATTATAACTGAATGTCCAGTAGTGTGTTTCTAATGATGGGCAAACAAAAAAAACATCCCCAAACAAGAAAAAAAACAGAACAAAGATGTTTGATATAAGTTACAAGTGCTACATTAGATAAGCCACTGGATTACCTGTGACCTTTTTCTGTACATAAAACAGGAAACTGGACTCTGGATGAATTGGAATTTGCTTCATGTTGTCATTGCAGTTCTTAATGCAAACATTTTCAACATGTTAACAGTTTTCTCTGCTATGCATCAGTCACATTAATTATGGCAATACATTTAGATGCATAGCTCACTGAAAATACCTGGCAAGCAGCTGTACTAGCAGGACGAGTAGCATAGAACAGATCTGGGGTTTGTGTATAAACAATCAACGACTACTTACTTCCTGGGCCATTACCAAGTACTACAACTTGAGCAGGGACTTTTTTAGACAGGAAAATTGGCTCAGAAACTAAATATAAACCTAGGTTCCTCCAGATGATATGCGGGTAAAAGGCCCAAGTTCCAAAAAGGCTTTAACGACTGATGAAAAATTCCTGCAACTAGAAAAGGCTAAAACTTTCCTCTTTGAACTATTAGAAGAACTTTTAATGCAGATGTTTCTGATCATTCTTCACTATAAACCTTGCTGTGGTAACGAGGGAAAGCCCTGCTGTTCTTGTGGGTGTGCTGGCATTTGCACTCCGTGCCATGTTTGATAATCTTTGTGAATGGCACTAACATTTGAATTTGGAAGTTGTACATCGTGGCCTTGAGACTTCTACTAACTTTTAGTGTTAAAAATAACATGTATGCCTGCATCTGTGTGTGTGTGTGTGTGTGTGTGTGTGTGTGTGTGTGTGTGTGTGTGTGTAAGGCTAAGTGTGAAACGTGTGGTGTGCATAAAATTAATAGTTTGATAACTTGCACCAGTGGATGCTAAGAAACTTATTAGCTTCTGAAAGATATTGTTACAATAAAACTGTACTAGCACAGAGACCCTATCACAGTCTTTAGCTGCACATTTGGTTATGGATGATCAACACACCCTGATGAAACTGTGCTGTGCTGATTTCAGGAGGTGTATTACACAAAGAAGAAGAAAGGACTTAGATTGCTCAACCAATAAGACCTATGAGTATAGTAATGTAAAGCATACAGAAGAGGCTGCGACTAATGGTCTTTTAAAATTAATGTTCACAAATAATGTTGCTGATGAAGTCAGTATTGCGGATGAAGAGAAATACATATTCAAGAACTTGGCACAATACAATGGATAACTCAAGGTCCATGCCCATACTGTTCTGAGTATTTTTCCATCAACTCTTACATGAAACTGGCTGTGTTAGAAACCAGAATCCCAAAATGCCTCGCAGAAAACTGATTTGTTGTGGCTTGTAACCAACAGTTAAATGGCATGCTACCAGTTTCCTTAAAGGAAACATTTTACACAGGCCCCGCTAAATGTGTCAAGAGTCCTTTTTATTTTAAAGAAATTGAGATTAATATACAAGCACAGTGAAATTTTAAGTCAGATATTTTATGTTAAAAAAGGAAAATCCATTTAAGGGATCACACTGACCAGTCAATTTAAGTTAGGTAGGTATAAATGTACGGTTGTTATGCAACAGGAAATCCAGGGTTCAGTGTGTACTTGTGTAGTCAGCTTGGTATACTGGAAATAATTATTTACCCAAACATTGCGTCTTCAATTAAGTGCAAATAATGTATTATTTCACTCGTCTTGAATCTGAAACTTAAACTTTACATAATTTATCCTATGCTTCTTTCATTGTAGTATACAGTAGTTGTATAATTATAACTCCATAACTCGATAACAAACGGGGCAGTTTTTCTCAGTTTTTTATTTAAAAATCTATAATAAATTTGTATTGATCTTTTTTGCAGAAATTAGGAAACAAAGTTTCAGTTTTGCAGCAGTACTTTGACTACTTGAATAACACTTGTAATGACCATGCTAAACAGGACCAGGGTTCTTGAAGTACACTGAAAAACGGCAAAAAAGCCATGACAATAAAGTTGGCAGAGTTCAACACTTGATGAAACAAAAACTCCTGAACATCAGCCATTACATATCAGCTACAACAATCAGGGAATTACTCAAAAGCATTATATCCTATATTAGTAGGATATAAAATTATCATGCAAAAGACTTGGGGCTGATATGCATACCTCAAAATAACTACTGAACCAAGGCAATTTAATTTAAATGCAGCCCTTTTTATTTCAGTCTAGATGTGATAGGTTTATACTGACTAAATATACTGATTACTTACCATAAATATTATTAAAGGACCATTATTAAACATGTTCTGTAGCACTGGATGGGGACTGGTATATATTCATACTATAGATCTATTAGGAACTATAACAGAAAAGTTATGTTGCCATTGTGTCCACACTCACTGCTACAACTTCTGGATTGAACCAGCTCGTCTGAAGCAGGTTTAAGTTTGCATGTTCTCCCTGGACCTGTGTGGGTTTACTCCAGGGGATATGGGTTCTTTCCACAGTCCAGTGCCATTAATGCTAGACTAATCTGTGAGTGCACATGTCTTTTCATTGAGTTTTAAAAAAAAACTTGATTGACTCTGATCAGTTTACTTTAAAAAAACAAAACAAAAACAAACAAATTTTTAAAAAAAATGCAACCTACCAGATGCAACCCAAAGAAGGGGAGACTGTCACTTACTAAGAAATCATAATATACCATAATGGTCAATGAGACAAAACAACCACTATGTTGGTTCCAACCACTGTTGTTTTTTGGTCTCTTGGAGCCACAAGTATATATAACTTGCATCATTTTGGTCTGGTCAGAAGTAACGTTACAGCCCAGGCTGTCACAAACATACAACACATCTTGTGAGTTCAGGTATCCAACACTTGAATGAAAAAGGTATTTTATCAAAGAGAGGCTGATAAGGGGGTAATCCTGTGAACATATCCATCACTTTATGCCCATTTAAAGTTCTTATATAAAAAAGTTGGCCAATGTGTGCTCTAATTCGTTACAGGAAAGAGCATAATAAACTGAATTATTAAACTTACACAACTATAAGTACAAAATGTACAAAATAGTAAAGTATATTTAAAACTTGGCTAAGCATGTACAACCATATTTATTTGGTCCCCTCAGCACATCTGCTTTTTACAGTGGACAGTTAAAAGCAGGATCATGCCTGATGTGAAGAAAAATCAGCACTATCACTAACCAAAGCACATAATCCCAAAGAGTGAAATCCACATAACTAAGAATTTAATCCCATTCATATACAGCACTCCCAGATTAAATGAGGGGGGGGGGGGATGACAATCCTCACCCCCCACATCCCAGGCCAACGGGATAATTATTCAGGTTTTAAACACATGGTCATTATCTTGTGGTGCTACTCACTTACAGCTAAGCTACTGACAAGCTACACTGCGCACAAACTCAGTCTCAAAAAGACGATGCTGCAGTTTATGCTTTTAGGCAGGCTTGTCGTATATGACTTGTTTCAACGCATAAGCATCAATAAAATGCTGGAGAAATTCATGCAGCTTTTTATACTGCTGTCCACCAGGGCCAAAGAAAAACAGTGTTGGATACATTCAGGGTACCAATATAGCGTGGGTCACATCCAGGTCATGTGAACTGATTAACAATAAATAGAACACTGTTTTATGCTTGGTTTGATAACTGGATGCTTTTGGATATGCACACAGGTTGCTCTTAAACCAAAACTATTCACGGTCTACTGTTCTGCATAAACTTCATCTTTTATCTGTAGTTGATTACAGGTCTGGCCAAAGGCCTGAAAAACCAGACCACTTCATACAAAAACAAGTAATGCCATAGATTTCTCCCAAACTTAACTTCCATCAAATCAGTTGTGAGGTATGATGTGATTAGTATGAAGAGATCAGAACTGGAAGTTTTGGATCAGTGTTACAATGAATCTAATTGTGACTAAGAAATTAATATGCATAATTTAAAACAAATACACAAAATGTGTCTGATTTAAGGGGCACACAGAAATAGAATAGGTAAAGTTTTGGAAATAAGCGGAATAAATATTACTGCAACAATACCATAATGTGAAAGAAATACCTTAAAAATCTAAAGAAGCCATTCCATCTTTTATTCTTTAAATTCTGTAATCTGTTCTATCACATCTCTAAGCAGCTGTGAGGATTGAGAAGAAACATCCCATTCCCTAAGGTGTGGTTAAAAATTGTTTAAACAGAAAATAATTATAATATTCAAATTTAAATAAAACATGCATTTCATATACAGCATTTAAAGATATAATGAAGTTTTCAGATCCCCTGATGTTCAGGTTCACAGTCAAGATGTACAACACTCCTTCCCCACCATGTCGTCCTGTACGTGAGGTGCACATACTGGATTAATCTGACCAGGAATGCTATGAGCCTGAAAATGTTTTAATGCAAATACATTCTGCACATTTTTAGGATGAGGATAATCAATGAGATCTAGCTTGCCAAGCCTGAACCCATCCGATGCTCGGCAGCTGCCTCTCTCTGTCTGAGAAAAAGCGGTGATGAAAAAGGCTTTGAACGCCATCTTGTTCATTGCAGCTGCTTGGGCCCTGAATACAGGAACCCATTCATTCGAGGAGGCGGAGGGAGGGGGCACACTGGCAAAATGAATTCATCTTTGTGAACCATTAAAAACGGCTAGCTCTCTTAAGAAACACCACCAATTTCCCTAAAACGGTTGAAAATCGTCAAGGTGCGGTCACGGATTTTCCTAATGCAGTATCTGAATACTGCTGGCCTCCAAAGTCCGTACAAGCGCCAGGCTTCATATAGCTTGTCTCGGTGCTGTCGGAGGCGCTCAGCACAGCTTCCTGCGACAGCACGTCCAACCTCGCCGCTAAACCCGCTTACGAAACATTTCCCGCCGCTAAATACAACTGTTCCAATTCATTTCCATCTTAACCCCCCTACGACAGTGTGCCGACTGGGATATGCTGCTTCACCATTGAGGAAGCATGCCCGTTTTCCGGGCTAGAGCTTGAGATACTATGGAGCGGCGCGGCCCGACTGGGCACGGTTACTGTAGCTGCTAACAACTTGCACTGCAACGGAGCCGTGATTGAGATAAACAGATTGTCTAATTGGATCTCGTCAATCTCGTTTCCACGCCGTTAAAAGGAGAGGTTTAAAATCAACACAATTGTTTGTTCGCAAACTGACACTGGGTTAACACTCATGAAACTAAAATGGCTATGGCCACAATCTGATCCACAACCGTGCCTACCCTTTTCCTCGCGATCTTACAGCTGCTCTAGGGCTTGGTAATCGATGCAAATTCCTATTACTTTAACGAGCTGGGCATTATAACGAAAGGCCAAGCTGAAGAACTGGTTGGCTGACTCCAGATTAAAGTGGGAATTGTTAACATATCTGTGCCATACAGTTGCCATCATCTCCGGCGGCTTAGTTTCGATTCACTCACATAAATGCTTTTGGTTTAACTATCCCGTTTAAAAATAGCGTTGCAACTAAACGTGTATAAGTGGGAGTTTTGTTACATTATGTAAATGTTGCCGCTAAAATACAACCGATGTGCTTAAAAATCATAAATCAGCAAAAGCACCAGCGTTCAAATTCATTATGGATACAGGCATGTTGTCGTCGCTGCCATATTCGTAATTCACACACCCAGATGATCCATACCAGGCTGCAAACGTAGGCTATGGCCACTGCTGGCTAACTTGTATGGACTGGCTACGGAATAGTGGGGGTGGTAGTGATTCTGTTGGTGAAGTAGCCATTTTTAGACTCCCTTCGTTATCAGTTTCATGATGCTACGAATTTGCAGTACGAGTAGTGGTAAATCCGAAATCTGCTCACGCCCGTTTCAGTTGTGTAAGTTTGAGAAGTAGCACTGCGTTTCGTCCTAAACAGCTGGGCGAGGGTTCATCAACAATAAACTGATAGTAGCAAGTGTGCCACCAATTAGCCTATCAGGTAATCCCAGGCTACCTATAGAGGAAATATGGGGGGGGAAATGGGCCCTTTAAGCGCTCAAAAATGCTGGTAACAACTGATATATTTTACATCCCGATTGCTGGGGAAAATTTGCTACTTAAGTAAAGCTGAAACGGGTTAACGCAGGTAGCTAATTTCTTCAACGAGAGCGAAAGATAACCGGACGTTGGAGAGGGGTGCGGGCTAACCTAACGAGCTGTCACAATTCACCCTGCTAATTAAGGTTAGCATTGGCCATTGACTCCAACATTGCCGGACAAAGGCGTTAGATATATATATTATTTGGTTAAACGACACTTTGTTTGAGAAACTTAACCAGTGACCCCCACCCACCGTCTTGGCAGAAACGTCTAGCTAGCCGCAGCTAACTCTAACGAAGGAGCCACTCAACCCAGTTTAACCCTTTTCGTTCACCGTCCCTGCTTGGCAGCTAGTGAACTGCAGACTTACTGTATTTCCTGAAGCGCATTTTCAAATATCAATACATTTCCTTACCCGCTTTCAATCGAGGGTATCCGTTGTTTATATCACATTGACTGGAAACAGCAAACTCTTGCCTCTCCTCTCTCCGCCCAGGCGCTCAGATTTAGCTTGTTTAGCCACCGAGGAGCGGCACTCCCCGAACCCAGTTTTTGACCCGCCGAGGGGGGAGACACACCGGCACAGAGGCGCAGAGACAAGACGGTGTTCACCCAGACAAGGCGTGTCACAGTCCCGGTTTAACGTTCCTCCGTCTCAACACAAATTCCAACTCAAAGCACAAAATCCCTTCTCGTCTTTCCCACCGTCGTCGTCCCTCTTTTTCTTCCTTCACGCCAGGATCTCAGTCGCTTCTTCCTCCGGCCATCAAACAGCAGAGATGGGCGCGGTAACCCTGCATTCAGGTCTGGGAAACCCCACGTTACGGCAGCGTCACAACGCACGGCGGAGGGGTCGGCGACCACTTCAGATCAGGAAATGCTGCCATCTTTGGTATCACCAACGTACCTAGAGGGAAATTTACCTGCCAAAACACTGCTTTTAATTCTAAAACTTGATTAATGTGAAAACTTAAGATAAAATTGGATCAGCGAATCATAGTTTTCGAAACCAAGGCAAGGCTGAATAGTGATTTTCACCCTAAGAGAATGCAGCTGCTAAAAGGTACATGGAAAAACTGTGGGGCAACCAAAGACTTTACATAAAGAGAAACGAAAGTACTTTGGAAAAAAGTAACATTTGAAAATGTCATGAAAACAACAACAACATACATTTCGAGTGAATTTAAAATACGCTCGTAACACTACAGTTGGAAGCAAAAGGGAAAGTTAGCTAAAAGAAATGGCTGAAAGATTAACCAGGCTTCAGATGATGTCTAAAGGGTTCCCCCCCCCAAAAGCTATAAACAATACAAATAATGTTACATTAATTAGCGAAAAAATGATGGTTAAAAATTCTGTAATTAGATATACCTTTCGTAATAGTTGATGTGTTGTTTAAGTAGAAAACAAAATATAGCATGATGGCTATATAATGACTAAAAGACCAGTTAACACGTACTGGTAATAACATAAATGCAAACTTGGGCGATTAGGCATTAACAGCAATACAGTAGTGTTTATCTGGCAGGGCTAACAACCCACTATATGCCAGGCCATGCTTGTGCCAGAGGATCTGTCACTTTGGAATATAAACTTGTACAGATTATAGTTGCTTTATACTGAAAACTGACCACAAATTAATGGATACATTCTAGCAATAACATTAATGACTATTGTATTCACAGATGTTTTACCAGTGTTATCTTGTTATACACAATGAGCAATGTAAGAATTTCAAATAAGTGTGCCCCTGGCATTTTATGAGACCGGATGCATATCTAAAAGTGTCAGGTATTTGCAATATGAAAATGTTATCAGATTCCATTGAAATCTGACCTTCATGCCAGTAAAGCAGCTAGTGTTTCAAATGAACAACACGTTTTCATTTGCAATCCAAAACAGGCAAATGTTATGTTTACTTTCCTGCTAGCGTGCGTGACTAAGAACGTACCACGATTTTGTTACACCGACATCTGATGTTTATATGTTTTTAACATGTACATTTGACCCTGTATTTTTTGTTTGTTTAACAAAAACCTAAATATAAGTATCAAGTAATACGTTCTCTTCTCCTGATCTATTAGTAATGTCTTATGGTTAGTATAAGATGCTCCTGGAAAAAATCTTGTTGACAAATTATATTCTCTGGGTATTAACTTCACAACAATTATATAAAGTGAAATCATTGGGGATTTGCTTTCTCTACTCAGTGCTTATGGGTGGACTGTCACTGCAGCACAGAGATGACTTGATCGTTATCACCAGTAGTCTAGGTAGAGTGCTCAGAGGAGGGGGTTAATGCTCAGCGGGTTAAGGCGTTACTTGGAGACGTGGAACACTTTGTCGTCCTCTGAGACAACAAAGTGTGCATGGGCTCGGTCCGACAGGGGAAGACAACAGCTACTGCTACTTGGCTTGTAGAGAAAAGTTCCCTAGAGAGAGCTACTCTCTCTGTTTGTGCCAGATCTGTTTAGTGTTGTCTTTTTAAATGCATATTCAGTTCAGTTTAAATAAAATGTGAGCTGAACAACTGTGTGCATGTGTCACATTCATTCTGAAACTGTGTATACTTTTACATAAAAACAGAATCATTTGTATGAATGAGCTGATGGAGTTAGAAATGTTATAAGAGTAGTCTGTTAAAATGATCTGTAAATATGCTCTTTAAAAATCAGAATTTCCACAAGTGTGTGTATTTGTTTCCATCTCACTTTTGTAAACCCTAAAATCTGTGGCGGCGGGACAGGCCTGCTGTTCTGTGTGTACACTTTCTGCTGCGAGCTTGTGAGCTCTGTGAGCACACATTAGTATACCTGCTAGATATTTCACCAAAGTAACCATGCAGTATTGTATGGTATGATTTAAAACCCATCAAAAGCTTTTCCTTCAAGTTCATAGGTGACAAAAGGGTGATGTTGATATTAATTGGTGTCTTATGGTTATGGATTTGATATCTTCATTTAGATTTCTTTTTATGTAATAAAAAGCATTGGCAGTTAGTCTGTCAGGTAGTGTTCAGGGTGTGGGTCTCCACTGGGACATATCTACCCAAGTTAATGCTGCTGAGATTTAGTTGCCCCTGGATACACCCCTGCTTGTCTCTGCATACATGTGTTGTGAAGCTTCTTTAGTAGTGCTTCAGAGCACCCAGGGGAGAAAGCTTATTGTCTGCATTCAGCCTTTTGATGAGTCGAATAGTCCAAAGCTGGATGTGCTTTCTGTGTTACAACTAATTCTAATTTAGTTGGAATAAATGGTGTAAGGAATGACAAATAATAGACATTTTAGTGTATTATGAAGGCATGAATTTGCCTATAAAGCCCATTAGAAACACTTGTTAAAGTGGTTACAAATAACTTCTGTGGCGTTTGAATGCAGTCTACATTGTAATCAAGGACAGAGTGATCTGTCCTGCTTCTGATTGGATTAAAAACAAAAAGTCACATTCATTAACAGGCAAAGAGGGACACATGAACTCCACCCGTTAGCAGAACAGGGAGTGTAAGTGGCACTATCCCATAGTATTAACAAGAGATCATAGGAGAAATCAGATTAGAAAAAGAGGCAAAATAACAACACAAATATTGCCTAATATGATCTCATGCATTTCATAAAACGGGTGACATTACATGAGGCTAAGCTCATAATGACCTTGCTTTTTATAGACAGGTTGGGGTACAGTAATCTGATTTAGCATAATCTCTTACAATCTCTGATAAATGCTTACAGCATGTATCTCTCAGAGAGGGCAAATCCTATTGGTCCACTGTGAGGCATTACTGACATCTGCTGTTCACATACAAAGGGCCTGCACTTCACACTGTACAACATCCTGTGTAGTTTATCAAGAGAGAGCTTGACTTGACTGTAACAGAGCAACTGACTGATGTGAGTGCTGATTATTCATACTGCACTGAGCCTGTTTACCTGTGTCTCAACCAGCACTGATTTTGAAATCCCATGGATGCATACAGTAAGTGTTTGTGTGTATTTCACAAATGAAGTCTGTGAAGTCTAAAGTGGAGAAAATGTTTGCAGGGTTTTGTGGGATCTACCAGCCTAGCCGCAGGACAAACCAGGCACCTGGTATGGATTAGGTCTGAAATATACACAGCATTTAATACTTAAACAATCGGTAAGCAAATCACAGCTAGTACACTAATATTGACACTAATATTATTACTTGTGTGCTAAGGCACGGCATTCACCCGCTTAAAGACACACATTACTATTAAGATGGATAATTAGTTGGACAATTTCCCCCAAATAATGGATGAACAGTTAAAATATTTAGCTACAAGTACTTGATAAACTGTTGGTGGATAAATGTTTAAAACACATAGCCAAAGAGCCGACTTAAACATTGACAATTTAACTGCATGAAGATACTATTGTCATAGAAGAGCTGGTGGGAGTTGGTGCTCTGCAGTAAATCAAACCTGTAATCTGATCGTCTGTGACTGACCAGCCATCCTGATAAAGGAGATGCAAAATGAGTTTACTTGCTCCTCCTCTTCCAGAAAATAGCACTGCAATATAACTGTCATTAAGTTTCAAGTTGGTATAGGATTCAGGTTTTCTTCGGTATACATTCTTTTTATCATGACATGTTTTAATTTACGAAACCCATCATCTGATATTTTTATATTTGATAATCTGTTGCTTGTATAAATATCTGTATCCTTTGCAGCTATTACAGCTTCAATTCTTTTGGGAAGGCTTTCCACAAGGTTTAATTGATCCTAAAGGTGATCCATTTTCCCTAATATGCTTCTTGTGTGACCTCGGTGTGAACTTGGCCTCCTTTCACTTCATGGGTGTAATACCAGCAGTGCTACTGAACATTTGCTGGCTTACATCTGCTGACACACCCTTTACCATGTCGGTTTTAACACAGCTGCTTATTTGGTGTTACATACACCCCCTGGTGGTGAACACAGGTGTACACTCAGGTGCTGGTTTGGTTACAGTATATCTCTGCAACATTGTATGCTCTATTCCACTTTGTTTTCAATAGGTTTGCTTCCATGTTATATTAGGGAGAATTTCAGTTGTAGATGTCCAGTGCAAAGCTACACGGGGCTGTAACATGTAATGTTTGGTACTCTACACAGGAAAATACACACATAACAGAAAAAGCAAAAGTAAGTGGACAAAAATACTTTGCCTCATACAGATATCACACTCTCAAATATATACTGTACATCTGGAATGTCCATATTTACATTGATGCAGTATAATCAGTAGAAACAATTAAACAATGACTAAAAAATACAACCTTAAATATTATATTAGATATTCTGTTTATGAGACAGCATCATTTGAAAATGAAAATCTAATAAAATGCATTTTGGTAAAAAAAAATAAAATAAAATTGGTAAGTTCACATACATGCTTATTGAAGCATTACCTACACACTTTCATTAATTCTAAGGTTTTATGTATCAGGACAGAATAAAAAAAATCGGTTCCTTATCAGGGTTTAAAATGAATTAAGTACAACTTCAGATGAACAACAACACAATAACCTGTAGTTATAATTTTCTGTATGACTTCATCAGTGTCTCACATCATTGTGGAGGAGTTTTTGTGCTTCAGTTCATTCAGGTTTGTGGGCATTTATACCCACAGTTCTCCCAGCTTCAGCCGTCAGACAGCTGGCCTCATATTTGACTCTAGAATACTTTGGTATAGACAGAGTTCATGACTGTAAGGTGCCAAGGGCCACAAGTCTTGTGGTTTGTTCAGATGCAGTTTTGCAAAGCTACAGTAAGCTTTGCTGTCATGTTTTGTTTGGTTTTTTTTTGGAGAGAAGAAGTTTTCTCCTGGTAATCCCTCCAAACAAGCCGTACTGATTCAGTTTTTTCTAATTGTTTTGTCACAAACTTTCACATTTAACATCCCAACAGAGTCCTGCTGAGTCTGAGATGGGATATTTGATGGGCAGCAACAATTGTTTCTCTAATATCATTCCTTTATTTTTTTCCTTGGCAACATACACCTGAATGCTCCAGAGCAGCAAACCTGCAGTTAATCAGATCACAGCATTTGGTTGCTACCCCTTTTAATTCCTGTAAAGGTAGTAAGGTTGTACTTAGTAATTCACACAATTTTCATTCAAGCTTCATTTTCGTTAAATAAATAATGACATGGTGTGCAATGTGTGAAGAACAATGTGTCATCTGCTGTTTGTATTTACCTCATTTTAAGACCTACTAAGAAATAGATGATTATTATTATGCCCTAATATGTGAAACCTTTGACCTTTTACTTTTTTATGTCTATATTTTAGTTGACTTTTTATTTTTGGAAGTCATATGAGATTTGTAACACAACTGGAGAACTGTATTTATTTTCTAACATGATGACAAAATTTGAAAGTGGAAATAGCAATAATCTAGTCAATGCTGGTTCTAAAAGTCCTCTACATCCATTTCAACACAAAATTAATGTTCAGACAAAACCTTTTAATGATCTCTTTATGGTTAATGCTGGCTCCGTACACACAGACAATATGATGTGTATTTGTGGTTAGTCAGAGTATGTGTGAGCAAAATTCCTGCTGGCCATCATCCAAGTCCTTCAGAGGTCAATCTGCGGTCGTGGAGACCAAAGCCATCAGGGTGACTCTGTAAACATTCATCCCGTCGGCCTTTAAAGTGAGAGGCACGCACATCTCCACCACCTCATAAGGCTGAAACACACAGGTGTAAACATGTTCTCAGACAGTATATACATACATGTATATACACGTTGTGTTTCACACAGGAAGACAATTTAAACCTAATTCTGCTGAAAGTCTTAAATGACAATGTTTTCTCATGTTGCAATCAACAATATTCCCTCCACATTTTGAAATCCACTGTTCACAACCATGTTTTAACTTTGATGCACTGTTCAACTACGTATTGAGTTACTTGGAAGTGAGCTTTTATTACTTAACTTTTTTTTTTTTAAAGTGATCAACAGCAAAACAGATCAACAAAGACAAAAATCAGCACTTCCTTACTTTGTATCCGATGTGGGGTGTCCATGTGATCCTGATGGTGCGTCGCTGGCCCGAGTCCACAGTTCCTTTGCTGGGCTCCACATTAAAGCCCTGCTGCTGCAGGGATGCCACATTATCCCAATAAAACTCAACACCCTGGTAAAAACAGAGACATGGCTCTTTAAACCATGATAGTGAATGCTGTGCTAATGTAAATTCAATCTCCGTGTTAAACAATGAAACCTGTGGCTGCAGTCAGTTTTGTTTCTGAAAGCTTCAGGATGCTTGAACATCAACACGTTACCTTCTTACTGGTTTGTGTGGAGTGGATACAGCCCACTTGCAGCTCCCTGACTGCAGGTGTGATGGCACCTGAGCTACACCTGGCCTTCAGGGTCACCAACAAAGGAATGGTGGGGCTCTCCGTCACCTCTGACTCTGCTAAAGAGAGACATTTTGGAGGGTTTAGCTCTTTAACTACAAGTCATGCATTTTCTTACATCTCTTTAATGATCAGAGAGAATTAACGCACAAACTTTTCTGTCTTGAATCACCTCTGGGTGGTTAAAAAAATTAAACAAATTCAAAGTTTTGGAGTGGCCTACTCATATCTGGACTAATATCAGGTTGCGATGCTTTGGTATGAACTTAAACAGGCCGCTCATGCTGAAAAACTCTCCAAGTTCCTCCACAGTGATGTGAAAGATACATTATTATACATTATGCTAAAGGTGGCACAACCAATTGTTGGGTTTAGGGGGCAATTACTTTTTTTTTTTTTACACAAGGCCAGGTATGATTGGATAAAATCTTTCCCTAAAAAATTAAATCATTGTTTAAAAACTGCATTTTGTATTTACTCAGTTTATCTTTGTCTGATGCTGAAATCGATCTGTGACATTTAAGTGTGACAAATATGCAAAAAGCTAAGAAACCAGACTGCAAGTTCACACACTTTTGGCACATACTGTATTTCTCTGCTGCACAGAAAGATGACAAAAATTAAAATATAAAACCTCTTGCACTCTTTAAAAAGTAAAAAGAAGAAAAAAAAAGAAAGAAAACAAAAAAGAAAGAAAACCATATGTGTGAAAATTATTTGAAAGCACAGCTGGAAATGATGAAACTGTATAAATTACACCATGGTAAATTGCTACTTCCTTATTCAAGACGTTTAGAATATGCACATTTCATCAAGTCAATTTTTGCTCAGTGTCAATGAGAGGCGTTCAGAGCAGCATTTGAATGCACCAACACCTCTTGCATTCAGTACAGTTTACTACTACCTCACTGAGGAGGTGTGACTATTTCACACAGGGATTCGGTGGTAAAATATGATCTGACTGCTGGTGACAAGCGCACGGGCTGTCAGCAAGCTATGATTAGCATAAATTACTTCATCACATATGCTGGCCTTGCTCGCGTAAATCATGAAAAGTGTATGCAAGATATTAGTCATCTTTACAGTGTCAGTGTAAGATTTTCTCAGTATTTAAGAGAATATTGGAGAGAAAACAGTGAAATTGAATCATGCCACCTGTGAGCTGAGGTTCACTGGTTATGACTGAGGGGAGCAGGGATTCAACAGGCACTGTCAGCAGGTCTCCGCCACACAGATACATGCTATGTGAAGAGGCTGCACCCTTCAGCTCCATCACACACACTTTACTCTGAGAGACAGAAATGGCACAGGGTTAAGGTTGTTATATCATCAAGACCAAAGTACAGAGAGGACGTCCAGGCTGCAGTAAGGACATCTAAATAACAAGAATGCATTAGGAACAGTGTTTTAGCCTTGGCCATGCGATCAGTTTTTATAAGCAGTGATTGAGGACAAGGACAGGTTGAGAGCACGCATGCATTCACTGCTGAAAGCGCGTGTAAATCTGTACACGTGTGCGCTCCTCTGACCTTATTCATGAGCTCTACGGTGAGTTTGTCAGAGTAGTTGACAGACGGGTGGTCAGGCCGAAAGGTGACCGTGAATTCTTGGCTCTGCCCTGGAGGAATGCTGCCCTCTACTGGCACCACACTGAACACGCTCAACCCACTGTAGTTCTGAGTCCCTGCACAAGTCAGAAAACACGTTGCTTGGTCAGTATGAAAGAATTGAACTGCTGGAGCACATTACCCTCCTGTTTTTTTAAGCAAATATTCTGACATTTACAGCATTATTACAGTTTCATATGTGTTTGTCTGTCAGTGGGATTAAGCAAAAACTGCTAGGGTTAATTTATGAAACAGTGGAAATCTAAACAATTGGGTTATTTGGTGCACACTTCTGCTCTCTTATACAATACTTCTAGTAGGTAATACTGTATTAAAGTTCAGGTCAAGTTTAGTAGTATGTGTAGTCAAATGAGCAGTAAAATACGGACAAAGCGTTTCACTTCTGGAGCTCCAAACAAATCTTACCCACAGCAGGGTGGACATGGGAGTTTGCATATCTGTCTAGCAGAAAGGCCACCCGGTCAGCTCCACCCTGAGGTCTGAAGGGAGAGAGACTAGCGAGCATCACCCTGAAGCTCACTGCCACCGCTGAGCTGTTCTGCAACTGCAGGGAGAACGAGATTTAATGCCAGTGACCGAGGCTGTTTTTCCCTCATTACTCTGTAGTCTAAAAATATCTTGCACGGTGCTGCCTTTGTTTTTCTTAATGGTGACGTGATGATGAAAATAAAATAGTCCAACAAATACGGGAACAATCTGAGAGTGAGTGAAGTGCAAAGAAGGGATGGGAGACCAGGAGAAAAAGGAGGTAGAGGAGGGTTAAGGAGAGATCTACATGGAACGGCCCATTTGAAAGAGAAATAGAAAACACTCAACACATTTTTAGCTTCTGCTTTAGTTGTGAGTGTTTCCATGTGGCTCAGAGTTATACTAACGCATCCATGACTATAACCTATGAGTCTCCTGACTATGATTAACACATGAAAGTCGCCCCTTTTACCATTTTTATTCGTTCCACTTAGTGTTTACATGAATCATAAAATATGTGTAAGTTAATGGACTTAAATAAAATTACATCAAAGTTAACCAAGTGAGTTTTTTTTCAGTCCACTGAGAAATTAGTATTCAAAAGTAACTAGCGACAGTTTTTTGGTTGTTTTTTTTGTTTTTGTTCGTATTAATCTTCACACACCTTCACGACTTGTGAGGCAGTCTCCTTCTCCAGCACATAGCCAAAGTCAAGAACATCTCCAGTGTGGGAGGAGGTGACAGCAGGGACTATTCCCTCCCCGAGCAGAGTTATTTCCAGGGTCATTTTCTGGCACCGCACCTCCAGCATGTCACAGTACTGGAACAGTACAGGTTAAATGAGTGTGTTCATCATTATACTTGATTAATTTTACATAAACAGGTACAAAGAAGACTCAGTGTATTTACACAGTTAACCCACCTTTTTTTCCAAAGTTGGACTGAAGGCGAGAATCAGAGTGTGTTTTTCTCCAGGTCTTATGGATCTGAGAGCATTGAGCAGGGAAAAGGGACCATATACGTCCAACACCGACGAGCTCAGCTTAGAAAGGGTTAAAGAAAAGCTACGGTGAATATTCTACTAGTAGTAGCAGTGCATTGATTTAGTTTTTTGTAATCTATGATTTGGACATGAAAGTAAAACATATAAAGAGATGGCATTCATAAGGTGAACTAGATTAAATGTCCAGGTACATTTGAGATGATGGAATAATCTCAGGTTTCACTGTAAAGTGTTGGTGGTGAAATATTCACATAATCGGTGCTATCGGTGGTGATCCATTTGAACAAATATCATCTTTTTCTTCAACTTGTTGTTGTTCACATGTCATGCCTGATAGGATTTTTCCAGAATTTTGCAATTTCTTTTTTATTTCGCATGAGCTAAATAAGATCTGTTCGTCTCTACCAGAAAGTAGAGACGAACGGAAATTATGGTGAAACTAAGACAGGAAATGAAGTGAAACAAAAGCCCCAAAGCCAGACTTGAACTGTGGATGTTGAGATTAATAGTTAGCATCTTCAACCCCAGAGACACACCAACAGCCTGAATCCATCCTAATGCAATGATGGTGAACAGAATTTCATTTATGATGCTGCTGGCAAATGTCACAGTGCGCACTATAAATAGTTTTCTCCCAACTACAGTCTATAAACCTTGTAGTGCGATACCATGGTGTCTGAGGGTTTGAGAGATGGGCCATGAAATGCATCTTTCTCCAGATTTTGATATCTCAAATCACCACCTGTCTGCGATGATAAATTCTTCTGGAGATAACCAAGAAAATGTGCTTTTTTTGTCTAATTTGGGTGACCTGACTCTTTCATGCACACAGTTATTTAGTTCTGAAAGTTAAAATGGAACTTCAACACCAAATAGATGAATTCTGCTGTGTATAAAGCGACACAGTGTGCACATAATACACATTACTGAAAAATCCTTCGCACAGATAAATTCAGAAAAAGGGAAAAACACATACATATGACATATGTATCATAAATATCATGAGTATCATGAATGTTTAAAACTGTCAGCAAGGTAATCAATAGTTTTTGAAAAAAATAAAAAAAGGATACATCCACAGATTCCTGTGAAATGTTCTGAACTGTAAACCTTTTAATCACTCGGTCTCCTACAAATGGAAGACAAAAAAGGTAGATAAGAATAAAAGTCCAGCATGATTTAAGCATTTTTAATGTAACTATACATATTTTATAAACGACTCACCCACTGTCACCTGATGGAAGTCTATGATATTGCAGCCATTGTTGGATATCACCACTAGAGGGGGTTGTACAGCAGGACACTGAAGCTTCAAGTACAGCGTATTGAAGGGACTGAGGAGGTAAAGGACATCTAATGAATACAGATCCATATATGTTGTTTTTGTTTTAATTAAGGTGATGTTTAAATGACTTAAGAGATGTAGAAGAGTAATATGATCTTCACCATAGAAGCTGAATACCCTCTTGTAATATAATTATTCTAGCACAAAATCAATCTAGAAAACTGAGTTGGGGCATGAGCAAAATTTTTTTGAGGGTATTTTTGGGGTATTAACTTTTTTCAAATGCACCATTTTTGAACTATTTCTGAGATTTATACCAGCTGAAGAGATCTTCTATTTCCTGGACATACATGCTCCCTTAATAGACTATTAAAACTCAAAAGGTGCTTAGTTACTCACACTTATTTGTATAAAAAGAAAAGTGGTAAATGTTCCACAGCTCAACAACAACTTTTTGCCAGGTCTTGTGCTTGAAGGGGCATGCTGGCTGTCAAATATTATTTGGTTTTATATTCAACTTATCAAAAACTCCACATGAAAACACAGTTATCTCAAGGTAATGTCACCGTCACAGGAAATAGGAAGAAACAGAGGTAAACTGGGAGCCTAACTGTTGTTATGGCTGTCTTTTTTAGCAGTCAGGTGGGGGGAGCAGAATCAAAACCCCCACAACACAAAAAATAAGTGACAACAAACTTGACAAATATTAAATCAGAGACACTCTGAAATGGGCTGGTGGTGTCAACGCTGGTTACTGTGGGCAGCTTAAAAAGTGTTCTCTATATGCAATAGCCAGTTGTATATAGAAGGTTTGTTGATAATACAAACTAAGGTATCAATCTAATACCAAGTAAGTACAGGGGTCAGGATACCAACACAGATACTTATACCTTTAACCTATAAAGGCAAATTATTTAGTGGAGACCAGTGTGTGATGATTTATGAGACCAATCATCATCAATCTGGAAATTTGAACATTTTTAATAGCCACTAAATATTTTTTTCTTTCCACAGTAAATGGTTAATACAAATAAACACCACTTTAAACATTTTCATGCATTTTGAAACTAGGTTTTTGAAGAGGTGGCATGTTATTTAATTAGAAAAAACAACAACACATAACACATTTCAGTGGGCTACATACTGAACTTACAGGATAAAAACAAAGAATCGATCCTATTGCGCTAGTATCAATCTGATATCGATATTTGAATGGATCTGCCCACCTCTACATGACAAAAACCTAACATGACGGGGCCTACAGTGTGCTGTACACGTTTATATGGAAGCTGATTATTGACCTCCATGCTGGCTGGACCAGTTTGTCGTCCTCTGGAGGGTCGCCATCTGACACAAAGCAGGGAATGGTGTACTCTCTATAACGTTCCCTGAAGGAGTATAACAGAGAGGCCTTGGCCTCCTCATACCAACTTGACCTTCAAAGGAAAAGAGTAACAATTAAACATATAAAAAAAAATTCCTTGTCGCTAGCACAAAGAAATTCTTCATCAAACCTTTCCACCTACCTCTAAGATCATTCTACTGTTTAAAAGTCTAAGCTATGCCCCAATTTTTTATATTTTGCCACGAAAATGGGAAATATGCAGTGATTAACATGGAGGCATACATGTAAATACAGTAAATAAAGCAATTTTTTTGTATAATTCCAACAAACCTTAAAGTCAATAGTTGGTATGCCCTCGTTTACTCTTGAACACAGCCTGAACTCTCTTAGGCAACCTTGTAGTTTATCTGTGTATCCTTTTACTGCATTGGCAGCGTGTTTTTGACAAGAGTTCATACATCACAGACTAAAATGCAGCCCCAAACCATGACGGAGCCTCCACTGTGTTTTACAGATGGCTGTAGACACTCACTGTTGTACTGCACTCCTGTTGTCCTTCATATATACTGATGAATATTTGAACCAAAAATGTAAAATTTGGATTTATCACTCCAAATGATCTGTTGCCCCCGATTCTCAGTGCAGTTCTTGTGCAACCTATTCTCCCTGTTTCCCTCCCCTAAGAATGACATCTTGACCGCTGCCCTTCCACTGAGACCACTTCTGATGAGGTTTTTGTGAACAGCAGACCAATCAGCTGAAGGGCCAAGTGCATCTCTCAAGTCCTGTATCAGGTCTTTGATGGATTTTTCTCCCTATTTCTTAAAAACATGACTTACAGATGTTTCCTTTACCTCCTTTCAGGTAGGTGTTGATCTGCTTTAGCCAGTTTTTTTCCTCCAGTTGTCCAATTCCCTCATTTTTTAAAGTATTCAACACAAATGAAGTAAAGATATGCAGATTGTTTGGACCTTGTTGGTGCAAGAACACACTTTTATGTCTGTCAAACTGTGTTATCTTTGGCTTTTTTTACAGCTTCAGCAACAGAAACAGGAAAAAACTATGTGTTTTGCTGCTTGTAACAAAGTGCCTAAAGATACAATTTAAAACTAGTCCTTTGTGTAGACACAACAATGGTTCGTCCGTTGAGTTCAGTGCCTTTTTTTAATCCTTGAATGATTCATAAATCAGTGCTAAGTGGCTTAACGAGCACAATATGGAGGTGAACTGGACACCTGATGGACTGGACAGAAAATGAGTGAAAAACCAACCAAAGTCTGAAGACAACCTTTGAAAGACCTTCATAAAGCCTGGAGAACTATTGCTCAAGTCCACTTTAAAAAATTACAAGAAATTCTGGCTCCTTGTAAGGAAATGATGGGTGGTTCATGAATTTTGTAAATTACTGTATTTTGTGATCACTGTGAATAAAAAGAAATGGGAATGCCGCTGGAATCAATTAGTCACTGGAATAAGAAAAAAAAAGCAACAACAACAAAAAGAAAAAGAAAAGCTTTGTAAGTAGTTGAAAGGAAGTGCAATTAGAGAAACATTTTTCAAATAAAAAAAATCCTTTTTTATTCGCAGTCCAGCAAACTGGATCCGTTTGATTAGATTAAGTAAATAATCTTCAGAAACCTACCCTGGTACTATGTTGCCAGGATGTGGTGATTCACTTTGCTTTCCTTTCTCTGCTTCATTGGACACCTTGCTGTTTTTTGGATTCACAGACGCCTTTTTCCCCTTACTAGCTTCCAGTGGGATCTCCGGTTTTGCCTTACAGTGAACATGAACATGAGTAATAGGTTCATACTGTAGGGACTACATCTTGTAAAAAATAAATGTTCTGTGTGATTATGAAAGTAAAAAAAAAATTTAGTCACTTAAGATGTGTTCACATTTAAAAACCCTGGCACTAGCGGACGGTGGCTGGAGTGGGAAGGTGGGTGTGAAACTGTACCTCCTGTTCAGCCAGTCTGTTTCCCTCCAGCTCACTCTCATAGAGCAACTTGGCTCGATGAAGACGACGCAGCGCCTCTTCTTTGATCTCCTGGTCTAACAGTCTGGGTTTGAACGTTACCTGGACAAGACATCTCTGGGGTAGAGGAGAGATGGTAATATGTCTGAAATTGCTCAGATTTAGAGGATAACAAAGGACATTTCTGTGTGTTTCTTTCACATTATAGTGTTCCTACACCATATCACTTTTTAACTTCAAACCTCTGCTTCACATAAAGGTTGAATTTAGCTTTCAGCAGTGTCCTGTTTTAAGGTTACTGGCTTGTAACAATTCAAGCGGACTGAGGTTGACGATCCTGCTTTTTCCTATTTCAAACTATCCTGGATATATTACCCTGGATCTCTGTGCCTTCTAGCACTTGTTAAGTTGTCACTGTAAATATATTATTCTTAATATCTTGCTTGGAAAATAAAGTTTAAATAAAAAAAAATACTGGAGTCTGGAGGTAAGTGGTCATCTGGAAAATAAGACTTAAAATTAGACTGTCAGAACCAATAGAAGTGATTTTCATTGAGTTTTTTTTCCCCATTTATATCTATAAATAGTGCTTCTTCACTTCCATTAGGTGTCCAGCAGAGAGCATCATTACACTTACAAAGTCCTCTGAGCACAGATGGTTTGGTTCCTTAGCTCTGTGCTTATTAAGATCATTTTTAACTAAGATGTAGTAAATAAAAACTAACCGCTTTCTTTAATGTTTAATTTCTTTATAGAAACAAAACAGAGGTCACACTGTTTTGTCCATTCAGGTTTATAAATGCATTCATATGGAGATTAACCTGTTTTTGGGGCTAACGTGAGATTTTGGTGTGTAAAATATACCCCGCCCCCAAAAAAGAAAAAAAACCCCCAACAAAAAACAAAGAAGAGTCTAAATGTCGAATAAGTTACTAATTAGATGTAAAAACACTGTCTTGACTGTTATAAATCTGAAGTCTTCTTCACACTACCAACGTGTATAAAACCGGTGGTGTGGCCCTTTACCATAAGTGTAAACTTAATAAGACGTATACCGCACCTCTCCTGGAAGAAGGCGTCCTGCAGACGGACTGATGCCGATGTCCGAGTCCTCTGGCAGGGCGAAGGAGAACAAACGGGGCATTACAGGCGCCTTGACCCCTGGAGAGACTGGTTGTCTATTTTGGTCACGGCCCGTTTGATGGTTGCTCAGGAACAGCATGGCAGTGGACTGGTCACCTACTGCTGTGGCTCCAAACTGAACCAGAAAATGGGAGAGCTCCAGTGGTGGGTGGACACCCACTGCTCGGCAAGACAGCAGAAAATCTCTGATGACAAAATGAATGGTTTTGCTATGGATCAGTAGGTATTGGATTTAACTGAATAAACAGGATCACAACATTCAGTAATGGCACTGATTAAAATGTCCTATCAACAGATAAGTACAAATGCGTGAATGTATAAGCAGACACAATGATGCCATAAAGAGTAAATGTCCTTCATTTACACACAGTGTAGGATTTAAAACTAACCTGTTAATTCCAGACTTGCAGCTGAGCTGAAAGCGGTACTCTTTGGCAGTTTGGGCACTAAAAATCAGATCAACCTCCAGGGTTTCTTGTGGGAGCAGAGTACCAAATCCATCATTGGGCTGAACCTCAATAAACTTGATTTAGAGAAAAAAAAAAAGCTTTAAAGTTATAACTCAGGATGTTTTCATGAAATCTAACTTAGACTCTGATGCTGGTTATGGTTGCTGTAGCTATTTAATGCATTTACATTAAGTAATTATCCCACTGTCTGTTGTAGCTTTTATTGGTGGCAGCAGAATCTGCCAATCCAAACACAGGATGCACATTGTCTACTTAAGCACGGGGGATTACGAGGAAACAATGTAGGATAACAGCCTCTCTGTTTACTGTTCACTCTCTTTACACTATAAGAGCTATATAAAGTTACTGTTTATGCAAACCTAACAAATTTTAATAACAGGAGGAACCCTGTGGAATGAAACAAACAGTGAAAGTGGGATGTGGACTAAATATGATTCTTCCATAAACATAACATTATCTACAAAGACAGCAATGCTTGTATCTGCATCCATGCAACTCCACCTCACTAACACATTAACACTTAACAGAGGACAAGGTTTCCACATCATTCACGCAGTACCTCAGGCACACCCAAGAAGCCAAAGTCTTGGGGCAAGAGGGACAGATTGGTGAGGTGAATGCTGCTCTTGACTGACTGGTAAATGGAACAGTAGCCAAAGTCCACCTCGCTGTGGTCAAACTGCAGGTCTGAGGAGGTCACAATGGCATGGACCGTGAAATGGGCAGGCTGCACCTGCACAAATATGAAGCCTCTTTACACACGGTTGCCCATTTTTTTGTTCTCGAGACAAATATCTTTACAAATGTCAGTAAAGGGAAATCTGTCTTTCTTTTTTAAGTACAACATGCACTTTCTTTTAATTCTACTTCATCATAATAATGCTAACCTACCCCAGAAAAGGTTTGGCTGATATAATACAACTCCACCGGCTGTCCTGAAAACTGTTCTGGTATCACTTTTTAAATCTTAATTATACATTTTCATATTCTGAGTCAAAAACATGGGCGTAATACAGACTGATGTTGCTTTAATTTACAAAGACTTCTCAAGTCTGTGAATTACAGACAGATGCAGCTGAATTATCTAAAGAATCAAATTGATGTTTAACATCAGTCATGGCTAAAATCAAGCAATTTTTGTGCATTCGGTCATCTTTCATCACCCAGCACTGATAGAAATGCGTCTATGTTTGTGTGTGTGTGTCCAATTCAAAACAGGGCTGTGGCTCAGAGTCGGCTTTACAAAGCACCAACTTAAGTACATTTTTTACAATTAGTTAGTCCTAGTCTATAATTTTTGAGGTCTGGTCATGTCTTTATTTCTCTTTTATTGAAAAGCGGAGCTCTGTAGCTTTTACAGGAAATATTTCTCAGGCAGGAGTAAAACAGAACATTTGTTCAAGACTATTTTAAGCAGAGGATTAATACACATTTCATGCTCCAATGTGTATTCATGGAGGCAGGGTGATGTGTTTGAGATCCACTCAAAATAAAATTTGGTGTCACGTTTTTGTGAACAAATCAATGTGTACGAGTTTGGAGCTCCTCGATGCAGAAAACGAAGTTTTGGAGCTCGTTAGCCTTGTTAGCCTTATTCCCTGACAGCCTTTAAGTTCACTTCATGTGAATTGTACTAGACAAGAGGCAATTTTGTTAAATTTTGTCAGGTTTTGTGAATTTTTTCCCCAGCGGTATAAAGCAGATGAGCTTGTTTACTGCACCATTGATTTCCAGGCTGCTGTGATGTCTGGTGACCAGTTGGTGTATGTATGAATGTGTGTGTGTTTTCATGGTGTAATGCCAGGAGCTCAGGACTAGGGGCTGGGGGCAACAGCTTTGGTGCATCACAGGAACATCCTGGCCCGCTCTTTGGCTTCTCGTCAGAGCTACACCCCTTCCATGCCCCATCCCCCAGCCCTCTCCTCTCCACGTCCCAGTAAAGTCAGTGAATAGTGGCTGGCTGGGGAGGTAGAGGAAGGTGACAATTTGGCAAGAAGACTGTCCAGATTTAGATTTACTGAAAAAAAGCTGGCAAAAGCACAGCACGAATGTCTAAGCAGCTGCTCTGTGTTTTTAATAAACACTGTCTCTGATGATATGAAGGAATTCAGCTGCAGTTTCATTTCCTCTTGAGAGGAATGGTCCAGAATTTCCACTTATATCCTTGTAAACAGTTGCTGCATTAATGTGAATATATAATGATACATTTATGAACTAATGTCTTAGTACAATCCCCCAAAAGAGTGACAAAACACAGGCCAAGAGATCCAGTCAAATACCAGACACAGAAAAGCCAGATTATGGATTTTAAAATCAAAATCACAGACACCTGAGTCTCACTTATGCATCACACTAAGTTACAAAAAGCAAAGCAATAGACAAGATTGCTTTGGCATCTTGTCTGTAGCGAGCATCACTGAGGCTCATGAATATCTTAGTACAGGGGTCTCAAACTCACGGCCCGTGGGCCACCTGCAGCCCACGTCACCCCCTACTTGCGGCCCACATATTGATGTAAAAAAATCGAATGCAATTTGGCCCATGAAGTTACTTTTTTTGTTAGGGTGGATTTGTTTTTTGTTGAAGTTCTTTAAAAATAAGTTCTTTAAAAAGCAAAAACTTATTTAACATGAAGGCAATATGAGCAGAGAGTACAAACATGTTGAGGGATTGGCTGTGTTAGTGTTTTTATTTTGTTACATACGAACAAAGTTATAGCAGAAGTGCTGCCACGTGTCTGGCCAGAAAGAGAGCACCAATGTGTTTATTTGGTAGTTCAATGAAAGGCTTCACTTGGTTAAGAGTGAGAAAAAAAATGTGTTCACATTTGGAGTTTTGTCTTGTTATACAATATTTGAAATGAAAAAACAAACAAACAAAACGCTATATCTTCAGAAGTATTTATGGGTGTTTTCTTGTTTGTTTTGTACTACTTGAACACTAAAGTGGCCCTCCAGAGAGATGACAGCGCCAGCAGTGGCCCACAGCTCATTTAAGTTTGAGACCCCTGTCTTAGTATGTAGAATCTTGTACTAAACCAACTATATTTCCCAGAAACAATATTAATTTATTCAAACACGCTGCCAGAGCAGAACCTGAAGCAGGAATGTCAAACTCACTTTACATTGTGGGCCACATACAGCCTACTTTGGTCTTAAGTGGGTCGGATCAGTGAAACTCCAGTTTTCTGTAAGTGGAAAGATGTTTAACTATGTGTTTAATCAGTGAGATATTTAATATAAGAAAAAGAAGTGTAATTTCAACAGCATGTCTCAGTTTTTGTAGATGATGTAGTCAGTAAAAGAAATCTGTCAGCATGATTTATACTGTAACAAATAAATGTTTAAAATGACAGAAAAAGCACTGGCATGTTGTTTCCCTGACTAAGTTAATTAACAAAAAGCTTTCTTTTTTTATTTTACTCTGAAATCACTGTAAATATATACAGAAACTTCCCTGTTGGATGAATGAAAAAAAGTTTTCTGTCACTTGCTTATTTACTTTCACTTAATTACAATGTTTTTGTATGAATGACCATTTGGGAGGTCTCACCTCCTTCACATTTCCCAAAGCACTGCAATGGGCTGAATTGGATTCTTTGCTGGGCCAGTTCTAGCTGCCGGGCCTTATGTTTGACACCCCTGACCTAAAGCATCAGAGTACTACATCAACATGTGTACTGCTCTATATGTATGTGATAAAATCAAGAAAGATGACAACTGCCTTGGCTGTTGGGCAAGAGGTTTTAAGGTAGTCAAATTTTGCGCACAACAGGTGCTTCATGATAAAAGAGGGGATAACAAATACATCTGAAACCTACTTTACCTTTTTTGTGCTACTGCAGACAGTTTCAGCAAAAATATATGGGATAACCTTTATGCTTGGCTTATTAGTGTCCATGGAATAACTAGGCCTTGGGGGCAGGAGATAATTTTAGCTTGTTACAAGCAAAATAGGTTACAACCTTCACTAGCTGCGCTTCTGTTTAGGACAAAGTAGGACACTAGCACTGCACTACACGTTCAAGCCCACTGCTTTCAGGATCACATTGCTTTTATCTGCAGTATATGTGTATAGTGCGTAACATGACACAAACCTGGCCTGCTACTTGCACTGTCATTGGAACCTCCAGGACTCCTGTGTCACTGTCAAAAAACTTCTTTGCATCTTTGGGCAAGGAGCGTCTGTGAGAAAGCAAAAAGAAAGGCGTGAGGAAGTCGCCATTTGTCATGAAAACAGCTTCATCTTCATGTTCACGAGCAGAAAAGAGCAAAGACATCAGCTAGAGGCTGAAAACAAACACGTAATCGCAACAGTGATTTTGATATGTTTTTATTTGTTTTGTTAAAATACGAAAAATACCATCTGTTGAAAGCCACAAGCCAGTGAAGAAAGAAAGAGAAAGATTCAGACCCTGAAGACCCATTACTTTACTTTAACCCACGACTGTAGGATCGGCACGCCGGGGAAAGCAGGAGAGAGATGCAGAGCGCGCCTCCACACTACTGTAGGTTGTAGCCATGGTGATGGGAGACGTAAGTATGATTCAAAGAGGACCAGTAGTCATGCACAGGCTTATGTAAAACTCCAGTCCCTCTATATCCCTCAGTGTCAAGAGCAGCTCTCATGCTAGCACCAGTAAAAAACTGCATATATGCACGTATGCAGAATTCATTAGCATGTAAAAAAAAAAAAAAAGTGGTCAAATGTCAAATGCTGTTTGTGTCTCAGATCCACCCACCACCTCCTCTCTCCTTCTCCTAACATCCTTCATTTTTCTTCTCGGCTATTCCTCGCTTTCCCTCCCTTTCTCTCCTTTCAACTGCCTCCCTCTGTCTTTTCCTCTTTACACTCTTAATGCCGGTTGAAGGCTTGAGAGCTAATGCTGTAAATGTCATTGGTTTTAAGGCTCTCCAGATGCTAGTGTGTCTTTTCAAAGCGCTACAACCACGCCTTGCCTTCAGCAAATCTGTCAGCTTCAAGTTCGAGGAAAGGTTTGTATTTCGTACGTCCCAGAAACTGCTCTACGACAACCCAATTCATGACTCAAAACCCACAAAGGTCACCTCCTCACCCGTCAAAATTAAATCTCTGCAATTACAAAGTCCTTTTTTCCCCTGCATAGGTTGACCAATGAGCGCAGAGGGAGTATTTAAGGAAGCACTCTTGTTCTGCCTGCTAATAGAATCGCTGCTGGAGAGTCACTCTTGAATTAGCTTGGCAGGGCAGAGTGGAAAAGCCTGGTGGGGCGTCGCCAGGCCCATATGCTCGGGAGAATTTTGTCGATGGATAGGCTTTCAGATTTGTCAGTGTCCTAAACAGATTTACTTGTGTGCTCTTCCTCTCTGCAGCCAGATTATCCACAGTCCAAAAGTAATTCTCCTCTATAGCCTTTATGGTACTTCAGAGATTAGTAGATGCAGTAAAACTCAAATGGTTGTTCTAACTACCGAGCCGCAATGCAAATAACCAGAGTATTTCAACTGAAACTACTGAAATAACCTGTTCAATCCAGCAGGTGGTATTTCTAATGACCAGCTTTAATCTATAACAGTGAGGAGGAAAAACCAGAAGGAAGGCTGTGTTTTTCAGGGGACTTTATGAGCTTACAGCACAGCGCTTCCTTTTAGAAAATATATACATTCCTCTTCAGTCTGCACTCGTATTTAGACTTCTCTTCACCATTAAAAAAGTGATTATGAAAGGGATTACAGAACAGAATAAGAGGCTTAAGGATTTTTCGCTTTGCAAAAACGGGTGGACGAGAATTACAGTAAATGACCATTAAGTTAAAAAAATGATGATAGGAAAGAAATAAGTTACGGAAGTTATTTTGTTTGCTTGTTATCTTGAAACCCACTGCAGCGTGAACGTTTCTGATGAGAGTCGTGCACTAGCAGTTAAAGTGCTGGCAGAACCATTCAGTGTAATCTGCAGTAATTCATCCTTGTAATCTCCATTTTATCAGCTGGAACTGCCAGGGTTGGACCCACTGCCTGCTCTTCAGAGATTACACCTAAAACCACTAATTCGAGTAGTCCTGTTCAAATGATCCCATCAGCAAAAACAGGGAAACAAATTTCCATGGGTTAGATTGAAATTCTCCACAGGCACAACCTAAGAATGTGCTTTCCTTTTCTGTGGGACAGAGTTTAGAAGAAGCCAAAATTTAGGACCAAAAGAACCAGCTCACATGGCATGGTAATGCATCTTATAATGATGCAGTGTGTAAGGTTTCAAGACAAATTCAGGAAATGTTACAATATAATACAATATTTAAATGAGAGGGAAACTCTCAAATTTAAAGCAATCGTGATTGTAGCTTTTGTGCTGGAAGTAAAAAGACTAAACAACCCTCCGCCGAACAGAAATGAGCTAACACGAACCGAATATCGGGCGGGACAAATGTCACGAAACAAAATGGCAATCACTCTGATTCTGTCAGCGTCCATCTGAATTCAAACGAGCAGCATTCCTCTTCATCGAGCGGGATCACAAACATGTGAACCATTAGATTTAGTACTGTACAGAGGGGATTATGCTGCACATGGCACAATGTGAGGGAAAAGAGTGAGTGGGCTTGATGTGACAAATAAAGGTGGAGGAAGACAGGCAGCGAGGGCTGAAGCAAGGAGAGATGCTGAATGATGTGGGCAGGCTAAGCACAATCCCTCGGAGCAGGAAGCAAGAATGTGCTCACCCTCTCCCAAAAGCCTGAGGAGGGGAGGCAAGAAGCAAACACCTGTATAAAGAATGAAAGCTATGAGTCATTTGTGAATCCAGATTTAACAGTGTGTGAGTGTGTGCGCGGATGAGACAGTGAGTGAAAGCAGTGCTTCTAATGAGGATTTGGAAATCCAATGATAGTCCCTGGCTGAAAGAATTGGCAATGCCATCTTAAATGACACACCGCCACTGCATAACACAAAAGCAAACCTACCAAAAATCAACAGATTGGGAGGCGAGATCCAACCATGACAGAGATGACACATACAGGGACACAGCTTGATGACATGCTGGAAACATACTTGTTTTCCAATCCCAGTCAGAATCATGTGAGTTTCTGCTGTGGATGGAGGACTCTGTTTGGGTCCTTGGGGCATCTTAAAGGAGAATTCAAATCTTATTTTGTAAAGCTCTAGCCACCTTTTGAGACCATACTTACCTACAGAACGGGTTTATGTCTTTGAGAGACATAAACCCCTGATAATCTTTTGAAAACCCAGATCATCGTTTAATAAAACTCACTGGTGTTTTGAAGATACATACAGAACCCCTAAACACTGTTTTAAAATGTATTTCAAGCATTTAGCTCACAAGCGGAAGTGAGACATATCTCTATTTCGACCCGTGTCCAAGGTGTCCAACTGACTACTCGTGTTCAGTCTGTCTACGTCACTTCCAGTGAAAGTTCAAAGGGCCTCCACGCACAGCCCTTCGTCCACCTGTCACTGGTCAAGCTCCAGATTTGTTTAGTAAGGGCTAAGCACTAATAAACATAAATTCCAACTGCTGAGATTGTCAGGACAAAGCCTTTTTGTGACACATGGCAAAATGAAAAAACAAAATATTTTCCTGATATGTCCTTGTTGGTAACACATCATGGCACAGTACAGTTCACACTACAAAATGCGATGTGGCCAAATATGTCTCACAACACCTCATTAAGTTTTTTGATTGATCTGATCATAAGTAGGGTTCCTACATATTAGATTTAAGACTTTTTAAGGTGCTTTTTTTTGCCACTTGGAATGAAACTTAGGGTTAGAGCCACAAATTGTTTTTGTACTTCAGTCAACTTGCAATCTACCAAACATGTCCTTGTAAAAAACAACTAATTGAGGCCACCCTGTTGGAACTGCTGCTTCCAATTGCACCAAACTCTTGCTACAAAAAACCAATACAACATGCCTTGAATACAGTTGGCAGTCAGGTTTTGGCCCTGCTGCAAAATCTTAAAAAATGCACATTCCATTAGCTATCTGCTACCTATCAGTGACATAATACAAGTCTACATTCAGTAAGAGGTGTATTTATTTGGTCTTTATCTGGGATCATATACCTTTTTCCTTGCCAAAAATAAGAAATAAACACATTTAGAACTGTTTCTAAAGAGGATATATATTATCTTGTTAATATAAAGTCTGTGTATCAGACTGTGACATAATTACCTGAGAGAAAATAAGGATAATAAACACACGATGTTAAACTGAAAAATGAAGCAACACAGCAAATCAGTTTAATGCCAGACCTACACTTAGTGATATTCTGTTCTCAGAATTTAATGTACTGAGTTTATGTTCTCATAATACACAGAACTGATGGTCAAATCTACAAATAAACAAGATTTACCACTATGAGAACAGTGAAAACAGTGTTGGCCACTCAGAGCACAGGGATCTACGTCTGGTGTCTTAGGTTATATAAGCAGATTCAGGACCATCATATAAGCAGTGGTGAATCGTGAATGCACTGAGGGATGAGAGGAGCTTGATATTAACAAAAAGAGGCAGAATAAATGCAGAGTTAGAGCTGGAGAAGTGAAAGAGCACAGAAACACAGAGGACTGCAGAGAGAGAGAAAAACCCAAAGAGAAAGAAGTATAATTAAGCACAGAGGTGATAGGCCAGGAAAAAGAGAAGTATGTGTGAGCGAGTGGGAGAAGACGCCACAGAAGCAGGAGAGAGAGAGAGACAGAGAAAGAGAGATGGAGTGATGAAGTGTGATACAGAGGGAGTAGGGAGGGGGTGAAGCTGTAGTTGTGTTAGTGCTCATGAAGGATGCACCATCTCAGCAGCAGCACAAGTAAAGCTGTACTCTAATCCTCGCATTAAAAACCTCTGCTGATTCGCTAAGCCAGATTACTGACATTTTCCCACTTTCCTCTGCTGTCACCCTACTGTACGATGACCACTGCATGCCCTTAACTTTTGTCATTTGCTACGAAAATGACCTCCTGTTATTTATTTATTTATTTATACATACACAAATGTCTTTTCAGTTATCAATACGCAAAGCTGTTGAACTGTGAAACGAGAAAAAAAAGGAGGGTGGGCAGAAGAATACTGACACCCACACAGAGTTTTTACTGCACGCCTCTCATATTTGCCCTGGGGGTCCCCTTGTCCGCTCTGCTGGCATTCAAACCACAGTTCAGTTCCTGCCTCTCCATCTAAATATAGAGCCTGTATTGTTCTTGAAAGAATTACCACATCCTTCAAAGTCATTAGAAACCATTATCACAAGCCTTCATGCCCCTGCGATTAGAGGGCAGGTGTGTTGTAGAAACTCTTTTATACCTGCTGGCTGCTGACAGGCTTCAGATTGTTGCCTTTTGTAACTCTGTAAGACTCCACCGCTTGCTTGCTTTGGAAAAGGGAATTGTGTCATAGAAGCGTTGCAGTAAACTAGTAATGATATCACAACAGATTTCTGTAGCCAGTAGACAATCACAACACAGGGAAACAAAATGCAAATCGTCAGTTGACAGCACTTTATGAGACCTTTTGGGGGTTATCATTTTACCTTCCTGTTTTTATACACAAAAAGTAAGCTAGCATAAATTTTTGTGTAAAATCTATGCAGTCAGTGATCATCACAGCTTCTTTAACCATCTGACTTCGATCATGGTTTCCGCCACAACAGTTCTTAACCCAGGCGGCTTACAATGGCAAATGAGGGTTGAGATGGTGGGCTGGTTTAGCGTTACACTTAATAATTGTAGTGCAAATTAATCCGCTATAGCACTGACTGTGAGGCACAGATGGAAGCTAAGTTGCCCAAGGTATGTGGATAGTAGTTGATCAAACAGAGTGAGAGACACAGGTAGTTTATTTCCCACTTTGCAGCCTATAACAGCAGGAGAGCACTGTTAACATTGTTCACTTCAAGAACCTGTGATCTAGCTTTCTATAATCCCTAATCAGTGGGCATAAGTGGAAGGATATCAGCTAAACAGGTAAAGCAGTATTAAATAATAAGATTTATCTGGTTCACTGTGCATATTTAGAAACTGTTTATAGTTTTGTTGAACTGTTTTTCTATGTGCAAAATAGCTAACACCAACAAGTAGGCTAATATGATATGTTAGCTAAGTTAACAGTTGTAGTGTTTGATTTAAAAAAATGCCTTGTGGGGGTCAGCTGAGGGTTCTAGCAGAAACCTTGCAGTGTTTCTAGATTACATCAAGTTGAGTAAAAGGTTAATAATGTTACAGACTGACCAAAGCTGTTAAAAGAATAGACCCAGTTTAAAATGAACATGAACCGTCCTGTCATAACAGTGTATAGATTTCTTCTTTCCTATAATCACCTGCTTTTTTTAAAACATCAAGTGTGCAGCGTACATAATCTACAGCAGTTTTTCCACAGAAAAACTGTTTACCCTTTTTAAGAAGCAGATTCCACAAACTGTAAGCTAAGATCAAAATATATTACAACTTTCCTTCGAGGTGAAACAGTTTGCACTTTCATAGAAGGCTAATAGAATGTTAACAAGGTTAGTCTAAAATAAGATTATCGCTGCTCCAGTGATTCCATTATCATTGCATCCTCTGCGTGTCCTTCCTTACCTCGGGATGAACTTCAGTTGGGCACTAAAGCTTGATTGAGCCTGGATGAAGCCGGTCTTTGGTAAGATCTCCATGTGCTTCCTCATGTCCTGACATACCTCAAAGGTCAGTTTCAAAGCTGTGCTGGCTCTGCCATGCAAAAAAATATACGTATAAATACATAATCCATGATATATGAAACTCAGGCAACAACATACAAGAATACTTTATTTTACTGACATAAAGGTAAAGATGGCAGTTCCACATTATCTGAAGTGCATCTCAGATGTTAAATACTCAGAACGGACAATTAACTGTCTGAGGGTCCACATAAGAAGCAGGGGCTGTTATGGAGGATCACATTAAAAAGCTTTAAAAGATGTAAAATCAATAATGAGCAGAAGTGAGTTGAGCTTATTGGTGCAGTCCTACCCAACACTCCCTGTGTCTCATTAACTTTCTCAAGTTAATCGTTAAATGAAGGGTAGCTTACTTATTGTATTGCCGTTAAATGTCCATATATTTTTAATTCTGCCCTAAAAACTTCTTCTGTTTGAGGTTAATTCATTTTTTAGTTAAAAGGTAGATTCTTTTTGTCTTCACACTGTCACCAAGTGGTTGCGCAAAGGGGAATTGTTGGGTTTCTCTCTAAAAAAATGGAGTGAGTGAATTGCACTGAGATATTCTGTATGATTTGGTGTCAGATGAATTAAAACTGAAGTTAAAGACTAGGCTGGGCTGATCATAAGAAGGAATCCAGATTGTATTGTATAGTCTGTTAAGGTAAAGTTTTCAGGTGATTTTATAACTTCTAGTTTTTGGATTCCTTAGACAAACATGCCTCCCAATGAGTCCCTTTTTTAGCTCTTTCAGGTGTAATAACCAAAAGTATGATTAAACCCTGTTTAAACCTGCTATCCTTCGAGGACTCAGCAGGTACAGAAAGAATTTGGTCTCAGTGACACCCACAGAAAATGCCCTTTATGGAGAAATCTACCCCAAATCAGTATAATTTAAATGACCTAATTTCCAGAAGCTTCAACAGATGGTTGTGCCCGTGGCTGCAAGCCTCAGTTATAGCTGAGGCTTGTGATATAAATGGCTCGTCACCTTGGGAATTTCTCCAACACATCCAATACAGCCCACACCTTCAAAAAACAATGACAGTACAGACGGGCTGAAAACAGTTTGCTGGAGGCGACACACGTATACATAATATTTTGTTGTGCTTGCTTTCATCTTCAAAAGACACAAAGGTGAGCCTTTAGCAAGCTGTGGCCAAATAGACTGAGGGACCCTTCATTATTTGATTCTCCTCTCAAAAGAACTGGCCCACTTTGAACAGGGAGGTCAGCCAGATGGTTGTTTCCCTGAGGCAAGGACTCACAGGGACACTTGGGGGATATTAAGTTGCTATCTTTATGCCAGCTAAATGACAACCTTCAAATTGCTGGCAGAGGCATAATCATGGATACATAACCATTTAGGGTAATTAGGCATTTTAATTAACATGGGCATTTAACTCAACCTGTCTTGATTTTACTGGCAGGCATTGACCAGCTCATTTTTGAAGCAATGCTTAGTGAATGTCCACAGAAGTATTATTACTGTGCAATGCAGTGATATTTTAGGCAAAAAAGAAGTAAAGGTTTGCATGTTATTTGGCTTCAAGTAAATCCTCAAAACAATTACAAAACAGCAACTTTAAGATGCACATGATCAATTTTAAATATGTATAACAGTTCGAAGAAGTGAAGGCAGGTCCATAACAAAACGGCATTCCCATTTTGCGTGAAAGTTGCCGCACAGACCTAACCTCCACACTATCAAACAACATCACAAGAGTGAAGACAAAGTGAAAATAGTGTTGAATATATGACTATAGACATGATATTTCCTCTGGGTTTGGTTTAGTTTATGCAGGTGGTCTCATGCATGTGCTGTGGGTTTAACAATAATGCATTCTTTATAACAAGTTAAATGAAAATCACTGGATCTACTTGCAGTTGGAAGACTTCTTGGGCTAGTTTTAGGCAGTTATTATGTAAATTAATCTATCTAGTAAATGGTAAATGGCCTGTATTTGTACAGCGCTTTACTAGTCCCTAAGGACCCCAAAGTGCTTTACAAGTTCAGTCATTCACACGCTGGTGATGGCAAGCTATATTGTAGCCACAGCCACCCTGGGGCGCACTGACAGAGGTGAGGCTGCTGGGCACTGGCGCCACCGGGCCCCCTGACCACCACCAGTAGGCAACGGGTGAAGTGTCTTGCCCAAGGACACAACGACAGAGACTGTCCGAGCCGGAGCTCGAACCTGCAACCTTCTGATTACAAGACGAACTGCCAACTCTTCAGCCACGATCGCTCTGATAGATAGATAGTAACTTTTTTCCACTTTCTTTCACTATATTTAACATCAATTTCTACTCCTCAGTGCCAAAAACTTTAATTAAATGCTAGGTTAGGCAAATGGAGAAAAGAGCTCATGGTCTTATCAAGAATAATGTAGCAAAGAGAAGCAACATAAAAACACAACTTTTTATTGCCTTAGTGATGCTCCGGCGGGCTATGAAACGTCTGTAAAAAACTCCCACTGTGACCCTTTGGGGGCTCCGTAAAAATAGTCCTAAAAAGTTAAACTTTCTTTTATTAGAGCCACATAATAATGCTACTCATTACAATCATCACAGTTTAGTGGGAATGATATCAGGTCATGTTGCAGAGAGGTTGCTCATGCTGAGTCTACATACAGTGCTGAATAACTAAGTGCCTGGACTCCGAGTGCCCACGGCTGCAGCAGTGGCTCTGCCTTTTCTTAAAAGGGACAGGTGGCTGTGCTTGCATACTCCACATGTACTCCAAAGCCCCATGGGAGACCAAGCTTTCATGGCAAGCGCTCTAGGCAACTGTCCCCATAATGCAGCACCGTCTCCTTTTATCCCACATAATATATATATAAAACTAACCTGCCTGAAGAACGGGGTTTTTTTTTATTAGTATTTACTGTATGTTGCTGTTTTCACAAAGTAAAGAAAAAGGCTAAACTTGATCACATTCCTCGGGTCAAACTAAACAGGTCTCAGGCTGAGACTAAGATAAGGCACAGTTGGTGCATTAGAAATACAGAAAAGGGAGAGAAATCAAGGACAGAAGGCTTTGTGAAATAAAGAAGCAGGGTGGTTGTGTTTTTGTGGCTGGGTTTGGGCAGGAATGCTCAACTCCCCATCTGGTGCCAGCAAAGGAGTATTTGAAAGTCCGGGCTGAGTGTTTGAAATATTAAAAAAGAAAACACCCTGCCAACTGTGTTCAGAGTATTCCAATCACTGGCTCACAAGCCAAAGTCAAACACTGCACATTTTAAAGCTTCCTAAAAAAATACTTTCAATTAGTAGGAGTGATATTCCAATCACTGGCTCACAGACAAGATGGACATATTCAATTATGCTTTGTGCTTTTCTCTTAAAAAATCTGTCACAAACTTGGGAGGACTTGTGGGATATCTACTAACTACTTAAAGAAAAAAAAAGTGACAAATTCCATGATGAAAGCAGCAGCTCTCCTATTGTTTCCCCCCCAAAAGCCTGCCAAGCTATTTTGTGTTCAAATTATTGTCTTGGAGGCAGAGTGACATATTGCACGGTTTGCTGGTGCAAGCATTAGCATTTATTTATTTTTTTCATTTTAAAAGCTGAACTTCACACTGACACTGTCATCGTCATGTTGTCACATGTGCTGGTGTGCCAGCGCACCAGATGGCAGTTGTCACAAATCCCCTACCCCCACACATGCACTCCCTCCCCCACATGATGTGACACAATGACTGGCTAGGTGATGGACCTCACTGCTGCAAATGTTACTGCCCCTGGTGTATTCCTAACCTCGTGTGCTCATCATAATGCATCACATCCATAATCAAAGGGGATTTACTTCTGTTCTGTGCTACAGTGTCGGTCAAAGAGGACTGTGGCGATGCCATGCTTTGTTTAGGAACATTTATCCGTTAATTCATCTCTATTATATTTCATCCACGCGTTGAATTGTTAAATGTCTCAAAGCGCTACTTGGCTGTAAGCGTAGTTAGGCGGAGAGTTTGATGTTGGACTGAAAAGTAAGCGGGCCCTGTCAATTTTAAGGGATTTCCTTGAGCCGTTTTGCTGTGAAAATGTCTGTTTTGGCAGAGACTGAGTATATGAGGGAGTTTTAGTAGTGCATTCAGCAGATAAGCCAGCATGCTACATCAGCAGTCCACGCCACTTTCCAAACTCTATTTCAAGGATGTTTCTGAGCATAGCAACAAATAAAATGGGAATATGACATGCACCACTCATTTCTAGGTTGAGGGTTTCGTATATCTTGTTAAAAACAAAAACTTTAAAATGCATTTCATTCCTTCAGTTAAAATAATATTCTAATAATATAGGCAACAGTTAAGAGACTTATATGGGCTGGGTGGATGAAAGGGTTATTTTGTAAAAATCATTACCCTGCTGCCCTCACTCTTGTATGTATTTTGTAAAACACTGAGGGGACAACCACTTTTTAGGATTTGGTGTTCATGAATTTACTGAAGTTATGCTGTTTTTGTAAACCCGGGCAGTGTACTTCTTTTTGCATGACTTGTTTCCTAGAAACACATGTCTACCGGCGGTGCATTAGGCAATTTTCACAGAAATATGCTGCATTACAGAGAAAAGCATTGGTTCACATCACACTGACCTGGCACAGCTCTTACAAAGACAGCTATGTGGTTATATGTTCTCATATGCTTTTAGTGCATCCTCTGACTTTCAAAAAGATAAATTCCACTTGCTTTTTTTTTATCAGTCTGGTCGTATATTTGAAAAATGTCTAAAGAAAGAGGGAAAGATCTGTGTTTTCTATATATTAAATGCCACCATAATGTTAAACAAGCCTTAAGCAGTATTTTTCCATCACATACTGGAACAGAGTATAATCTGTTTCCCTGCTATATTCAGTCATGGCTATCTATATAGTTCTTTCTACCAAATTAGACATTTTATTGTGATGAAGATGCTTTAACAGGCCATCTGTTGCATAATGTTGCATTGGTAAAATGTCTGCAAAAGTGGCTATTATAATAACACTCTTAACTGACATGCATATAAACATGGTACTAAGTTGTTTCATATTGCACTTTACCCGGAGACAGGTACCTTATATTGTCATATTACCATGGCATGTCTAAATCTGTCATATTATTGTTATACACTCTTCACACAGTGTTTAGGTTTTACTCTCATGCAATTAAAATGTCCTAAAGACTTAAACTAGTATTACACACACACACACACACGCACGCACGCACGCACGCACGCACGCACACACACACACACACACACACACACACACACACCAGCCTTTTATGACTGAGGGGTAAAAGCCATTGTTTATCCCACACTGAGGTCAGCTTCACAACTCTGTTACACTTAACTTTTCTTGAGACTGCTGTCATTGGTCATGCAGAATAGCATGCCTTGTTAGCAAAATCGCACATAATGCTGATGATTATTACAAAGATATGGATACAAGGGCGCTTTAGTTTTCTATAAACATTAAATCTCTCAGATACAAAATTATTTGAGATGTCCTATACTTAACTGAACATTATTTACCTTTTTAAAAAAATGCATTCAGTTATGAAACTACTCTATAACATTTCCTTGTTAATTCTTACAAACTCTAAAGAGAGTGGGGCAAGTTGTAGCTAACACTAAGTTATTTTCTTTTGCCGAGGTCAGGAAAAAAATGTAAAAACAAAATATTTGTTTTTTTTACCTTTTTTTTTTTTTTTTTAAACAAATACACGTAGAACTAAGATGTAATGTAAATCCAATGAATTCTGAATTGGCCAGTGTTTTAACTTCAGATGCTAATCACCTTGGAAACTAGTGATAACGAAAGGCTTTATACACTTTGTTCCAATACTTAGTGTAAAAGACCACTACATTGTGTAAGCATTGAACAATATGTAATAAACTGTCACTTGTGCATAAGAGGTTGATGTGTAGACCTTCTGAAACAAAGTAAAGAGCTCCTTCTAAATTTGAAACAGCTGGACATCAGCTTGACCACATTAGAAGGTTTACAACCATCTCAGGCTCTGGGACTTACCTGCTTTGGACCATGATGGTGTCCTGATAAAGGCGGTCAAACATGCAGATCTTTAGGTCAATGCTGGGCTGAAGTACCCATACAGGCATGCTGACTGCCACACCTCTCACATGGATGGGTATCTGTTTGAATGAGTCCTCAGTCACATGCACTAAACATATCATTTGATTTATTCACTCTAAGGCTTTGTAAACTAAAAATGTGTCTGCTCCCTGAGACATTCACAAGATTAAAAACAAGCTGTTTCTTACTGGTTTGCTGGTTTTATCAGAGAATTTGATGGAGAAGTCCAGTCTGGTCTCTCCTGGAATGGTTGGGGTGAAAATAATTTCCAGTTTGACACTTTCAAATGGCCCGATCTCTCCCCCGCGCACCTGAACATGGACAGACATACTGTTGATACTGAACTTCTCTTACATTAAATGTGTAGTTACACATCTTTACACTGACAAAAAAAAGGAGTTTTGCTAAACATTACTGTACATAGTTTTGCTGAGCACACAGTTTAGTTTTACCTGATGAAACAAAGGTATTCCTATACATGAAGGAGAAAGTGAAAGCTGTGGTGCAGTTATGTAACATTAAAAGGTATGCAGGCATATACTCGTGTACATACAGTGAAAGGCAAACTGTCAAGGTGGTGAGAGAATAATAAACGAAAAGGAGTAATAAACCATTGATGCAGCAAGTGCCTCAGTACTGTGGCATGATGATAGTTTGATGGATAATCTGCCATTTAAGACACCAGCCTTCAACCACACAATGTGAAAATATCAGTCAAAATGACAACAATCGAGCCGAGGGCATGCAGGCGCACGCAACACACACAGTCGCAGTAATAGCAGAGGGAGAGGTGATGCACCATTAGCCCCCCACCAGAGAGACGTAATGAACCCTGAAAAAGTCTAGAATTTCACATGGGCCACAAGGCACACACAGCATCATTGCTAAAAACAAAACAGAGAAGCAGAGTCTTTCAACGACACACAATAGTGACAGAATGTCGACTTTCCACTCAAAATTTTTCAGAATCTGGGCAGATTTCTGGCACCTCAGCTATAAAAACGCAGTCCCTTTATGATTTGACAAGAAGAAGGTTCATGCTCCTAAGAAGATGGACCATTTTTGACTGACTCACAGCCCAACCTCTAACCTCACCCTTGAGTCAATACTTTAATTTAATTCAGCCTGTCGCTATTAGAATAGACATGCTGTACTTTCTTCCTACAAGACCATCCTCAAGTCTGGTTTTATCTTCCTAAGAGTAGTCAAATATTCAATATGTTGTTTACTGAATCTCAAAAAACAACATATTGAAAAACTATTTCATAGAATAGCTGAGGGCTTTTTCTATGAAACCACAGAAACACCAAAGCTAGACTACATAACAGTACTACTACTAGCAACACTTGTATACCAGACTATAAATATTAATGTATAGCTGCAACTAGCCCAGGTAAAATGTGTTTCATCACAAAAGACCAGGCTTCTTGCAACCTCGTAACTAGCTTTTGGGGTATGACTATGCAAAACTCTGTATAGTTACCTTACTTAACAGAAGTCTATGCATTTTCCAGTCTATGTTATTTCTGGATATTTAATATATAAAAGGATACTTTAGAATATTGGGTCCTGATGATTTTTAAAGGTTAAAAGCTCTTTGATGTTCATACTGTCTAACATTACTACTGTGTTACATCAGATGTATAAACAAAAGCAACTAGGGCTACAACTTGGTTTTCGTTTTAATCTTACCATAAAACATTACTCATCAATCTAAAAACAGTAGCATTAACATAAGAAATGAGCAAGTTTTTGAAGTAGGACCGAATACTTACATCTCTTAGTTTTATGTCACTGGAGTCTGAGGGGGTCTGGTCTGTCTGATTGTCCAAATCAGATGAAAGACAAGCCTCAGGAACAGTTTTCGCACCCTCTGACACTGCCATACACACAGATAAAAGTCACAAATGCAAGCAGTTACTCTAAGTGGGCACCTTGTATGGACTAACACTAAAAAAATAATGGTGAACCTATAATTGGTTGATGAAAAGAGCAGAGTAATAAGTGATAGGTAAGAAGAAGTAATACTTGGCCTCATTGTAGCAGTATTTTTAGTGTATGCTGCAGGCAAATTTGAAATATCATTTAAATCCAGACAAATAGGCCCTCTGACAAATAACACAGTTTTTCCTCTTGGACATGTGTGGAACATTTTTATGCCAATCTGCAATCTGACCTTTATTTACTAATCTGTGACACAGAAAACATATTGGACAAAATGTACTACAGTCAGCTTCAGAAAGGAACATCAACAGCCTCAAAATTGGTCCAACATCCGGGAGCCTTTCTCGACAATAGAGATAAAATAAAGAAACAGAGTCGGAGCCACTTCAACACAGAATTTAGAAAGCCAGCAGAGCAGAGGCAAAAGACTGAGCAGCTTATCAAAGCATCAGCAGCAGGAAGTGCTGAGTGCAGTGATGTAGACTTCAGATCCGCGAGAACACGAAAGAGAAGATGCCTTGTTGCCACCAGCTGTAAGAGCAAGGTGAACCCTCCGTTTTGTGTGTGTGTGTTCTTTTATTTTCATTCTTACAAGGACCCAATGTCCTAACAGGAATAGCGAGACAGAGGGAAAAAAAACTCATCTACCACGGGGAGATGTTGTCAGTCCTCATTTTCCTTCCAGAGACTGTTTCAGGGTAACACCGTCTCTCTGTCTCCCACATATTATAATCACTACCCAAACTACTCACCAAGGTGGTGCTGTGTTTGCACAGCATGCTAATGACAGAATACAATATGCTGATTTGACCTGGTTCACCATCTTAGTTTAGCACGTTAGCATGCTAATACCTGGTGAAAACAGTACAAAATACAAATTAGCCTAACGCTGTGGCTAATAATCAGAATCTGAATACTTTATGTAAGGACATAATAATAAGAACATAAACAAATGCATTAGACAAAAAAATGAGCTGATTATAAGACTATGGGAAATTTTATCACCAAAAAGCTGGACTAGAGCACAAATTAACCAAATTAACTAATCATTACAGTCTCTCCAGTCAACGTTGGGGTACTTTTTACTCAAAGAATCAAAAACTGCTATTCTGGTATTTGTGCATGTCCTGTGTTTGTCATGAGGAAAACAAACTGACGATCATTTGGGAAAAGAAAGACAGAGTGCCCAGTTTTGAATTCATGCTATTATGTATTGTAGTTTAGATTTCAGTTTTTCTAGTTCAGGACACAAACTGTGATGGATAATCATGTCATGTGTGTGTCCATATTTTACCTGATTGTTCTTGCTGTTCTCCTGCAGAGAGCTCCTGACTCTGTAGCTTTGATTGGACATCTTCAGCATCAATGGATTCAGGGCTGTTTTGGTTGTTAGTTGCTGTGTTTTGACTGGATGCCTTTTTCAGACAAACAAACAAGCAAATATATTCATTTATTTTTACCCATAATATCTGGTATGGGAATCCTGAGACAGAAGCTTTGGAATTCTCTCATGTGAAAATAATGAATGCCAATTTTGTTCAGTGGTTTCATAATCTTTTGCTTGTTCAATCTACAGACAAAATAGCAGTATAATATACATGGAAAAAAAGCAGGAACAATTTACTTTTTTATTAGCTGTTTCTCCTTTAGGGTATCCAAGAAACATTAACTCTTACAGTCCACATAAATAGCTGACCTCGTATGTGTTGGCAGAGACCTGTGGTGGCATCTGGACGTAGCTCGTTTCTGGACTGAGACATGTGGAGCTGTCCAGGCTGAAATGCGTGGCCAGTGCACCCTTGTTGGTCAGTGTGATGGTCCGTGAAATAGTCTGGCCCACGACGTGCGAACCAAAGTCAATGAACTGGCTGTCAACCTCCAGCTAGAGAAAGAGTATAGTCACATCCTGTAATTAGCAATGTCAGTGAACAGCTGCCAGGCAAAGTACATAGTTTTACATACATTAATTCACAGAAAGCTGATTAAATAAGACAATGAGCAAAAATAAAAAGGCAGTCAGTGTTGTTTTCTGTGGTGTGACCGTGCAGTGTGATTCGTTTAGCTAAAAATTCATTTTCCTAAATAATTATTATTACTAATTTATAAGGGTAAAAAGCTACAGCAATACTGGACAAAAAATCCACATCACAAAATATCTACAAGACACAAGCTTATGAAATCAGAATTAGCAGTTATCTGTAATTACCTAAAACTTTGGCTATAGCAACTACTCACAATACATTTCTTTACAGTGCATCTGATGGGCACAAAGAAGGGACCCAGAGCTGATGCAAACTGGAGCTCTCCTTCCAAGTCCTCGTTGATCTGCAGAGATCAGATAATGATTTTGAGGTAAGCAAAAACAAAGGCTTCATGTTTGATCAAGCGCAGAAAATTTGATGCTAAAACAAAGAGTGGGGCAGTGGAGGAGTTGTATGAGTTGTTTGCTGCAAAGGATGTGGAACCAAATCTTAAATAAGATGACTCATCTTGAAGGAAGAACACAACATTTTGAGAAAGACACTTACAGAGAACACTTCTGCAGGAAAGATGAAAGGATAATTAACAACCTCACGCCATTACGTGTATGGCAAATCGGGATGAAGCTACTTTGGCAAGCAAAAAATATCCACCTGCTGTAAAAGGCTCATTATTTAGCATGTTGTGTTTAAGTTATTCCATGTGATAAAACAGGGAAGATACCACACAATTAATCTTCAGAGAAATACTTCATTTCATCCCTATACTTGAGTATTTGTACAGTAAGTATGATTTCAAAAGTTAAAAACAAACACATAATAAACTTTTGTCATTTTTTTTTGTCTGTTTTACACTGTTATAATCTCAAAAAGAGGTGATAACCACTGAAATAGTTTTTGATGAAAATAAAGATTAAAGAAAAAAATAAGTATAGATGTTTAAAGGCAGTGGTGATGCTACAAACCATTGGCTGGAAAATGGCCTGCATGTCAAATGACATCCCGGTGGATAACAAAGTAGGAGGCTGGAAGCTGAAACACAAATGCCAGAAAGTTGAAGATCATTTTCATTTCTTGATCACAGCTTAAAAAGTGAATCACATTACAACATGATATTGGATATTACTGTTTAATGCAAAGCACTGGTAGGGGTATAAAGAAGTGTATGATTAGCAACAAAATTTGAAGTATAACAGCATTTGCCTTGAAGGTAAAATCCCTATAATGATACAGAGAATACCCCAACAATCAAATGGCTCCCTTTGAGCAAGCACTTGGCAACAGTGAGAAAGAAAAACTCCCTTTTAACAGGAAGAAACCTCCAGCAGAACAAGGCTCAGGTAGGGGCAGCCATCTGTTGTGACTGGCTGAGTATGACAGCAATAATATAGTACAGCAAATTTGCTGTTTTCAACAAATGATTAGCAGCTCTAAATAAAATACTAAACTAAAATGAATAAGCTAATGTCAAAAGTAAACCTGATGCTCACTTGACAAGCCAAAGAAATCAAAGTGAAACAAAAATCTACTATTCTATATGAAACCATGTAATGTGGAATCCATGGTTAGACTAAATATAGCAGTTAATTCTTATTATATTGCAGGGGAAATCATACAAGTAAGTAAAAATTCTATTTCCAAATAAGAAAACAAACATGAGGACTGTGAGCTATTTCAAACCAACATGTGTATCTCACAGCAAATGTTCGCACAAACCCTAATGCTGCCCCGAGGAGCTTGATAACTTGCTGCCCTTTGAGAGACACGAGAACAGGCCCGATCAATATAAATATAGCAGGCAGGCGGCCAGGGAAGCAAGGCGAATTCTCAAAATTCAATAAATAAACAAAAAGTTAGAACCGTGCAACTATGAGCATAATTAGGAGTCAGCTACAGTTACAGAATATATACCAGATCCTAAACTAATTGTTGTTGGGCTTTAAAAATACTATGATCCTGTTGCTGTGATAGTAAACTTTAATCTATATTTAAAGACGTAGCTGGATTTTTGTTTGTAGATGAGAGCACCTTGGTGCCAAGTTAACGTCTTTGTCTGAAAAGAGAAGAGCCGAGTCTCTGAAGAGATTCATACAAGTTTTACTCCCTCTGCCTCAAATCCATTTTTTTAAAACTCTGTGAAGAAGCAGAATGAATATTACAGCTTTCTTTCTGTTGACACGAGGAATACAGACCCAAAACAATAAGAAAAGAATATGGAAATAAGCTTATGTTGAGCTTCTAGTTTTCATAGCAAATTTCATGTGCCGTTACTGTTTTCATATTTTGTTTTTTGCAAAATATGTTCATGTTGTTTTGGTTGTTGCATTGCTTCGTGAATAAGAAACATAAGGATTCGAGCCCTTCAGCTTCTATTTGATGAACTAAAAAGACAACATCTGTGTTTTTTCTTTGTAGGATAGGAGGATTTTGTTTTCAACTGTCTCACACACACACGTCAAAAATACTACACAAAAAATATACAGTTAAACGACAAACAACCTATAACCACAGTATAATAATATGCACTATCATCAACTCCAGTGAGCAAAGGGACACTCAGTTTAGCTTAAGGCAGTTGTTTGAAGTTGTTGGTCCAGTTGCCAGGTAAAAAACTTGGAGCAGCCTGGCTGAAGCTGCCATCCAGCTCACCACTGTGATCTGGAAATCTATGAAAGAACTCCACCTGAGTAAATCTGGTAGTAAATGTCACATTGCACATTCATCTTTTTTTTTTCCCTGGTCAGATTTCCTACTTTATTGGTGCTATTCTTCCTAGCTTCAAGACAGTTGGTATGAAGGGATATGAAGGAAAATAGAACAGTTCACTTGGGATTAAATTCTGAATGAGGCGGTCTTTGAAAAAGCCTGCTACAGCCCTATATAAATCGCTTCAAATGAGGCCATACTGTACAGTTTTTATCCTTTAATATCTACTGAAGAGGACTGAGGTGGTGAAGCTTTGTTATACAGTAGTACTGACTATACTCTCGGTTAAATTATACATTCTTGTCCTCATTGGCTTCTACTATAGTAAATCAATAAGGACTCTCTGTCCATAATTCAGTTCAGCATAGCTAAAACACCCTCATAGTCACACTCAACCACTTCTGAAAGCAATCTACTGAGAAGCATGAAAACTCTGTCTCATGTGTGTCAGTAGCACTTGAATAATCTTGCTCTCGTGCTAATTGTTCTGAAGTGAGATGTGGTTCTCTTTAAATCAGGTGGCTACAAAGTACAATAATGCACAAATCTTTTCACAGTTTTAGACAACATATAAAAGCAGCAACTTTTAAGGCTGACTATCCAAATCTTTAGGCAGGTTATACTTTTTTAATCTATCAGAAACCAAAGTGAAACTGCTTGAACAGACACTCAGGCAGATGGCTGAAATAAATATGGGCCTGTCACAGAATTTAAGTCTAACTGCAGCGCTGACTGATGCTCATATTTGGATGTTTTTAAATGGACAGACACAGACAGACTACCAAGAGGGCGATGAATAAAACAACAGACTCAGTAAAGTGCAGTGTGGTTTTCTCATGTCAGTCAGTGAAATGAACTTTGACAGTTTTCAGGCAGTTGAGAAGACGAAACTAACTTTGTCAACTTGATGGTTTCAATTGGATACAAGCATAATACATGAGGCTGTCAAAGGATCTTCTATTATACAGTGTGAAAAAATCTTTTAGAGAAATCAAACGGGTGATAGAGCCCTTTAGAAGAGCAGGTGAAACTCGAAGTTTGAGTTTAAATATAAGAAAGACTCTACGTTAGTGTTCGACTGACACTGACAGAATTCTATAAACTTTGTTCTTGCACACAAACATTTAAGTGTCCTTAAAAGATAAAACCTACTGACTTTTGTGACTTTCCACACCCCCTGTCACCATACATTTGACATTTATGGGTGATAGTGGGTGTAGGACTAGTTTTTGCTTCCGAGAAACTGTCTCCAGAACCATTGGATTTGCCATTAAGTCCACAGACATTTTTTGTCACAGCAGGATGTCTCTAATGAGTTGGCTCTCTGATTCAGTAACTTTTCCAGTGCCATCCCCAGGCCACAATTAAATACTATGACCAAAACAAACCTTAACTTCTGCAAATTAGACATTTCTGCTACTTGCTTGCTTACCATCAGCAGGTTAGTTTAGACTTTATTAGCATTTGCTCAAAGGTAAGTACTGCTGACTATGCACAGGTCTAACTCTAACCTCACAGTGTGCCTAAAATACACAGCCATGTCTACACAGAAGTCTGAGCAGCACATCTTAGAGCCACAGCTGCTCCTATACATGTATATACTGTGTGTGTAAAAGAGAGAAAACTAGGCTGAAGTATAAAAATATGCTTTCGGTAGCCTGCGTTGACAGCAGGACTGATTAATTACTTGTTAACAGGATTCTATGTTAGTCCTTCTGTGTTGTGTCTCTGGCTGCAGTCTGTTAGCGAGTGTTAATGTCAGTCAACTGTGGTATGTTGAGAGCTAATGTTAAGTGCAAATATAGTAACAAAAAAACAAATGAAACCAAACCAAAGCCACAAAGGACCATATTTTATAGAAACAAAATGCAAGAGAATAACACTGACTACACCAAAGAGAACATATAACATATATTAAGCAAAGCTCATTTATTAAGGGTTTTTCTCAGACAGCCAGGATTTTTTTCTTGGATCATCTTTTTTTTGTTTTTTAGAAAATCTGAATCAATTTTAAGCCTGGATGGACCAGGACTGCGCTGAATTTGATCTTACTGCGGTAGGATCCTATTTTTCCTGTGTAATAACTTTCACTCTCACTCTGAATGATAGCTCTGATTGTATGATGCTGCATGATAATAGGCACAAGAGAATTAAGGCTAATGTTTTATGGCATGGGAAAGCCCAATTTGGCTCATCTGGACTTGCTCACATTTTTGCTTTTCCTTTTTGTTCTTTCCACAGAAGATAGAAGACAAAGCTGCACATGTGCCTCCTAAACAGCATGATGGCAAACTGTGCTTCAGAAAAAGGAAGAGAACAAGAGTCTGATATCAAATGTCACAGAGCCCTTTGTGACCATTGAAAATTTCAGTTACCAATCAGTCATCTTCTGTGTTTTCAGGTCACCTTTTTGTAATGGCTCAGATCTCTTGTTAACTTCTCTTGGTACCAAAAACAAAAGCAAAAACAAACAAACAAACAAACAAAATACAGTTAAACAAAAGTATAGTTAAATCCATTACAATGCAGTGTAAATGAGACTTTAGGTTTTTATTAAAGACAGTTTGAAAGTCTAAATTGGGAAGAAAAGGTCAAGTGACATATAAAGCAGCCCCTTTTGAACGGCTTATTAATTAGCAGTGCAAGTGATAATGTTGTCTCTGTATTTATGGCAGTTTTTGGTTTAAATAGACCAAATTTCAGTTTAGGTTTGATATGGTTTATAGTGTTTTTATCAGACTGGGTTCATCAGGATTGAGGAAATCTCGACATTAAATGTAATTGCAGTTGGGCTTAAAGGGTCCTCTTTTACTTTGTCATCTCTGTGAATAGTTTTGTTAGTAACAAACTTCTAAACGACTGAACCAAATGAAACAAACCGTAGGTGTGATCACACCCTCAGTATCTGTCGAGTACCACCATTTCTACTACAGTCCACGGCTTTCTCTCACAACTGATCTCAGGAACATACACGCCACAGAGGGGTGTCTTCCTCTAAGCCAGTCATTTGCAGTAACATGCTAGGATGTGGCACTAACTGCAAAAACACAACTTCTATGCACTGGCTTTTCACCAAATGTGGCAAACCCAGGCTGTTGTGGTTTTTGCACCAGTAGTGAAAAGATACAGCAGAGCCCACTGTGGCACAAATGCACCTACGCTGGGCAGGGGGTGTCGGGGGAAAGGAAGCCAATTTTAGAAATTCAGGGGGCGTACAGGGAACCATGGGCTGGTGTGAAAAAGTCTAGTGTGTTCCTGGTTCATGGTTCTCTCTCTCTCTAGCTGTGCTAATGTTTTTAGCTGGGTGAGCCATGATGATTTTTCAGTTGTCACGACTGATCTCAATACTGTGTGGTTTCATGTGTGAATAATTACACACAACAGGCACTGAAAAATACAGGGAGGGTGTATAACAGGTGCATTCATTCGTCAGGATGTATGAGCGTGACTCAGTTTGTAAAACCGAGGATTTCTGACACCACTTAGCATTTTTTTTCTAAGCTGTTTTGCATATGATCCTGGTGCAGTTTGTGATTCTGATAAATACAGTGACAGGGTGTTTACAATTTACAGTAGTACCATGTCAACATGATATTAAACATTTTGTTGGTGCTTTAAGCAGTAAACAGGACACCCTGACTGGTCCGTAGCTTGCAGCCCCACAGACAACAAAGTGTGATGCAAGTGTATTGTGACACTTCTCTATCAGAACCACCATTAATTTCTTTTGGCAATTTGGCCTTCAGTAGCTTGTCTGTTAGATCGGACCACACGAGCTCACTCCTCATTGCATCAGCGAGCCTTGGCCTCTCATAACCCTGTCAGTGGCTCACCGCTGTTTCTTCCTCGGACCACTTTTGTTAGATACTGACCACTGAAGTGCAGAAACACCCCACAAGAGTAGTTTTGGAGATGCTCTGACCCAGTCATTTATCCAGCACAATTTGGCCCTTGTCAAACTCCCTCAAATCCTTAAACTTGTCCATTTTTCCTGCTTCTAACACATGAACTTTGAGGACAAGATATATATAAATCTTATAAAGTTTGTATATGTCTTGTGTGAAACTTGTATGAAAAGCAAACAAGAGTGAAAACAGATATAAGGTCCCTTGAAAAACTATATAAATGAAACTTGTATGTTTTGGATACTTCCTAAAACAATATGAAAGTAATGAGAAAGTGTCCACTTTCATGAGTAAATCATATAAGCCTTATATGATTCACTATATGAAGCAAGGTAAAGCTGATGCAAGTCTTTTATAAGTTTTTCCTATTTCTTTTCCATATGGGTTCGCTGGACAAACTATATTTCACCGACTAATAGGTGCCATGATGAAGAGATCATCAGTGTTACTTACTGTCAGTGGTCATAATGTCGCGGATGATCAGGGTATGATAACATTTATAAAACTATGATTATTCCTGAATCATAGTTTTAGGGGTAACATTTGAATGAGTGAATTCATAAAGAGCTTCACTCCAAGTATTTTTAGTGTTTTGCTGAAACTCTGGCCATGATATAAGATTTATACTTTTACTCACTTTCTAGCTTGACATTTATTTTATTTAGTTGAATTTTTAAAATATAGTTTTGGAATTAGAAAAATGTAAAGAGCATTTATTTACCCTTTACTGATTCAAAGATTATTTTGCAAACATCAACCATCAAATCCTGATGCAGGGCTTTCCGAGTATGTAAACACAGGTTTGGATCTTCACTGAACCCAGTTGTTGCTATAACCACATGGCACTCTTCTATTTGTAAAACCACAAAAAACAACACCAAACAGCTGTGAAGTTACAGAGAAATGACTTTAACTGATATTTTTTTTAAACCTTGAGAGCTTGTATTATTATTGCTCTGCATATGCCTGAATACATTTTCCTCACTTTATACAATAGGTTGCTATGCGGATTGCTTACCATCTGGTTATTTCAGATTTTCAGCTGTCTTCCTGTAACAATTTTAATGAGCCATCAAGTGATTAAAATGTCCAGGATCTGTGGGATGGACATCCAACAGCATGACATGTAGTATCGTGACGGTTAATGGGAGGTTAGCCACCATGAGCAATAGAGCATATCAGACCTTGTAAGGCTGTATTAACAGAAAGCCTGAATGTACTGGACTGACTAGAGCTTTGTGCTACAATTTAGAAATTGTAAATTTTCACACATTCTCATTTTTTTTATTGTGATTAAAATGAACGAAAAGCAGGTGCAGCATTTATTATTTTAGTGATGTAGAACTAATCTGATGTCTGCAAATGTGACACTAATGTGAAACTACAATATGGGCACCTACAAGTAAAATCAAAGCGCCGACCAACTTTACTGGGGCGATCGTGGCTCAAGAGTTGGGAGTTCGCCGGTCGTTGTGTCCTTGGGCAAGACACTTCACCCATTGCCTACTGGTGGTGGTCAGAGGGCCCGGTGGCGCCAGTGTCCGGCAGCCTCGCCTCTGTCAGTGCGCCCCAGGGTGGCTGTGGCTACAATGTAGCTTGCCATCACCAGTGTGTGAATGTGTGCGTGAATGGGTGGATGACTGGTTGTGTAAAGCGCTTTGGGGTCCTTAGGGACTAGAAAAGCGCTATACAAATACAGGCCATTTACCATTTCTCTCGAATAAAAGGTAGATACTAGAAAAGAAGTGGGTGTTATGAGTCGTATGCAGTATGCGTGCATTTACCCATTTGGTATTTAAGTGCATTTTGTACATGTGAGTTTGCAATTGAGAACTCGCATGTAGAAGGTGATACGTTCAGACAAGTGGTCCTGCGCTAAAGCTCTACGTAGTGTTCGAGCTGACCCTGCTGTAGCCTGCGAGACTCTTCAACTCAGTCAGGCAGAAAGAAAAGAGATGAAGAAACCACATCAAGCCATGGGAGAGCTGATGGGAAAGTGATACACAGTGAGTGACCTGGAGAACAATGCATCTCTGCTCGGCCTGTGGGCTGCTGGCAGGCTGATAGAGAGGAGATAGAAGAGACATGGACTGACTCATGTAGCTGAGCCTCATAAGAGGAGCTGTGAGCGTGGTGATCCAAGCTGGCGTCCATATGTGGGAGGACAGGCTTTTCTTTCACGACCACTCCACATCGTCTTTAAAAAATGACAAGAAGTGGTTCCTAAATAGTGATGCACGACCAGATGTTTCAATGTGACAACTGAAGCGATTTAATACATATGGGAGTTTATCACAACAGACCTTTAATGTTTGATTTCTGGAATTTTATCCATTTCTGGTGCCACACTATGAGATGTATGTCTGAAACCAGATTTCCCGACCACTTCAATACTTTAACCCGCAAACGAGCACAACCATGAAGCAACACCGCTGCGTTAATAGAGTTTTTTTCCCCCCTGGTGTCTCTCTCATCTCTATGAGATAAATATATCCATTTTGTCCTCAGCTGGGATTCAGTAGGGGTTCTAGTGGGCTGCTTGATGCTATGCTATGTTGGTTTTCCCTTCAGAGACATTTACTTTGTCTGTCATGATTCGTAGAGCTGGAGTAATTGGCTCTTCCTGAATCAACCTCAATATGGTAATATTGCCTATTGAGAATTTTAGAAAGATTTTCCTAGAATTGTTGCCTAAAACAAATATTTTAGGTCTTCCTTTGTTTACTGTTATAGCTGTTAAAATTAATACTTTAGCAACGACAAAAACATAAAACTTACTTGACGGTGAAAAAGTTCTTCAAGTGAGGGGAGACCCCGAGAAACTTGCAGTTAATAACTGCGTAGCTGATATTAGTCAGGACAATTTTCTTCTTGTACATTTTTCCCACATCAAAGTCCTAAAATAGAACAAAACATTTAATACAATAATTCAGTTCAATTCAATTTTATTTATATAGCCCCAAATCACAACAGCTGTTACCTCAAAGCACTTTATATTTTAAGGTAAAGATCCTACAATAAAAGAAAGACATACATTTTTGTGTTTTGGGACTGAAAAAACCCTCATACCTTGAAGAGGATGACCTCTGGTTTACTAATGAATGGGGGCCCTTTTAACTCTTTTCCACGATTTCTTTTAGCAGTCATATTGAGCTTTCCACTCGCTATTGGAGGTTCTTCTTGCCTCAGTTGTGTTTGCACCAGTGTAGCATTCTCATTGGGGATCTTCTGTAACCACACAAACAAAGCAACAACTGCTAATTTGAAATAATCTACTATAAGATACTCAAAGATTGCAGCCAAATGGATCCACAGTAAAAAAGTGAGATAAGTTTTCTGGATTATAATTTCTTATAATTTAAACCCAGAGTCATCCTGACAGATTTTCCTTCATTTACTACAAAAAGCATTTCTCTGCCATGTAGAAAAACTGAGAACTACTGTTGAAATTGCTCTTCTTTTTCTTATTTTAAGTTATCTGAAGGATTAAATGTGTAGTTAAACTTATTTACACCAACAGATAGAGGAGTTTCATGGTCCTGTCCACTTGTAAAATGTAAAATGAGTTTGACATTCCTGGAATAGAACATGTAGGAGTTTGTATCGTGATAAAACAACAGGTAACTTCATCATTCAAAAAGCTTTCTAAAGGAGTTTTTGTTATTCAATAGTTGGAAGTTTAAATCATTTTTAGGCTTGGTCTAACACATCCAACATACCGTATAGCAAACATGTTTTTCTAGTGTCAGAAATTAAATTGAGTTGCACAGGCATGTACGCAGCACTCTGGCTCCAGTTTCTCTCGCCATCAAAAACATGCTAAGTTAATTCTCCTGTCACTGTGCCCTTGACCATATGCTTACAGCTGGAGTACTGGCTGCACAGAAACTGCCCACTGCTCCTAGTAAGGATGGATTAAATGGAGGGAATGAGTTGCTCTGTGAGGATTTATAAAGCATATCTAACCAAAACTTGATTTTCAAGAGTCCTACTTACTACATGTTTTCACAGTTGTCTAAAAATAGTGTGTGAGCTTTATGTCATAAATAATACCCATCTCCCCCAACCCCCTGACACTGAATTAGATAATTGGTAGAAAACGGATAGATATCATTATGGATCAAGATAGTGGATTTGATACTAGTGTCAAAGAGAAAAATACAAATCTAATACTTTGAGAAATATTAATACCTAATGGTATTGGTGTGGTTTACGAGGCTGCCTTATTCAGCGTTTTGTATTTTTATTCCGTCCATGCTTTATTCTGCACTGTAGAGCGCTTTTAAAACTTTGCTACAAAGTGACGTGTTGACATTTAATCACTGTTCTCCCCCTCATGAATCATCTCATTAGCTTTGTTGTATTGTTCTGCTCTGCTGTTGTGCTGGCTGTGTTGAGAAGTAGCCTTTGATGAGGGCGTCAGTCTGATCTGTATTTTAGGAGGAGAGATCACTTCCACTTGGCTTGTCACTCGCTCAGACCTCTGAGCTGCAACGCTGTGCTCGCTCTGGGCTCACAGGCACCGGCACAATGAGAAGTGATGTCCATCGCCCCACATTTCAAGAGCGTCAAGAGTGGGGCGCCAGATTAGACGCAGAGGCTTCTCATCTCCATGTCAGTGAGGCAGTGTAGAAACTTTCACCTTTACTGTCAACTTCCATGGAACGATCTCAAAATTGTCACTGTAGGCCAATGCTGATATGATCAACACAACTCAATTTGACTTATTTTATATATATATTAAAATAAATGATCTCTATATTAAAATATTAGCTAAGCTGTAGTTGTTGTCTAAACAAACGTACCTACAGTATGATGGACGGAAAGCCTCGCAATTGCTTATGTAGAAATGGGAAAAAATTGGCTAGCTGTTGATTTCTAAAATGTAAACAGTGTTCTCTCTAATGTGACTAATCACATTAATGCTTTCAGAATCATTATTAATGCCATTAGTACTAACTACTATTTATTCCCAAATAAATAATACAAGTTTTCAAAAACAGAGCTCTACCTTGTTCCCTCAGCACTGAGGCCTGACTGCTGACTCTTTGTACAGAGTTTATGTGTATGATGTATGTCGTCTCTTTTCACCTGCCTGAAACAAGCTTCACTGTGACCATGCTGAGTTATTCCCATTCCAGTCTAATGCACATGCTCCAACCAACTAGCAGGAGTCTCGAGTGCAATCTTTAGGATATTAATGTGCCTGCTGAATGGTACTTGATTTATGGCCGTTTAAATTTAGCAGCTTGCATAGGTTTGCTTTTGGTCGCCTGTTGTTTTAGTCAACCTTGATGTTTTGGTCCCACAGCCCGGAGAATTCAGGCTCAGCCAGGCTGTCAGTAGGGATCTGGTGATTCACTTTCTCCTCGCTTTCCTCAGTTCCCTCTAGGTCCTCAACATCAGAGCAAGCTGAGGATGACGAGGAGCTGCTGGTGTCACTGAAATCTCTGAACTGTTGGACAAATACAAACACACACAAACACAAACGATTCATTATAAATTGGTCAAAATGCCCTCCAAGCAATCATTTTATAGTAGGCATCTCAGATCTTAGATTCCCCCTCACGATTGTGGCTCTCTCCTCAGCAGCTGATGGGGGAACAGGATCCAGGTAGTACGGGATCTTCTCACTTGCCCTCCTCAGAGATAGAAACTTCTCAGTGGCTGAGGGTTTGGCCAGTAGCAGTGCTGGCTTCCTCTGTCTCCTATTCGTCAGCTGTTCTTCCTGAAGGATTTTTGAAACAATCTCCACTCTTTTTGACTTCTGGCTCTCCTCAAATTCCCTGAGAAGGGTAAATCAACAACACTGCATTATCCTGAAATGGGGTCATGCATTCCTCAGCACACAGTGAGAGAAAACACCCACACGTTGCTGCATGGAGTGGGAGTGGAGGACATGCGTGTGGGAGAGGAGAGGATAGGAGAGGAGAGTAGAGGAGAGTAGAGGAGAGTAGAGGAGAGGACATACCCTTCTTTACGTTTTGTTTCCTGCTGTTGTTTCTGCTGGTACATATGTTTGATACTGTTGATTCCTTGGGCCTGCAGGGATTCTCTCAGTTGTCTTTGTAGCTGCTCTTTCTTCAGGGCGTTAGCTCTGGCTCTGCTTTGCTGGACCTGTAAATTCTCCTAAGGAAACAATGGCAGACTAATAAAGCTATACTCGACCACATGCAGCTTTAGGACTGAACTGACTGTTTGAAGGCAGAGACATGAGACATTTTCTCTTAAGACACACAATTTGCCTAGAATCATATGTTTAATCAGAAAATACAGCAATAAACAAAAACAAAGCATCGTCAACAGTAAATATCCACACACAAATCAAAGTGAGCCTAGTTGGATCACTATGACTTCATAGCTTCATTGCTAAATAATTCATAATGCAAATGTTAATTTAGGCACTTAAAATGATGTTATAGTAAGCAAAAAGCACGGTAACAATATAAAAAAATAATAACACATAGACCTGGCTTTTTTATGTCATCATTAATGAAACAACCATAATGCTATGCTGTTCTGTTGCTTACTTGGGTTGCTTCTATGTTAGTTTTCAATGACTTTACAGCCTGTAACCTCTTTTCCAGTAACTCCCGGTTCTGCCGCTCCCTCTCAGCCTCCTGCTGATGCATCCTGAATGAAACGGGGACACTTACTAAGCACGCAAAATGTCAAATACAGCACAGAGAGAACACAGCAAATGTGCTATTATTGCCTGGCATTAAAAACCCGAGGTTGAGCCAAATTTACACTGGTGACATCGTAAGTAGTACAAAAGGACAGAATTCAAGTCAACTTATAGGTGGAAAAAACTTGGAAGTAACAGCAAATATTTTCAGATTATCTTCAGCCACAGACAAATGCATATTTTGTAAGTATACAAATATACAATACAATACAATTGTATGTTCAGTTTTTATAACCTTTACTGAAATTGTGTGTTCATAATATATAAATGGCATTTCCACAAGGTCAACTATTGGCTTATTGGAGTTTTTATAGTTTTTAGCTTTCTAGGCACCAGCTATTTCTGTGTAGAATTTGTTTCCATTAACAAATAAAAAAAATATATACAATAGGACCTATGATGGTCTCACTACATTTCCACAACCGGTTCAATTGATGGTGTAGATTGTGCTAAAATTTACATTTGTCAAATATCATGCAGGATTATTATACACCAGAACAGATTCTAATGGCTTGAGTAATTAGTGACTTTTAGAAAAATCAAGATTTGAATAGATTTTTTGTCTTCTCAGATCCCTTTCAGCTAGATCAATGATGTATGAATCTGAGCTCTTTCAAGTGTCATGTCTACTCTGCTTGTAATGCAATTTGCCAGGATGAGTGAATGATCAATAGGACGTGCCAGCTCTCCAATGAGTCCTCTGAGATAATTCACATCTTTGTTTTACCCCTCTGACACTGTTTATTGGTTTAAAAGCTGATTACCTTTTTACAGTCTGTTTCAAGTACTTGGCAGCTATTTTGCGGCTCGCTCGGCCCTCTTCGATTTTCCTCTGACATTCAGTCTCCTCTTTCTTTAGCATGGCTGCCTGTTTACTATCAGAAGAGAATCACAGACACTTACACACAGAGTGTTATCATCACATGGCTATTTTTGGCTTGTGATAGAGGCTTCTGATGAAAATAATCACATGCTTTAAATATAATGGATACACAGGAACAAAATGTGCCTACAAGAATCATTTCACTCAAGTTATGTGCAACGCATCTCTCTTAGTTATTCAGATAATGACAAATCATTTTCAATTTTCTATGCATAATAAGGACAACAAGTCAGGGAAAAAAGCAAAGCTTTTAGAAGGGTAAATATGGCTGTTTTCCATACTCCCTCAGATTCTTCATCTTGAGTTGCAGGTTTTGGCTGGCTTCCCTCTCCTGCTGCAGCCTCGTTGCTGCCTTCTGGGCTTTAAGAACCTGGAAGAGCTGCTCCTCTTCCTGCACCTCCTGCCGGAGCAAGGAGCATCTGCCAAGCTCAACTTCCACCTCACTCAGCTCCAGTCTGAGGAGCAAGGACAAATGCATGCAGATGGAATAAAATGAATGGGAGAACTCTAAAAACACTAAGTATCTGTAGAGTCAATACGATGAATATTACCACCTCAATATCAGCCAGCTGTCAGCCCTGAAAACACATGCAGTTAAAAATCCCTGATCCTTCTGCTTTAAACTATAAACACGCCCTCTTCATTCAATGGCAGTTTCACCAAGAGGTGACACTTTCCATACAAAATTTTGACTTTAACAGTTTCACACTGTTTTGAGAGATTTCATACTGACATTGTTTTAACCGACTGAAATACTCTCATTAGAAGCTGTAAGCTTATAGTCAGCTCAGAGATTTTGCACTGCGAAACACCAGAACTATTCCTATTCTATCCTATTTCTAAACTGTTATTGTTTATTTATCCTATAAATGTTGTTTAAATGAGAGGCGAGCTTAAACCTGGCTGTATGACTGTTTAAAAAGCTTCTAAAGCTGCACTGAAACCATTATAGTATGTTATTTCCCTCTAGAAAAACCCACACTTCCTAACAGCAGAATGAAAAAGGATTCCTTACAGATTTTTCACACAGCAAAATTGTTTACAGCCTTTATTACTGTATTGAGTAACCAGGCTTTATGACTAAAAAGTGCACTAAAAAACAAACAAACACAAGGGGCTGCAGAGCTGTGGGTGTGTTTTCTAGGATACCACTGAAGTGCTGAAATACAATCCATGAAGACCAGTTAGAAAAATACATTTTTGAGTTTGAAGCTTTATCAGACACCCAAACACAGCAACATGCTGACAACTGTAAAAAAAAAACAGAAATACACTGTTCTTGCAACAAAATAATCTCCCACCCTCTGTGTTTGCTCTCAGTGTCAAAGCAGTGGTACAATTGAGGCAAATAAGGGTGCTGGCCTTTTCTAGCAGTACTAATGCCTCTTAGATCAAGACCTGTTTTCCTCTTGGACTCACTCTAGTTGCTTCAGCTCAATGTTGATGTGGCCCTCGAGCTCCTCCTCGCTCTGCAGCTTTTGACATAGGTGCTTATGCCGGGCTCGCAGTCGAAACAAAGCCACGCTGACAAATTTTAAACAGAAAGACAAAAAAATTAGTCAAAATAAAAGCACCAAAGGCCAGTCAGTTTATTTTAAACTCACCTGTTGTCTGTTACTTTCTGTTGTTCTATCTCTCTCTCCAAGTTATCCCTCTGCTCCAACAAACTTTGAATATTCTGTTGACAGAGTTTTAGCTTTTCTCTGGAGGAAAAATAAAAAAAACACAGGATAAAGAAGACAAGCTGCAGTGCTGACATAGAGAAACTCCAAAAACGTGAACATTTTCAAGGCAGTTAAAGTAGGATGCGTTCAGAGCACCGGCTAATGGATTTCCTTGAGGCCACTGCAACAACAGGGAGGTAATTCTGTGTCCTAACAAGGTAATCAAATGAAGATATTAGAAAGCTGAGAGTGGACACACACTGTAACAGCTTTGAATTGCCCAATGTTCCTTTTGCAGTCTAATGGTGTGCAACACAACAATCTGTGGCTGTGGCAAAAGACCGTCATAAAAAGAAAATTGTGGCACGTGGTATGACAAGGTCTGCAGACTGGTTGAAAGATAGGTGCATTTAGGTTCCCATTAAACACACGTTTACTGTGACTGTAGTATAACTCCACGCTGACCGCTGACACTCTGTGCTAAAGGAAGATGACAGACATTTTCCATGGAACTGCATCACAGTTCATCAGGTGCTCAATGGCTCATGGTCCAGACAAATAAAAAGACAGAAGGAAAGTGGGGAGAAAGGACATTATAAGAAATGTTCTGTCCTCGGCTGAAATCATTTCCCACAAATTGCCGAATCAATTGGAACAGATATGATTGGCCTTGTGTGAAAAGGGCAGGAGCAGAAAAAAGTGGAATAAAACAGGGGAAAATTTTTGAAAAGACTGGGCAACAGCCTGTGTATTTTTTTTTAAATTCTCATAAAAAAAGCTTTTCTACTGGTACTGGTCTGTGTGGAGTCTAGAAAGGCTCACAAAAATCTATGTAGGTAAGGAGCTTCTGTAGCTCTAGAGGTCTGTTGGTGCCAGGTTCAGACCTGGCTTTCAGCACGTCATGCTCCTTCTGTCGGTGAAAGCAGTCCAGCTGGTCGAGGTTTCGTCTCAGCTTGAACATCCGTGCTGTCTCGGCATAACTCCTCTTCTTACAACCGTCAGCCATGGCCGCAAGGTCACCGTCACCATCGCCAACACCATCATCCTCTCTTGGGGCAGATGCAGAATGACATTTAGAAAAGGCTCCTTATGTGATGCAAACTCTTAGATATACACACTATTATTCACAGACTGTCTTTCATGTATGGAGGTATATGATGTAACAGACTTTCAACAGATGCTGGAATAAAAAACAGAAATTGAACTTTATTGCTTTGTATAACAATATCTGACCGAAACAAGCACCATGGTTTTGAATACAAAACACACTGGCATTTGGATTTAATTGCCCAATAGTTCTCAAAAAAATAGCAAACACCCACTCAGACAATTCTTCTAACCAGTCCAAATCAGCAGGCACATCTGACTCTTCGGCTTTAAAGGTTTCATCACTTGGATCATCTGAAATAAACGAGCATATCTCAGTCTCAAGCTAAAACAGGCTGTTTTATATAGGTGTAGTTATGGATAAAGTAATGTATATCTGTGAGACTTGAAGGCTTTTTTTTTTTCTGAAAGCTACATGAAGCAGCAGAATCAGGTATTTACTGTCCTCACCTGGACTGAGGTGGACATCCAGCTGTCCACACCTGTTAGGCTCCACCTCTGCGGGACTTCTCCTGTCTTCTACCTCCATGTCACCTTATTTATGAAGGGCACAGGACCACATTACTGAGCAAGCCTTAATTATAACGGCACATAATAGACATAGCAAATCTGTTAAGTCCAGGTGAACTCATTCAATGACTGAGAGCCAGTTCTTTCACGCAACAGGAAAATAAATTAATATAAAAGAAATGGGCCACTATTGCTGAAATTTAAATGTAGTTTTAAGCGGCTCTTTTTGGCGACTTAGTCAGGTTAGGTTACATTTCCTTAGTGCCAGTGTGACATTTGTCCCAAGCACCATAACATTCAATAAGAATAACCCTAAAAGAAAACTGGTGTGTCTTTTATTCGAGTTGAGCTAGCTTGAAAAGCAAGAGAGTGGGGTCAGCTAAAGCAAAAAATAATAATAATACCGTGTTTGCTCTGTGTCACTCTTACGATAAAAACAATACATAAAAAAAACGGTTACCTTTTGTAGCTCGTCTTTCCTTCTCTTATAAAAACGGCTTCTCAACATTACTTTTTCTCAAAGCAGCCATGTTTGCTGGTGTTTCCAAGGAAACGTGACGCGAGGGGCGGAGTCGTACTGCCCGCTGAAACCTTCCAGGTGCGACAGAAATTAACCGTTGGTGACAAAATAGCACCGACAGCGTCTATAATGGATTTACCTGTCGAAATGATCCAAAAAAGTCTGTCGTTGTGCGGTAATGACATGGCAAACTGTTACAGACATTATAAGACTTTAATTCAACATGAAATGTAAAGGTTTTAGTATTTAAAATGACTTTCTTTCTTTCTTTCTTTCTTACAACATTATTCTATTTTTATCTTATTGTATATTTTATTCTATTTTATTCTACTGTATATAGTATTTTATTTTATTCTATTCTGTACAGTTGTGTACTGTATTTATTCTTATTTTATTTTATTCTAATCTTTGCTTCATAACTTTTGCACTGTCCACTTCCTGCTGTGACAAAACAAATTTCCCACATGTGGGACTAATAAAGGTTATCTTTTCTTATCTTATCTTACATTGCACATTGCCATTCACCGTTTTTTTCCCCTCTGGCCTGACAACAGTCAAGAAGCCAGAGAGCAGAAAATATCTCAGCTGATTCAGAGAGAATGATAAATCTGTGTTATGCAAAGTCTTTTGTCAAGCATGCACAACCCCATGGGAAAAAGGCATGCATTTTCTAGTAGATTGGTGGCTTATTGCACCATCACAAGGCTTCTTTTTCTTTTTGCCATTATTAAGCTTTCATCAAGCTCATCATACTTTTGAAGAGGAATTCACAAGAGGAGGGAGAAATGTGTGTTTTTACTGTATAACACACTGAGGTCATGTGATAGGCCTAGAGGAATAAGTTGTATTACCATAGGAGGCCTGGTAAATAAATAGTGTGAGGATGCGTGACTGTGATGTATGGGAGGGAGAGTTTTTTTGTTTTGTTTTTTGAGATAAAGGCAAGAACAGTGACTGCAGTAGAAAAAGGGAGCTCAGCCGATATTAAGGATGGATCAGCTGGAGAAAAACAGAAAGATAAGAGAGAGAATACATGATGGTGAAAAAAGGAGCCTAACAGGAAAAAGAAGGAGTTCATGGATGAGGAATACAACAAATGCAGTCCTGTTAAATGCACTGTAGTGTGTACGACAGTCTAACATTTTCCACATCAAAAGCCCTTACAGTCCAACTCCAAGAGAAGGGGTGGCCAGGAGGGTGGAGTGAATCCACAGCCCCTGGCCATGTTGACCTTTATGGTGCGGTTGACAATAAATATAAGCACCCACCTAATGGAGAGAGCTTGAAAAATAATTGAGTTACAAAACTTTGGAAAAGTGGACTCATAGAACAAAAACAACCCCACTTCAGGAAAAATGTATTAACCAGATTCAGAAAGAGACTAATGACTAGTTCAACTTCATTAACTTGTATTTGATGTATATATTATCCTCTTAAACAGCATTGTTTCTGTTTTGTCTGCATGGTGAGGATTACTGCATCAGATTTGAATGTGCCTTGCCTGACCATATTCACAGTTGCTGCTTTGCTTAATGAGACATAATGAGTGTTTTTCAGGAATTTTTAGAAATTCAATACTCGAAAGTAGGTATGACAGGAAAGTAGAGGAGGAGCAAGACATGAGGAGTGCCAGTGTCCTCATCCCTCCCATCCCTGTATTCTCTAATATGACTTTTCTGTCAACTTACTGTACTGATGTCTTATCTAATCTCTATTCAGTTCCTTTAGAGGCTAAATCTCGTGAAACTGTGGCCTTTGATCTCTTACACCAGAAAGTGTTTGATCCCTGAGAAACAGTCTGATCTGCATGTGCTTTAGAAAAGAATTATATAACAGTCTGGGGTGGAGGCGTGGATGTAAAGTGTACATACTGTAGGCCTATTTCACGAAAACCTAGCAACACACGCAACCAGGTTTTGGAGGGGATATTCCAGATCCACTCAATAAGGCTTTTTAACAGCTGAGGTTGCAACACAACAAACACGGTCTGTGATTACGTTTACACTGCAAAGGAGGACATTACAAAATTCAAGCAGTTGTTCTTTTATGCATTAGTACATGCATTTTGTCATGTCTTTTATTTTAAAGTTCCCAGTTAGAGAGGCAATACTCACCATAACTTCAATATGCTGAGCGAATTAATGGAAGGCCCCAAATTTTGGTGTTGGTCCGATACCAAGTAAATACAGAGCCTATTGCCTATACCAATACGTTTAAGCTATAAAGGCAGCTTGTGTAGGGGAGCGCTTGGGTCGTGATTTGTGAGCTCGTTTTTGAAACTGGGTTTTTTTTGGAGACCTGGAATGTAAAAGTATCTTTCTCTGTTGGTTCAGCTTATTTGCTACAGGCTAAAATAGACGTGACAGTCAACACAAAAAGTTTCAGACATTTTTCATAGTGCATGTTTGAGGTTCATTTCCAAGAAAAAAATTAATTAAATTAAAATAAATAAATAAATAAATAATTTATTTAAGACAGTTGAGTGGGCTTCATACTGAACTTAGAGAAAGAAAAAACAAAACAAAGTATGGGTCCTGTCGCGCTAGTATCGACTCGGTACCAATACTAGCGATACTATTGTCCACTTCCACCCTGCCCACCAAAGAAAGGACCTCTGCGCACGCTTTGGGTAGCTCCCCTGCCAGTTTGATCTTATTCCAACAGAAAGAATCACAACTTTATGTGAGCCACTAATTACCTAATGGAGATGAGTCAAATGTGTCAAACATTACATAATATATTGAAGTCCTATGCTAATGATGCCATTCCTGCCACCACCCACCCACCCCCGCCTTCTGTGTCCAGATTCAATCTGACGTTTAGAGGCCAAGCAACGGAGGGATCGACAGATTAGCGAGTCTCCCTCCCTCTCTCCAACCCTCCCTCTCTTTCTCTCCCTCTGCCTCTCTCCATCCCTTTCTCTCTCACTCGCTTTCTGCGCTGTTGGTGGATGTCAGGCGGTGGATCGGCTCCTTGTTTCGGTCGGACCCGGAGTTTTGTCTTCATCTTTTTCATAGGCGCGCTCTTCTCTTGTGCGCTCCTGGACGCGGAGGAATCGGGGAGCTCACGACCATGGGGTCACCATCACCTTCACCTTCAGCACCACACTTTACTTTCTTCTCCGCGGCGCTGGATCAGGAGGAGAGCGCACTAAAATAATAATAATTTAAAAAACAAACAAAAAAAGCTAACAAAAAATCCTCTTGTGGGCTTTGTCGTCGAATTACATTGCGGGGGAACTTTTCTCTTAACATTACGCATATATTAATCTAACAGCGTGTGGAATGGAGATCCCAACTTTCCTGCTTTCCAGTCTCGCTCTGCTCTTCGTCGGAGGAGATATTTTCACCAGGTGAGATCAGTCGTGCTTTTGTTTTTTTTTTTAAACTTCTTGCAGGTGTCTAATGTGCTTCCCACTGCGGAGCGCTATGAATATTCCGGACGAAGTTAGCCATAAATTTAAAGTCAAATCATAAACGGTGTTAATAATAATAAGAAAGCAACAAACTACAACGCTAAAACAAAGTAAGGCACTGTAATATTCATCTATTTAGGAGCAATAAACTGCTCTTCTTATTGATTCAAAGTCTCGCGTCAGTTGAAGTCCTGCTCGTTGTGCAACCTCCTCCCACGACTCAGCGTTAGCAAAACTCACGTTCACGTTCACTCGTGGATAAACGGACTTCTACAGGCTTACATAAAACTACTTCTAGACACCCACAATCTAAAGTCTGCTTTCTTCCCCGCTCGCATGAACCTGATGACACCATTTGCATAATGCATATGCATAGTAAGAGGTGATTGTTTTCTATCCCCCCCTCCCCTGGAGATGAATACCAGCTGAGTGGAAGCGTTTGCGTGCGCGCGCGCGTGTGTCAGATAATGTCACGAACCTCCAGGGGGTGACATTATCTGCCACGTAAGGGGTCAAATACATCAGATGATCCCATGATGCAGGCCTCATACTGTAGTAAACACAGTAAATTTAAATAGAATACCAATAAGGTGCTCAATTTGGGAGGTTAAATTAAAATAAAAAAAGGTGTAGGTGCTGCTGGGAGCTTCAGTCGTGAATGCGTCTCTGAAGTAGGATTATTCCAGGTTGTGTATTATAAAGTTAAAAAATAAATAAATCTTAAGAGTGATCCAGTCCTATTCAGCAGCGGTTCAGATTTCAGCCATTTGAAAAGATTTATCAGGGCCATCGTGCTGACTCTGAGGATAAATTACAGGTCAGGTCTGTCTAAACTAGTTTTCAGTGCTTTGTTTTCGACAGAGGCCTACATTCATAGGCATTCAGTTTGCAGGATAATCAGCATCTACTACAGAGCTTCAGTTTCAGTACGTGCTTTCACACTGAAAAGGGCAAAGGGTGAAGCTCCCTAAGCTTTGAGGGAAATTGGGGAAAATCACCTCTATTGTCCCTCTTGGCTGTTCACCAGTAGAGGGAGTAATAGCTATTGTAATTGGATTTTCCTGCCTCCAGTCACTGCTGTTATTATTATTTTGTTCTCAGTACAATGCAGAGTGTAGGCTTTTTCTTGCACCTCATTATGTGTCATCTCTCTCTCTCTCACACACACACACTGATGCACACACACACACACATTTTGCAGAGGAAACCTGCACGACGCTTTCTTTCCTCACTCCTGCTCTGCACAGAATCACCCTGATTCTCTTTTTTTGGCTCCTCGTTTATCTATTTCACAAAAGTTGCTTAGCTAAGTTGCGCCTCGCCACCTTTGGTGTTGCATGAATTTCACAGGTTTTTCTTTACAGCTGAAGTGTCACTTACCCTTCACTTTACAGAGTACAATCTGCATCTAAATGGACTGTATAATGTCTGGAACAGAGGAGTGGGCTAGAAAACATACTATTGCGTAGTAGAAAAAAGCATCATCCCTTGGTCATCGCTGGCCCGAGATAAAAATTGTCTTGACGTGATAACTGTTAAATAGAGTGCCAGATATGTGTTAATCCATCCCTGAAAGTACTGCCCAGCAAATGCTTTTAAAAATCTATCAGTCTTAATCTTTCCAGGGATGATCTTTGTCATTTTAGAAAAGTAAAACTATAATGTACAACTTGTTTTTAAAGATTTAGGCCTTCTGGTATTTCACAAAAAGTGCCTGGTAGTATTTAAACCATTGCAAATAAGTTGTTGGCCTGTACTCTCTCACACATATCTCAAACATATCTCCCAATAATAATATCACGTCACGTTAAGCCTGAAAGAACATTGCTGTCACAATGTAGAAGCTGCACTTTACTAACGTGACATGTCTTTTTTTACATGTCTTTTATTTCTGCAGGTGAAAGTGTCACTGATATTAAAAGTGTTGTTTTCAAGAGAGATTTGGCAAAGAGGGCAGCAGAAATAGGAAGAAATACAACACTTCAGTTCTATAAACGTACTTTAAGGCACCAAAAAGCGCTAGAATAACACACAGTCACAAAGATACTTGCAAAACAGCTCATTTTTTTCTTTCCTTCTTTATTTTATATTTAACTCATTTTGCCAATCATGTTGTCTACAGATATTTACCAATAAAGTAAAGATATTAGACATAAAAACCACACCGAAACATCAGCAGTCACTTTTTGGCACGACACCTGGAATACAGAGTGAGTTAAGAAAGCGACTAACGCTAATCCCCACCTCATTCACCTCTGCCTCAGTGCACGAATATTGACTGTATAATTTTCTGGAAGTGTTGCATGACAGTTTAAATTTTCATGGCTACAAATTGCAGATTTTTTTTGTATCAGGCTTGTTAGCAAAATGCAGTGAACCTGTCATAATGGGCGATGCATTGCTTTCTTCCAGTTTGGGAAACTTTAAGGGAACTGTACAGAACTGACATTTACACAAGATGGCAGGGAGTTAATTTACCGCACTACACTGGTTGAGTCGATTCAAACACAGGCTAAGCCTTTTCATTAGATTTTGTCACTATGAAAAAGGATTAATGTGTTTTAGTCTTTTTTGTGCCAGCAAAGGTGTGACTAATATAATAATGGTGGCTCTGTTATATGCATGTCTAGTCATAATTCTAGCCGTGTTCTTGCTGCTGTCACAGTCCACAGTGGATTTCTACCACAAGGGCCAACGATCATGTTTTTAAAAAGAAACGAAAACCTGAGAGGTCAGCTAGGTCATTTTTTCAGAACTGACACTGACAAAAAAAAATCCATATACATGATGAACCTGACTTCCAGTGGTTTACCGGTTGTAAGAATTTATTGTGACGCAGCAGCTATATAAAGTGTCGAGTCTGCAGTGTTATTATAATTAGACTTCATTCAGCTCTGATTGCAGGAGATAAGTCAACAGCGAGGCTGCTATCTGGTCACAAAGACAGGAACATAAATCAAAACTCTAACCCGCACAGACTCCCGTGACACGCAGGTGCTGCAAAAGATAGCTGAACATACTGACACAGGTGCCTGCACAGCCAGATTACACATAATACTTTCATGCATGTCGGTGTGTGGTTATCACCAGCTGACTGGAGGTTGAAGGGAGATTCACCGATTGTGCGCTACAACAGCGATATCTCAAAGACCAAGAAATGTGACAATAAGAGTGTGGGGGAGAAAAAATACTGATTAAGTCCAGCAAAGCTAATCTTTGGAAGAAATGAGGACCAAAAGAGATTTAAGCAGTCCTATTATGCACTACATTTTCTCCTCTCTTATTTATACTAGTAATTGTGGTGGATTCTCATATTAAATAATGAAGTGCTGCACACATAATCCCTGTGAACTCAAAGTTCAGGCTCGACACTTCTCAGATTTTCTACTTTTCAGAGTTTCATGTCATCATAGAGGGATATCCTTAATACGGTGTGGCTGGCTGTGAGCACAGAAGCCCCGCTGACATGCTGTTCAAACCTACTGTTCACGAGGGGCAACCAATTGTATAAAAGTTTGCTTAAAGAGAGTAGGAAGTGAGCTAAAATGGTTGATAAGGATTCGATGTAAGGATTAGTTTGAGTTGTAAATACAAAGCTGTTTTAGTAAACTCCAAATTATGAGCAAATGGTAAATGGATTGGTTTTCATGCAGTGCTTTTCTACTATACTTAAGCACTTAAAGTGATTCATACAACATACCTTGTTCACTCATTCATACCCATACACTTTTTTCTCTATCTGAATGCTTTGCTGTCTAACATTCACACTCTGAATGCATCAGAGAGAAACTTGGGGTTTGGTATCTTGCCTGAGGATACTTTGGCATCCAGACTGGAGCAGCCACGGATCAAACCAACTTTCTGATTAGCAGATGACCTGTTCTACCTCCTGAGCTCCAGTCTATTAAGTATATAAGGCCTCCTTTAAATAGGGCCTTTGTTGTAAACGAAATGCATTAAAACTGAACACAAATAGATCAAGAAACTCACCTGCAGGCTGACTAACCCCCTGGGGAAAAGTGTTGGATTACCGACAGAGCAAACTGAGTCTAAAGCACTCTTTAAGAGCCCAATTGTGGCTTTTATGGACTAAAATGCACAGATTGTAAGGAGTGTGGGGCACTCCTATTCTCTGGGTCTTGCTGCAGGTCGACCTGGCCCCACGAGGCAGCTAATCGTATTGTATTTTAACTACTAGTCCAGCAGTTTAGCTTAGAGCACACCTGGGACGAGAATTTTAGTGTCATGATTTACCTTTTCAGGAGGACATGCACAGGAGGTCACTCCCCACCTTTGTTTTCATGCGGACGTGTAGTTTAGGAGCAGGTGGCTGCCCCTGCTTCATGCAGGAGGATTTAATCTCCACATTTTATCATCTTTTCTGGCTTGTCACACTTGTCCTTAAACCTGCACTCAGGTGAAGCCCTTGTCCTGACTAATCCGCATGAGAGGCTGACTCAGCGGATAAATCCCCCCCACCATCCGGAGACTACATTTTCCAGTAACGCTGTGTTTTGATCATGTTCCCCCGGCTGCATGAGCTGGCTCCGAAGCCTGACTGTGTGCTGGCTGCAGGGTGATGCAGGCACACCTCAGCGCCTCAGCTAGAAGCCGCCTACTCAATTTATGTTGACATATCACACGTAAATGGGAAAAGGAAACAGTTTAGGACAGTTATGCTGATTTCATTAATTTCTAGATGATTACACATAAATTTATTTTGCAGTTTGTATAGTGAGAATATGTCACTTTGATAAGTATGTTAAACACAATGAAATTAACCTAATGATAAATACCAGCAGTATCTAATCCCCATGAGAATAGACAAGGCTGTGATACAGCAGTTCTGCACTGGGTATTTTGCACTGGTTACACTCAAACTGTAATGTGAGTGCTTTGGAAACCAGTGCATAACAGTATTTCCTGTGCATTTCCTTAAGTTCCTTCTATGATTACTATATTCAAAGCAAATGTCAAAATGATTTGCTTTATTTTATCCAGCGGATGTGATGTGTTGGCAACGTGATGTGTGACGAAAGCTAGTCCATGACAAACTATCCAAGTTTGGAGATGTTCCGGGTCTTCGGGCTCTTTAAAATAGCGCAGGATATTCACTGACCTGAACGCGAGCCCTGCAGCATTTTCCGTTCAGATAAGGACCTCTCTAACAACAGCGCTGTGCAGCATGATCATCCCACAGACTCCATCGCAGTTTTTTTTATTTTTATCAGAGGCAGAGACAGAAGCCCTGTGTTTAGAGACACCATTATGTAACTAGAGTATCAGGGTTCATACGTATGAAGTGTCCTTGAGCAAGACATCGAATCCCTCCCAGCTGTTTTGCAGCTGACCTTTGAGCTTCCTGCAGAGGGAGGAGAGCGAGACATGTCTTGGTATCAATGAGAAGAAATTGAAAGGGTGCAAGGGTCACAGATTTAGTTGTATATGAAGTGGGGTGTATCGAATGAAAGGACTCAGTCAGGTGTGTTGTGACAGGGTGATGGTCACCCACCCACTGTAAAAAGTATACAGTGATAGTAGAGCATGAAGAGGCTGAGTGTCAAAGTTCAGCGTGCAGTAGGCAAACAGTGCAAAACAGAGCTGCTTCTCAGTATTGTGAAGATCAAAGCTTTAAACTGATCAAGTCCAATCTGACCTTTTCTGGGAGAACTGTTGCACAAAACACCTCCCAGAAACAGCAACTTATCTTTTTTTGTTTCAGACATAAATTTAGTCTGCCATAAATGATCTTTTTCTTCTTTTTCTATTCCTTTCTCTGTTTTTTATTTTGGATAAACTTCAGGTCTGAACCATCGTAGAGGAAAGAGATAAAGATAAAGCAGTAATTTGTCCATGCTTTACTTAATCATTGAGGGTTAAAGGAACCAGAATCTATACACGACGTGTTGCTGAATTATGTTTTTGTCAAGTATACTAATTTTATTTTGTGTTATTCAAAGGTTGCATGAACATAGCAGGCACTTTAGCACAGGCTAAGCCATATAGCTCACCAAACAACTGTTTACATCTTGTAAGCTTCAGTTGGCTAATTCCACAAAAAGCAGTGACACTGGCGTAGCCGCACAGGTCAGCCAATCACAGCCTTGCAGAAAGAAAAATTTGTGACTTATAATTACGTAATTCTTTTCCCCGTGCTGCACGACTACACCTGATCTTAGGGTTTCCTCCACCTGCCAAACCCTAATTTAACCCCCAGTAATCACAACAATCCGGCCCCCACCAAGCCCAACTCTGTCTAATGGGGAAAAATGTTGCTTTTTACCATCGTTTTAATGATAGAACGATTTTAAAGCTTTCGAAATGCTCAGTGATAAGCAAATGCTCTCTGAAAATGTTGTCAGTTTGTTCTCCTACAAGATTCACTCATAATGCCCAAACCACGATTCATGGTTATATCACTCAGCAAAGGTTCAACTCCTAAATGTCGCTGGGTAAGCAAATTCCCATACTTTATTAACCGAAACATAAACATATGTGTCCAGTCTTTTGGCCACTCGAAGCACTGTGGAGTGATTAATTTATATGTTTGTGCATATGCACAATGCCACCCATTACTACTGCAGCTATTTAACACAGCCACACTCGCTAACACAAATTATTATTAGTATAAAAATATATATTCTTAGACATTAGAAACTTTATTGTGTAAAAACACAAATGTTGGGAGAAACTTGAATACTTTTAACAAGAAAAAAAGAGAAAGCAAATCCAAGTTTGTTTTTAAATTTGGGACTTTTTCTTTTGAATACATTCTACATTATCTATTGATATTCGTATTTAAAAAATGGATGTGCAGAAGGAAATGGAGCACTCTGGAATAGAATTAAGACTGACAAACATTATTTGATTGCAAATCTGGTCAATAAAACATCTGTTTGCTGCGTGGCGGCGCAGCACAGACCCTTAATTATGACTGCTAATGCAGTGCGCACACGCATAGAAACCCACACCTATAAATGTGAAGCAGCTGTTCAGTGATTTAACTATCGATTTATTCATGTTTTATTTAAGATTTATCCCAGTTTGATTCATTTCACCACACAACTAATAGAAACAGTTAGATCAGGGTGCTGATCGGTAGTTCAGGTATTGATTTGAGCGATTATATGATACTGATTAGGGTTCTTAGTGTGTGCTGTGCTTTACATTCACAAAAACACCATAAATTTGAGTGAAGCCGCTTCTCTTTGTTTTTCCTCTCCCCAACTGTTTAATGTTAGCTCACAAACAGACGGCAGATCCGGGCCCTGAGAGAGGCGTTTAATGAAAGTGAAATATAGAAGGATTAGGAGCGTCTGCGAATGCACACCCTCTCAACTGCTTGTCATGGATGGAGGGGTGGGAAAATGAAGAGGCGCAAATGTTTCGTAAATCCGAGAAAGCAATCAAATGTTCAGACCGGTGCGTCTTTCAACAGAATACATTTTATTTTTCTTTGGAGAAGAAGTGAAGTTGTTTTTTTCCCTCCTTAAACAAACTGATAGGTTTGTAGAGAAGGAGAACATTTGGTGTTAAGAGGCCAGCTTGCGATAAAAGCAATAATCTGTGGCAAATGTGAAAAATTGAAAGTCAGTAAAGCCAGATTAATTGAGTCGATAAAAGCTTTTAGCCCAGATTTTGGACCCTTGGATTAACATTTCTTCGCATGTGTTTTACAGTAAATCGAAGCAGCGCTGCACACGAGCAGCTCCCATCATATAAAGAGGGAGAAAAATTCAAAGAAAGACGCTGTGCAACAACCGCACCGTGACAGAAAAGAGTCTTAGTTATTACATACAACTCCTTCATACTAAATATTCACAGCTGTGTGGGAGCTGCACAGAATAAAGGCACCAGGGCCTTAAAACTTTAAATCCTAAAACAGTTAACAATTGTAAAATGAGTGTTAAATTGCAATAAATAGAGTTCTACTATAGGATTTGTCTGATATACATTTCCACCCGCTTTCTCCTCCTCTCCAGACAGAGGTCTGTTTGACCTTGGTGTGTTAACAAATGACTTGAAAGAAACGCTCTTTATTTCCAGATTTAGAAACTCCCAATTAGCGCAGAAATCCAGGAGTCACTTAGTGATTAATTAATTCACTCAGTGCTCCCATTTCTTTTACACATGACAGTGATTGCCAGACTAAAAATACATCTGCCTCTGCAAAATAGATCCACCGAGAAAATGTTAATGACATGGCAGAAATATTGCACTTTTATTTATTTATTTAATTTCATATTCAGTTAACCAGCCGTTACATTTTGGTGAATAGTTTCCGTATGGCAGCGTGGAATAATGCTGTGCTCTCTGGCACGTCGACTTTCTTCAAATGTCAGCCTGATTTCAAAGGTCAGCTCGCGGCTTTTCATTGTCGAACGATCTGAACACCTTCCACGAACCCCCCGTGCGGTCCATTTCCCTGTCGATATCACCACCGCCGGCCTTTGAATGTCTTTGAATGTCAGAAAAATCTCATTTGTTTGTAGCAAAAACAGTCAGCACCTCAATTTTGCGCGATAGCTTTGCTTCTAACGTTTGATTCGTCTCCATGTGTCTTTTTCATGGTGATGTCTAACAAGCCGTCCCTCTTTTCAACATGGACTTCTCATTTTTAAACTCCCCTCTAAATATATGTGTATGGATCTGTGTATGAGTGTTTCAGAATACAAAACTGCCACCTGGTGGCATCTCAGCTGTGCTACGTTTGTGAAATCCTGCTGCTGCTGCTCTCAGTGTTACCTTTCTGCCCTCAGGCAGCACTCAATGATTTCCGGATCCTTAAAACAGACAATAGCTTTAAATGTTGCTGTTATTCCACTCCTGGCACATGCACAGAGGTGGCAGTGCATGGGGGCAGTTTGAACTGAGAAAAATACAAAACAATGCATGCACAAAGGTATGTTGTTCAGAATAAAAGTCCACGGTGTAATGAGAGCCTATTTTCAGTGAAATACAGCGATTTGGAGGTTTGTGGAGTGAGGCGCAGCATGTTGTTTATTATGCGCTGTGTGGAATCTGAGGCTACGCTGTTAGATTTGGATCTGCTGTCAGACTCCTTGTGGACAAAGGCACGCTGTGGAAACACGACTGAGGAAAAATATGTCAGCCAGGCTTTAATCAGCGTGGCTTTTGAATGCTGAAACAAGCACAGACTTTTTTTTAAAAAACTTTTTGAAAGGACGCCCCTGAGAGATGTAATTTTGCGCTGACATTCAGCATCTTTGACATTCAGGATTTAATCATTTTCATGCAAAGAGGAAACAAAAAAAACAAACAAAGGACGAGTTGCTTTGGGTGAAAATAAACGACCAAATAATTGCACGCACACGTTTTTTCTTAATGTTTGAATCTTAAGAAAATGTGATTTCCTAAATCAGCGATGAATAATTCAAAGATGCGAGAGAGTTTTGGAAAACATGTTATTAATAAATGTCATGTTTTTGTGCTCCATCTTTTTCAAAAGCACATGCTGACAAGTTATAGGACTAAAAATGATAATTAAAGTGAAGGTTACTTCATTTTCATAAACAAATACTGTATTTAAAGCAGCATCGGTCTTTTATAAAAGCCCTAAATTAAAAGTAAAAGGTGTAGCCGGTATGGACGACATCATTTTCAGCTCCCTTAGCCTTTTCCTTCTCTCTTTTTCCTCCTTGTTTTCCTTTCTAGAATGCAAATGTATTGTTTGCTTTAGCCTGTGTAATCCACCCACCCACCAAAATGGCATACAGCGGTAGATTAGGAGCTGGTGGGCATGGTGTAGCATTTAACAGCTAAAAAGAAAACTATTTGTCTTTTTAGCTGGTGGTAGCTGCTGGAGCTTGACTATTACCCTGTTACCCTATGTCATTTAAATGTGTAAACATCTGCAAACGATTAACAATTTGAGCTCACGTTGCTCTTTTTTGGGGACCTTTTGTTACATCAAATATTTTTCCTCCACTTTTATACAGTTGAACAGTAAAGCCTGACTGATGTATCAGCATTATCAGCCAAAATTTGGTATTTGCCAATTTATAACGGCTGATAAGATAAGATAAGATAAGATAAGATAACCTTTATTAGTCCCACACGTGAGAAATTTGTTTTGTCACAGCAGGAAGTGGACAGTGCAAAGTTATATAGCAAAAATTAGAGAACACTGGAATACAATAAGAATAAGATACTGTACACAACTGTACAGAATACAATAGAATAAAATAAAATAAAACAATATATACAATAGGATAAAAATAGAATACAAATGCTATATACAACTGAGTAAAAATACAGAAAAAGAGTATTGCACTTAGTCTTATTGCACATGTGTGGATGTGTGTGTTTGATCAGCTGCAAAAGTCTTAAATTAAATAAGATAAGATGAGATAAATTAAAATGAAAAAGTAAACAAGAGTTCGCAGAGACACCCTTCAACCATTTTAGGAGCGTTGCACAGTTTGTCCACCAAAGGACACTCTGGAGCTTCCCTTTTGGGAACACGGTGTTTGAAACACCAGAAAAACAACAACCAGCTGATGGGAGCAGAATCTGGCAGAAGGTAAATGAATAAACATTTGTGTCTGAAAGAGTAAAAAATATTGGGCTATATATTGGAATATTGGCTTATAAATCACCCCATAAAGGTACTGGTACTACAAATTGTATACTGGCCGGCCTCGATTATAGGACAGTCAGCGGCTAACATGAATTCCTTCCATTAATCTGACAGATTCTGAACATTTCAGCTTCATGTCTGGACGCACAACCTGGTCACTTCTGCTGTGATGGACCTAGTGACATTTACAAGCACAAAACTGAACTGCTGATTATGACTGGACATATATCTCGTGCTCTCTATGAGTCGCTCAGCATAATTGTTTATGAGAGTGACATCAAGGAGCCTTTGTATGAATGGCAGGGGAAAGTCTCTCACATATTACAGGCACACACAGAGATGCACAAAGAAACACAAAGATCATAGTGGCAATAGATCAAAGATACAATTAGAAATTTACAATACTGTGCAGAAGTCTTAAATCATGCCTCACTTCTTTATAATTTGCTGCCAAAGAGCCAGACTTTCTAGTCATTTTTTAAACTGGTCTTGAGCAATAATTCTTCGGGCTTCTTCTTCAGACTGAAGGTCTTTTAATCTTTTTTTTTTTTGCACTGTCTGCTTTCTGACTCATTTTCAGTCCAGTTCTTGACCTGACCATTTTCAGAGGAACTTTCTTATTGTTTGTTAAGCCACTTAAAACTCACCTATGAATCATTCGAGCATAAAATTTAGCAAAGAGGCAATTTTCTTGCTAGTAGCGTGTCAGGATTATGCAAAACATATAATTTGTTCCCAGTTTTTTTGATAAACTAACACAGTTCAAAAGGCATAAAGTTGTATTTTTGCACTAAAAAGCTGATTCCCAAAGAGCTATTACCTGAAAACCTGGCATATTTCAGCATAGTGTGCAGTGTGTTGTTAAAAATTTACAGGAAACTAGACAAGTGAAGGATAAAAGCAGAAGCTGCACGTCTAAAATATGTATACAATAGAATAACACTATCTGAAATCCATTTTCTTAAGAAACAGGAAAAAATCCAGCAAAAACCTAACATGGTGGAAACTGTGTTGTGGTCTAAGGTTCCATTTCAACCAGTGGTGTTAGGGATCCACCACCAGTACCATCTGGAAAGGATCTGATTGACAAAGACTTCCACGGTAGTGGCAGCCAACACATAAAGAAGAGCTCAGACCACCCTTCAGGAAGCCTGGAGAACTATTCCTGAAGACTAGCTAAAGGAATTATAAGAAAGCCTGACCAAGGCTGTGTTGAAGAATAAAAGTGGCCATACCAAGTATTAACTTTCAACCTCATTAGAATTGCACAAATTCTGTTTTTACCTTATATACTATATTACCGTGTACATTTTAAGTGGACCTATTTTCTGTTTTTCTAACAAATGTTAAAGAGATGAACGGTTGCTCAAGACTTTTCCACAGTATAGTCAAGTGTGGGTACACTTCACCAGACACAAAGACCCCTAATGTTCTCTGTTACCAACACTGATATAAGAGTGACCTGAGTCTAAATTACTTTAATCAAATTAAATTCACTTCAATTCATTTTACAACAACAGTCGCCTCAAGGCGTTTGATATTCTAAGGTAAATACCCTAAAATAACAGAGAGCCAACTCCAACAATCAGATGACGCCTTAAGAGCAAGTACTTAGTGACAGTGGGAAGTAAAAACTCCCTCTTAACAGGAAGAACCAGGCTTAGCGAGGGTCAGCGATCTGCCATGACCAAGCGACACGCTTCGGAAGATAGTCAGAGATTAATAATAAATAATGATTATTTGCTAAGTGGTGTATAAATACATAGCGAAAGAAAAAAGGTGAGTAAGGAAGAAACATTCTGCGCCTCGCGGGAAGCCCTCAGCAGCGTAGGCCTATGGCAGCATAACTAAGGGATGGTCAGGGCCTTCTGATCCAGCTCTAACTATATGCTTTTTTAAGATGGAAAGTATTAAGCCTAATCTTAAAGGTAGAGATGGTGTCTCTCTCCCGAATCCAACCTGGGAGCTGGCTCTACAGAAGAGGGGCCTGAAACCCTTCCATTCTACTTTGAAATATCCGAGGGACCACAAGTGAGTCAGCCGTCTGAGAGTGAAGTGCTCTTTTGGGATGATATGGTACCATGAGGTCTTTAAGAAAAGATGGAGCCTGATTATTTAAGACTTAGTAAGTGAGAAGAAGGATTTTAAACTTGATTCTGGATTTAACAGGCAGCCAATGAAGAGAAGCCAATTTGAAAGAAATTTGCTCGATATTTCTAGTCCCTTTTGGTACTCTTGCTTCAACATTTTGTATCAATTGAAGGCTTTTCAGGGATTTGTTTTTAGGAAAAAACGATAATAATGAATTACAATCATCCAGGTAAATGACATATTTGTGTAATTGTGTGTATTTGTGCATTGAAAGATGTACCGTGGTCAAAATCAACTCCACGATTTCTCACAGTGTTCCTGGAGGCCAAGGTAAAGCGATTCAGACTGAGTATCTGGTTAGATACCATTTACAATAACTGAATTTTTATCTGAATTTAGAAACAGGAAATTAGAAGTAATCCAGGCTCTTATGTCTTTAAGATATTTCCACATTTTAACTAAGTGTTGTGTGTCATCTGGCTTCATGGATAGACAAAACTGGGTATCATCTGCATAGCAATGAAAATGTAAACTATGCCTTCTAATAATACTGCCTAAGGGAATCACGTGTAATCCAAATAGACTTGATCCTAGCACAGAATCCTGTGGAACTCCGTAATAAAAAAATGAACGATTTAAATAATTAATCTTATATATGTTTGAAAAAGTGGTTATTGTGTCAGTCAAAGTTTGAGATGTACTTTTACGTATGCTACTAACTCTACCTGAAGTTCTGCCAGACTTTCCCTGTGGACGTGTGACTGGACAACCACTGAAGGCTGCTGTGTTTGTTTTCTTTAGGGCCATGCTGAGTGACGTTGGGGACTATGTAGGTACAGACATTGAAATATCCTGGTTACCTAATCTGGATGATTTAATGAAGGGCTATGCCAGAAATTTTCGCCCTGGGATAGGAGGTGAGTATGAGATCTACTGCTTGTGGCGTTGGGTTACATTTCACCGCCTCACATTTACAGCCATCCTTAGCATCACCCAACCGAAGTCCTAAGTGCAGGAGCATGGATTGCACTTCATCTTCCAATTCCATTAACCTGAGAGGCGCCTTTGGTTTGGCTTTTCCTGTACGACATTAAAACAAGGCTGTGTTTGCCTTATACAAAAACATATGGTGACAGGTGAACAGCTTGTTAAGGACACGCACAAAAAATATTTATTAAAGAGAGGCTTTGCAGGAGGGATTATGAAGGGTGTTGCCCTTCAAGGACACGCCGGAGCGGAGCGGTGGCACAAACATTGTGTGCTGCTCTGGAGAATTTGCTAAGAATGGCTGCCAAATGTGAAACATCCAATGACCACAGCAATAGATTTCTCAATCTCACAGCTTAACTCAGCTGAGGAAAGGTGAAAATATGGGGCAAGAGTGCCGCTATCGCCACACACATACCACCCCGTGCATGATGCAGAGAATCATAATGCAACATCATGTGGTCACTGCATTTCTATTTATGTCACATTTTAATGTGTTGAAAATGGAGGCTAAAACGGAAGGCTGTTGTGACCACTGGGGAATCATGTCTGTTATTTCGGGGCAGTTCCTTTCATTCAAATCCCACCCCATGCTATTAATACGGAGCAATAACAGGGCCTTAAATATATGATAATTATGAAAAATGTTTCTGCAAGATAAATATAATTTGTGAGGATAGTGACGCACAAGATGTAAAGAAAAGACCTGACAGACAGATTGTTTCATAAAAAAAAGCACAATGTATTTTCTTTTTTACATAAAATTTATGGATCTTGTCATCGCCCCACTTGAACACTGAATATTAGAAAAATTGCTAAATACACAAAACCTTATTTGAAAGTTGAAAACCATATTATGAACCAAAGTGTCTGAATGTTTCCAATCTCTCTCATTGTCCACCGTGTTTTGCACATCATTTTAACAGTAAGGGAGGATTAGTTCTGCAGTGGAAGTGGAGTCTTTTTTTATATAATGCAAGAAACTAATATCCAGTAACAACTTTTCCCACTGTAAACATCAATATGTGCTGCCAAGGTTTCCAGAGTGCAAAGCCTATTTGCAAATGCACAGTTTCCGAACTGATAACGCTGTAAAACATTTTTCTGGAATTTTAATCTATTTGCATAATTGGAGTGGCAGCAAACAAAATCAATGCCACGTTTCTATGGTAATGGTACACATTGTGCTTCATTCTAATATGCAGCGAAATATTTTCTATTATATTTACTAACCAGAGTTGGTAAAATAGCTGTTTAACAAATGTAATAATCATCTGTGTACCTGCGCTGGAGAATAGCATCACATCACCCTCTAAACTCTCCCATTCAAATCAGCATACAATAAGCATACAACTGAAAAACTCTCCCCATTCACTTGCATTTGGTGTGGAAAATATAAATTACCCAAAATGGCACGGGGAGGTGTTGAATGATGGGAAATGATTCCTTAATGTTTAATATATTTTAAATAGCCTTTCTGTTCTGCATCACTGAGCCCCCCCGTAGTTTCTGCCCTCTAGCATTCGATGACTGCTGCACGCTCCATGCTAATCATATGGCAAACTGTTGAGTGAACGCTACAGCGTATGTGTGTGTGCGTGTGAATGTTGGCAGAAGCTCTCTCTGTGCAAGTCCACGAAAGCCCAGTGTTGTTTATGAATGCCCACTGTGTGATGTGCCACTTAGCATGGCTAAACTGGATAATGCTTAATCTCTATGCACCGTAGGAGTGTTTGGGACGTGGGAGGAAGGTGGGTGGGAGGAAAACAGATGGGTTATGGAGTTAGGATGGGAGGGACCAGAATGGGAATCAGAGAAGTGGCGTGGGTGGGTGTTTGAGATGTGGAGGGCAAAGGTTTGCTCTTTTTTTTCTCACCATTTCCTCTGCAGGTCCGCCCGTGAACGTGGCCATGGCTATAGAAGTAGCCAGCATTGACCACATCTCTGAAGCCAACATGGTAAAGAACAGACACTCTCTCCTTCTTTCTGCACCGAGATTCTCTATCATCACTTCACGACTGTTGCAACGATCAAAGATTTACTATTTGCATAATCCTGACATATCCCACTCGAAGGTTTAAACGCATTCAGTGTGAACATGTGTGACACATCGGGTGAGTCGTTGGATAATTTCAGACTTTCATGGATTTTGTAAAGTGAAATATCAAATCCAATGGGGCAATTCATGTTTTGCATGTGACTCTGATTTTATTTCAAACCAAAATATCATTTGCGTAACCTTGTAATCGTGAGCGGTGCCATCAAGAAGGAGTTTGATCTTAAAGCGCTTCAATTCAATATGTTTTTTTTTTGCTTAACAGCTGAAATAAAGAAATAAAGTGTGGTGGCCAAGAGAGCAGTGAAACTAAAACACAAACACAAAGTGCACAGTATTCAGGGAAAGGCTGCAAAGTAAGACAATAAAGCCAAGTGCTTTATTGCTTTTATGCTGTGAGGACACATAAAACACAACCGGACACTGAACTGCTGCAGTAATATCTGAATTATGCAAGCAGAATAGTAAAAAAGCACCACGGTAGTTACTCACGTCACCAGCCAGTGCGGCATGTGTGCTCCAGCATTGTTTGCTTCTTTTTCAGCCTCCTCTCTGGTGGTTTATGCTGTTTGATGCTAATTGCGGTATTTCACTCTTTGGTTGTGTTTTTCTGCATTTGCAGCCGGATCTGCATTTGTGTGGCTCACCAGGCGTTTGAAGATGGCTTTTTGTGTTTTCTTTTTTTCTATATTTCTGTTTGGTAGGACGTTCAGTGTCACATTTTGCTGAAATCACTTGCAATAGGAACAAAATATTTAATTCAAATCTACAATATAGTGACAAAAGAGTTATTATTCTTTTTAAATTTTGCGATTATAACAATATTTAACAGCATAACATCTTAACGGTGATATCAATTTTAGGGTTATGTCTGAAAAGAAATGTGTTTGGACCCTTTAATTAAATGTTGCATTCATCATTAATTGAAGGGCCAAAATCTCTTCTTACTAAAAATACTTATTGAGTAATTACTTTTCTTTTCTAAATAATTTCATATTTTGACACAATCTCACCAAAGATTTTTCCTATAGAAATAAGTTATTCCCAAAACCGTCCAGATTAATGAAAAAAATTAAATATATTTTTAAAAATACAAAGTAAATATAATTGAACCTAATATTCCTAACTGTCTGTCTCCCGTTTTACGTTCCGTGGCGTTCCTGACAGGAATACACCATGACTGTGTTCCTGCGGCAGAGCTGGCACGATGACCGCCTGTCCTACAATCACACTAACAAGACTCTCGGACTGGACAGTCGGTTTGTGGACAAGCTGTGGCTGCCCGACACCTTCATCGTTAACGCCAAATCTGCTTGGTTTCACGATGTGACCGTAGAGAACAAGCTGATCCGGCTGCAGCCTAACGGAGTGATTCTATATAGCAGCCGGTATAAACAAACAGATCATTGTCTTCTCTTTCTTTTGCCTACAGAAAATTATAAGATAACTCTGCAGTTTCATCTTAGTACACCAGAAATTTTCACTGTCTTTCGTCACTGTTTTGATCAGACTGCCCTGTTTTGGTTAAATATAACAGTTCTCATTAGTGCTGTGTTTGGATGCAAGCTGTTTTGAGCAAAAAAAGAAAAAAAAAGAAGAAAAATGCACGCAATGCATGCATAGTAACTAAATGGACTTTTCGTTAAAGAGACAGATTTTTATACCAGGAGTTAAATAATGAAGGATTATGGCATGTGTATTGATGAACATGCAAAAAGAAGATAAAAGAAAATTTGTTTTATTGGAAAAATGACAAGTTGAAGAAACTGTAATAGCATCTATGTCAGGGTTTGATTAAGCGAGCCGTTTTGTTCCTAGAATCACCTCGACAGTGGCGTGTGACATGGACCTTACCAAGTATCCCATGGACGAACAGGAATGCATGCTGGATTTGGAAAGCTGTGAGTTGGGATTGATCTTAAATGTTCATTTCTTCCTTCCTACATTCATCTTTTTGGGTTAAAAATATTATTTCAGTTTATTGCTGAGACATTTTATTGTGCGAGCACGGTGACATTTGTGAAAGGTTACAGTGTCTGTGACAGGAAGAAAATGCTAAATGTTGAGTGAACCTCGCGCTGCATATCTGCGTCGGCTGGCTGGGTAAATGGCTTTTTTGTTGTTGTTGTTTTTCTAGATGGTTACTCCTCAGAGGATATTGTGTATCACTGGTCGGAGAGTCAGAGACACATTCACGGTTTGGACAAATTAGAGCTTTCCCAGTTCACCATCACGGACTACCGCTTTGACACTGAGATGATGAATTTCAAATCAGGTGAGCATCACTCTTTTCTTTTGTTTTGTGCCTGTATTATGTTTTACACGTATGTGCTGATTTTGGACTTTGCTCCCTCTTGTGTTGGAGAACTCTACACATACTTCTTGAAGCATGACTTCTTTTCCAACCAGAGGCGCTTCTGTGGTTGCATTCTATTCGTAGACGAAATGCATCAAGACAGACTTGCTGCTGAGCCAGGCAGGAGATTTAGGAGATGAGAGCAGTAGCTGCTGGGAAGATGCAGCTGCAACACCATTTTATGCGTTACATCTTGAAGTCGTGCCACTAGGGGCAAAAGCGAGGCAAAAGATGTTGCCTAGCATCAGAGCCTGTGAAGAACAATGGCCTCTTTATGATAAATAATTAGCATCTTTGGTTGAGCATTTGAAACAGAGTGACTTGTTGTCTGCTTCACAGCGGGACGCTTTCCGAGGCTCAGTCTTCGCTTCCAGCTGAGACGTAATCGAGGCGTCTACATCATCCAGTCGTACATGCCTTCGATATTACTGGTTGCAATGTCCTGGGTGTCCTTCTGGATCAGCCAATCAGCAGTTCCAGCTCGTGTATCCTTAGGTTAGTATTAATTGGATGAACTTTTTGAAAGGGGTTATTTCAGTAATGGTTCGTCCTCTGAAAGGTTAAACCACATAAATGACAGTTTGCTTTTCTTAGAGTCTTACTGCGTGTGGGGTTACATTCAAATGATCACATTGTGGTTACAACTCATAGCAGCCTATTAATGACCATCACAGGATACAACATAGCTCAACACATGCTGATGTTAAAGCAAAATAATAAATCTTTAATTCAGTCCCTGCACATATTTCTTCAGGTCTCACACAGATGTCCTCACAGGCCCGAATATGTTATCTCTACCCCCAGATATAAGAAACATTGGTTCTCTCCCCCAGTTTAAATCTCAACTCAAAACCCATCTGTTCAAATCTGCATATTCACTGTGAACCCACTGTTTGTTAATTTTATCTTGTGCTTTTGTTTTATTGTTCTTCATTGTGTCATTATTCTATTATGTGTTTTATCCTATTGTACAGTGTCCCTGGGTGTCTTGAAAGGCGCTTTATAAATAACATTTATTATTATTATTGTTACCTTGTTAATTAAAAAGGATTTTTGACATATTTTACAGTCAGTGTTAGGCAGCTTATTAACTTGCAGGTGCAATGAAGTTGTTTGAAGCAATTTAAGTTTAAATGGAAGATTTGGACCAGATGATGGGACACGAGTAACATTCACTCTGAGAGAAACATGAATATGTGCACCAAATATTTTTGTAAATCCTGTTCCTCATTTTGCTTAAAGCTACTAACAGAAAGGTGATAGTGTTCCTACAGGAAACCTTAGATTAACCACCTAACTGACAGTTTATACTGTTGAGATATTGTTGTCTAGACTACAGTAGGGGACAGGCCAGCCTGCAGTGTGCGAACACTAATCAAGACCCCACATCCACACAAGTCTAATTTTTGCTTTGTTTTTGCTCTTTTTCACAGGGATTACAACCGTTCTAACCATGACCACGCTGATGGTAAGCGCCCGCTCGTCCTTGCCCCGAGCGTCCGCCATCAAGGCGTTAGATGTCTACTTCTGGATCTGTTACGTGTTTGTGTTTGCGGCCCTCATCGAGTACGCCTTTGCTCACTACAACGCTGACTACCGACTCAAAGAGAAAGCCAAGGTCAAGGCCAGCAAGCTCAGCTCCGAGGTGAGGATTACTCATTCGATCATTTCCGTCATGTACTCCTGTCAGCAGACCTTTCAGTATGGAGCTTCGGGGCGGTAGGGTGGGGGTGTTCCTACTAAATTGTGCGCACCTCTTAAACATAGACCTAGGCCGGACATCAGGCCTTGGTGCTGACAAGCATCCATCCCACTGACCTTCGGCAGGACATGAATCTCTATGGAACATAATGGGAAAATAGATGATCGCCCCACAGGAAGTAATAGTGATTCTCATCATACTGTCAGCTTCTTAAGTTGCTGGTGTTCATCATAACTGAGGTAAACCTTCAGAATAGCAGTGGCCGCACCTGCTATAAAACTATGAGTACAGAAATATTAAAGGTACCAGATTACCTGTCAGAGCAGTGAAGCGATTAAAATTAAATGTTGCAGTGGTGTGATTGTGAAAAAAGGAGCTAAAAAAAAGAGTTGATGTAAAACTGCAATGACAAATCTGAATACAGTAATCTCTGCAATTACTTGGTAAGTGCTAAAGCACGACTGATATAGGCATTTTATATTGATACTGATGCAGATATCAAGTCATTTAAAATTTAATATTACAATAAAATGGCCGATGTAATTTTCTTTCAAACATACAAAACATAAACAGATTTCTCAAACGTTTGTTTTATTTAGTTATGTATTTACTTGTTTACCCTCTGCTCAATTCTGTTTGTTTCCAAACATGGAAATTGCTCAGCGCCCTCTGGTGGACAAACTATGCAACACTCAAAAAAATGGTTGAAGTGCCTCTTCTTTACTTACATTTTCATTAATTGTCTATTACAAATGCTGAAACAATAGTTTTGCAAATGAGCTGACAATATTGGCTCTCTGATTGGTTATGCTCTAGTGAGTACGGTGTAATCAAAACTGCCAAAAAAATTGATAATTAATAATACCACACAATTAACCCTTGCCTTAACCACTAACAGGGTAAGGGTTAGTTGTGTATTTATTTAAAAAAATGAAGTGTTATAAAATATACCAGGGTGGACCAAATACTTAAAAGCTTTTGCTTATAAGGTAGTTATAAGTTATAGTAGTAGACCTCATGAATGCAAAGGGGTTGAATTGTCACTTTTGCCAAATTTGCCAGAATAGCGCTCTGTCAGGTAAATGCTTAGATGCTTCTCTCTCTCCTCCTCTCCACAGTCTATCGTAAAGAACGGCAAACAGGCAATGGTTCTGTTTTCCCTGTCAGTCACCGGCATGAATCAGGGCGTGGTCATTTCCAGCCGCCACGGTCGAGCCCAGCGTTCCAGCAGCGAAATTCCCGGGGAGGGTGGAACGGAGGAGACGGAGCCGAGGCGGAGAAGGTCCAGGCAACCGGAGGAGCGCGAGGAAGAGAAGAAGAAGTGCTGTTCCAAGTGTGTCTGCAAGCCCATTGATGCAGACACCATCGACATCTATGCCAGGGCCGTGTTTCCTTTCACTTTCGCCGTGGTGAACGTGATCTACTGGGTGGCGTACACCATGTGAAGAGGAGGCAGCGGGTCTGATCGAATGGCTGCCATCCAGAGCTGTATATAAGAAACTGCTGGAGCTGTGCCACTTTAATGCTGGCAGACTGGTGCAGCAGAAATATACTGCAGCCTTCAGTAAAGGCGAGAACTCATCAGACGAAAGACAAAATAAAGTATAATGGCCTGTGAATATGGAAATATGGTAATTACTGGAAGTACGTAGAAGTTTAAGAAGTTTTAAGAGGATTAAAATATATTTAAACACAAACAATGTCCTGCAAAGGTGAAGGACTATGTTGCCTGTGGAAGATTCACATACAGCACACATTTAATACAGTTTAACTAACAACAAGCACTTCCACATCGACCTGTTATATAAGCCGACTTAACACGAGACACCAGACCTCACGTCCACCAAAACAGCCGTACTGACCACAAGCTCTCCTCTAAACAAATACAAATAAGCATACTTAGCCAGTCTAACTCAGAGCCACAATCAGTGAACCGCTTGTTATCTCACAAAGCGAAAACACCACCCAGACAAGAGGATAACGAGATGAGGTGTACTGCTATTCTGCATGGCTGAGAACTCATTTCCCCCTCTCCCCTCCCGCCACTGCTATCCCCTCTCCTTCTCTCTCCCCTTTGGTCCTCCACCCATTTTTTTTTCTGTTTATTTTCACGTTTAGGACACCGACTGGAGGGTCTTATCTCCCTCTGCCAGTTCTGCCTGTTTCCTTGCCATTAAAGGACTTCCTCCACTACCTGTGTGTGTGTGTGTGTGTGTTTGTGTTTCTCTCTCCTGGCGCCAAATGATCTCTTGAAAGCTAAATCCATGTTGGTTAGGTATGTTCAAAAGAAGACGAAGCTGCTTGAAATCCCCTCTGGCAGGTCCGAACATGCATGATGTTCAAAATCAAAAATATTTTAAGGGGTTATGAATATTTAACTTGTCAATTATACTGTGCTCTATTAATAATTTCCTACTCGTGCCTGTCCTTTGTCTGAACTGGGAAATTGATTTCAGGAGACTCGTGGATTAGAAGGCACCACAGCTCTTTAGTTTTCTTATTCAGTCACTACATTAAATACAGTGTATTACGCGACCTCCAGTTCGAGCATTTCCACTTCTTGAATCAGAATGAAACAGCTTCTTTGATTAAATGATCAGTTTGCTTTGCTTCTTTGATGAAAGGTTCAAGGTGGACACATCAGCCAGTAACTCTGAATGTTGTAATCAGTTGTAACAAAGTGTGGTGTCCACAGATTGTACAAACCATATGGATTTACAATACTGTGCAAAAGTCTCAAGCCACACTTCATTTTTTTATATTTTCCTTCCCAGGAACCAGACTTTCCAGTAATTTTTTAAAGTGGTTTCAAGAAACAGATCTCCAGAGTTTTCTGAAGGTCTTTCAAAGTTTTTCTTTGGATATTGGCTGCTCTTTCAATCACCTGTACCTGACCATGTCAGAGGAAAGTTTTTTGGTTTCTTAAGCCACTTAACCTAGGAATCATTCAAGCACAAAAATGGCATCTGACTCAAGGGATGAACCAATGTTGTGTATACAGATAAGAGACAACCGAGCAAAATAGCAGTTTTAAATTGTATCTTTTGGGACTTTATTACTAGCAACCAATACCAAAAAATACCAACAATAACACAGTTTGACAGACACAAAACCAACAAAGTGATTCCCAGAGAGCTAATAGCTGAGATCGTGGCATACCTCAGCACAATGTGCAGTTTGGTCTTAGAAGGAATTCAGCATGTGGGGCTGTATTTCACCCGGTGGTGTTGGTAATCAAAACTGATGGAAATATGACCACAGAAAAGTACAGTCAGACTGTGATCTGCCATGCCATTTAGAAAGCTTCTGATTGACAACGGCTTCATTTTTCAGCATGACAATGATCCCAAACACACTGCCAGTCAGTCATGGATCGGCCTCCCCACAGCCTGGACATCAACATTATTGAAGCAGTGTGGGGTCACATTGACTGGGACCAGACCAAAAGGCAGCCAACATACAAAGAAGAGCTTTGAATGTCTTTCAAGAAGCCTGGAGAACTATTCCTGAAGATACTTAAAGAAATGACAAGAGTTCAGACTAAGTTGGAGAATAAAGGCTCGTTAGGATTGTACAAACTCTATTTTTGCCATATATACTGCATTTCCATGTATGTTTGTACATGTTTTAGTAACACTGCACCTATTTCCCATTTTCCTTGCAGAGGGAATGAGGGTTGGCTCAACACTGTTGCACATTACTGTAGCTTCCTAGTCTGAAGAGTGGTGTAAACACCAACCCGATATCACTGCAAAGTGTGTGATAGACACGATGGCCCAACATATCCATTTCACGCGTTGCCTCTCCAAAGTGTGAAAAGGACACACATGCAGTAAGTGGCAGTACAAATATTTTATTTCAAGCCAACATGAAAATAATCACAGGAAAGCATTTAAACAGACATTATTAACACATTTACATGTAAAGCCACCAGCTTAATCACTTCTGATGATTAAGGACTTTGAACGTACTTCACACGTGTTTTGTTTGCTATCGATTTCTTGCCTTTACATTTATCATCCCCCCTGCTGGTAATGCAACGTCTGCATATGTGTCCCTTTCACGTTTTGGAGAGGCAAAGTGGGAAATGGACACGATGGATCGGCGTGTCCGTTACACGTTTTGCCATGATTCTGGGTTATATTTCTATATTTCTGCTAAATTTTGATCGACATGTGTTACAGTTGAGGCCAAAATTATTAGCCCCCATTATAGAAATTAGAGAACATTCTTGATTTTAGTGTGAAAATGACCATTAACAACAAGTCTCTGTTTTGTAAAGTGTATCTGTTTCCAAAATAACAATGTCCACTAAGTTTAATTAGGATATTTTATTGATACACCAAGTTAAAACAAGAAAGGACAAAAATGAGACATCCAAAATTATTAGCCCCACGGCCATTAATAGTCAATACTGTATCCTTTCTGAGCCACACCTGACAACAATCTCTTAGAATAGGTCTTTACTAGGTTGGCACAGGTCTCCTGAGGGATTTTGGCCCATTCCTCCATTGCAAATTGTTCTAGCTGGTCCAAATTGAATGGCTTCCAAGCATGGACATTCACTTTGAGCACTCGCCACAGATTCTCAATAGGATTGAGGTCTGTGCTCTGTGCGGGCCACTCCAGGATCTTGGTTTTGGTATCCTTGAGGAACTGTTGGACTAATTTTGATGTATGCTTTGGGTCATTGTCTTGTTGGAAGACCCAGCGATGACCTAAGCCTAAACTATGAGCAGATTTCTGCATAGTCTCCTTCAAATTGTCAACATAATTTCTTTTGTCATAATGCCATGCAACCAAACAAGGCTCCCTGTGCCTGAGGCTGCAAAACAGCCTCACAGCATGATGTTCCCAACCGTGTTCCTGGGGTTGAAGGCCTGTGCCTTTCTTTGCCAAACATAAGCAACAACTATGTCCTGAAACAGTTCCAGTTTAGTCTCATCAGACTAAAGCACAGACTTCCAAAACTGATCTTTACCTTTCAAATGTTCATGGGCAAACCTCAGTCAGGCTGTGATGTGCTGCTCTTTGAGGAAAGAGGTTCTTCTGGGACGATGCCCCTGAAGTCCACCATGATGAAGAGCCGTCACAACCGTGTTCCTTGAAACATCAACTCCAGGAGAGGCCAGGTCAGTAACAATCGTCTTGGCAGATGTCCGCGGTTCCTTGCTGACATCTGTGACTATTTTCCTCTTCGGAATTCTTGAAATCTTGTACTTACGGCCACGACCAGGTTTGCTTCTTACAGAATTTGTCTCCTTGTACTTGGCAATGATGCAACATACAGCTGTTCTAGACACTGTGAATTGCTTGGAAGTGGCATGCAGCCTTTCCCCTTATCATGACCTTCTACTATCTTTTTTCTGCGGCTTACCACCAGCACTATAGATGTTCATACAATGCAATAAGCAAAGCCTCGGGAGAAGTGTGAATATCACTCATCTCGTCTCAGTTTTGGAACCAGAGCGTGTGGTCTAGTTGTGTTTTTGTGCGTAGTAATCAGTAGGGACACACCTCGTAGAATCAGTAGTCAGTATTTTTACATTAATAAATATCAAATAACATGATTAAATTCACTCCAATGACTCAGTCAATCTCTCTTTTTTCTTTTCAGCTCATTATTTTGGTCATACAGTCACTAACTTTGCATTTTTCATTTCCCCCCCCAGATGCCACAGGAAAATAAGTTCAGTCAAAAGTGATAGGTGTAGGTGCCATGTGTGCCTTATATAAAGGCACCTACTCAGACCACCCAAACAATAAAGCTGATAAGTTGTTGCTGAAAGCAGCGGCACTTTTAGCAGCTTCAGAGGCAAATATTTTGGATAGAGATGGTAGAGCTTGAACAGAGAACGAATGTGAGATTTAATGATGATGATGAAACTCCAAGTGGTGCTAATGTTAAAACAATAGCTTCCTCAGTCCCCAAATAGACAAACAAAACCAACCAAATGCTGCAGGTTTAAAAATGCCTCATTGGCAGGGAAGAGCAATCTCCTCTCTGTGATGATTGTCAGTCATCTGTCCTCGCTTCGCTTCAGTGGTTTAGTAGATTGACGTTCCTGGACAGCTTCTACCCACGCAGCATCCTCATTCTGATGCAACCGCAGTAACATACCCACACACTCCTGCAGTTGCTTGTTCAGAGGCCCATCAGCATCTCCTTTTCCCCTTGTTGCTCCATGTTTTTGTGTGCGCAGAGGCCAAAGAGTGGGGCAGTTATCAGGACCAGCGCTGCAGTTACAGAGCAGGCATGGGTGGGAGCAGGGCAGGGCTGCGTGCTCTCCGAACAGGCAGTGCGACAGGCTGGCTTCTCCCAAGGAGATAACTTTGTTCTGGGCCAGGAGAGATGACATCATGACGGATGGCAATGAAGATGTGGGCGCAAGGGGCAGGAAGCGTTATCTCACATGATGGCACCGAGAGGATGGAGACACACACATGCACATAAACACTTGTGGATCACACTGCTCCTCGCTGATACTCCAGTGGACTCGAACAGTAGTCACTCCCCACTGAACACACATACGTACATGCGGGAATACACACCTCTGACATGTTCACTCTTCCGCAGGGTCTAGGAGGTGGCTGTCAGTTAAAAGGCATAAATCAGACACAGAGGGCAGGTCACTGTGGGTGACTGTTGGGTTACTGTCACTTTCCACTGCAGAGCATCTAAAACTTTTGGAAAATACACTGAAGAGACTGATCTCAAGAAGGACTCCCGGCTTATGCTGTAGGTTTGTACTGCATGCAGCTGCACAATACATATTGCATGAATTCTTTTTCAAACTCTAATACACTAACACACACGGCTCGGCTGTTTTTGACACACACAACAACAATAACACGCTGACTGAGGAGAATGCATTTAAAAGTGAAAAGCAGTCATATAAGCGTTTCTTGTATCCACAAGATAAAGACTAAAGTTTGTGAGAGACTCTTTACATTGTTTAAGAAGTCACATAATATACAGGCATACACACATAATATATATATATATATATGGATGTAACATTTGGAAATTATGTTATGTATTTGCCTGTGAAAGGGAGGTACTGGGTGTAAGAGAGGGCTGGAGTTAAACCAGTTGGTATGGCATGATGCATCTTTATAACTACAAAACCAGGGTGCTCCCATTTTGGCACCACTTTCAAGTCATCACGATAATCCATGGCGATTCAGGGATCAAATTCCAGCAAGCCCGTGCAAAGCCTCTGGGAGTGCTTTAATATTGACTGCAGATCAGTTTGTCTAACTCTTCCTTACTAATCACTGCTTGCTTTGATTTCTCCCAAAGCTCAGAGGCTTTCATCCTCCTGGCTAACTAACTGACAGCGAGGGCTGTTTGCGCACTAACACATCGTGCAATAGTTACTGATAATGAAGCCTGAACTGGGTGATGATGAGCAGCGGTTAATGATGAGTGTGGTTAAGTGGCTTTTATTTCGCAGATTTTTCATTGCAAAATCAAATTGTTTTAAAGTAGTCCATTCTTTACTCTGCAGAAACCATGTGGGACTATAATTGCATTCAAAAATGCAATAATAATGCAAACACAACACTGTAGAAGGTTTGAAACAACATTAAAGACTCACTGTTGTAAACTTGTAAGCTTTTAGTTTTTTGTAAATAAACAAATGTAAATTTTCTTTTGATCACAGTGATTTGATTTTTCATTTGCAGCTCTTTTGTATATTTTGTGATTCTTTCTTATTTTATTTCATTTTATGTCCCAATTTAATAACAGAATTTTTACAGTATTTTTTTTTCCAGGTTACTAAATCTAAGCTAATAATTGTAACCCCTAATTATCATAATAACAAAGAGTGATCTTCAGAAAACCTAATGATGTAATAATAAATGTAATAAAAATTAAGGTTTCATTGTCTAGTAATATTCAAATGTACATATGAGAATAAAACCGCTTGTGCTTCTAAAGTGATCTTCTCTGCAGGTTTTCTCTGGTGCACGATGTGTCGCCTCTTGAATGTCTTGCTGGCCTTGCTGAGCCGCTTCCTGTTTGCTGTCCACGGGGTGGTGACGGTGTGGCGAGTTGTAGCTGTTAAAGGGGAGCCGCTCTATTGGCTACTGCTGACAGGCGTGGCTCTGTTGGGTGTGGAAATGGCCGTCACTCTGAAATGCACCCGTAATGCAGAGTGGAAATGGTAAAACACATTTGACATGATTTTCCTTTCTACATAACACACTGAAACTCAGTCATCAGGCTTCATCCTTGAGGCACAACAAATATCATTATAAGCATTCAAAATGACACAGCTGATAGATGTTGAGAGACTTCAGTCAAAACCACAAACTGTATATGAAAGATGGAGGATAGATGCAACACTTTTGCTCAGAATCGTTTTTAATAGTGAACAAGTGGTTATTACTTTAGTAGCACTACTTCCAATGAGTTGTTTTGTAATTTTAATAGATTTACCATTTAGATTTAGAATAAAAACAGTAAAGATAAAGTGGTGACTTAGGTTGTGGATGATAAAATAGCTAAATAAATAAGGAATAAATATCGGATCTGCTGTTGACTTTGTACGTTTGCTCACAGAGACAGAATATAGAAAATAAAAGCTATCATAAAAATGAGAGAAGTACAGTACAGGGGCAAATCTGTGGATGTCATACATCGATTTTATTTACATAAAGCCTATTTTCTGGACCAAGGCCACCATCAGAGATTATTTTAAGAATGATCTCTTGGCTTTATTTTTGATTGTAAATATTTTTGTGTGCTAACATAGGAATTTTAAGCCAGATGTTAGCCCTCTGCTTCTTCCTAAACAATAATAATAATACGTTTTACTTGTGGACGCCTTTCTAAAACCCAAGGTCAGTGTACAAAGCGAACAACAGATTTGGGAGGATGGGGAGTGAGATGTTGCAGGCAGACTTTATAAACCTGTTTGGTGTTAGGGAGTAAATAACTCCTGAACTTGTAGCTGCAAACTCTTTACAACCCATCTGCCCGAGGCGGCTTTTGTAAAGGCCGGCAATATTCTGTGCCAGTAAATTCTCTCTTATCATCCGCAGCTCTTTCTCTCTTTCTCTGTCCATCAAAGACAAACATATTCCTCCGCTGTATTACTGCTGTCTTTCACTGAACTGTATTATGAGCCTACCATCACATCAATGTCACACCCTCTCCTATCCACTCATGGAGTAAATGTCTCCTTCTGGCTCGACTCATTTTTGACCAACAAGCTTTTTTTTATAGAAAGAAAGAAAGAAAAAGAAACATAAACTGACTTCAAATGGATACGAGCATTTAGTGTCACACCTCATTCAACACCAAGCTATGTCTTATTCAAAAGCTCCGACGCACACGAACTGAACATCGTCAGACGCGAGCTTTCTTCGGGCCTCTCTCTTTCTCACTGAGTCTTACTTTGAAGTTCTGTCCTCATGGAGAAGGCTTTGCACTGTCAAGTGGGATTTGCATATATGATGAGAATAATTGCCTGTCTGAAATTCGATGCTTCCTATGGGGAAAAAGGGACTCTTTCTTCTTTAGTGGGTGGCAAAAAAAGAAGAAGCAAATTTCTATAAATAACCTAACCCCCTCTTTCCCTCTCCTTTGGTGATCTTCTTTTAGGTTCTCCCCCATGGTTTTCCTGTACCTCAGTACTGTCATCCCGTCCATTTGGTTTCTGGAGCTGAGCCTGCTACAGTCCAAGCTGCCTTTCAACAATTCCTCAGGCCATGAGCTTCATTTGCTGGCTCACATCCCGATCTCAGCGGTAGGCGTCCCACCAACAAAACTGCCCTGCCCGCCTCAGCCCTCCACGCAGCCACATTAAAGCAACACCTGATATCAGATAAGATTTAAATCTAGCAAGGGGGTGGATAAACTATTAGTTGCAGGAAATGTGTAATAGACACACAGAGATGAAGTCCAGATAGGCTCCTGCTTGAAAGATTCTTAGATCTCTCCCCTTGTGAGATGGTCTTAGTGAAATTTCTTTCATGTAGGATTTGGGAGCTTTTTGCCCCATGGCTGTACTCAAGGCTGGGTGGCAGCTTTTGAAACGTGAAGACGTACCGTTTTGGGAATATTGTAGAATATCAAGGGGTGGCTGCTTTCAGGATAAACTTAATGAACCTTGACACAAAACAGTCAACTTATATTAAAAGCAGAGAGGAGATGGCTAGTATGGAAGACTGGTTTATTTGATTATTTATTAACATTAAAGCCTTGCAAACACTTTCAACATGACTAGACTTCCACTCTTTTATTTATCCAGGGGATTAAGGATCTGGACCCAGAGAACTGGGTAGCTGGCCTGGAGCAAACCATGCTGATAGTCTTGGTTCTGGGTCGCTGGCTAATGCCCAAGGGGGACATGTCACGTGACCAACTCTCACAGCTTCTCATGGTGAATGTGGGACTGGGTGCTGACATCCTGGACATCTTCGACACCTTCAAGGAGCCCGAGGTCAAAACCAACCAGGCAGTTGTCATTATCGGCTTGGCCCTTTTCTCTTGGGCGCTCATGCAGTTTCCTCTGGTTCTCACTCAGACACGACCCCAAAAGGCTGGGCCTTCTCAAGACAGCAAGGGTGGTTCCTTCTGCTGCTCCGGGGCTCCACCCTCACTCACCTCCTGCTGCTCCAGCGAAGTCTGGAGCTTGCTGCTCACAGTGGGACTCCAAGATGGCCCGTTCCTGCTCTACCGGATCTACCTCATGGTGCAAGAGCAGGTCCTCAACCAGCTGATGATTTTCTTCACCTGCAAGAATATCCTCATCGTTCTTTTGGAGCTCTACAGAATATTTGTGGTGCAGTGTGAGCAGCAGGTATCTGGGCTGGAGAGATGCGCTGCTCTGGTGCTCCAGTGTCAAGCCCATGGGGGCAGCAGGGAGGAGGAGGAGGTGGAAGAAGAAGTGGGTAAAGACGAGTGTTGCGAAGAGCAGAGCTGTCATATAGACATGAAGAAAGGGACCGAAAGGGAGGAAGATCAGAGAGGTGTCCAGGTATAGAAAGGCTCAAAATGCCGTGAGGCATGACTCCGGCCCCCAGGAGGGAGGGAATAGCTTTCACCAAGAATGAAGTCTAAACCCATCTGCCATCTCTTACATCTCAGCCTCGTTTGGAGACAGTCTCGGCTCTCTGGAGGTTCAGCGACTAGAAACAGAGCACAAGAAAAGAGAGTAAGTCCCCATTGAAAAGATCAGAGATGAATTTATGCAACTCCCTTTGATAAAAGTGGTGTTTCCATCACGGGAGCTTTCTCTGCTCAAGAAAATCAGTTCCACAGAACTGTCAATCTCTTTAATAGTATGAAGCAAATAACAAGGTAGCTGAAAGAAGATAAATACATCTGGGAACTTTACACTTCAACAAACTGGTCTGAATAAACAAGAGCTTAGTATATGGAATAGTATGACTGCATCATGATATGTCCTTGTGTTTTTAACCAAATAAGGTTGGTAATCATGGCACTCGATGTTCTATGAAATAAAAAATGCTTAATTTGATGATGTGTCTTTTCTTGCTAGTGAATGAGCATTTTCTAATAAAGATATACGAGGAAAGCACAGTGCTGTTTGTTTTGTTCTGCTCGCCATGAGATGGCAGTGTTGCCAAGTCAACCAAGGCACAGCAAGCATCTGCTCTGTTTACTTGACTGTAACATACATGCTATAGTTACACAGAGGGAAAAAAACACAAAACAGTGAGACAGCAACACGACAGCAGCAGCAGCAGCAGCAGGTTTGAACTCCAGCATTTGTCTGGTTTTGGTATAATATCATCTTCTTTGAGTCTCTCTGTAGGACTCGATGGTGGCAGGACTGCACGTGATAAATGAATTAGAAAGATGTAGGCACCTTCGGGCAGCGGGCTTGTAATTAATAGTCAAATGCAGTCGATGTGGAGACATCTCATAAAGAGTGAAGAGGCTTGCTTCACTTTTCAAGGTTTCATTTTCCTCTTGAGCACAATCAGACCATGGAAGTCTGTTTGAGAGCTCGGCGCATTTTTATTATGTCTGAAAAAGCACACTCGTGATTATGTGGGAGTTGTTTGAGTTCAACATGATTTGCTCTCGCCTTCTCTCTATAGAGAGAGATGGAAGGCGCTTTTGAGATATTGCTCCACAGCCCACAAAAGCGAGACTGCTCTTTGAGAGCCTAAAAGGACAGTGAAATGTTTGAGCTGAAGCCCGGAGTCTCAAGGTTTTCGAGCCACTTCAAGGTGGGGAGGTGACGGTGGGGGGGTGGGGGGAGATAAACAGCTGCACCCCTCCCCTCCTCACCCCTCCTCACCCCTCCTCACCCCACCCCAACCTCCCATTCAGACATTGCCTCTCCTGTGGAACGAGGGCCGTGATGACCCTCTCACTCCGCGCCTGCAACACTGTGTTGCGCAGGTTGAGAATGAAGAGCGGCTGTGGCATAGAGTGGCAATTCAATCAGAGGCCTTTCCAGCACATGCCCCGTATCTGTTTTTCGTCAAATTGCTGCACTTCACCGGGCCTCCAAGGTGATGATAGGAGCTGCTGGGGCTCTGGACGAGTTGGGACTCTTTGTTTTCAACGAGCTCTCGATGAAAGAGCGACAGAACCGTGAAGTGCTGGAGGAGAATGAAAGGGAGCATTTGAGTGTTTTCCTCCCTCTGTTGTCCAATGCATAGATTATGAGGAAAGATTTCCTAAATCGATGACTGTGGGCCACCTCTGGAGGACTTACTGTAGAGCGCTGCTGTATTTCCTCTGTGGCAGCGCTTCGGTTCAAAATATCAAAGGCAGAGTCGACTTTTAAGAGAAAAGAAGAGAAAATAATAATAGAAAGTTCCCACTGGGATGTTAATTCTTCCATTTATGCTATCTAGTACTAGATAATGCCCGGTTTACGAAGTCACTCCCAGGCAAATGACATCACACAGAGCCAATGGGAGGGTGCCGCTCGTCCTAAGCACCTGAGTTTGGGGAGAATCCGATATTCCTGTGACAGCTTGATGTGTGCAATACAATAGGGTGATGAAAGCTTGCTTGTGATGAGAGTCCTTTTCCTCTTCAGATTAACTGCATGCTTTAACAAGATTGTGTGGGTGTGTGGGAGGATGGGGATGTCAGCTGATCCACGGGCTGCCCTACATAGATAGAGAGCGAGGAAGCGAGCGTGGAAACTCAAAGCCTGCGACTCCACTGCACATGGATGTATTTTTTTTTCAGTTCAGCCCTTACAAGCATTTAGCTGTATCCTGTTCACATGGGAAAAAGGGGGGATGCACGTGGAATCATTTGATTGCATCAGTTCATCAGGTCTTTGCATGCTTTATATTTTCCCTTTAAGTCCTTTAAACTTACTTATATGATCATGTTTTCGAGGACAAAGCGAAATGACTGATCACTGACAACATATCATTTGGTGGAGTGATGGGCGTATTACTCATACCGAAGGTACTCAACCAGCATTCGAACACTAAAGCATCACTGCTCTCATAAGCTCAGACTCACGCGCCTGCATGTGTCACACACTGCATGTAATCAATGCAACTACCCGCTTTTACTTATTTATTCTGCAGAGGCAGGGATGAGGTTAAAATGAGCAGAGTTCAATGCGCACAATGTGGTAAGCTGTTACACCTTTTCCCCCATTTTATCAGGACTTTCCTATTTTTCCTTAAAAAATGGTATTGATAGGTCTACCACAACATGAAGGCTGCACAAGTTCGACTGAAATGGGAGAAACAGAGCGAGGAACAAGCGAGGCAGAGGCAAAGCCAGAGAGAAATTCACTCAACCCGAACAGGTGCATTTCCCATGACAGCGCCGAGCTTTCTCACCACATGCCACAATCTCCCTATTTTGTGTCAACTAATCAGGAAGTCCAAACACGCCAAGGTTTGCCTCATCAGCCTCCAATCCTACAGATAAACCCGTCAAAATGCCACTGAAATGTTACAGCGAGACAAGGAAGAGTGAAAACAAAAGGCAAACTTCAAATGAACTCCCCCCAACTTTTTGACAGGTGGCTGAGGAGCCGGCTCACACCGCCTCGTGCACCACCGCCGATGGAAACTAATGAGCTTTACTTTGCTGTTTGTGGATCGGGGATGTTTGTCTCGTTTCCACATGGTGTAGGATTTTAAGATTGAATCAGCAGTGTGGCACAGAGGTAACATGCAGGTCTAATTTATGACAAATCGGTAACTTCAACATTTCTGCCTTATCATCCCTTCCCGATTCAGTGGAGATTAACATATTAATGCTGTTAATTATTAAGAACAGATGGTCTAGTAATAATAAAGCAATTAAACTTCTCCAGAGCAAAGAAACAGACATTAGATTCAATGAAATTGGTCATCGGGCTGTGGTAAACAACATAATTGACAGCACTGTGGCTTTCTGTGGAGAGTGCACACCATAGATCAGCAGTCTGTGGGGCCCACACTGACTGGACACCAATAAGATTACATTTACCCTGAAACACAAATAACAATTAAAACGCCAACAAGGCACTAAACAAGGCAATTAACACCTGCTGGATGAAGAACAATGACAGCCAGAAATGGAAAACTTTGTGATTTGCTACATCAGTGGTTTAAGTCTGGTGATTTTTCCATATCTAACCTTATTTTTTTAACATTAGAATGAGACCAACAACACTATGCAAACAGTAATTACTTCTTGAATCACGCACCATCCCTGATCTCCTTCTTAAGAGGCTTTGCAGTGCTATAACTTCATTATAACAGCTCCTGACTACAGCTAGGTCAAAAAACCCTATTAAAGCTTCATAAGTGTTGTTTACTGATTAGCTAGTCTGACATCACACTGAAATGGCATTGCATCGCACTCCTTTTCTACCTTGTGACACAACTGATTTCCGACTAGAGACCAAGGTTTCCATCTAATTCTAATGTGATAGTAAGTAATGGAAGGCCCCTGTCTTTGCAAACGGCTTTGCAAATCTTTTGAACAGCTAATTGTTAGTCTACTGCAGTGCACATCAATGTGAACCAATCGGAAGTTGCCCTTTCATGCCATGATATCAGACTGGTCAGTCAGCTTGTCTCTGTGGACGGTAAGGATGTGTGCAGCTAATATAAGCTTGTTCACAATATTTCAGGAGAATAAGATCGAGACATTTTTCATTGTTTTCATTGTCAAATGTTGCAACTTTGGTAGTTTATAGTTAAGTTTAGGGAGTGCACAGGAAGCAGGATTCAGCTGCTGTGGACAGATCTGACTGTTATCACACGGCTCTCATATCATCGCAGATTGGCACAATCAGAGATAACACAGAACTGGCAATAGTGAGCTAGCAGGCTCTAACTGTACTGGATGTTTATGGAGATGCGTGTGAGGGAAATGTGGTACCCATGTAGAAATGTTGGGCTGCAGTGCATGTACAAAAATGGCTTTAGGCTATGGTGTGACAATAATTTAACATCTCTTTGCTTAAAGCTTGAATATGTACTCAACTCAGTCATTCATTATTAACCTTAAAATATTCTAACCAGTATAAAAGCAGGTAGTGATTAAGCCCATGTGGAATTAAATTGATTCATTTTGTATTACAGGAAGCTGATTATTTTCAAAGGCTGACGGAACCTGGATAGGTAGAAAAGCCACCTGATTTTACAAGGAAAACTGGGGATGTACTGCAGGGGTCTTATCATCATCCATCTAAAGGTTGACAGATGTATAATAAAATCTAACCTTATTCTAAGGTTGACTTTTGTCTCATAGCGTTTATTTGTACCATTACTGGTAAAATACAATAAAATCCATCCATCCATCCATCCATCCATCCATCCATCCATCCATCCATCCATCCATCCATCCATCCATCCATCCATCCATCCATCCATCCATCCATCCATCCTCTTCCACTTATCCAAGGCTCACAGGGAGCTGGAGTCTATTCCAGTCCTCCACAAATTTGAATGGCTAGTTTAAAATTAACAACAGAGAACATCTGGTTCAGCTGAACTATTAAGTCTGACTCTGAGATCCCTAAAATCACTGTGCAATCATGTCTAAAACCTCTTGAGATGACCATGGTTTAACGTTACAGACTTCACTGGTTTATAATCTACTTTAATGTACTCCAAAACCGACTTCAAAGGTGACGACTTCAAATACAGAAATCAAACCTTGCCAGGTCGGCAAAAACAATTTTGAAACGTACTCATAAGCCTCCTTGTTAAACACGTAAAGCACACTTTTACGCTCAGTTTTGAGCATCATTTAAGACAGTGACATTTTTACATTGGTTATTACAGCAACGCTTTCAATTGAAATTTAGGGCATTGCGTTCCTAATGACTTTGCTCTTTTCGGCGCCTTTCGTGATCCAAAGACAAATAAAAGTTAGAAAAGAGCATTTGCTCCTCAGGTGTGTGATAACTTTGACGTGTTGTCTCTCAGCCTTATTTATATTCATTTCATTTTTATCCCCAGTGTTAATTGTGTCTGTACCCATTTTTGTACAGAATGCAAAAATGAGCAACGGATGTGAAATCCCTTTCTAAACAGGGCATTGTGAATTCCAAGCCACATGGCGGCATTGGAGATAACTGCTCTGACAGCTAGCAGTTTAGTCAGTCAATCTCCGGCCACAGAGGGTGCATTGTTGAAATATTAATTGGCTTCCTCCTTTGCCATTCCCCAGTTCCTCTGAGCTGGGAGAGCTGCCATTTTACCCAGTTCCAATCTACAACATGGCCTCTGGTCATAGAGGCCAGGGCCTCGTCGGGACACCAGCTCTAATAAGGAAATACAGTCGACTGTCTGACTGGACGACATAATTAGGACAGTTGAGAGCACTCGATGAACAAACACATTTTTTGAATTCAGCTCAAGTTTTGTGTGAGCCATATGCCTCGTGCTGTCTCCACAGTGTGAAGCTGATGTCCTAATTCTGTCCCCCACGAAAGGGGGACTAGCTACTCCTGACTCATTTGCACTATATTTTATCAACACAGCCTACAACTTCTTCTCGGTTAAAGACTTGTGCCTGGATGTGGGTGCCCACTGCAGAGAGCAGAATATAAAGCAGTGATTGTAGCCCGAAAAGAAATTTCTGCAAATATTAAACAGAAATATCTCATTCTGCCATTTGGACCAAGTACAAATACAATGCAAATCTCTTCATATGTGGGGTGAGCATTGCAGATTCACACAAAAGCATAAAAAAATTAAATTGCCAGACCCTAAGTGGGTCAAAAGTGATCTCTTTCTTCCTCAACTGGCAAACATTTCGCTTGGTTTTTGGATTTCTCTTTTTTTTTCAGTTTACATGAAGCAAACTGTGCTGGGAAAAGAAAATAACGGTCTGCTGCCTGTTTCAAAATCTCCTGCTGTAGATAAAAGTGCTATACAATCCCACAGGCATTATTTGGGTGCGATAAGAAATTTATCTGGAGTTGGGTGAGACAATGCTGTGAACATCACAAGGTCACTGGCTTTCTTGAAGTAATTAGGTGCAACTGAGCATTAGTTTCAACAGACACAGGGCAGTGCCAGCGAAATGCTTTGTGACCTGGTGACAGGTTCAATCTGCAAGTGAAATCACAGGAGAGAAGCAGGCCTTTAGCCCTGAGCTGTGTTTTATATTTTATTTAAGTTTGCTAAAACATGCATGGTTTTCCACACTGGGGTAAGAGACTGAAAACTGCGGCCCCGTTCCCAATGGGAGAGGGTGGCTGAGGCGGTAGCGTGGGAACCTACCAGTTGGCGAGTTGGTTGTTTAGGGAATTTCACCCCAGACGGAGGTCTATAGTTCTCTGGAGCAGATTATCATGGGGGATGTCTCTGTACATTGCTGCATTCATCTTTCCCTCGCTCTTACTAGTTTCCCAGTTCCTGCTGCAGATAAACACCCCCACAGCATGATGCTGCCACCACCATGCTTCACTGTAGGGATGGTATTATCCAGGTGATGAGGGCTGTCTAATTTCCTTCAGATATGATTCTTGGCATTCAGGCCAAAGAGGTGCCTTTTGGCAAACTCCAGGTGGGATGTCATGTGTCTTTTAGTGAGGAGTGGCTTCTGTCTGCCCACTCTGAGATACAGGTCTGATTGGTGGAGTGAGAAGAAATGGCTCCCCTTCTGGAAAGTTTTCCTCCTTCCAGACCAGAATGCTGGAGCTCTTTTAGAGTGACCATCAGGTTGCTTTGATGGATGCTTTCCTACCTATCCTTCCTGAAGTCTCTGAGGACTTCATGGCTTGGTGTGTAGTCTGACATGCACTGTCAACTCTGGGACCTCATATAGACAGGTGTGTGCCTTTCCAAACCACGTCCAATTAACTGAATTTTCCACAGGTGGACTCCACTACAGTTGTAGAAACATTTGACAGATGATCAGTGGAAACAGGATGGACCTGAGCTTAATTTTGAGTGTCATGGCAAAGGCTGTGAATACCAACGCACATGTTACAGTTTAATTTTCTTCATTTGTAATACATTTTCCCACTTTGTCATTATGGCGTATTGTGTGTAGATGTTTGAGGGGGAAAATGATTTAATCCATTTTGGAATAAGGGTGTAACATGAGAAAAGGTGGAACAAGTGAAGCGTGGTGAATACTTTCCAGACGCACTGTAGAATAAAGTGCCAAAATAATGTGTGTGTGTGTGTGTGAATGGGGAAATAATGCTTGTAGTAAAATGTTATTTGAATCTATTTACCAACAATTCTTTCCGGCCTGGTGCCATTTTATTTCCTACCATTGTGCTCATGTTTACTGATTTCTGCTTGGGAGCTTTCATTACTAATGAGCAGTGCGTTCCTGTCCTGCCATTGTCAGATGATGCGGTAGTTGAGTTCTTATTTTTGTAAACCAGTTAACAACACTCTCACAGTTTCCTCAAGTAAGCCACAGCTGTCAACAGTTTTCTGTCACCATTTCTCATGAATACCACCAGACATCTTGCAAGGTGAGAAGATGTCTGTTGCAACTAAAATCCTCCGATTAACAGAGTGCGAAACAACCACAAAATGCTGCACGCCGGACTTATTAGACTTGAACAAATTGTATCAGCCAGTATGTTTTAAATTATTTAAAGTCATACCACTTCCCATTTTCTTTCATACTGCATCAATAAGCCAGAGCTAAATAGCTTATAAATGAAACTGAAGTCATAAAACTGACAAAACACATCAGAAGAAATGACATTTAGTTATGGAAAAAGGCAGAAATGAGATATTTCCAGTCAGCATTAGCAGGAATTAGAGAAACTGCAGTGAATCATCATGCAATACAGAATTATCAATTTGATACCCTCCTCACATATACGTCATCTAAAAAAAAGGAAAAAAAGAAAACTAAAATGAGTGCGTGTAAAGGAGGTGAGGCTCTGGCACGATCTGTTATGTGAACATGTAATGTGTCAAAAAGAGGGCTCAACAGTGAGAAAATGCTTTCACTTCACTTCATGTGCGCCTTGATCGACCTGACAGGCTTAGCTGAGGAAAAAATGCCCCTGGCTTTAAGGGCACCGATAGGCTATGATGCTGGAGTTTTGTATGCACGTGTATCCATCTAACACCCTTTTAAAAATGCAACAATTGAAAACGGGGAAACGAGTACTATACCCACTTGCAAATGAAACCACACAGCAGTGGCACAAGTGTCGTCCCCAAGTGAGTCAATATAATCAATGGAGGCATCACAGCTGTGTGCGAGAGGAGCCTGTTCTTTTTAATGGCTCAGCCAATGAGCTGTGTTACAGACATGCTGGAATACAGATAAGACATGCAAAGCTGTTCATCCACCCAAAACCACTATTATGTTTCTCTTTTCCCTAAGAAAGCCATGCTCCTCTCAGCCCCTTTCATTCTTCGCCCACATTTAGATCTTAACTGGGTTTTAATATGAGTAACGCACTCGGAAACATGCATGTAGAAACTGTAGTGCCTGGCCTGCAATATACAGAGCATTAGTGGGATGTCTGTGCGTGTGAGATTGAGATATTATGGCAACAGTCCACTGCCTACAACAGAATGATGAGCAAGGCTTTCAAGGGGCATTTCACGAAGAGTGAAGCACCGGTCTCGTTAAACGGACAGAAAATTGCTGTTTTGGTCTGAAGAAAGCAATTGTCTGTGAAACGAATACTTTTATCCATATAGAAACCGTTTTGATCGGTATTAAGAGCACACTCATACAGGCGCACGACGCGTACTGTGGTATACATTTATAGCCCTCCCAGTGATTATGGAGCATTGATTGCATGGTAGATTGCGTGGCGTGCGGGTTCTTTCTCTTGGTTTGGTTTACATAATTACATTATGTAGGACATGAGCAGCCAGAAGCGCTTTTTCTCTTTGGAACACTTCAGAGAGTGAATGGAGCCGATCTATTTCAGGAAGTGGGTTAGTGGTGAGGGGAAGAGGTTTGATTCAGAGAATAAACACATATTTTACTCATTAAGATATTTGTTATTGTAGCATGCAGCCCCTGGTGTCCCTGCGCCTGTAGATGGTGAGATAAACTGTATCAGGCACATCGCAACTTGGATAAAAAAGTTTGGCATTGCCTAAACTGTATGTTTACTGATGTAATCTACATGTGATACACTGTAGGCTTTGCGTGATTACTTAACTATACTTAAGGACCTCTAAATGAAGAGGTAAAGCATTTAATATCCTACCAGAATAAATGTTAAAAAGTGTCAAAAGTAAAACTAGTCATTATTGAAGTTGGAAGTCGTATAAATCTGAAGAGATCAGAGGGAAAATGTCAATTAAACATGAAGTAAAATAACTTTTAATTAAACCATTAAAAATGTGATCAAGTTCAAAGTACAATACATGAAAAGAAATACGTAATTTACGTAATAGTGCCTCACAGTTATATTGAAGTAGGGAAGTTGGGAAGGCAAATGTAACACGCTCAGTTCCTCAAATTAGAAACAAACTAATAATTACATTTATTGTGCACATGCTCATTAAAAAGTCTCTCAGCAGAGTTACTTCACTTCCACAGAAAGTCAAGGAGAAAAAAAAATCTGAGACAAGGAAATTACGTTTTAGACTGACAGCTAAGACTTTAATGTCACCCTTTACCGTTAGAAAATGGACACTAAATTTACATTTGTAAATACAATCAATCAATAAATACAACATTGCATCATGCATTACATCACACAAAAAGTACACAATTTCCTTCTGTTGCTTTCAAATAAACATAAAAATGTTCTCTTATTTCATTGTACCCTCAAGGAATTGAAAGAACATTTGCCAAGTCTTCTTGAAAATCAGAAACAGACTTTTGCCTGTTGGCAAGTCTACAATGCCAGACATTGAAATAAATTTGAATAGGTGAAACTTTTTTAAAGTTACATTACAAGAAACTATGACAGTAATGAGATTACTCTGAAGATTGCTTCTCCATCCATCCATTTCCTTCCGCTTATCCAGGGCCGGGTCGCAGGGGCAGCAGCCCAAGCAGAGAAGCCCAGACTTCCCTTTCCCCAGCCACCTCCTTCAGCTTATCCGGGGGAACACCAAGGCGTTCCCAGGCCAGTCGAGAGATATAATCTCTCCAGCATGTCCTGGGTCTGCCCCGGGGCCTCCTCCCGGTGGGACATGCCCGGAAAACCTCGCCCAGGAGGCGCCCAGGGGGCATCCTTGTCAGATGCCCTAACCACCTCAACTGGCTCCTTTCAATTCCCTCCGCGAATCGCTACCTTATCGTGGTGGAGGGGTTTGTGTGTCCCAGGGATCCCAGGGGCTATGTTGTCTTTTGCCCCCTGGCAGGGTCTCCCATGGCAAATTGGTCCTGGGTGAGGGACCAGACAAAGAGCAATTCAGAAGACCCCTATGAAAAGACCATCGAGGGAACAGTTCACCCTGCCCGGGATAGGGTTACCGGGGCTCCGCCCTGGAGCCAGGCCCAGGGAGGGTGCCTGAGGGTGAGCGTCTGGTGGCCGGGCCTTAGTCCAAATCAAATCAAATCAAATCAAATCACTTTTATTGTCACGTCACATGTGCAGGTACACTGGTACAGTACATGCGAGTGAAATTCTTGTGTGCGAGCTTCACAAGCAACAGAGTTGTGCAAAAATACAATAACGTAAAACAAGCAAAATATAAAAATGGCTAATCTAAAAAGTAATAAATAAAATAGTCCATGGGGCCCAGCTGGGCACAGCCCGAAAAAGGGACATGGGCCCATCTTCCTGCAGGCCCACCACCCGCAGGAGGCACCGTAGGGGTCGGGTGCAACGTGAGTCGGGTGGCGGCCAGGAGCGGAGGCCCTGGCGGACCGATTCCTGGCTACCAAGACTGAAGATTGTTTCTGTTTGAGATATTGTATAGTGGGTTCATGTAGGCTACTTCTCAGTATCACATTTGCCTCCATTAGGAAAACAACTGCAGGATTCTGATTTCTTGTAATTTTGTCCTTATTAGTGAAAATGTAAAAAATAGCACAATAAAATATTATTTGTAATCTTTACTTTCAAAAAGGACAAAACACCATAGCTTAAACAAGCTATGTAAACTTAAACTGGTGTGTTAGATGCGATATTATAGTGAGTTGAACTTAATATACTGGCACCAAGGGAAGTGATTACTACTTAAAATCGAATGCAGTTAATATACATATATAGTTGAGCTGATTTGAAAATAAAGCAACACAATGGTGCGGTGGTTAGCATTGTTGCCTCACAGCCCGCCACATGTTAAGAGTTTCAGTTTAAAAGTGTCTCCACAAAGCCTTACACCGGCACTAATTCTTTTCCTACAGATATTCTCTGTGTACAACACAGATTCTCATCTGAGGGATTACACTTTATTTGCAAACCTGTTAAGCCATATGGTAATAGCTAACAGCTAACGTGCAGTTATAGTATCACAAGCTGCACAAGTTGCACCGTCACAGCAGGATTTACATGGTGATGAAGAACATGCAAAAACATGGTCCAAATCCTGCTGCTAAGTCTGTTTAATACTGCTGGAGTTTCATCAAAATTTAAAAAAACAGTGTTTATCACGGACTATTAATATTTTACGTCAAAAAATTATTTCTAGCTTGACTTGATTGTGTGAATGTGTCAGATCTAAGTGCACTTCCTGTGTATCATGTTTAAATGCATCAGGTTAAATGTTTAAGTGTTCAGTGGTGCCACTGTTATGAAAAAATAGCAGTACTGAGAGCGCACTGAGCAGTAAAGTAAGCATATTAACTTAAATCAGTTAAGTCGTTTCATGTCAGCAGCACATGTTCTGCATTTTGCATATTTTTAAATCCTTCGTAACTCTCAGTGACCTGTTCCTCTTGTATGAAGTAGGAGGCACTTGATTAGTCTATTTTGTGCAGAAGAAGAGTTAAATGACGTGTCAAACTCCTACTTTTTATGTGAGTGAGCATAAAGACTGGAACAGAAAACCTGGGGAACAAAGAGCTATCAGTGATTATTTAGGACAGGCTACTTTTTTTGTGCCTAAAGTTGGGAAATTCCTGTTCCTATTACACAACAATAATATCCACTAGTTGAAAGCAAGCCATGCAAATAAGCCTTGAGCTACTCTTTCAAAGTTTTAATATAGTTCACAGCTCCCAAAAACAATGGTCGTCCACTCTACAGTTTAGAGTCTGCAAACTCAAACATACACGCTTTTAGTTTCCAGTCTAGAACGAGGAACCGACAACAGGTCCTGATCAGAATACCTCAGTGAATTGAATGTTATATATGGGTGTAATGTGTGCAGGCATTTGGCCACGCAGACCTCTGAAAGTGATCACCAAGGTTTTTGAAGTTTATGGGGAGCCAGTACAAAGACAACAAAAAGAGGTGTCACATGAGAGCACTTAGAAGAATCAGTAACTAGCTTGGCAGCTGCATTTTGGATCATTTGTAGGTCCAAGATGCGGCTGCGGACGACTTACCTAGGCCAGTGTACAGCGGCCTTGTATTACCATAGTTCAGGTATGAGGAAACAAAGGTATTAATAATGTAGTTTCTAAATCTGAGTTGTACACCATTTAACTTAGATGGGCAATATTTTGTTGATGAAAAAATCAGGATAGCACAGGCTCTTGACCTGCTTCTTTGATTGAACCATTGATGATAAAGAACAAAGATTATTAATCACAGTCGGAACAAAGCTGTCAGATGTTACGATGTTAAACCAAAGCAACTCAATAAATTATGGAATGATGTTAAGGTTTGACCTAAGGGACTCCATGGCAGGACACAGCTAAAAAGGTTTTAATGAACCTTTCAAGAATGTTTAACAATAAGTAGCGCTGAAGTTCAAAGACCAAGAGTTCACTAAGGGAAGTGCTCTTTAAATTAGGTTTCAGGTAAGTACTTCCATTTTTTCTTGTAGGGACAGGTATCCAGTTTCCCACAGGTTCCAGGACACATACGTCTCTGACTGGGACAGAGCAGGAATAGGTCAGTCAAGTTCCAGACACCAATGGGATTTTAGTGAGGAGCGAGAAGACAAGCAGGTAAGTGCACCTGCATGAATCCTCTATGAACCACCGACACACCTGAGCAAGAATGAGCATCGCACACAACACACATCCAGAAAAATAGAGAAGAGACAGAAAAAAGAGCACAAGAAAGATAGAAATTGTGTAAAACAATGGTTGGAAGGAAAATAAAGGAGCTCAACAAATATGATTATAGAGTGTTATGTGAAAAGTGGATTATAATACAATAAGGATGTCAACTTTAAACAAAACAATTACAGGTAGTGTGGTATTTGGTAGGAACGATGTTCTGTGCCTGTCCTTGTTGCCAGTCCAGTAAGAGGTGCAGAGGCCTGGAGCTGCTGCACAGGGTGCTGCTCCCCTTGTAGAAAAAGACACAAGACGAGTCGCTCAAGTTTTCTTTCTACATCACTGTTGAACCTCAAGACTGAAACAAACATGGCACATATTTCACAAAATGTGGAACTATTTTTATAGATCCTGCATAAGCCAAAGGAAAACAAACAAACAAAAATAACTTGGGATTGGGATTGAAGTCCTTGTCATGTAAAACCCAAATAATCTGGCTGCATTAATTCCGTCATACTATTCTTAATATGCCGCCAAAGTATTATTGGATTTGTCCTTGAAACCCACTTACTGTGAATTGATAAGGCCTATTCTTTTTATGTCCCACTCAAACATCCTCCCATGCAATTGCAGAGTGGCATAAGACCTGATTTCCATTTCCATTGCATGATAACAGCCTCGCCTCACTCGTAACAAGCGACCGACAAGGATAAAAGCAAAATCAAAGCCCATCTCAAACAATCTGACAAGACTCATGTTCTGTGTGCAGATTTCTTTAACATGACATCTCGTGTTGCTGCAGAAAAATCCACTGGTAATCATCTGGGCGTTGCCGTAGTGTGCACTGGTTAATGCTTATTAATATATGTTACTCCAATTATAATTGATGGGCTGACTTTGATGCACCGGGATGCAGGTACACACTATGCAGAATCCTTTGAAGGCAGATCCTCCAACATTCCCAGTGTGCTTGCCAACAACGGAGAGCAGAGGCACAGAGGAAAAGGAATGGAAGCCACATTATAGACTCAGTAATGTGGCTCGTCTCGCATCTACTCCTGCTCTGGCTCTAGCTTACACAAAGGAGGGGTGGGGAAGGCGACCAGGCCTCATATGTCACTGTCAGTATACTGGCCTACTTGAATCCAATATGTACAGCAATAAGAGACTTTGTTCAAAGAGATTATTTGGTATTGGATAACAAGCAAAGAAACCCAAAGTGCATTGGTATATGAGAGTGTCACTGCTCTTCTGCACAGGGACTAAACCTGCACGGTACAATCTATTCACAAGAATATACGACCTGAGCGAACAAGAGACAGCAAACCAAAATCTAAGCTTTATTTTCAAAGTGAATAGTTTCCTTATAGGACATGCCGTGATATGTGCCCCACAGCAAGCTAAAAGATTGCTCCTTTATTTATTTTTTTTGCTGATCTTTTGTTTTTGAGCAAATAATTGAATTTGTATAGCTAACGCCTCGGGGACAAGAAGGAAGAAAGAAAGGTGGCGAAGTTTAGGAACCATGTCGTTATAACTTGATACCAGCAAAATCATCAGCATTGCTCATAGATTTGCCAGATTTATAATCAGCAGCACACTCACAGACGGGATTGGCAGACAAAAGCAATGAGGGGGGGATTAGCATGAACATTTTCATTAATTGAATCTCAGTCTAATCAGGAACCCCACTGAACCCAAAGTAATATGAAGCGCAACTCACAAACTACTTCCAAATCTACAGCACAAGCAGAAAGCTTTAGGACAGTGATGCAGTGTGTTTCTCATTGTTTTGGCACAAGCACACTGGATTTGAAATGAAACAGTGAATATGAGGTTAAAGCAGTGACCTTCAGCTTTAAGCAAACTCATATCCGGGAGAGGTTTAGGGCTCATACAGAAGAAAAGGTCTACAGCTTCGACACAGTTCATTAGACGTGGATGCAAAAACCCTTAAATCAAAGCTGAAAGTTAGAACTTTAAACGCATAGTCTTGTTTTCTTTGACCAGAATGGAGCCAAGACAAAACAGTCTCAGTATGGACTAGGATTAGACATTGAAAAAACACAACCCCCAGGCCTGTGAAAATATTTTCATAGAGGTTTTTTTTAAGGAATTAAAACATACTTTTCCAGAGCAGCTGAGTTTTATTATTGTTACAGTGCAGTATGATCCAGTACTCTGGGTCACTATTCCTAATTCTAATGATAGCCCTGGTAATGATTGTTTCAGATTTAATTATGCTTGTCCAGGCTGCACATAACCAAATATGCAAAGTGACTGTTCCTGTTACACTTGCAGATACATGTGCGACATTTTCATCTGCATTTCAAACCCAGCTTCCAGGGGAGTAGAATCATGTTTTCAGCGTTCTTAATGTGCCCATCTGCGTCAAGAAGGATATCCTCATCAGCTCTTCTGCAGCCCAAGACTCACTTTAAGGTGTGTGGTGGAGGTGTGGTCCCTGGCTCAGCTGCAGGGGAGGGGTGGTGCAGTGAGCTCAAGGGGGCGGTGCGGGGGAGGCCACATTTGGTCACGATCTGGTTAATGAGACGTCTCTTTTCTTATAGTGAAGCCGGAGACTGGAGTGCGAGGTGTGATTGGCTGCGAACAGAGAGACCTTACCTGTGAAAGTGCTAAAAAGAACCCATAATTGTTTTTTTTTTTTTTTTTTTTTTTTTTTAAACCTGTCCCGTTTGGTTCTTTTGCCATCAGAATTATTGTCTAAAGGCGAAGAAAGATGCCCAACGGATTTACTTTACCAAATGGACCATCCCAGCCTTGCCGTAATGGTCCATTTGATTCACCTTTTATTGTTTATTTTATTTTGACTTGCTGAATACGGGACAGACTTGACTGGTGGAAAGAAAGGAGAGAAAGAAAGAGGAAAGAAAAACAGCTGAGAAGAGGGACGGGGAGAAGGGCAAAACCAAAACCAACAGAATAAGCAGACAAAAAATACATATATCGATCACCTGGATCACCTGTTGAGAAAGAAAAAAAGAAAGCAAGCAGAAGAAAACGAGAGTAATAAACAACATCACAATGATATATGGGAATATGACAGTAAATACTAAATATTAAACATTATTGTGCAGCACGTAGGATCGACAGCGCACAGTGTGCTTTGAGGTAGGAGCCAAAAAGGGTGTAGTTTGTGTGTGTGATCACCCGTGTGTGCACCTGTGAGCATGAACGCGCTTGTTTTTAAAAGGTTCCTTCATGTAATGATCTGCTAGAGGGTGTGGGGGGCCACTGCCCCGTCCTCCAGGGCATGAAGCAGGTATGGAGGAGATCAAAACTCCAGACATCCAGAGGCCCCCAGAACACAAGAGACCAAGGAAGACCAACAGAGGGGCAGCCGCGCCACTATCCCAGAAAGAGCTGAGGAGAGTCCCAGATGAGGTCACTCAGCAGCCGCGGAGCAGAAGCCGGGGGTTGCAGTGACGTGCCCGTGAGCTCCGCCGGCAGCCAGCTGTGCCTGAGTGACCGAGCCCGGGCCGTGAGGCCGAGGGCACCCCATCCCAAAAGTGGCCCGAGCGAGCCCCAGGCTCCAGGCCCCAATAAGCAGCCGCCAAGGAGTGAGCCGGTGGGTACCTGGGCGCCACCCCGGACACAGAGAACCACCAACGCACCGATGTCTGAGGGCGTCTGCCACCGGCAGGGGAAGTGGTGGGGGAGATGGGCCTCAAACCTTGGAGGGCCTGAGATGTCCCCAGAGAGGTGGCGTCTGATACCCAACCTGACATAAAGACACAGACAAACAGGCACACACAGATACAAACATCTATTCCCACCCTCATGCTCTCATATACAATTACTCAACACTCACCCAACGTGGAGACGGACATAAAGAGACGCTGTACACACAATCACACTCCCCAAGCGTACTCTAAGCCCCGGGTCTAGGTACCCTTGCCCCTGGAGGGGGAAACTGCGCCCAGACCCAGGTGATGTTACCCTTTCCCTGCGGTGGGAGAAGCAGACTGCCCGACTCCGCAGCAGCAGGGAGGCCCCACATTCCAGACCCCAGTCGGACGGCCAACTCCTCCTCCTAGCCCCCCGCCTCCAGCAGGCCGCAGAGAGAACGGGGTGTGGGAAGACTCAAACCTCCCTCCACCCGCTCTTATGTAGTGTTGATGTATGTGTGTTCTAAGGTGCATTTAAAACCCAGGAGGGCATGGAGCTACCTGCCAGAGCAGCAGGTAAGCGTATAGCCCCTCCTGCTAGCCCTCAATGTCTCGTGTATTTAAAATTGAGAGGTGGGCAACGACGCCAGGGGTGAGGTGTACACCCTGATGGTAATTTGGAATCCGTGTAGCGTGCCCACCCCAAGATCCTATATGTATGTGTAATGAGAGTGTGAGTAATGTGAATGTCTAAGTTGTGGGATAAAATTGAGGCAGAGGCAGCCAGAAGGGGACAGAGGGGGATGTCTCCTCTGCACCCTGGTGACACACCCCTACCCCAAGGCCCTGCATGTGTGGGTGATTGTGGTGGAGCGGGAAGAGGGAGGCAGCTGGAGATGGGGAGGGAAGGAAGGGAGGGCAGTGACCCCTCCTGGGGCCAGCTCCCCGCTGACCCCAGTAGGCACCCCCATACTCTGCAACCCGCCAGGGAAAGGGGGGCCCAGGCCCATCCGGACCGGGGCCCAGTGCAGCAACGCCGCCCAGCCCCACAGAGCCCGGGACAGTCCACCCGACCCCACCACAGAGAAAACTGCACCCACCCCATCATCCACTCATCTTCCAGACTACACAAGACAATAGACGCCCAGGCTGAGATCTTCCTCCACCTCTCCTGTATCTCCCCTCCTGCAGAGAGAGTTCCTGAAGAGAGGAAATCTCCTGCAGGATTTGACAACCTCCCCACCAGTTGAAGAGCCCCCAGGTGGTTCGATGCACAGGCGGCACCCTGCGCCAGGACTGGGCCCCCATACACCCACCCGCCCACAACCCCGGCAACACACCAACCAGGACCCAAGCCCCTGAGGCTTGGCCAGGGCCCCAGCCCAGAGACGGAGTGCCCCCAGAACCTCACGCCCATCCCGGACCCACCCAGGGGCAGCCAGGCTACCAGGTCAGTAACCCACGTCCGTCAGCACAGACCCTCCCCTAGCCCTGCTGCACGCAGCCACGAGGAAACCGTCACCTAAGAGCCAACAGAGCCCCTAATTGGCCATGACCGTTATCCCGGGTTGAGCCCCCAAGGAAGATGCTCCCGGGAAACCCCCTGATGCCCTAAGCCCGTCCCTACCCCCACACCAATCACAACAGTGAAGGTGGGACCAAACTAAGACCCCCCCACCCCCACTAGGTGATGGAGCTGATCAAAGGAGCCCAGAGCAATTGATCTGATGTGGTGGCAGAGGCTGTATCAAGACTAATGTAATCTAATAGATAATTTCTATATTGGTTAGAATTAAGATTATTTTTATTTTTCCAGTTCATGAGGACTGTTTTCTTGGCTATGCATAGGGCAGTGAAAACCATATGGGCTATATTCTTTTCCGGAGTGACATTATCTAAGCTGCCCAACAAACATACTAAAGGGGAAGTTGGAATGTTACATTTCAGACACTTTGATAAGTCTTCACATATCTCACGCCAAAACTTCTGAACTGGTGGACAGAACCAAAGAGCGTGGATATAGAACCCATATATAAGAACCCATAATTGTGACAGTGTGTTGGGTCCGTCTTTACACGGTGTTTCCATACTTCTCTCAGGGCACAAACATGTCATTATAAACTGATGTGGTCATGAGGCTTCCTGAGTTTTGGTACTGCGAAAAACCCAAAGGCTGATAGGAACCCTGAAGTAGATCTGACTATAACCTTGTGCAATGTGATTGCCTTATAAAGCACGTTTTTGCACAGTGTGCTAAGAAGAGCACTGTGCAATAAGTGCCTGAAAATTATTTTTCTGCCACGTCTGATTTTTTTTTTGTTTACTCTCATGTCATTTCTCCTAATTGGAATCTGTGCACCTGCTCCTAATTGCATGACCAGATGCAACAGTTCCCTGTTGTTTCGGCTTCATTGTTTGCCAACTGTCGTTACAGCGAAGCAGAAATGATCATTTTTTAAACATTTGTGTGAATAACAAACAATTCATACCACAATTAAATCAACAGGATATACCCTTTATTTAACTTAACTATGCATGTGTGTGACAAATCCAGCCTTTGAGAGGCTTCATGTGTTCGTGGCTTGTAGAGTAAAAGAAATCTGAACCTGCCTCCGATAACTATCTCCGGAGTCTTACACAAGTATGGAGTGGACAGACATATAGATCTTACTGACCACTCAAGGGTTTTACAGTGCAAACCACATCCACCCAATATTTTTTAAATTCATTGCACTCTGTCTCACATCCGCACCAATTTAAAATCTCCACCACAGTGGGAGGAAGCCAGAGTACACGGAAAAGACCTGCACAGGTGCATAGAAAGGCCCCAGCCATCCAGCAGGACTTAAGCAGTAGCCTTCTTGCTGGAAGGCATCACTGCTAACCATTGCACCGCTCCGCTCCCATGTGTGCAACCTTGCCTCAGGTTGGGCCCCAGTATGAAACTGCCTACACTTTTTAGATGTCAGTTTAGACTTTTGGTCTTATGGAATATGCCTGGTTTTAGCAATATGTGCATGTACACAAATGGCTTCAGGAGGTAATTTACTGCGGGTTATTGTACTGGGAATAGTGGACAGACTCTATGGGTTTTTAATGCTTTCTATCATATCACAGCTGTTGAATTTACTTCCCTGCCTCATTTGTTCTTCACCCCCACAAGCCTAAAGACAGTCAGTTCAAATGAGCTGAATTCAACCAAGGCTTCAGTCACACAGCCTTTAAGAGTGGTAAGCCTCTGGCGACATCCAGTTGCTAGAGAAAAATGTATATTCCCTGATGGATTAGCGAGTGGTTGCTCGAGGTTTCTGACTGACACTAGGTGGCACTAGAAACCTCCCGTGATTGCTTAGGTTGTCAGAAAACGCCTGCTGATGGGTGGTGCCACCATCTGCAAACAAGCTGTAGTTCATTTACTTTACTGACAAGCCAGCATCTTCCACACCAACTACCCATGACTGTGGCAACCACCTAAAGCAATAGCAAGGAGGTTTTCAGTGCAGGACTGTATACTTCGTTGCAACCAGTTGCATGCTAGCAACCTCCAGCAACCATTCACCAACCGGTTGCAGAACAAACTTTTCTCTGGAGAGTGGTGATTATCAGGGGGGCACTGACCACTCTGTAGGCCTGTGTGAATGGGGCTTTAGCAACTATCTAATCACTTGAAACCACTTTCAGGCTCCTGCATAGAGAAGTCAAGGAGTTCAAAGTTTTGAACCTGCATGAAGTAAGTGTTTCATTTCAGTCCACTGAATTTGCTTTGTTTGGGGTTTTGTTTGCTAATTAGCTGCCACGCCTTAAAGATTCTGAAGTTGCTGCTACATTGATTCTTACTCTACTATCCGGCAAGAAGTAAGTTTTAAAGCTATGTCTCTTTCCTAGTTATTGCCAAGCTTTGAGACTGAGTCATCACAAATACATCACTGCCACTTCGGGTCATGGGTCTATAAAAGCCTTACTTATTGCTTCTTTAAAATGAAAACACTAGCTGAACCTCTGATGTAAAATGAGCAGGCGTACAGTTTCAGCGTATGACGGACAGCAAATATATCTCAATAACACAACACTTTGGAGGCAGTAAGGATTTTCGGAGCTGGGTCAGACGACAGAGGCGCTTCATTTTGCCAAGCAGGAGTACATCAAAGTTTGACGAGAGCCTTGTTTTTGATGCACTTCTCATAGCTCCCAGATTTGTGTCGCTCCAGTGCACATGGTGGAGCTCCCTCAGTGGATGATCTAGTGTAACACTTAAAAGTCAGCCGACTGGTTTTATAACCACATTAATCACTGCTGCTCCCGCATGCTCTGCGGCCAACCTCAGCCACTTGTGGAAGGGAAAGAACTCTGTGAGGCTTTTCATGAATTAAGACTCAAGCAGACCAGAGGGCAGCCAGTGGCACATCCCGGTACCTCAAATGATTTCTCTCTGTCACCTTGCTGTAAAGTTCCGTGTTGCACGCTGACACGAAGTTGTCTTGCCATTTCTATTTCGTTTTATTACTTGGCTTCCACTTGATATCTTTGGTGTCTTTCTTCTTCTTTACTTTCAAATAACAGAACAAGGACATAATATGGATGCAAAAGCACATTTTTATTTGCTCTGCATAGAGACTTCATATTTCATATTACCCGAGGAAAGTGTAGAGATAAGAGAACCTTGCGTGAGATATCGGTGTCTCCATGTGACAGACAGACGTGAGTCCGATCTGGAACAGTGTCATGTGATTAGTTAAGATGAATTTATTGTCTCCCATAGGAGACAATAAATTCATAGAAAACTATTCTGAATGGGGCAACTGCTGCACCCAAAAAAAGAAAAATCAAGAAAACCACCCACAGATGGACCCACAGACCTTGAAATAACTAAGAATGAATAAATAATAATAATAAAAATGTTGGTAGTCCTTTTTCTTCCTTTTCATAGTACATTCTTTCTGGAAATGTGTTTACACCAAAACCTTGCTATATTAAAATGGCCAGCGTATGTACAAAATTATCTCTGTGAGCCCAAATCTCAGGTTTCAGACTGCTTTAAGCCATAATTGACACCATGATGTCAACCACTGGCTTTAAACTTTGAATATTTAAGCCAAAAAGTTAATGGACTGCATTCATCTATCTTAACTTTTGTTGTGGAAGTTTTCCATTTAAATAAAGCCTGCAGACAAGCGGTGAGTGGTAGCTAACATTCTTTAATTAAAACAAAGAACAGAAAACCAAGCTTGGTGGCGAGCCTGCATGATCGCGGAGCAGACGGTCAGCAGAGTCTCTCTGAGCCTAGCATGGCTCTCAGTTAAATACCTTCTCCAAGAACAAAAAGCAGTACACAGCTGTTTCACACCTTAAGGTTCACACTCCCTTGCTACCTCCCAGAGTCGTCTAAGGCTACATCCACACTAGCCCGGACTTTACACACTTTACACTTTACACTTTACTTTAGCATTTTCAGTCGTTTTCACAGAGTTGCGCGTCCACATTGAAACGGCCCAAAACACTTACCTTCCAGTACTGCGCATGCGCAAAAGCGAGTGAGAATTAAAGAATTTGAAGAATCTGGAGCATGTAGAAACTGATATTCATCTTTTTTAGGGCTGTCAAAATTAAGAGAAATCAAAACAACTGCTGTATAATGCCCTCCTCTATCTTTGTTTAATTGGTCACATGACTGTAGTAGCGGTTTTTGATACGGGCGACACGGGCGGTTGCCCGGGGCGGCATCGTGGTGGGGGCGGCATCAAGAGCATCGGCAAAAAAAAAAAAAAAAAAAAAAAAAAATTGCTCGTACTCATGCTGCCCCGACATCAGCCAGCGCATATTGGGAATGGCATAGGCAGTTTTCTACAGCGCATTTGCGGGGAGTGAAGGGCGCCCTCCGTTTGCGAGGTGCGCCTGCTGCTTGCGGCACAGGGAGGAGAGGGCGGGGCGGCGGGTGATTCTCTGGCTGGCTGGAGCAGCATCTAATAACCAACTCGCAAAATAAAACAAAATAAAAGTGTTCGCCCGGGGCGTCAAACAGGCTAGGACCGCCACTGCATGACTGCATCACATGACTAAAATGCGTCATTGTTTTAGAAAGTCTGCGTTTTCGAGTGTCCACACTGCGACGGGACAGCTGCGTTTTGAAATGTATGCGTTTTCAAAAGGCTGCGTTTTTCCTTGAGGAAAACGCCGTCTCAGTGTGGACGGAAGGCCAAAACGGAGAGAAAACGATGCGTTTTCAAACGAAAACGCATTATTCACATTTTTCACATTTTCAAACGAAAACGCATTAGTGTGGACGTAGCCTAAGAGACAAAAGACTCTTCCTGTGGAGTTGTCTGCTTCCCCCCAACTTCCTTACCAGACCCCCACCATCTGTCTAACTGCATGAGTGTGAGACATGCTAAAATCCAGTGGCACTAATGCATTATACAATAAGATAATGTGAATAATACATAAATAAAAGAAATTCTTATACACTTTCTTGGTCAATATACTCTGATACTTTGTACTTGGAGCTGAGTGATACATTACTAAAATGCTGCAATTATCAAAACTGGAATGCTAAATTTTTGGACTGGCTGGACCTTACAGCAAGCTGTGTTATTTGTTAGATATTTTCATTAAAACTCCTTAAAACCACAGCTTAAAGGTCTAGTTTAGGGTCTTGAATTAGGTAGAGGTTTTAGTTTTGGCATACCACCAGACTGAAATGACCACGCCCTTGATTTTAATCCTTAGCAGACTCCAGGTGAAAAAAATCAACACCTCGCGGTTGTTATGAAGGAGGAAATTAGCTATAAAGAATAAAACAGAAATGCTCTAAGCCTGTTAGTTTCATGGGTAAATTTGTGCATCCAATAATGCAATGATTGCAAAAATTAACATAGTGATTCAAGTGGGAGAAGCCCCACCCACCTTCTCTCAAATCTTCTGTTTGAAAGGGGCAGCCAATCAGAAGAAATGGAAGGAAGCTAAAATGTCTTGTTTCTGTCATAGCAAGCACAGCAGTTAAGTGGGAGGTGGCATGTTAGGATTCCACAGGTAGCTGGAGTTGGAGGCAGGTGAGTATCAAGCAAATCCTTCTCAGAGATTGCACAGGACCTGTGAGTAGATGGTAGTGTAAGGCAGCAACAAACAACTTGCTTTGTTGTGAATCTTGGTGATATTTTGTGTTTATGATGATCACATGATGCATGGAAAAAAAAAAAGCTGCCATTTGATCACATTCACTTTCTAGGACATTTCATCATAGGTGTCTGGCTTGTGTTAAGATCGTCATCAGCTGCCACTAATCAAAGGACATGAAACAATATTCTGTTGTTGTTGTGTGTTTTATAGCAGGCTTGAATACTTCCAGTACCTCTGACTGCTCTGAAAAGCCATTCGAGGGGGACAAATTTGAAGCTTTTTCAAGTGTGCACTTATGGGCATTGCATGCTTCCAGAGGGATCTGCGCTTATCGCTGGGCTTTTTCGAACATTCTTCCTCCCAATCCTCGTAACTTTTTGCGTGTCTCTCTCAGTTTTGTGGCCCTTTCACCCTGAAAATAACCAGAGACACCCAACTCCCTGCTCGCAACAACTGTGAGTGCCTCTTTGTTGTCTCAACAATGCATTAAGTGTGAAGTGAATCCCCCTGGCTGCTTCCAACAACATTTCACCATAACCAGCTGGCAGACAGAGGCACTTATTGTGCTCTATGTGGAGTCAAAACCTGAACTGTCTGATTGGCACCTCATTTATTCAGTCTAATGGAAGGAGGTGGGCCCTTGGGTGAAGGGGAACCACACAGGTGCACAGAGTGAGTGACAGGCCTGTTACATTGTTAAAGACAGTCCCCTGGCCTTGACTTTGTTGCACACACACCAAACAGCTGCTCAAACAAGGAGGAATTAAAAAGAATTAGAAGTAGCGGCTTTTTAGCTGGGTGGAGTAACTTTATATGAGGTGTCATGTTGCCCTTCTTTTGTTGTCAGCACTAAGCTCTTTGAAAGTGGGTCAAAGAGTAGGTTAAATGAAACAAATCCACCGGGAGCTGTTAAATACGTGCGCTACAGTGTTAAAAAAGTGTTTAGTGCCCATTCTGGAATCAATTTTTGGAAGTGAAGACATTTCTGAAGTGTGATTCTTTAAATAGCACAGCTCCACGTGTGGCTCATGCTTCTCCTTTATCTCGTTTGATTCACGTGCGATCGGAAATTAAAAAAGGGAAATCATCACGATGCAGTTTGTTCCCTTTGTGAAGGTGGAATAAAAGCTTCACTTTGAGTTTGCGATTGTATAGGAAACTCTGACCTGCAGACAGGAAGAAAAGACAGCTTCCTACAACCAAGTTGACCAATTAGAGAGACCAAGTTGCCATGACGGAGAAGCAAGCACGGAGCTATCCGCTGTACTGTAGAACTAAATGACTACAACAAATCGCAGTGATGCGAGCCAGACATCGCTGTGCATTTACACACACACACACACACACCTACACACACACATACACACACACACACACACACACACACACACACACACACACACACACACACACACACACACTCACAGATGGCATAAAAGGCAGCTTCTTGGTTGGAAGTATGAACGAGAGCGACTCCGCACCTTGATCTTTGTCGATGTTTGCATGTGTGAGCAAATGTGTTATTAAACTCAGCTCAAACCCACTGCTGAATAATGCTGCATTAAAAGTCTGAGGTGCAAATCCTTTACACTACTGACACTGAACACAATCCGTTACAGCTCGATGGTGAAAAGCTCTAAAAGCCATAAAATGAAACTGTATTTAACAGCTCACATTGCCATGAACCGCTAACACTTTCACGCCGCTGTATCGGTGCATCATCATGAACGTTACCTTTAGCACCCTATCTAAAGCAATCTGTGAAGTCATCAAAGAAACCCAGCGGAGTGGAAGACTTTGTTTGTGCTGCTCTCTCTGTTAGATAGGCTGGATCTGTCTTTTTTTTCTTTTTTGCAAATGCTCTGCCTAAACAGGCCGTCCTATTGAAGATTTAAAAAGCTTTTCTGACAGTTCATGCTTTATGTTAAAATTACCTCTCGCTTTCATCCCCCTGTGTAATTCCAATTCTGTGGCTTCCTTGCTTGCATGCTACACAAACACACACACACACATACACACACAAAGGCACAATTTATGTATTTATTCATTTTCTCTGCAGCATGTTCAAAGCGATGTACACATCACCCCCTCTTGACGTGTGAAGCTCAGGTTTTTAATTATTCATTCGCCAATATTTAAAGCAGATATATTTCAGCACTTTTCTGCTGACAACCTGGGCTTAAAGCAGAGTAAAACGCAGGACAGTTTGAGTGTGCAAACAGCTCCTACAGGGTAGTAATATCATTTCAGCTCCCTTGTCTCGTCACTCTTCGTCATGATTTTGAGCTCACTTTGACACGATGGAATAAATCACTTTACCCTCTAGATAACGCTCGCTTTGGCTTACAGATCATCACGAGCTACCTCATCGTGCATTTTGACACCGCGAACACGAGCAGCGTGCTGCAGATTGGCTAAATTTTGGAACGTAGGTCAAAATCTCCTTGAGCCGAGTCACATACAGCCAACTGTGGGGTAACACTTCAACGCCTCCTTTGACGTCAGTGGTCTGACGCCCTAATTCGCAGACTTTACTTTGCGTTTTGCCTGCAGTTCTTCAGCATTAACTGATAAAGAAGAAACGCATTTAGCAACAGAGCTGTGAGTGACACACAGGCAAACTTGAGGACAACTGCCTGAGGCTAACACAGGAGGACGTGTTCATAAAAGAAGAAAGAAAAAACAAAGAATAAACCCAAAACATATTTTGTGCTCCCCCAGGTTGTAATCAACAAGTTGACTATGTTAAAGAATCAGATCAGGAAAAAAACAAAAAGCTCTGAAGAGCAGAAAGTCTTCTAAGAGAATGGGGTTTTAAAGCTGCTTTGTCATTCGAGTCAAGTTGGGGGCAGTAGAACAAGCTGTAAATGCAAAACTCACATAGTATTACCCTACAGAGCTGACAGCAGAAAGAAAACATTTGCATTTGTTTGTCCTGTCCGTGGCCACATGATGGATGTACTTGCATTACATACACTCTTCTCTTAGCTCCATCTTCCTCTCCACCTACTTCTTAGAAGCATATCTGTCCAGCAGGCTGCTAAAATGTTCCCATCGCAGTTAGCTCAGCATTATTTTAGGCAGAAGAGATTTGTGAGTCCATCTGCAGTGCTATAGTAGGCATAGCTCTGTTCTTGGTACTCCACATCCTTCCATCTACATATACATATATATATATATATATATATATATATATATATATATATATATATATATATATATACACATATAAGTGGAAAGCCTAGAGTGAAGACACCACCAAGGCACCCAGCACAAAACAAAGCATCACTGAAAGAAGACATTCAAAAGGAAGGACCTGAGGTTTGCAAAGGGGCTTGCAGACATGGCAAAACTGTCTTGAATGGAGCTTAGATAGCACACCCCACATGAGATTTTTCTAGTAGGATGAGCAAATTTCATTGGCAGTGGGATAAGCTGTTATCAGCTGATTTACCAGGACTGCCTTATCATTTGTCTGTCCATTGCTATTGGAATTGGTCAGTAAATGCTGTGGTTTGTGATAGTGCAGGGGTGCAGTATGTTTAGTGGAGAATATGCACTTTCTGACAGATGGTGATATATTGTTGAACTCACAGGTGTAAACCTGCAATCAAAGAAGGTGTGAAGTAGCAGGAAGTGAAGGGATAGAGGCCCTTCACTTCACCTAGTGGCTCGTGTATTGGCCTTGGGCCTTGTAAACACTATGCTTGCTCTTGGCTGTGCTGCATCTTGCCGTTCTTTGCTTTAGGCAGCTTGCATTATTTGGAAGAGAGCCTTGAGCGCCCTGAGTTGAAACAAATTCAAGTCATTGTTTTTGTTTTGTCATTCCTTTTCTCTGTGCACCAGTTGTATTAATGCTGAAACGGGCCTTGAGGGGGATCTACAGCAGCTTGGACGTAAAAGAGAGCTGTTTTGTAACCATTCTCCTGTTTTATATAATACTCGCTTAGCCAAATCACACCAACCCAACACAATAAATAACAGCTGGCCATGTGACTGACAGCAGATCGTCAGTAATTCTGCGGTCGCCTGGCAACAGTGAAAGAAAAACACACTATGAGGCTCAATTTTTCTGTGTGTAGGTTGCTTCCCGAGATTTAAAATAGTAATCTGTTTTATTTCTGTGGATTTCCAAAAAGTCAGTGCAGCTCACTGCTGGTGTTCAACCTTCAGTTCGTCCCGTGTGTGTTTTGTCTTCCAACACCTTATCTGTGAGCTCCTGCTCTGTTTACACTGCAACTGTCACCACGAGTGGTGGCTACATCACGGACAATTAATTACAAAGGAATCCATCAGACCTTTAGTGATTACGTTTTATGGTAATAAGGTTTAATCACCGTAATGCTATCTTAACTAAATTATGATGAGATGCCCTATTAGTGAATACATGAATACATTATATGTGATTATTAATTTCATCTGCTGTACAATACGCCATTGTTATTTGTTTAATTCATTAATGTGTTCTTAAGCCAGCTTAGAGCCATAAATGTCTCATGATTGAATTAATTGTGTCATTTGAGCAGTCAATCAAATCATTATTATTCTGTCATAGGTGCTAGACTAGTGTGCCCCATCTCACCCTATCCCTAACATCCTCCTTTGTCACACCAACCCTCTGCATTCCCTCCTTCGCCACATCCATCAGTTCTCTTTGTGGTCTTCCTGTTTTCCTGGTGGGAGCCAACTACATATTCAAAACCATGCACATGTCAAAACCATCTCAGCCTAACTTTGTCTCCACATCGTTCGACCTGAGCTGCCCCTTTGATGCACTCATTTCTAATTCTGTCCATTCTGGTCACTCCCAGTGACATTTTCAGCTCTGCCACTTCCAGCTTGGCCTAATGTCTTTTTTTTAGTGCCACTGTCACCAAACCATACATCCTAAAAGGTCTAGCTACATGTTGTGAATCTTCTCTTTCACCCTAGCTGATATCCTTCCATCAAAAATAACCTGTAACACCCACTCCTCTCTGCCTGCACTCTCTTCTTCAACTCTCTCTGGTGCACTTCCTTGCTCTGGGAGAATGACCTAAGATATTTAAATTCATCAACCTTCACTAATTCTACTCCTCACGTGTTCACCTTTCCACCTGTCTCCCTCTTATTCACACATGAATCCTGTCCTGCTTCTACTGACTTTCATTCCTCTTCTCACCAGTACATACCTCCACATCTCCTGGCTCTCATCCACCTGCAGCCTACTTTTACTACAGATCAGTGTCTGCAAACATCACAGCCCACAGAGACTCCTGCCTGACCACATCTGTCAGCCTGTCCATTACCAATGCAAAAACGAAGGAGCTCAGAGCTGATTCCTTATGTAATCCCACCTTCACTAGAACACATCTGTCACTCCTAAGGGACATCTCACAGCTGTCTTGCTGTCATACAGCTTTTGTACCACTCTCACATACTTTTCTGGCACTCCTGACTTCCTCATGCAGCACCACACTTCCTCTCTTAGCTCCTTATCATTTGTTTTCTGTAGATTAACGTCAAAGTGCAACTCCTCCTCCCTTTCTCTGCACTTCTCACAGCACTCTCAAATCCAACATTGCATCTGTAGTGCTCTTTCTCTGCCATACCGATGCTCACTGATCATCACCTCTGTTCTTAACGTAGCTTCAACAACCCTTTAACACAGTTTCATGGTGTGGCTCATCAGCTTTATTCCTCTGTTGTTACTACAGCTCTGTACATCACCCTTGTTCTTGAACACCAGCACTAGTACACTTCTCTTCCCTCACTCTCCAAGTTTGTGATAAACAGTCTGGTCAAAAAGTCCACTGCCCTCTCTCCCAGACATCTCCACACCCCTGCAGGTATGTCATCTGGATCAACTGCACTCACTTCCTTCCGACTAATCCCCCGTATTTCCTGATTCTGTCTTTGTCTCTCATTTTCTTCTTTCAGGAGCTCCTCAAGATACTCCTTCCACCTTTTCAGCACACTCCCTTCACTCATTAGCATATTTCCATCTCTGTCCTCAATTACCCTAACCTGATATATACTGTTTGCAGCGAGATCTCTCTGCCTACCCAATCAATACAGGTCCTTTTCTCCTGGACACCGAGGAAGCAAGTAAGGACTTGAATTGACTGGCTAGGCAGTGAGATCGAGCAAACCCAATTCCAAACAAATTGGAATGGTCTTTAAAATGTGAATGAAAACAGTCTGCAATGATTTGGCAAGTGGATAGACACACTGACAATAGATCATCGGAAACAAAAATACTGTTTAAACTGCAAAAGTGTAAAATTTTAAGAAAAATATTTTTCTGCTTTTACATTTGATTCCAGCAACAAAAGGTTGGAAAGTCAGTGGTACTAAAAAGAACTTTTTGTCCCTAAACAAGTTAATTGGCTGCAGGTCAGTAACATGTTTGGGTATAAAAGAGCGTCCTACAGAGGCAGCGTGTCTCAGGAGTAAAGATAGGCAGAGGTTCATTGGTCTGTAAAAGAAATTGTTTAGAAATTACAATTACATTTTTTTTTTTTTACATTTCATGCACTGGTAATCTGCTAATTGCATTGTCATCCCACATGAACAGGAATTTTTCTCATAGTCCTGGTAAACATAAACTGTGACAGTACACCCATAGATTTATCTTAGATATCAAATATTGGTATTTTAAAAACAAATCTAATTTTAGTTTCATATTTCCAAAGTGCAGTGTTCTTGAGAGAAACCTTGCTTGCACATATTTAGAAAATAAACTAAAATATATATTAGGAAACTGACATTTTTAAAGTTATGGCTTTACTTATCTACATATATGTCACAGTACTGAGTCTGCAACCCAGTATTTGTGTTTCAGATCTTGATTTGATATTCTTTGATGATTGTTATTCCTGGTTATGGATATCTTTCGTTTGTGCTTTCTTAGTTCTTCCTTCCTTTGTATTTTCTTAGCCTGTGTTTAGTCTCTGTCCCCATGTTTTCTCTGTGCCTGTCCTGATCCCACGTCTCATGTCTGGTCACCCTTGTCTCTACATTCCCTCTGTTCCCGAGTTAGTCATATCTCAGTGTGAAATCCTTGTCTCTGAGTCTGTCTTTATGTATGTGTCGTGTTTCCTGTTTTATTTTGATAGTCCGTGTCCTATGTCAGTGTATCTTGTTTTGCTTCCTGTGTCTCGTTATGTCGGATTAGCTGTGCTTTCCTCCTGTTTTCTGTTCCTTCGTTACTCCCTGGTGTATTTAAGCCCTGTTTTTCTCTCTTAGTTGTTGTGTTGTACCCTGACTATGCTCTGTGTTTCTTCCTGCTGTGTTCCAAGTCTGCTCCTAGTTTTCAGTTCCTTGTTTATTTTCTAATGTTTTAGTTTGAGTTTCTAGTTTTGCTTTGTGTTTGGAGGTGAAGTTTTCCAGCATTAAAGCTGCTGTTTTGAGTTTGCTCCTCCATTAATGAGTCCTGCATTTGGGTCCTACATCTTGCTTGCCACACAGCACACCATGACGATATATCGGTCTGTTGTGAGCAAATGGGTTTTGGTTATTTTCTCTGTTGTATTGTAATACTCAATAATAAAAATAGTAATTTTCCTGTCTTCTGTAAAACTCCTGCTTTGTTTCTCCAGGTAATCCTGGATGCTTAGCCCTGAGGACCTGACCTGACCCTGATCCATTTGTTACACTGAAATAATGAATGCGCTCTTTGTTTTTTATGACTCATCATAAAATGAATTCTTGAGCATTTATACACAAATGTACAAGGTCAAAACAGCTACAGCAAGATTAAAGCTGATTTACATACTTTTAACCTTCTGTACTGTCTTGTTCTTCTTTAACCTTTTGTCTCTGCTCTGGCGAGCTGTTGCCGTATTTCTATTGTTGGTGTGGTGCGTGACCAGAGGCCTGTACTACAAAGAAGGATTTTTTCCTATCCAGGTAACTTCAGGGTCAACCCTGGGTGCTAGGAAGGTGAATCATGTCTTACTAAGGTATATTGGCATGGGAACTATTGCTTCAGAACTAGCCTGCTCCGAAGGTTATGTCCTATATCAGACATCAACAGTTATGAAATCACCACCTACTGACCAAGCAGTTCTCTGGAAAACAGCATCACCATTCCTGGAAGATGATGAATGAATAATTACGAATTATTCATTCATCAGATTCTCCTGTGTGTTAACTTCATGTTGTATTTTAGTTTTAAAATAAACATGACACTGATGAAAGTCTTTCTGACTCAATAAAAGAAGAGTTTAAAAAAGTCATACACATCCTGAATGTCCTTTTTAGGACAGGGGTTTGTATCCGCGTGTTAGTGTAGCAAATTACTTACTTTACAGACTAATTAAACAAAGTAACACTTTGCTTTTTTTGAGTAGCAACAACAGCAACACTGCAAACTGAACCAACCTGTCAAGCTGTGATGTCAGATTACTCATGCCACCCTTTATGAGCTTCAGCGTCTGTATGAATTGAGGGTCTTTTCAGGGACACAAATCATCATTTTGGACATTTCTTCCATGTTTAGTTCCACATGCTTTCATCAGAGCAAATGTTTCGTTTTCCTTAAAATGATCACAAATAGATGTGGATGGGCAATTCAGATTGTTCGATTCTGATTTACAATGGCATTGTCGTGTGTTTGGGGTATGCTGCGCTGGGGTATTGCCTGCAAAACAAATTACCCGACATGACTCGAGTTTACTCTACTCCGCAGAGCTTTTGTTTGTTGTTGTTGTTGTTTGTTTTTTTGTCGAAGCTGAAAAGGGGACATTTGTTGTACAGCTTGTTACATGCATGCAACACTCCAGATTTTCCCCCATTTGCTTCCAGACATGCAAGCTAAGGTCTACAAGTGTTTGGGTTTATGGAAATGAAATGCAGAAGCACAGTGCTTTTGTTTTCACTCATATTTTTCCTAAGTTAAAATAAAAGATGAAGAAAAATTGAAACAATGAAACAAAATTTGAAAGAAATATGCCATTTCTTTCAAATTTTGAGCAAAAAAAGTATTTTTTAAGATGCACCTGTCAGGTGCGATGCATCAGGAAGCCGATTAAACAGCATGACTGTCGCACAAGTGTTGTCTGGACTGGCCACAATAAAGTGCCACTCTGAAAAGCAGTTATCAGACATATGCCACGAATGTTGTGAGTTTTGGGGGTGTGTGCAGTTGACACGCTGACTACAGCATTGTCCACCAGATCTGCTGCCTGTGAACTGAATGCTTCATTTCCCTATCGTCAGCCTTCTGCAGCGCTGTCTGAGAATTTGGCAGTACTTTCAACCGCCCTCGCGACCACATACCACATATAACCATGCCAGCCTGGGACTATACCACATCCAGCTTCATCATCTGCAAGGCTGTGTGAGGCAAGCCACCTGGACAGCTGAGTCAATATTTTTGCTGGCTTTTTTTCCCTCCTGCCTTCAAATAGCCTATAATATACCAGGCCTTCTCCAGTTTTGCAGCAAAACAATCGCTCACACATTCATGCAGTTCTTTTAATACTAAACTACTGCACAGCACTTTTCCTCTCACTTACACTCACATCGGTATTTTGTCTGCAGGAGCTGTGTTGATTTCTAACTGTACTGGGTGTGTACTTTACTATGGTAAAACCACAAAGTGAGGCGATAACCAGCTTCAACCAGCTTATCCCAATTGTCAACGTTAGGGTAATAGTGCAGGGCCCAGTTTTTATTGCTCTGCTACCATTCAACAGGTCTAAATGCATACTGGTCTATTATATATAAACTAAGTGGTTGTTTATAATTAGATGCCTTTGCTTTGCCTGTAAATATAACTGTTGGCGCTGTTATCAACAGATTTTTTAAAGCTCATTTTCGCCAGTGCATAATGACATAATGTTTGTGTACTTTGTGTGTAATGGTGCAACAACATGCTAAAAAGTAAGACCCTGCGAGTGTGGTGTTAGCTTTGCCCACTGGCCTTGATAGTCAGTTACAGTGTTGCTGTTTTTTTCACAATCATTATTTTTTTGGAAAATGTAGATTTAACTGATTTTTAAGGCCAAATAGCTTTTAATATACAGAAAATATAAATCTCTTTGACTTGAGAGTCCTATACTCATTTACATTATGATACAAAGCAAATGATTAATTTACATTTATGTGCTGTCATCAGCACGGTATCCTCTCAGTGAAACATGATCCCAGTGTGGCCCACAGTCTATAAGGGGGAAAACATAATCTAAATCCGCAATGACAGCAGGGAGTGGCTGCAGCTAATGTGGGGCTGGTCATGCAATCTCAAAGGAGGAAAACGCAGAAGAAGCAAACTAACTAAGGACGCACACAAGTATTGCTTTCAAAATAAACCAGGAAAGACAAAGAATATCAAATGAACTGACACCAATGCAAAATTACACAGAAAGGTAAATAAATGCATAAACAAATTAAAAAGAAACTATTGTTTAATGTTTGTTGTTTTAACAGAAATGCATACATGTGTTTTTCACATTTTTGCTGAATTAAATGGCACATTTACTATTCTATCTAATTTAATAAGCTTGTGTTTATTATTTGTTATGAAGTTGTATAATACACTTAAGCTTTAGATATAGAGATCACAAAGTCTTATGATAAAACTTTACATAAAGATACAAAAACATACATTGTAAACTGCTACACATAGATAAAAAACAGAAATACTCCACCCTTGAAATACAGTGGTGTGCAAAAGTCTCGAGCCACCCCTCATTTCTTTTACATTGTGCTTCCAAAACATATCAAAAGTGTGCAAGTGGTGACCAAATGTTTGGATTTTACAAACTCTGTTTTTTCCTTATATTCTGTATTTCCATGTGTGCTTGCACGTTGCAATAAATTACTAGACGCATTTTGCAGTTTCGTAGCAAAATATGAAGAACAAATAGGTGACTCAATACTTTTGCACAGTATTGTGCATTCAGTCTTATTGTAATGAAGCTACAATAAACAAACACGGTGTCAGGAGGCACTATACAGCAGGGATTATTATGACAAGGAAAATCTCAAAAAAATGACTTAAAAACTGACAGCTTAGTAATATTTCCATTTCACTGTCTATTGTGTTTGTGAATCAGTCATTTACGCCTTTGTCTCATTGTGGACTATTGTAATGACTCTGTTCAAGCTGCTCAACAAACTGTCATTGAAGAAAGTGGGGCGGGAAGTGGCAGCAAGAATCATCGTCCCACATCTGTCAAGAAACGAGGGCCAAATTCAAGAGTCTGCTGGTTAGTTAAAAGGCTCGCTGTAAAGCAGCTGCCAGATTTTGAAACGTAAACTGTTGAAGCAGAAAATTCATTTGACCTGTGCTTTAAGGATGCGGTCATGGGGTTTAACACTTTTACATCGCTAAAGATCCAGATAGAAAGTTCAATTTTATACCTAGACAGAAACATGTCATTAAATGAATGATGTTGGTATTTATTTCTGCTGTATGACAATGCAATAAAAAAGCAACATTATTCACAAAGCACTTTGTCTTAATTCACCAAATTTACAGATATGGATTTGTGTATTATGCTAATAGCAGGCTATTGTAGCTTGAGCCTAGCCCCAGCCTGATATTGGGTGTGTTTGCTTTTTACTGAAGCCACGCCCCAAGATTATTATAAGTTATGACTTTAGTGTAAAATGTAGACCCCTCCCAGGGGTTATTCACAAAGCAGTTTGAGTATCTCATGCTAATAGCAGGCTAATGTAGTCCGAGCATAGCCCTAAGCAAGATATTGGGTATCCTCGGTTCTTTTGGAATTTAAGCTTCAAATTCAAGATCAATTCGAGTTATGACTTAAGTGTAAAATGTAAAAAACAAACAAAAAATCCCCCACTTTATATTCATAAAGCAATTTGTGTTAATTTACACGTATAGATTTGTGTATCTTGTGCTAATAGCAGGCTATTGTAGCGTGAGCCTAGCCCCAAGCAGACATCGGGTATGCTTGCTTCGTTCTAAATCCACACCCCAACATTATAAGTTAGGACTTATGTGACACCTCTTCAAGCAATTGTAGTGCCTCTTGATGTGATTTGACGTGTTTTCTGTAGCTCGCTCTAGAACCGCATGAGGCTTTATACTATAACATGCATATATGCAGTGTGCTGTAAATAAACTTTGATGTGTAAAATCTGTGGAGTTCCCCTTTAAGCTGCGGAGGTTTTGCTCATTTTGTCCCTGCATATCTCACAAAGCTTATGCCTTTGGGGCAAGATGTGCCCCAAAGGGGCCAAAAAACCTTTTTTCATTCCTCTGGACAAACATAAAGTCTAAATCCTAATGTGTCACTCTGACCGCAGTCTCATGGTCATATCTCATTGTATCGCAGAAGCTTCTAGGACTTCTCCCATCCTTTATCTGTTATAATATAACGGCACACTCCAGTGATCAACCTCCCTTGTCCTTTCATATTGTTTTGAAACGCGAGGAACAGATGTGGAAAAATGATGGAACTGCTGTGTTTGCTCTGAAGATGAACAAAACAAAAAACTGCGCTGGAAGAAGTCAGCATTTCTCCGGCATATAGTGCCCTAGAGCGAAAGAAACCGAACACCACGGAAGACTGTGCATTTGATCTATTATTTTTTATGACGCAAACACATTTAGAAGTACGTACTGAGTCATTCAACAGTGAGAGGATTATGTTGTCCCTCGCCACCATGGTGCTGAGCAAAAGTGAGCCCTGCAGCAATCAGTTCAGGAAGCTTTAGCATCAGCCTTCTCTAAACTCAAGATGTCCTGGACTTTTTCTGCTGGTGCCACACAGTGTACACACATCAGACCTGCCTGAACTGTGATGGTAATCCTTCAAGGATTTATAGTGGGAGAGCCACAACAACCCTGCCACAGACTTCCTGTGGCCTTCAGCTTTATTCAGTGTCTGCGACTGGCACAACTCGTTTTCTATACAGGAGGAAGATAGAATTGGTCGTTTTGTAACACACTTAAAACAACCTGATGTGACAGCGTGTATAACAACTGTGGTGCATAAAAGGCCAAGGAGGCATGCTTCATTTTGTCTGTTTTTCTTTTTGGAAAATAGACAAACACTGCCATTTAAAAGTAGGACGTTAAAGCCCTGAAACTTGAAATTTGATATATTTAGGTCATTTTGTTCAATGATAAAGGAGACATGAAGTGAACCATTAAAGTGAAACTAATTTTCTTAATTGAATTTCATCGGCAATAAATACCGAAGACTAATCAGTTTTCTAATCTATGTTCTATTATCTGTAACACCACCAGTGTGAAATGTACTTGGCAGCAAATTAAGACCAAGCATAGAAAGTTTCTTCTTCTTCTAATTCTTCTTTTTAAAAATCCTGGTTGCCCTGCGTGGGTGGCTTTGTTTTAATATAATAAAATAAAGCAACTGTTTTATTTGAAAAAGATAATACTAGAATATGTTCAGTGAATTCAAACGTGTCTTTAAAATGCATCAAGGAAAGATTTAAAATTGTAATTTTGAATTGAAGCCCAGTGACAACTGAAATTGTTATGAATGAAACAAGCAGTTAGAAACCTTTCTCAATGATGGACTCATGAAGAAGCATGGTAACAGAGCAGCATTTGATCTCAAAACTATAAACTGCTCGAAATCTCAGATTTTTTTTATAGTGATTCAAAAAGTTGGTTTTTATTGGGGTTTTTTCAACTGTGTTCTCACTTAAATCTTCTTTAAATGACAAGACTGATAATAAATCTTACACCATGTTCAATGAATGCAGACTATGGTACCTTCAAGAGTGCATTTAGGCCATTGCATTCCTCTATTGCTCTTAACACGGACTCTTACCTTCAAGCAGCCGTAGCCTGCTCACATGTAATAGGCCTGTTAAACTTGGACTACAAAGCTAAACCAGAAAGCTCCAAGTACAAAAAAACAAGTCCCCTGCCTTCAGATTTTGCATATTCATATATTCTGCTCAATAGATTCACCAGTTCATGCAGCGGGCACACATACCTACCTTTCAGTTGTCTGAACAACAATGACAGAATCTCCCACTGCTGCTTGGTTAGGGCACACATTGACTAAAATAAGGATGTGACCAAATAATCAAGGAAAAACATTGTCACTGCTCTGTTTGACTTTAATATTAAATACATATGATTTGACCATTTTTGCACTAAAATAGCATTTATGAAGCTTTCACAAAGAACACCACCACAACTTGAACAGTTTGACAGGACAGGTGTATCAATGTACATCACTTATGAGGCTTAAATTCGATAAAGTACAGACTGAGCAAGGTGCTGGAAACATTCGTCCCAAATTTTGGTCCATATTGATGGGACAGCATCACGCAGCTGCTGCAGATCTGTTGGCTTCACATCCATGATGCGAATCTCCTGCTCTATAAGACTGAAATCCAGTGACAGAATAGTGAACTGCTTGTTGTTTTTAAGAAACCAGTTTGAGATAATCTGAGCTTTCTGACATGGCACATTATTCTGCTGGAAGCAACCAGCATAAGATGTGCACACTGTGGGCTTGCGGGGATACAGTGGATGCAGTCAGCAACGATACTCAGGTGGGCTTTGGTATTTAAATAATGCTCAGTTGGTACTATAGGTTCCAAGCTGTGCCACGAAAACATCCCCCACACCATTACACCACCAGCACCAACCTGAAGTGTTGATAGAAGGCAGCATGGATCCATCTTTTTGTGTTCTTGCTGTGAGGTGACGTGTTTGAGGTTGTGATTTGATGCTATATAAATACAACTGAATTGAATTGAACTGAATTGTTTCCACCAAATTCAGACCCTCCGTTCCAAATGTTGCCACAGAAATCGAGACTCATCAGACCAGACAATGTTTTTCCAATGTTTTCTTGTCTAGTTTTGTTGACCCTGTTCAAATTCTAGCCTTAGTTTCATGTTCTTAGCTGAGAGAAGTTGCACCCAGTGTGGTCTTCTGCTACTACTACTCTTCTGCATACCTTGGTTGTAATGTTTAAGTTATTGTTGCCTTCCTATGAGCTTGAAGCAGTCAGCTCATTCTCCTCTGAACTCTGGCATCAAAAAGGCATTTTTTTGCCCAGAAAACTGCTGCTCATGGGATATTTTCTCCCTAGAGGTGGTTTTGAGAGAAAATTCTAGGAGATCAGTAGTTTCTGAAATATTTAGAGCCTTTATTGCAGCATTCAAAGTCACTTAAATCTTTCTTCTCCATTCTGATGCTCGTTTTGAACTTCACCAGGTTGTCTTGACCATACATTGACCTACATTCCTAAATGCACCCAGTTGCTGCCATGTGATTGGCTGATTAGATACTTGTATTAACTGGTGGCTCGTCAATGTATATACCTACCTATTGGAGACTACGGCATATGAATGTGGACAGGTGATTTCTTAACCCATCAGTCAACGGAAGTGGAATGGATTTTTCTCTCGGTGTGTAATGTAGTTTAGGTGACAACAGCAGTTCATGTAATTTGGTGTAAATTCAGCAAATTAACTGTCCTGTAAGTGAAGCAGGTTATTACAGTCATCATTTCACTTTTTAACAAGGCTATTCTTACAGCCAGGCACGCCGACTTGAGTTTCATCAGTTTCTTTAGCCCGATCAATCTTGATCAATTGAGGCCTATAATGGACAAATTCATCTCAAGGGAGACTAATGAAGACAACTTCAACAATGTGGAATTTTTTTCTCGGTGTGTAATGTAGTTTTGACAACAGCCCCAAGTAATTTGCACTCTTGAAAACAAAAATACTGCTTGTCTGGTAACTTATCTAATTGCCACAGGGCATCACCTCTGCGTTAGATTTCCTTTATTAGTTTTCCGAGCCCAAATGAGGCTCATTAGCTGGCTTGCTCTAATTAGAGGACATATATCAGAAAACTCTAGGGTTTCTCACACTGCATGCTGGGAAAAATGAAATGCCATTAATCAATCTAGCTTCCTGTTCAACATTTTGGACAGTGGAAACAAACAAAATGCTGATCGAGTCAGTGATGCAGAAATGAAGGAAATTCGATGAACAGAAAAAAGAAGAAGAAAGCAGTGAGGTATTACAGACATGCTTTGGTGTAAAAGTTCTCCGAGGGCCATTGAAGTCAGGAGTACTTTGTAGTTTGTTGCAAGAACGTTGGTATAAATGAGGGGTTTTTTTTAATTGCAGTTAATTAGCCAGCTGGTTGTTAATATTTAAATATTTCCTGATATTTAGAACATTAGCCTAAAAAGTGTTTCAGGCAATTTAAAGGGACATACTTTAAGTGTATGTATGTTTTAATTGCTTGGCTTGTGAAGAGCTGTGAGAAGCCTCAACTTACATGGAGGGAAGGCAAATGCAGCCGGCTGCTGGGAACCTGGAGAGATTCCAGTTCCGTAAAGAGAGCAGAAGTCTTAGTCAAGATCATTGTATGCTTTCAATTTTGCACAGCCCTATGCGTTCATTTCCCCATGCCATTTCTGTTTTCGAAATGACACTCCTTTTGTGCAGTTTTTGAGACCCTCATGCATTTTAACAGCTCTTATGTCATTTTCTAAAACGATTTTGTTACCCTGCGGGATATTTTGTGATTCTTTTAGTCAGTTGCCAAATGGAAAAAAAAGAAAAAGTCTTTTTAATCCAGTGGACTAAAAAGAACTCATCCTATGTTTTAATGATAAGCCCATTTTCTTTGTAGATTTGCTGATAAATATTTGTCACTTTCAAATTATTCATTTTGATTTCTTTTTTACATTCAGTGTTGGCTTGCTTTTGCCATCGGGACTGGATGTTGTCATTTGTGGCCACCGTGTGCGGTACTCTGAAAGCATCAAAGGAGGTTTAAAAAAAGTTCTTTTCTGCACGGCACCATTTCTCACATCACTGCAAAGTAAATACACCAACAGTGCCTGCATCTATTCTGGAAGCACAATATTTCTCTAAACAGTTTGGTGGACAAGCATCATTTCCCTTCAGCGGAATTGAATGATTTTGTTTCATCTTATTCTCATTTTGTGCATAAATATTTTCACACTTCAACCGTAATTCATTATTCTCTCATTTAAAAAAAATGCTAGAAACGGAGGTAAAATTCCACTGGAGAGAGACATCCCTGAACTCACAGTCTATCTTTAGTTTTGTCATTTAAAATGAACTCTTAATTTACCTTCTTGCTTAATTTGCTCTAAGTGGTGGCTAACATTAGTTAACCATCAAGTCATTCTACCTCGGGACATTGTTGAAGCTGATGTGTACAAAATATGTCCATCTGCAACCTCTCCATTATGTAGGACGAGCCCTCATCTCAGTGTCACTGGTCACTGGTATGGCTTTGAGAGAGACCCTTCTAAGCCTTCTGGCAACCTCTAATGCACTGAAGCCATTGAACAGGCAAGGCAAGAGGGGCTGTATTGACTTTGATCTGAAATGAGCGACTTTCATGGTCAATTTTACACGGGCTGCTAACTCTGCGCATCAGTTCATCCCGAGCCTTTCAGCCACGAGGAAATGAGATTCTTTCTTCACTTGAGGATCTACTGCAGTGTGAAGACCAGATACGCGCTCTTGTCTTGGAAAGACACTGCACACACACACACTTACACAACATGCAGCTGACCTTGTATTGCAATACTTGCGAAGGCCTTCAGTCCCAATTTAGTCAGTCCATTAGAGTATCCACTTACTCTACCAAACCTCCTTAACTTATTCTAATATTAAGTTTCATACCATTTTGTGAAATGGGCATGGATTTTGAACATTCATTTTATTCAGCAGAAATGGTATTACGTAACGAGAGCTGTACTGTAGAGGACACTGGAGCTGCTCTCCTTGTGACAAGGTTTTGATTTAGGGCAACCAGACTAACTTAGTCATAAATCAAGGATCAGGGAAGCACAAATGAAAAGTAATCATCCAAAAAAAATGCCACCTTCCCAAAGTTGCTGTAAAAATATTATAGAGTGATATTTTTCTCCATTTTAAATCACAGTCTTTTAAAACTACTTCAGCCTGAAATATAAATATCAAATATTAAAATATTAATAAATATATTAAATATTATAGTTTTTGGATTTTAACCCCTTAAAAGAGAGACTCTAGCAGCGGTGGAGCAGAAGCTGCAAATGAACACACTGTGGTCTTTGCATATAAGATTCCCACATGGTGCTCCCAGCTCTTTTTATTCTGTTCATGCAAAAGTCAAACTGCTCTTACATTTGCTGATGAGAGAGGCTTGCACCAGCACCCTGCAGATTTGAATTGATTGATTTTTGAACTGTAAACCGTCCAAAATGAGCATCCCAGTGTTTCCCATGCAGGTTTGTCATGGCCACAATTTGCTGCAGGATTTCATCCATCAGCAGCAGTGCAGAGCTGGTGGCATGGTGTGTAGGTCCCGGGCACAAACCTCTGGCTGCTGGGACATAGCAGAGTGTTGCAGTATTTGTCAGAGACCAAAATATGGAGATGGAGAAATCCATCCTGTCGCTGCTTCAACCATCTTCCCTCCACTCTCACCTTCAGTCAGAATTCAGGCTCTAGCTGGTCTGTTTCTTCCTCGGAGGCCTCCTTCAAGTTCTCACACTTGGAGTGCATGATCATTTCCAGAGCCTCCTGTGTGCTGTAAAGTCTTGCTATCTCCAAAATGACTGCTCCAGCACTACTGCTCATACTTCTAACCATGGCTGCAGGGCAGCAGCATAAACTACCTGAGCGAGAGCCAAAATAAAGTCCAATTTAGTTTTTTATGATGCAGAGATGTGGCCTTCTAAGAGAAAAGACTTGAAAGTGGACATCACACACACGTGCACACACACTCAGATGCCTGTGCACACACTCACACACCACTGACCAACCTCAACAGTGGCACACACTTATCATTTCAGTAGCATTCTTCGAGAAACAGAAAAAAGTGTGATATTTTACTGCATGCTTTGAATGGTTAAAAAGTAGCGCCACCTAGTGGGCAAATATAAAAATTAAAAATTGAAGGCGAGTAGTCTGAAATAAAATCTTAACATAAAGGCATGCGTTACTTGATGTCAAGATAAATGTGGGATCAAAAATGGTATTTTCAATGATTTTCAATGGAGCATTTGTTTTTGCGTAGCTTAGCTAGCATTTTATGCTAATTTAAGGAACTGAGAAAACAATTTTATAATATAAAAACTGTGCTGTGCAAAAGTCTTAAGTTACCCCTCATTTGTTTATATTTTGGTAGAAAAATGAGAATAGAATTTACTGAAATATGTGCAAACATACATGGAAATACGTTATAACATACTATAAAATTTGTAGAATTTCAAGTTCAAGAAGTTCAAAAGTCTATATTTGGTATAAACACCTTTATTCTTCAATAAATGTATTTTTCAACACAGCCTGAACTAAAATCCTAAAGTAGTCTTCAGGAATAGTTCTCCAGGCATCTGGAAAGATGTTCAAAGTTCTTCTTTCGATGTTTCTGCCTTTTGTTCTTTTCCCAGTGGAGATGATCTCACACTGCTAATACTGAGGTTTGGGCTCTGGGGGGTCAAATCCATGACTGATAGTGTTCCAATGTGCATTTTTCTATCTATCCATATGCTCTTATTGCATGCGTTTGGTATTACTGTCATGTTAAAAAATCAACCCATTGCCAATCAGATGGTATTGAATACTTTTCTTTATTCATGCCATCAGTTGTATCAATATCTCCAACACCACTGGTTGAAATGCAGCTCCAAACCATGACAGAGCCTCCACTGTGTTTTACAGAAGGCTGTAGACACCGTTGTACCTCTCTCCCAATGTCCTTCCTACATATTGATGATGATTTCATCCAAAACTTTAACATTTGGATTCAACACTCCACAAAACCTGTTGTCACCGATTTTCAGTCCAGCTCTTATATATTTTGGCATACATATGAATAACGTCTTGACAGCCACCCTTAAACTGAGACCATTTCTCTGTTAATGAGGCTTCAGTGAACAGTAGATGGATAAACTGTGATGCCACAGGCATCTCACAGATCCTGTATCAGGTCTTTGCTGGATTTGTCCTTAATTGTTTCTTAAGGACAAGATTTTCATATACTGTTCATGTGCTGTAGATAGTTTTTCAGCACTGCCACGTCTTATTTTGTCCTCCACTTGAGCAGTTTCCAAAATTTTAAAAATACACTTTTGGATAATAGGTCTTTGTGAATCGATTTGTTGATGCTAAAATGCTTTTATGCCTGTCACACTGTGTTAACTTTAGGATCTTTTCATTGATTCAGCTAAAGAAATTGGAACAAATGGTTTGTTTTTGCAAAAGTTTTTATTCTTTGGTAAGGTGTCTTTTAAGTGTAGATAAAACACTGTTTCTTCCATTGAGTTTGATGACTTTTTTATATGTTAATGATTCATGGGACAGTATTTAGTGGTTTAACAAAAATAAAAGCAATATTCCTCTGAAAATGGTCACGTACATGGGATGACTGAAAAATAGTGAAAAAAGAGCCAAAAACTTTTAAAGACCGAAGAACTTTTGTTCAAGACCACTTTAAATATTCTGTCTCTTTTGAAGGAAAATATAAAGAAATGAGCGGCGACTCAAGACTTTTGCAGAGTACTCTATGTTTTAAAGTGAGAGGAAACCATTTGTTACCTGGGAGGTCGGTGGGACCCTGGGAATATGGCTGCTAAATTGCATAGTGTTGCTCTTGCCACACATCATAAGTTAATAATCATCTATTTTCTTCTAAGTTTTCTCTCACCATTGTCTTCACCTAAAGAAATAAAATGTTCGAGGTAGCTGAAACCTAAGCCAGCGCATACGTATGATGAAAACACCTTCTAGATATACTGGGGGCAAACTTGGCTCAAAATGTGAAAATACCGAATTTAAAAATTTGATCCGTTCCTGTAAACATCACCTTCTTTTTCAGCTAGACTGCAAGGACATACCTTTGAAGATGAAATCCTCACTGCTGGTTAAAAAAGCAAAAATAACCCCTTTGATTTCCCCCCCTTAAGGTTGCCATTGGTAATTCTATGTGACTAAATCACAGAGTAACATACATACACACTGCTGAAGTTTCAAACGAGGCCAACTAGAAGGAAGGAAATCAATCGAAAAACTTTACAGTACACTTTGGAAGATTATCCAAAAAGTCTGTGCTCAAAGAGCCAGAGATATGCTGCCAACAAAAATAGACCATAAGGAGGAGAAAAGGAGGCACAATATCTGCTCTGAAACATGTCTCAATCTCTTAACTAGTAAACAAAAGAGACATATTTTTCTTGAGGGAATAATCTGCCTCTTGACGCTTGAAAAAATAGCTTGCAAAAATGGAACGCATTCAGATTTGGTAGCCAAGCTAACGGACTAAAGCATACAAAAGCCAATGATTGTCCAAAGACGAGGTCATGTATACACAGATGTAATTATATTTTAAAAGATTTCTATTAAAAGTAGGAACATTATTGTGTTATTTTCTGGTCTTTTTGTAAAGACATTTAGGCGCTCAGAGAGAAAACAAAAAGTACAAGTCTTACACACACACACACACACACACACACACACACACACACACACACTTCTGATTATATATGGTTCCAGTTGAAAGGGGCTGTGTCATCTTCCAGCTTTTTTAGGAGCCATGCTATGTGGAGCATCTCTCCCAGTGGTTCGCTTGCTAAAGAGCTTTGGCAAGTGGGAGATGCAGTGGGGGTGAAGTGTAAGGATGAAATTAATTAAAAATGCAGGAGAACATCAGCAGACTCTTTTCTCAAACCAGGCACTCTCACGCTCTCTTCTGGTACGTGTCACATAAAGTGCATTTTCAAATCATCTGCTGTACAGTACTGCTCTAGTCATTTGGCGTTGCAAGCTCACCGTTATCCGTTCCGTCAGAGGCTGGATAGGCTGGGATGAGATAAAGTCGAGAAGCATCTCCGATACTTCAGCGTGCTTTTTTTTATGTGCCTGCAAAGGAACAGCGGTAGGATAGTCTTTTAGTGAGCATTAACCTCCAGTGTCGCTTACTTAATCATCAGCAAGAAGAAGGGAAAACTCAAAAGATATGATTGATGCTAGGTTAACTGTTTTCCTCTCAAACCTCTCTCTTTGCTGACGGCATTGTCTTTTATTGTAACGCCTTTAGAGATCCAAAAATAACTTTGACTCATTAATGAATCAGCACGATATTATTGCAATGATCCTCAGCTTCACGTGTAAATACAGAGTGAAGCTACATGTTTATACATATGCAGTCCTGTGAAAAACTAAGTACACCCTTATTGCTGGTAAGCTGCACTTGATCAAAAGATCATCGGCGAGTGTGAGCACTTCTATAAAAGCTGACGTTTTGGCAGTTTGCTGGTCTGGAGCATTCAGGTGTGTGTGTTAACACAATATCACAATTTTCCCACTAACCCCAAGGTCAGACCGAGCAACGCTCACAGAAACTGCAAAAAACCCAAGAGCTACATCTCAGTCTCGACAGGCCTCAGTTGGCATGTGAAATGTTAAAGTTCAAGACTGAACAAGACGTATTCGGAAGTGTTGCCAGCTGAAAGTTTCTTCTCGCTAAAATGAACATGGCACGATGGCTTAAGTTTGCAAAGTTTTGTCTGAATAAAGCACAAGACTTCAGGAACAGTGTCTTTTGGATGGATGAGACCATTATTTTTCTCCCATCTTATCCTTCTGAGTCAACCCTATTCTTTTTGTCTCTAGTGTCTCATGTTTAGTTTATTTCCCTTCCTGTCTCATTGTCTTTGATTACACCTGTGTCTCGTTACCTCTCTGTGTCCACTTCCACTAACAACCTTGTGTGTATTTAAGTCCTGATTTTCCTTTTCCCCAGTGTCTGTTACACTCACCTCTCTGTGTTTCGAGACAGTGGTGGCTTCCGTTTGCTTTTCTGATCGACTTTTCACCCGCCAAAATAAAAGCTTGCTTTTTGTTTAGATTGCCTGTCTCCTTGTGTCTGGATGTCGGCCCTAAACTCTATAATTTATGATGGTATACATTTTTTAAGCTAATAAAGGTATTATGTGTATAAAGCAGCAGAAAAGCCAAAAGGAATAGTAGCATGCATTTAAAGTTGTGGCATACTGACACCATGTCATAACTATTGTTATGCTTTCCCCACTGCCTAAACTAAAAAATGATTCTTAAAAAAATTCATTTTGTATTATTGACACAGAAAAGTAAAGTTAGTGAATCACTACATTAGTTCAATATCTTCCAAAAATCTCAGCTCACCTTTTCAAGGTTGAAATTTAAACTATAGTATAGCTATAACCATGTTACCACGGGTCAGTCAAATACAGCTAATCCACAGCAGTCAACATCAACAGCTTTTTTCTTTAAGAGCAGCAAAAAAAAGTTACTTTTAATATAGCTGTTTCTTGGTGCTCATATACACAGACACATATGCTAGCATAGAAAATGAAGGCTTTTAGTAGAATAACAATAGAATTTATTTTAACACAAACCATAATCTATTCCCAGTATGAACCAATTAATTAGCTTAAACCTGTTTATTTTGAAAAACTGCTACTGCTCTGACAGAAAGCGTTAGAAAATGTAGTTTTTTGGTCACTGTCTGTAATAACAGTGATTGAATAATATTCCTCTCTATGTCACCATGAGTGGTTGCATTGTTTTTGTTACAATTTCATTTGGAAGATTATTATGATTACCCAATTGTGGCATCTTTAACAAGCAAGTTAACATTAAGTTAAAAATCAGCACCTCGTTAGCTGAAGGTTTTAAGCTTGTTTTAAACACACCAGAACAGGTCATTTAAATGTGAGGTCTTTGAGATGGTTGAACTACAAACCAGTGCTTGGCCAGACTCTAATGCTGTTTCTGCCAGTCCTCTTTAGCTGGTAGTTTGAACACACTGAAACCAGTCAATCAATCAATCAGTCTACACCTATTGTCATGGAAATGTTAACATCCACTGAGGTAATGTGGGAAATGATTTGAGCTCCATCCTTTTCCTCTCCATGAAGCTTTAAATTTGATTACTGCAAATGTAATTAACAACAAACTCTGTGTTGACCTCTGAGATTAACTTTTGTGTAATATTTCATTAACTCTGTCAAAAGGCTGCGAGGGTTCTGTCACCCATGGAGCAGTGTCAATGTACAGCGTGCCACTCACTGAGGATTATGATTTTGGTCATGCAGTATTTTTCTCTGTACTCCTTTTTTTGGTCATTATCTAAAGACCACTGGCCTGATAATGTCCACATAACATTGCAAATCAGAGTGCGAGTCTGGCTGTTACAGTACTCTAAACCTAATCCTGATTTTTTTTTTTTTTGCCATTTTCTTGTGTATGTAAGCCTCAAAGACCATAAAATCAGAGACTTCATTGCTAGGCAACTAGTCTCTGCACAGAGATGGGGAGGGTTTTCTGTGTTTACTGCCAGAGATCTGCTGCTAGTGGGAGTTTCAGCCTCTCCAAAAGAGAATACATAAAGCAGATACCAGTGATTTATGAAGACTTTAAATAGTTCCAAGTAATTGCCGCATCCCACAGGAACATGTATAACTTGACCGTATTAGAGGTGTGTCGTAGCCCATATTGTTTGACTCGGGCTCAAAAATGGCAAATGCAAGTGTCGTGGTTAGAGAGGGCCTTTTGGATTACCATGCTGTAAATACTGGGCAGAGTATAGAGGGAGTGGAAGCTCTCTGGAGAATGGGAATGATGAGGTAATCATTCACCCTGATCTGAATTAATAAGGCCTCATTAGGCAGTCGGAGACACACTGCGGCGCTGAAAAGAACCACAGTGTGGATTTACCCTATCATCTCCTCCTGTTGGATTTGGCTTCTGCAGCCCGTCGGCGCACATCGTGTTCGTTAGAGAGCTCCACGTCTCACTCGCACTTGTGCATTAGCCTGATCTGAGATACATGCGAGTTGTATGTCTGCTGCACGGACAACCATGTGTTACATACTTGTGCTTTGTCACAAGATAAAGCACTTACATACTGGTCTTTCAAGTGAAGTAAAGATGAGAGACCATTAGACTCAATTTGCTAGCGGTGCTGATTACATTACATATTCCATTAGAATAGCTTGTCAGTAAGTCTTTGCTTTGAGTTTGCCAATGCAAGTGGCAGGTCAGTGTGAGAAGGCCCGAAATCTCCAAATTCCCAAAAGGCAACTTCAGCTGTCAGCAGTCTTTCAGGATATGAACCCCTTTGAAGTGAACCTAAATGTGCAGACAAGCCCACAGACAATCACACGGGGAGGGGGATAGATTAAATGGCCAAAGACCCCGTCGCAATCTAGATTTCATTACCTGGAATAAACACGTTGCATCAGGGCCTCAGCTTTTGTCTCTCTGCCAGTCTGTTTTGAAATTCAATAGATTGTAGTGGAAGATCTCTGAGGAGTGGCAGAAAGAATTGTTTCATGGAGTGGAAGCCTGTGGTTTTGGTTTTATTCCCAGGGAGTACTTGGTCGAGCAGACTGAAGGGCACTTTGGTTCAGAAAGCACCCCACCTCACCTCTGTCTAAGTGGATGTGACAGGTAGTCATGAAAAGGAAAAAAAACAAAAAGATTGCAACAAAGACACAACAGTGAAATTACTGACATAAAAACCTCTGGCTGTCCTGGATTTTTAAAGCTTAGCTTTTCTCTCTCCCTCTCTCTGCTTTACAGGTACATGCCAAGCATTTATAGCACAAGCAACCAGGAAGAACCACGTGAGAGTGAAAATATGCAGTCGATTTATATAAAACGTGGCCAATCCATAATAAAAATACTGGAAAAATATATAATGTTTCCTTAGAGTATCACAGACACTGCTTTTTTTCAAAGAAGCAGAAAGAAACTTGGGGGTAAATTATTGACGACTTAGTCATTAGCCTACTTCTGCTGTTTAGACAAAATTAGCCACAACTAAGAATAAAGCAAGAAATTAGGGCCAGACACTTGGAGACATGACTGAAATAAGCACATTGTGTTCAAATTTTATCCGTTACTTATGACAGGTAGCATTACCGACAATATGAACTGTGTCACTGATGTGACGCCACATCACATAATACTGTTTACAACATAACACAATAATGTGGCCGTACCTGGCAGGTTCTTACTTGTACAACTGTGAAAAGACGACGAAATTCTCAGAGGAGGGGTGATTTATAGGACAGAGCCACGCTGTCTTTCAGGGCAAGATTTACATCGCTGAGCACACTGAGAAGATGAATGCAGAGTCACAGAGAGGCCAAAAATGAATCTCTTTAAGATCGAACACTGAGTCAGCTGACACAAAGATGCCAGAATGGAGGCTAAAGCGAAGGAGGACAGAATGAAGGCACAACGGTGTGTTTTGATAGAATCTGGAATCAATATAAACTACTATAATCATGTTAGGCTTCCTGTACTGAAGTCTTTTAATGACAGTAATCACACATTGATCCAGAATATAGCATGTCACAAAGTGCCTGGAGACGCCTTTCACCCGGTTTCCTGGTGCAGTATCTATTGATTGCTTTCATATTGTGTCATCCTTCAGGCCATGTTTAAAAATATTGGAAATGGGAATGTATCACACTTGACTGAACTCACAAGTTAAAAATGATTAGTGTTTCTTACACTCATGCTGACCCCATTTTTCACTTCTTTAAATGAAAACATTGTCGGCACTGTCATATCTATCTCCCTTAAAGCGAGCAGCCAATTAGCTTAGCTTAACACAAACCTGGGGAAAAAACGGGGCACATCTATCATACCTGAGTTAAAATTTGACATATTAGGGTATTATGTGCCTAATTTCTGCTCAAGGACCTGTGACTTCCTGGAGTCTTGCCAGAATGGCTGGCCTTTAATGCATCAAAACCCGTTGAGCTGCACTTCAGTTCTTTACATTTTGCTAGAAAAATGTGGACTAGCAAGCAACTGAAACATTTTCAAGTGTACATGGAAATACACAGAGTTTGTACAATTTTAACAAGCTTGAAAGTTGATATTTGGTCCAAACACCTTTATTCTTTGATACAGCCTGAACTCTCTTCTTCTAACTTCTTTCAGTAGTCTTCAGCAATAGTTCTCCAAGCTTCTTGAAAGACATTCAAAGCTCTTCTTTGGATGTTGGCTTCCTTTTGTTCTGTTCTCTGTCGAGATGATCCCACACTGCTTCATTAATGTTGAGGTCCGGGCTCTGGGCAGGCCAATCCATGACTGATAGTGTCCCATTGTATGTTCTTCTATCCAGGTATGCTTTTACTGCACTGGCAGTGTCTGTGGAATCATTGTGATGCTGAAAAATGAAACTGCTGAAATGCCAGATGGCAGATCAAAATCTGATGATGGTTATCTGCGTTCATGCTTCTATCAGTTTTGACAGTATTCCCAACACCACTGGCTCAAATGCACTCTCAAATCGTGGCCTCCACTGTTTTTTACAGATGGCTGTATCTCTTACTGTATTTCTGTCTTAATGTCCTCTGTAAATACTGATGATAATTTGATACAAAAATGTAAAATTTGGATTCATCGCTCCATGAGACCCGTTGCCACTGAAGTAAATGCAGTTCTTGTGTAAATATCTCAGCCTTTCTCCCTGTTTTTCTGTATTAAGAATGGCTTCTTGACAGCCATCCTTACGCTGAGACTTTTTCTGATGAGATTTCTTTGAACAGTAGATGGGTCACATGTATAAATCGGGTCCTGTGTCACATCTGTCCTAGTTATTTTTCTGTTTCTTAAGGACATGACTTCAGATATTGTTTATCTGCTGTAGATATTTTTTCTTTTTTAAGGCCTGCCATTTCTTCCTTTATCTTTCCTTTATCAATTTCCTCATATTTTTTAAGCACACACTGCAAAACATACTGAGATATGACAAGTTTTTGGCTAATAGCTCTTTGGAAATACACAGTATGCTGTGGGATTAATAAAGAATTCAGATTCTAATATCAACATCTTGGTGCAAAACTACTGCTGTTTCGTAGATATCATTTTGGGGGAAAATGTTAACATGTAGTAAGGGCTTGGCCATTAGTCATCATCAGCTTCTGTACTTTTTTATATTACATGGAATAATGGTTTTCTAAAAAATCTAACCCCTTGGTGCTTTTAGAGTCTAGTACTTGTATAAAAATCTCATACAGGTTTTCTGTTTGTAGTAATCGTTCACTTGACAGAGGGAGCGCTGCATTTCGGTTTAGTTTAAACATTCTTTTCTTTTTTTCTGTCACTTTAATACTAACTGCCAGCAATTTGCTCACCATGACGTCACAGCATGCAGGCTCCTACTGGGCCATTGGCTGATCCCACTTTCTTGCTCTCAGCCACAGCTACACTCATTGTTTTGTACTTTCAGTCTTTACTTCCCGCTAGGTCATAGCTCCCAGTCTCATCAGTCCGTTAATGAACCGTGAGGTGAATGATTGGCTCTGGCTTCTTGCTAACATTGTGACGCTGACGGCATGGTGGTTTTTGATTGGCTATCCAGTGAAAGTTATTAATACATAACAGCAGCTCCCAGAGAAAACAAACTGTAATTTCACTGAGAAGATACAAACAAAATCACTGAGTTGGGGTCGGCTGTTGAAAATAAATAAAATTTCTGGCAAAGCCAGATCATGCACAATCAGGCCGGCAATGATTCAGAAAGGGCGTTATTGTGAACACAAGTAGTCGGGTTTGGATGTGACGAGTCTTTTGAGATGGAGCATGCAGGATGAGAAGGCAGGGAAAACCAGAGCAGAATGATCAGAGCTGGCATGCAGCTGATGGTGGAGGCAGAGAGAGTGTGGCGGGGCAGGCAGGTAAATGTTACTGAAGAGGTGCTGGAGTGTAGAAGCTTGGCTGGGCAGGCAGGTGATGAGTTGGCCGGTTTAAACAGAAAAGAGAAAAATCAGTTCAGAGCAGTAGACACGAGGAGCAAATTAAAACTAAGCCGAGCACAAGGCCTTGGCTTAACTACCACAATAGATAGCAGAATGACCTGGCGGAGAATAGCTGGAGAGCCAGTCCACATGCACTGCAGGATGATGAGCTGATGAGCCACAGATGCTCTCGTTTGCTGGAATGGAGTTGATAGAGCAGGAGAAGAAGAAGTGCCACGTCGACCACGAGCACACATGGGCAACAAGACGTACAAAGAAAACAAAGAGAAATGAAGAGGAGGGTGAAATAAAAATATGGGGTAAAAACGAGTGGGCACAGCCAGACTGACATTAGATCCTTTGGTTATTTTAACAAATGCTTCCAAACAGCTTGTTCATGACTGTTTGGCTGAGATCTGGTGACTGTGAAGGCCATCAGATATGATTCACGTCACTTGCATACTCATCAAACTCTACAGGGAACCCTTGTTTCCTCTATGGTAGCACTTATTAGGCCTGTGTTTCTCCACTAATTAATTCATGTTTTATTCTAATTTGCCATCCATCTGTAGTTTTTCAGCAAGCAGGCCTTGGAATAGCTACACTCTATGCTCTGAGGACTTGAAAACCATGCAGGTGAATAGGGCACTATTATAGACATGCAGCTCCAGAATAAAGCCGTGAATTCTTTCTTTCATAAATTTAATTTTAATAAGGTGCATAATTTTGCAATGTAGCTTGGCTGAATCAGCAGGGCATGTAGTGTATGTATCTACTGGGACAGCTCCTTTTTTCCAAACAGAAGAGCAATAAAGAAAAGAAAAAATGCATTGGAATAGCAAATTAATATGCAAAAATGGAAAAAAATGAAGTTCCTGAATGGCCACAGAAGGCTAGCTCTGTAAGTAGACTGTATATAAAAGATGGACATGGCTTTTGAGTTTGAAAATAAACGTAAATGCAGAAATGCTTGACAATGTCTTTATTTCTAACGGCAAGCAAGATGTGTGTGTATGCTTTACCTGAATTTGGTTACATACAATATGTTGTTTGGTGTTGGTTTACTGCATTTTCACTCACTGTTAAAAACATTGTGGTGTAAAAAAATAAAATAAAAAAATCCTTTCACAACAGTAACCCTACTCATTGAAAAATAACGAGGTGGGAATTGTTAGGGGGTTGCCTCACCAATAACATAACTCTGTGAGTCAAGATCAGTGTTGGGGAGTAACGGAATACATGTACCGCCGTTACGTATTCAGAATACAAAATATGAGTAACTGTATTCCGTTACAGTTACCGTTTAAAAAGGTGGTATTCAGAATACAGTTACTTTGTTGAAATAAATGGATTACACGGCGGTACTTCCCTGTTTCATATTGTCGCGGGTCAGGATTGTTTGGGTTTGTTTGACAGCTACGTTCTGTTGTTCCAGGCGGCAGCGTTACGGTTGCCATGGTTACAGGGTGACGCGCTCTCTCTCTGCGTGTTTCCTGGGTGAGAGAGCGCTTTTTTTGTTGTTGTTGTTGTGCTAAGCTAAAGGCAGAATGCTACAGGCATAGCTCTAAAGCATGTAGCCTGATGGGCAGTGTAGTCCGTGCTGCAGGAGAATGGACTACCATACCAAGTATGTGTCTGTGAGCGAGGGAGGGAGAGAAAGGAAAAGTCGGAGCTGTCACGGAGCAAAAACGGGAGCTGGAAGCATGTAAATATAATAATAACCACAGCAGCCAAGAAGAGTGCCTGACGAGCCCAGCTGTAAGTAAGCTATTAAGACTCAACTGTACACCGTGTTCGTGTTTTCCTCCGGAAAAAATAAGTTCCGTTGGAGCAGCCTTTCAACGCCTCTCTCTGTCTCCCGCAAGCAAAGTTGACCCAGACAACAAAGTAAAGCTAGTTTTCGGCTACCAGCCCGACACGAACCCGACGTATTAGCCAGAGGTCCCTTTACTACGTTTCGGAGCCGCGGACCTTCAGTAACAGTAATAAATCACAGCAATAGGACATTCATGTAGTTGTAAACAGCATGATAATATATTAAGTATTCCAAAGTATTCAGAATACGTTACTCTCATTGAGTAACGTAACGGAATACGTTACAGAATACATTTTGGGGCATGTATTCAGTATTCTGTAGTGGAATACATTTTAAAAGTAACCTTCCCAACACTGGTCAAGATAAGCTGCTGAAGGACACCTTTCACATAATGAGCCAAGCAGATTTGACATCCTGGGAATGAGAACCAGCTAGAATAAAACATGATGTTCATTTTCTAAACGATGGTCCACATGAAGAAAAAAAAAGGATGATAAAGAAGAGGATGCTTTGGGGCAGGCCTTCCTTGTTACCTTGATTCCTCAGTCAGATCTGCTCCTCGCTTGTCACGTCCAAAACATCAAATTTCCAAGGCCAAGATGCTCAGTTCAGGGAATTTTTATATAACCCAAGGCCTAACATTATACTCAGGGATGTGGGCCTTTTGAGTGACAGCTAGGTGCTAGTGGTCTTCTCCAGCATTAGGTTGTAGACTACTATAAAGCACTGGCCAAGCATCGCAGTTAATAGCTGTGTCCAAATCCTTCGGCCGCATTTATATGCCGATTACGTCACAGTGATGCGACAAAGGCTGTCCAAATTCGTAGACTCCTTCAAATGCGGCCGACAAATGCGTCCTCCTTTCCCACAGATTTGAAGGATGGGTTGGGTGCATCCTTCGTGGCCCAAACTATCCCAGAATATAGCGCAGCCCAACCAATTCCTGTTTCGAACAATGGCGGCAGATACGTAGCTTTAATATTACTCTTATTACTCTTTCTGGGTCACAAAATAAACTTTTAACATATTTTCAGGCGAGAATGTAGGCGTGTAAACTTCAAATATCTGCTTGATTTATCATGAAAAAACATATTTGCAAAAGTGCTCTGACGTTTTCGGAGACGTCTGTTACCCACCAGCTCAATAGCTGACTGGGAGGTCAAGGCTCACTAGAGCCGGCGTTTTCAAACCCACCGCGGCCTTTCATTACTCAAGTTAAACATGATATATAAGTCACTTACATAACTTAAAAATGCTATTATTTGGCTTTTTTCAGTGTTTTATTTGTTCCTGAGTAACTTGGTTTGGCTGAGATTAAAGTTATAGTTTTCACACAGCTGAATACACGTCAAACAGAAAACTGATTAAACAGAAGTGTGAGATGGTAGAGAATTTACGCCAATGTCGTGTTGCATTTTAGAAAGCAAGGAGCAGACGGCTGGGTTTATTAATCTCCCACGTAGACCATGAATGCCAGGTCTTCCGAACGATGCGGCCTATGAATTTGGACACAGCTAATATCATTGTAAATCACAGATGACCCTTGCTAACCAAACAAGCTAGCCATTGCTAGCATCAGCTGGTAGCTAATATCACAACTAGAGTCTTCAAGACAGCAGTCCACAAACTGACATCTATCTTTTACATTCAGTAGCAAGTACTCATGCTGAACAATTGTTTTTGTATATTATTATTAAACTCTTGTTTCACTTTCTTACAGAAACAGCAGAAGACATCAATTTGCTCTCCTTTGCTATTCATATATGCTGCTACACGTGCACACTTATACCTCTCTTCCTTCTTTCTAATTCATCTGACCCACGCTCAGTACCAGCCTGGAGTAATGTTGTGTCAATTAAGAGAGCCTACTGATTTGCATCTGCCCAGCATCTTTGTGCCTGTACAGAAAAAAAATCACTTCAAAACAAAGACATCAACTTGAGTAGCGTGTTGGCAGGTAAAGCTTTAGTCACTGGCAATGATGAACATTTCTGTCAAACCCACAACCCCGGCACTTCTTAAAAAAAACACAGTTAAGTATGCATAATGCTCCCGCAGCCAACGCATATAGCAATAATGCTGAAAGGTCACAGAGAGACAAAGCACGTGGATGTGCATTGATATAGAGCCATTAGTCAGGCCTCTCTTGAGAATTCTCACTTAAATATAAAGCAGCCTATGTGACAAGCGACCGCAACAGCATGAACTCCCCCTTCAAAGCTGATGTGTCTCTTGTGATACACAACGCCCACTGCTTCTCAGCACAATGTGGGGAAAACGGCAGGTCCTATGGGTTCCTGCAATTTGTCCTAATGGTTTTACATACCTCATTCAGTGAAACAGTCACTTTGATTTACCTGAGCAGAGATGGCAGCTGGGAGGACATTGAGATTTCAGCGGATGGGTGCCTTGTACGACAGCGATAAATAATCCAGAGGGTGTGTTTAACAGATAAATGGCTTTTTGCTTAAGTGCTATCCCTCCTGTGTAGACTGTGTGGGCCTAAAAGGGCTGCCGTGATGCCGTCCTACTCTGCGCACTGTTCATTCTCACCGCCTGCAGCTTTAATGCTCAGCTGCTTTGCTTTCTTATTCCTCTCCTGAGACCATTCAGGCACATACTAAGAAAAGTCCAACCTCCCAAACAACACACATAGTTAATAAAACTTTCAACACTTCACGTGCTGAACGCTTGGCGCCTAATAGCTCTTTCACAGCGCTTTCACAAAATTTGTTTTGCCCTAAAATGCATCTCCCCTGGGATGAATTCTAATTTTCACACCAGGCAAGAAATGACATCAATTAAAGTTTTATTTCCCTATTGATGACTTTTGAAACTAAATGGAAAAAAAGAAGCAATTTCACTGTTTTACTCTTCATGATCAGAAATGACACTTCTTGGGGGTAATTTTATATATTAATCCATAAAATAGTACTTCCTTTAAGAAGTTCATCAAAGTCAGTTTAAGCCACAGTAATCCCCTCAGGGTGTACTAATTCTCACAGAAAGCTAAAAAGAAAAATATTCTCATATAAATAAGTGACTGTTTCTCACATTTTTAGTTTAATCAACTGATAAATCATTTTATTAAAGTTGTACTAGCACTTTTAGAGTAGACTTCACCTGGTAATACATCTTTCAGACTTAATCAAGATTAATCTTTGAGAAAAAGGTGAAACTATGAGGTTGTCCCTTTAGTAAACAGTTAGCTTAAATGATATGTACAGCGTGTACAGCTTATGAGGGGTCATTTTACAGCTCACGTCTCAGAGATTTCAGCCATGCTAGTAGTTATATGAAGTTGTAATTCACTTATGCATGTGGTTTGCAAACAGAAGCAAATATTATGTTTGTGTGGGACAGCAAAAATAAGATATGTCTACATTCATACATACGCTGGTATTTTCTAAAGTCAGGAATTTTCCAGTTTTGCTTTGACAAATATCTCCACATAAAAACAATGTTGAAAACAACAATGTCAATAACCAAAGCAACAGGTGGTTTAGAAATGTTAGCCAATTGGAAACCTACAAACAATTACACAGTGCACAGTCATTACTTTTGATGTTAACAAATGTCAATTTTTCTTTCCCATAACCATAAATGCAGAGCGCACTGTCTGAACGTCTTCAGTGATTTTTTTTTTAAAGCTCTCTTTTCACTTTGTATGGAAAAAATGTCCACAATGCATAGAGGCAAATTCCTGTCATAACAGGTAAAATATTAAATACACCCTGTAACAAAGTTTAAAAATAGCTTAAATATAATAAATATATAATTCAATAATGAGAAAATGAACAAAAATGTTAGAAAAACGAAATAAAACAGCCTACGACTGAACACCATGTGAAAAGCAGAATATAATAAAGTGTAAAGCTCAGTAACCATACTCTAAATAAGATACATCTAAAAATAGTTTAAATCAAATGTAGTAACATGCTGCATCAAAAACTTAAAATAACAGAATGAAAAGCTTAGAAGAGACATGTTTGATACAATATTAGAGGGAATTTTTAATTTTTTAACATGACATTACTGTAACTAATAAACTCTGCAGATTATGCAGGTTATAACTTTACTGTGGAAATATGAAAACAAATTTAATTTTAATTCAGTTCCCCAGCTGTCTTTTTTTGTGATAGTCACAGTATGGTATACTCTTTGCAAACACTATCTGAAAATGTCTGCTTAGCTTCTGCGCCCAAGCTGTAGAGACAGTTGTCATTTCTACTAATGATCCTCATCATCAGACAGGTCAGTTTGACACTGAGGTTGGTATTTACTGTGTGTCCATGGAGAAATCACAGAGTCACATTTTGATGACTTGAATCTAAAGTAAGAACTATACTGGAAATGGTCCAGAGGTGCAGAAGAAGATGATCTTGAAGTGGAGATTGGTCATATATAAGTCACATATATTACAGGCCCAGAACTAAATATCCCATTGAGGAGACTTATGGCACGTTTTTTAATGAACTTTCTAATACAATTTTAGCAGCTTCAGATAACTATAGCAGTGTCTGACTTGACCTGCTTTCACCAGTATGACATATGACTTTGGTTGACTTGCATACCTCTGCTTTCCGTTATAGTGCCAGTGACAACAGGGTACAGGTACAGTATGCACACTGTTATTTTAAGTATAGGCTAAGATCCAAAATTTAGCTTTCCAAACAAGTAGAGAAAGAAGGCCAAATTGTGTTGCTGCTCTCCTCTGTTTTGAGATGCAGTATGTGGTTTGTTGGACAGCTCCTGGAGCACAGCTTAGGCTTGTGCTCCAAAATCCTGTCAGTAAAATGGTCTGCCTTCACAGCACAGTGCTGAGGTACAGACTGCAGATAGGATTTGTGGGGTTATGAGGAATCACATCAATAGTCTTTTTTGACTCTGAATATGAATCAGACTTTTTTTTTAAACTCTGAAGGTGTTTGGCAGCATGTGTATTTTGCTGTGGCTGGACAAATACTGTACCACAGGAACAGTAATTGTAATGTGACTAATAAAAGAGCTGACCTACAGCATTTCATTTTAAGCTTCATTTGTGTCTTCATTCTTTACTTTATGAAACTTCAACAACTGCTATAGTGGCTGCAAGGAAGAAACAGGGGGAGAAAGCACAAACAGGAACTAATCAGTGCGCTATGTCATAGTAAAGGATAGTAAAACTACAGTTTTCTTTTTTAAAAATAAACTACAGTATTTCCCAGCAAACATCACTCACACAGGAGTAAATGGTGCTAGCCCCCTAACTAGCCCTTTAGGGTAGCATACTCTGGATTGAATGTGTGCATTTACTTTTGAATTGCAAAAGTTTGTTCCATAAGGAGCTCTTTTAACCTGATTAATGCTGTTTTATGGGTTTCATTGACAGAAATGTCATGCAAAATAGTGAAAGGATCCATATGTTGCTAGCATAACGGTACCTAGCCAAAATATCCAATCAACAAATATTAATAAAAGACAAGAAACGAACATCAAGTGATGATATAGTGAACAACGCAGTATTTTAATTTATTCCTGTAGAACTGGAGCATTCATAAATTTCCTTTGAAGGTCAGTGAATAGGAGACGTTATCATTAATCACTCTTACTTGCTAGTTTTAAATGATTCTGCTAAAGAACATTGGGCCCATTTTTTCTTTCTTTTCTATTCCTTTTTTATGAACGAAAATGTAAAGTTGGGCACATAAAGACATTTAAATATTTGGAGTTGTTCAAAGGTCAAAGCTACTCTGGCTGCATGCTATCTTTGGGCTACAACATGCCCCGAGCCTCAAAGGAAACTGATCTTATGCGACTCTGGGCAAAACAGACAACGGTTCCAATATGTTGGGCTGTGCAATTATTAATGGAGTTGATCTTCTTGATCTAAAAATTCACGGTCAAATATAATCAGTGGGCCTCCTAAGCTATTAGCTTATCCTGCCTGCCATCCACTTTCTCATTCAAGTTTCTATTAATGGTGAAATGATGTTCAGCAAACCTGCATATTAAAAGTCTCCTTGTCGTTAATTACTATGCAGGGGGAGATCAATCCAAACTACAGTCAGTTTAATGAGGGATTGCTGTTTGGACTGTAGTAAAACAAATTTATTTTGGAATAGCTTCAACAGCCACTTATTGATGAGGGCTTGTTGTTTTCATAGAGGAGTGACTGGCCTTGTTAAGCGCTATGGGAGATGCCGGGCTGGAGAAGCAGATTGTGTTTCAGTCACTCAAATCAAGACTTCATTTGTACATTGATCATGTGACCATCAGCTTGTTAAAGCGGCCCTCTCTCAGACCCCTGAACAAAAGAGGTGTCGCCGATAACAGTGAAAGGTGCCAGGTCTCTGAATCATCGGATCACTTTGACATCACGGCTGCCGTCTTCTTGTTTCTTCCAACAGATGCGACTAATGCATTTTCTTACCCATGTTTGATACATTTTCTAATGGCCTCAGACTGCCCCATTTCTTTTGGTGTGCTTTTACTTTCTTCCTGTTCAGGCAGTAATGAGAAAAAATAGCTCCTGCAGCACTGCCCCAATGACTGTGAATAGGAAAAGATGGAAAGGTGACTGTAAGAGAGCACCGCAGGAAAATTCAGTTGGGGATAATGGGTCCATTTTCCTCCGTGGGATTATCCGTCTTTATAAAATAAAGTTTATTTCTTGTGAAAATAACAGCCAAGAATCAAGCAAACAAAAGGTTCAATAGATTAGCACAGCCCTGTCAGTGTTGGTGATGCAGCTCCAGGTTGCACATTGTATACTTTACAAGATTAAGCCTTTGTGTGATGCCTAGCTGTGGGCAAGTTTTAACTGCAGTCCCATTTCATTCTCACAGCACTGAACAGCTCATAATATGAACACGGTTCCTGAATCTTGCGCCCTAATTTTTCAGAGCAATAACTAAGTTGGAACTACCGCACGTCCGACGCTATGGAAGGAAAACAATCACTTGATGGAGGCCAAGCGCATCGATGGGTTTCTCCCCAGAGCAGCTTTTTCAGTATGTAAAGCTCATGTAAATGTAGGATTTGTCACTAGTCATTTGAGGGGGAGCAAGAGTATCGACAGAGTGGCTTTCTGCATCTGCTGGAGCTCCTCTCATTCTGTTAGAGCTTTAGTTTGGTGGAAGTCAGACAGACAGACTTTTTTTTTCTGCTATCAGCTGGCACTGATATTATTTATTCCCCTCATTTAATTCCCACCCACCCACACACTGTGAATAGGATAAAGCCCACACGTATCAAGCACAAATGGATACATGGAAACCTTCAACCAAAATCCAACAATTTGCAGTGAAACTGCGAGGATTCATAATTAATTTTACACCAAATTGTTTTCTAATGTGCACTAAGGTATTTTCCTTCTGGTAATGCAACAGATGAATGCTCTCAATCTTCCATCCAAAGCCTCCAGCTGCAGATTAGGATTTAGCAAAGCACTGCTGGTGAAACCCAAGTGCCTGCTGGTGGGGGGGAGGGGGACAGGGACACTCATAACATCAATTTTCATTTCCACCTTTTTTATCCAAACAACACCTGTCATTGCATAATGCTCAGCTGGAGAGATATTACACAAACACTGGTGTTATAGAGTTTCTTTTTCCAATTATGAGAGGAGGACTTGGTTTAACTGTCCTCTATTTCTATCTGAGGTGGAGAAACATAATTTAGAGAACGGATCCAAATAATTATCCTACAGCTAAACATCTCCAGAGAGTGCGTACTGGATGAGCAGAAGCATGAAATAATTTTTAAAGACTTAAAATATCGGCACAGGATGGATCCACAAAATTCAATTTATTGCTAAAAAGTGAACACCATAGTAATTACCCATAACACGAGTAAGTAGGCTAATTTTTACAATTACTCAAGCAGACATGCAAAAGCAGTTCATACAAGAAAAAAGAAAGTAAACTCTGCGTGCATAAATCATTTAAAAATACAGTACTCTATTCATGTACAATAACTTTAACAATATTATATATAAAATAAGCTAGAAATGGCAAGTTCAAATTGTGGTTTTGTCACAGCAGAGAGTTTGATGACCACATGTCCCGTGGTGTTCTGTGGAGCACTGTAGTGCAATGAGTCTTCTGCAGAACTATGACTGTCCAGCACATCGTGGAGTGGGTGTGAAGGATTGTTTAATATTGCCCATAACTTGCACAGCATCTTTCTTTCTGGCAGCGCTGTCTGATATACTAAACAATAGTAGGTAATCAGGCAAACTGGTAAAAATATGTGCCAGTGTTAGACTGATACTGGTTCTCTGACTTAAAGTAGTTTAAATCAGCAAAAACCATATTCCTGTCAAGCATTTGTCTATGACACTTAAGTCTCAAATAGGTTGTTTTAGGGTTTTTTTAAAATCTTCTAAGCATGTTGAGGCTGAAGCTGTTGGTTGGTTTTGTGGATCATTGTTACTCTCATTAGCCATTAGGACAAAATGCTGGCCCCTGGCCCTGTGGCAGCAGCATTGTAGTAGGACTGTCCTCAGTAACTGCAGTTATTTCTTGGAAATAACAAGTTTATCATATAATAATTATAAATCCAAATTAATACATTAAAAAATAAGAACAGATTTTTAGATTTTTAAGCATAGTTTCCACTGCAACTTAACAAGCGTGTAGCTGGCTTGGCTATTAAGAACATGCAGTAATTTTGGGCTTATGAAAAAGAGAGTATTGGAGTCACTGTGCAGCTCTACACAGTGTAAAAAAAAGCATATTGGAGTATTTTGTTAATTACATAATGACAAAAGAATAAAATATCGAGGGCATCATGGTGGCATAGTGGTCCTGGGTTCAAATCCACCATCTTGCCATGAGGAGTTTACATGTTCTCCCCATGTTTGTGTTGCTTCTCTCTGGTACTCTAGTTTCCTCCAACAGGAAATTCCTCCAATTCTAAACTGGCCCCCTCAATAAATGGGAATTTATGTACATTTATGTGACCTAATTAAATAAGAATTTACCTTTAGTTGTGAAACTAACGATGGGACTCTGGTGCATCTTAATTCTAGCCCCTCCTTGTTTTGAAGCTTAACTGGAGTCCAACTGTGCATAATTAAATCCACATTATCAGATATTGGGACAAGCAGTTCTCTTTAGCGCCAGAACAAGTTAAAATTCAAAATGACAGTAAAGTTCACTACATGACGTTTCCCTGTGTGACATTCTCCTGGCACCAGTGCCAAATAACACCTTGTGTGGATCTTTGCATCATTAGTGGTAATGACATAATTACAATGTTTGAAGCTCTAGAATGAGAAGGTGTTGATCACTCAGCCATTTGGGATGAAGGGTCTTAGCCCAAGAGATACCGATTAATCCAAAGGTCACTATGAATGAGTTTTTTTGGTTACATGAATCCACCAATCTGGGCTATTTGATCGAGTGGATAAACATCACTAAAAAGCACACTGTACAGGGAGTGCAGAATTATTAGGCAAATGAGTATTTTGTCCACATCATCCTCTTCATGCATGTTGTCTTACTCCAAGCTGTATAGGCTCGAAAGCCTACTACCAATTAAGCATATTAGGTGATGTGCATCTCTGTAATGAGAAGGGGTGTGGTCTAATGACATCAACACCCTATATCAGGTGTGCATAATTATTAGGCAACTTCCTTTCCTTTGGCAAAATGGGTCAAAAGAAGGACTTGACAGGCTCAGAAAAGTCAAAAATAGTGAGATATCTTGCAGAGGATGCAGCAGTCTTAAAATTGCAAAGCTTCTGAAGCGTGATCATCGAACAATCAAGCGCTTTCATTCAAAATAGTCAACAGGGTCACAAGAAGCGTGTGGAAAAACCAAGGCGCAAAATAACTGCCCATGAACCGAGAAAAGTCAAGCGTGCAGCTGCCAAGATGCCACTTGCCACCAGTTTGGCCATATTTCAGAGCTGCAACATCACTGGGTGCCCAAAAGCACAAGGTGTGCAATACTCAGAGACATGGCCAAGGTAAGAAAGGCTGAAAGACGACCACCACTGAACAAGACACACAAGCTGAAACGTCAAGACTGGGCCAAGAAATATCTCAAGACTGATTTTTCTAAGGTTTTATGGACTGATGAAATGAGAGTGAGTCTTGATGGGCCAGATGGATGGGCCCGTGGCTGGATTGGTAAAGGGCAGAGAGCTCCAGTCCGACTCAGACGCCAGCAAGGTGGAGGTGGAGTACTGGTTTGGGCTGGTATCATCAAAGATGAGCTTGTGGGGCCTTTTCGGGTTGAGGATGGAGTCAAGCTCAACTCCCAGTCCTACTGCCAGTTTCTGGAAGACACCTTCTTCAAGCAGTGGTACAGGAAGAAGTCTGCATCCTTCAAGAAAAACATGATTTTCATGCAGGACAATGCTCCATCACACGCGTCCAAGTACTCCACAGCGTGGCTGGCAAGAAAGGGTATAAAAGAAGAAAAACTAATGACATGGCCTCCTTGTTCACCTGATCTGAACCCCATTGAGAACCTGTGGTCCATCATCAAATGTGAGATTTACAAGGAGGGAAACAGTACACCTCTCTGAACAGTGTCTGGGAGGCTGTGGTTGCTGCTGCACGCAATGTTGATGGTGAACAGATCAAAACACTGACAGAATCCATGGATGGCAGGCTTTTGAGTGTCCTTGTAAAGAAAGGTGGCTATATTGGTCGCTGATTTGTTTTTGTTTTGTTTTTGAATGTCAGAAATGTATATTTGTGAATGTGGAGATGTTATATTGGTTTCACTGGTAAGAATAAATAATTGAAATGGGTATATATTTGTTTTTGTTAAGTTGCCTAATAATTATGCACAGTAATAGTCACCTGCACACACAGATATCCCCTAAAATAGCTAAAACTAAAACAAACTAAAACTACTTCCAAAAACATTCAGCTTTGATATTAATGAGTTTTTTGGGTTCATTGAGAACATGGTTGTTGTTCAATAATAAAATTATTCCTCAAAAATACAACTTGCCTAATAATTCTGCACTCCCTGTATTTGTCAAGAGGAACCTAAGAAAATTTCAGATGATGAGATGTACAGCAAACTCTCAGGTTGCAACACTGAACAATTTGGCCACAGTTCCCAAAACAGTGTGTGTAGGAAACGAGGTGTGGATAATCGCCTCATTCATACCCAGACACAGTGGTGGAAGCATCATGCTGTGGGAATGTGTTTCTGCAGCAGAGGTGCAGAGACTAGTCCGGAGAGGGAAAGATTGATGCAGAAAATAAAGAGCAATGCTGAATCGTTTCCAAAGTGTTGGGTGTCCTCGGGGGAGGGGTGGAGATTTAAATCTAAACAAAAAGGTGACCAGAAGAACACAGCGAAAAAAGACGAGTGGCTTTAGGAAACATCTGTTGAGGACTTGTGGTGGGCCAGAGGTACAAAATACTTAATTTAGTTTAATTCAGTTCAATGTAATTTAATTAAGTTTTTGCAAATTCTCATCAGATACACTGGCAAATAGTTAAACTGAAAGGCTCATAGTGAAAGTTGTCGAATGCATCATTTTTATTATAGTTTAAAGCACTAATTATGTTCCTCTGGGTAATATTTGATGATAGACTTAAAAGTTGACTATGAATCACTTTAAGATTTGAAAGACTTTAAAGGTAAAATGAAAATTGGTCTCTGGAGAAGTCTTGATACCATTAGAGGTTGCACAGAATCATGGATGACTGGCTCTCCCTTTTTCTTAATGTCAAAGTTTCACTCTTGTGGAGGGGTTTGCAGAGTCATTCTCTGATCCTAATGCCATTATGGTCAAGATGAAAAATAGATTCTTAAATACAGATTACAGAGGCACTGTGATAAATCCCAGGCCAGAATTCAGCTGGGAAACTTTCACCTCTATGTAACCTGCACCTAAGTGGGGGACATTGATTTGCTATAAAAAGCTTCACAAACTCTCTCCAACTCTTTTTCCCACTGAGCAGGCTGCAACATGTGCAAGAGATTCGTTTTTTCAGGTTCACTAGACAAATCCACGGATGTTTGACAAGTCAGTATTCTTTGGCTGTCCTGCTGGAGACAAGGTGGCTTTTATCCTTTTTGCTATTGGCAGGTTGGTTGAATGGGGATGTCAGTATCTTCATTTCACCAGCACTTCTGTTCACAACTTGACATCTCAGGCTCAGGCTCAAAGATGTTTTTGATATCTGAAGTGTGTGGCGGTCTTAAAGCCCGGTATTTTTGACCATCACAGAATAATCTTCGTAGTGTTAATGACCTCTGTAAGTTAATACTTTAATTCATGGTGACAGATATTAAAAGCTATGATATGGATTTAATTTATTAAGGGATAATCATCGTCCTCAGATGATGAATCTTAATGCTGCGTTAACCCTGTTCTGGTCAGACAATGGACATTGTCAGTCTTGAGGAATCATTGCATTCTGCAGTTACACCAAAAAGATAAGAAATAATGTGAAAATAATCTAAAATAACTTTTAAATGAGTGATATTTTAATACTATTACCTACTATAAATTCTGCTTTGTACAGTGCCATAAAAAAGTATTTGCCCTCTCGTAGTTTTTACCCATTTTTTGGAGGGTGAAATCAGTTTCATTAGCCACACTCAAGCCTGATTACTGCAAGATCTGTTGAATCAAGAAATCACTTAAACAGAACCCGTATGACAAAATAAAGTAGGTTAAAACATCTCAAAAAACAACAGCACACCATGCCATGATCTAAAAAAGCTGAGAAACAAAGTAATCACCGTCTATCAGTCTGGAAAGTGTTACAAAGCTATTTCTAATCTAACTCCAATCAACTACGGTGAAAGCCATTATCCACAAATTGAGAAAACTTGGAACAGTGGTGAACCTTGCCAGGAGTTGCTGGTCAAACAAGATAAATCTAAGAGCATGTTGAAGACTCGTCCAAGGGGTCCCAATATAACCCAGAACAACATCTAAAGAACTACGGGCCTCACTTGGCTCGGTTAAGGTCAGAGTTTATGATTCAATAACAAGAAAGAGACTTAAAAAAATGTGAGATTTCCAAGGAGAAAGCCACTGCTGCCCAAACGACACAATGGCTAATATTGGACTTATATTTGTGAAAAACAACTTGATGATCTTAAAGACTTTTGTGAAAATAATTTATGGACTGATGAGACAAAAAGTTAAACTTTCTGGAAGGTTTGACTCGGTTACATCTGGCATAAAACTAACACAGAATTTCATAAAAAGAACACTGTACCAACCGTCAAACACGGCGCTGGTAGTGTGATGGTGTGGGGCCGCTTTGCTGCTTCAGGATGATTTGGTGGAACCATGAATTCTCCTCTCTACCAGAAAATCCTGAAGGACACTGTCTGGCCATCATTTTGACATGATTTTGTCAAATCAAGTCAGATCCTATTGAAGCTGTCTTGCCGTGACCTAAACAGACTCTCCAAAGTGGATGAATTAAAACAATTCAGTAAACAAGAATGGACCAAAATTCCTCCCCAGCGATATGAAAGAGAAAGAAAAAGGTCTTGCTGCTGTGCCTGGCAAAACTTGTTATTAGGAAATCATCATTTATTTCTATTTAGAATTAAAAAACACATTATTTTCCTATCTATTTTTGCCTAAGCCTTAAACAACTGTACTGACAACAAGTTTCTATAATAATTTTACATTAAATTTTGGTTTAGCAAAGGACACAAACCCCAGTCTTTGGGTGAGTATTTGATCCTTTCATTCTCTATGTGGGCTTTACGCTTCTTTAACTCTGAGTTGCAAAGCTGTGACATCTCAATATTTTGATATCATAATTTCACACCAAAATTCATCATAAATAAATATGTGTAAACTTAATGTCACGACTGCTAGTCCTAGCTGTACAGCAATTTGAATGGTTAGAAGGGTAATGGTAAAACCTGTTATCTTACATGGAGGTTCTTTTTTGAGTGTAGATTACGGCTTAATGTCATAAGCATCTGCATTCCCAAAACATCTTTGGAAACTGGACTGTTATCAATACTGTTAGTACTGACAGTGGTACTATTGGGGTTTTTTTGTTGTTGTTTTTCAAAAATACAAAGAAGTCTTTTTCTGTGGGCTGTTTTTATGGAAGCGGTAATAATTCAAATTCTTGATATGGAAAACTTCTAAAGTCTCGTTTTACTTTTTTAGTTTAAGTTTAAATTCTTGGAATCTTAAGAGCCAAGAAAAATCCCCTCTAGTTACCATATGTGATACCAACATAATCATAATGAGAAAACATCTAAATTGCCAGATTGGGATCCTCTCACTTTCACTTTACTTCTGCTTCAGCCTTGGGGTCCTCTGCGATATTAGTTGGAAGAAATGAATTTCCAACAAAAACGGTTTTGTTACAATATGCTGAATGAAAATATAAAAAGTTTAACAATCCCCCCCAAAAGAGCATTTTGAATATTTAATGGCTCAAAAGCAATTTGAGATGCACAGTGGAAGTATTAGCTGAAAGTTGTAGAGGATGCATTTGTGCAGATATTAGGGTCATAAAAATACCAGACTCCTGGACATAAAGGGCAGCATCTAAAACAGCTCACTATTGTGCGCAATCAAATTTAAGCATTTAATTGTGTCTTAAATAATGCAGTTAAGCTGCATAACCCCTCCACCGTGGATAAAATGATTTGTTCAATTCTTTATGAGCAATGGGAGAGTGAAAGTAGACTGCTGGAGACTATAGGCGTATGATAAATGAAATAAGCTGACTGCATTTCCATTTAGAGCAGACAGAGATTCAAAAAGACAATTCAATAAAACTGACCCTTAGAGACTGGCTTCAGTGAAAAGGAGTCACCATTAATAGAAGAGGTTAACGTTCTCCAAGCAATTATAAGGAAACACAATTGCCGCGGTCGTACCTAAACATCGTAAAGCGATAAGGAGATGTGGGATATGCTGATGGAAAGTACATTTTCAAGGTTACAAGAGAACGTCAGGCAAAAGCCTGAAGGGAGGATTTAGGGGAAAAAACATAACCAAATGGACTTCAAAGGAGTCAAAGATCATCAAGGTGAAATCCCCGTGCAGGGAGCGAGATATAATTGCTTGTCATTAAAATACAAATTACGACCAAGAAAGAAGCAAGAATTTTGATAAGTGAACTTTATCTGTGTGGCCTTGTTTAATGGATCCTGTGGCACAGATAAAAATGTATGTTGCTCATGAAGAATTAATTACCACCAAAAGCTGAAAAGGCCATGTTGGAGGGGGTGTGGGAGGGGGGGGGGCAATTGTGCCTTTCCTTGGTTGGAGAGTGTTTACAGTGTTTAAAAAGAATCACTCTTTTAACAGCAGCTTTCCTTATGTGGAGTTTGTCACTTCATTAGCCACTGCCCTGCACCACAAAAGAGAGACTCCTCAAGGGCACTGTCTCCAGTGTGTAGCAATAAATTAAAGAAACCTGACAATTGGTATGAAGTACCATTTTTCTTATAAGCCTTTTTAAAACCTCACACATGGTCTAAAATGCATCCTTTTAGCAGAGGAAGGCAGCTACCGTCACAGAACAGAATCATGGCAGAAAAATATGTCAGGATGTCCAAACACACTCCCTGAATCTTAAAAACCCGCCACTGCTGATCTGGATGTTTTGGTCGGTGGCGGGTTGATGTGGCGGCTCACGCTGTTGCCTCACAGTAAGAAGGTCTTGGGTTCAAATCCAGTCTGGGGAGTTTGCATATTCTCTGTGTAGGTTCTCTCTGGGCACTCCTGCTTTCTCCCAAATAAATGCATGGAGTGAGATTAATTTTTGATTCTAAACTGGCCATAGGTGTGAATGTGTATGGTTGTGTGTGTTTGTGAGTTGGTCTTGTGACAGATTGGTGAGCACCAGTCCTGCACTAGCATTGATCAAATCATTTATTTCGTCCCCCAACCCTGGATTGGATAAGTGGAAGAAAATGGATGGGTGGATGATAGCGTCCCTATAATCAATGGAACAGACTCTCTTCTCTTGGAGGACTCTTGGTAACATAATAATGACGTTCAGGTACAAACCTTGTTTGCTTCCTGCTGGTGTTCATTCTGTTTATCTCCAACCACGTTTTTTTGCCTGCCGTACCACATGCTTCGTTCTGTGTTAACAATCATTTAAATCCAAACCATCTTAAGTTTAGGCAATTAAACCCAATCACTTGTCCAATTAATGCAAAACGTGCATATTGGGCTGTAATGTATTACTAGTAAAATGATAGGATGACTGCAACTCCAAAGCAGTTGTTTTAAAAGTCTTGCTAACTTTAGCCATGGGTACTTGTGCATTCCGGAGTCATCTAGATTCATTTAGAAATAAATGGTGTTTAAACTCCACAGTTGGGGTCAAAACATCTGGAGGGTAACGTCCTATCACTGAAGTAAAGCTGCTGCTAAATGGTCAGTAAATCCCTCCAAAGTGTGGTTGTGATTGCTTGTTGGACCACCACGTTTTACTTTTTATTTCTTGACATTTCAAATTCAAGATATGGGATAGTAAGAGTGGAGACTTTAATGTGATGTAATAAATGATTGATTACTGTGTTATTGATTCTAATGATTTGTCCAACACTGGTAGGTCAGACCAGTATACTTTATCTCTACCAGACCTGTGTGGAGGGAATGGAGCAAACTGCAGAATTTGAAAGTTAAAATAAATAAATAATGATATAAAATATCATTGTTTGCTGTAATATTGCTGTAACAGTATCTGAAGTTAAATGGAAAGTAGGTCCAACCAACATTATTCTGATAAGAGTTTCTAACTATACTGTTTAAATTGTGCCAGATAATAGAGTTCCTAATCTCCTAGATGCATACAGTGAGAGGAGAAGAAACCTTTTTCTTTTACTTACTAGAAATAATTTGCTGAATCCAAAAATGACAGAAAATTGCTGATTAGCTTCTGTTTCCAAGATATTTACTTGATATTTAATCTTTTAAATGTTAAACCTATGTACATTGTTCAAATTGTTGAATTTTAATCAGAAATTCTAAGCTTGTGTTTCCTTATGGTTACTTCATATGAAAAAAAATATATTAAAAAGTTGGAAAAAGTTGAAACATCATATTAGAAAGCATAACGGGGTTATTCCACCTTGATTCACAAATACCTGTAAAGAATTTATTTAGAGTCAAATCAGCCATGCCACATCATGATGTTGTGTCTAGGTGGGATGTTAGTTTATGCCAGTTTCATTAACCTTCTGAGGTCAGATGCACCGACACGTCCAAATCACGTGTCCGATTTAAGACGAGGTAGCAGTCTCCGTTTCAACCTGTCTAAAAAGTGCTTGCTTCAAACTATATACCAGTTTTTATTCCTAACAGTGCATGTGGATTTTATTGACAGTTTGATGCATATAAGTCCTACATCTCAAAAATAGATAGAGGCCCACAAAATCACCATGCTTACATTGTCTATGTTGTGGACTCGATGTTGTTGCAAATAACATAATACAGTACATATTAATAACACAGAAGCTTTTTATATATTTTATGATGTGATAATGATGCTGTTAAACTATGTAAAAATAAAACATACAAAGTGGGATCACAGTTAGTGTTACACTTTAGATCTCAGTAGATATTTGAGATTCAGGTATTTGTTTTACTTTGTTATTGCAATGCACTATTTCCTAGCAATGGTTGGTGCAGTTCTCCCAAAGTGCAATGTAAGATTAGGCATAGGGGTTAGCAGATATGATGCTTAAACTTGACATGTAGATAGGTTGTTTGGGTGTTTGCATGTTCTTCCTTTGCCTGTGTGGGTTCTCTCTGGGTACTTCCTCCAATAGTCCAAAGACATGCACATTAGGTTAATTGGTGATTCTAAATAGACCATATTAATGAATGTAAGTGTGGATGGTTGTTGGTTTCTATTTGTCAGCCGTGCGACAGACCGGCAACCAGGCAAGAAGAAAACAGATGGATGGATGAAGATATTTTGATTTTGTCTGCATTTTTTATGGATGTCTCCAAAGCTAACCATATTTCCTTCTTTAACAGTGTGGGGCACTAGTGCAGGATATGTAAAGGTTCTATGCATTTCATTGGTGTAACTTCTATTATTTACTGTACTTTCAGCAGCATATGAATAAAACAAAAAATATTACCTGTAGGATATTTTAACATGCTTTAAAAGCATGTGACTTTACTTTGCAGCATTACTGCATTTCCTGCTACAATAAAGGTCAAATCCAAAGTCAGAGTAGGTCAAAGGTCAAATATATATGTCCCAATTTCAGTTTATATTTGATGCAATTCTAAGTCAGATAAGTCCAGCTTCATAAAAACTGGATGAATAGTTCACAAAGAGTGTCCATCTGAAATTTAAATGGACAATTTGGACCATTGTTGTCAAAATTTAGGGGTCAAAATGTAGTTTAGTCATGTCTTGTTTCGGTTAAGAACCAAGTAGTATACCACGAAATGTAGAGACAATCAACAATGTTAAGAATCATTTTACGTTTCAGTGACCAGAAGTTATTAAAAGTTTGAGTGCATTTGTTTCAGAAACATTTTGGCTGTAGAGCAGTTAGATCCAGTCCATAGAAGAAGATGATGAACATGGACCCAGATTGGGTCCTTGGAACAATATTTGGGTTTTGGCTGAGCTTTCTAATTAAGCAGCAATCTCTGCAGAACATACTCCTGCAATTTTTTGAAACAAGGGGAGAGTGCAAGAGGGTCGTTGCAGCTCATTAAGATTGGTTAATGTGGTGGCCCTTTTGGTGCTGAAGACCAGTAGCCAGTGGAAAAAAATCCTGATGCATGAGAACAGTTCTCTCCCTGACCCTGGAAGAGAGTTGTTCCCACATCATTTATTGTTTAGGACTCGCTCTAAAATTCCCCCCTCACTGTGTTTGAAATTACTACTGGGAAGGTATACAGCCCAAGAGCAGGTGGCCATAAGAACTATAGATCTACTTAAATAAATGGAAATACTCAGTAAAACAGAAAAAGGTGAAGAATATAGGATTCTGTAAATACACCACAATATATGAATGAATAAATAAATAAATGTAAAAAACAGGAAAAAATATTTTCATGTGGTTTGAGCCATTACATCCTTCTCCAGTCCATCAGGTGAGTGCAAAGACTCTGTAGACCTTAAAGCTACAGCAAGTAATTTTTTAAAGATTATTTAATAGAAAAAAGTATGTTGGACTTAATTCATTAAAAATACACAGGAGTGGGCTGGTTTGTGGAAGCTGCCATGCTGCCCCGCCATCATAAATAAAGTGGCCAAGATAGACAGAGCCATCTGCCTAATTGGGTTTTATGTATATAGCTAGAAAAGAATCACATACATAGCACCCCTTATAAGTCACTTTAATTTTAAAGATCACAAATACCTCTTTCAAACTACATATGACCTTTAACTTTTAATTAGGGATGCAACGATACCAATTTTTTCAAACCGATCCGATACCGATACTTGGATCTGAGTACTTGCCGATACCGAGTACAAAATCCGATACTTCTACCACACACAAGTTAAACTTAACCAGTAGTAAAGAAACGACCCCAGACAACTCTTTAACACAAACGAAACGTTTACTGAACGTAAGGTAAGGGCAGAGACAAATACTGTACAACACATCCCTTTTTTAAACTCAAATGATATTCCAATTCCTTAACCAAATGAAATACACTGTATAAATGAAATAATTCCCTTTCAAATTATATTAAACAACCCAACTTATGTTATCACCTTTTGGTAAGTTACTCACTAATATACACTCCAAAACACGTTATATAAATCCACTAAACACACAATATTCACACATGGGCTCCACACACTCACATTCACACTTGTTGCAGGCCTGTTTGCTGCTCACGCTGGACGATGGAGAAAAATCCTCTTCTCCCCAGTAAGAGCACAAAAGTCTGACTTACAGTTCCGTTGCTCGGTAGGTCGCCGTTCACCAGTCCCACACTAAATCCACTCCCCTGCGGACCCGATGCTGTCTCTGCTACAGCACGTTAGCCCGTCACTGTCCAGCTCCCCGACAGTCCATAGCGGCTGCCTCCGTGGTGCAGCCAAGCAGTCCGGGCTAGCCTTTAGCCTCGGCGATCGTAGCTGGAAACACAGTTTTCCACGGTGGTGCGACCGTTGAAACAAAAAGTCACTTCACCCACACTCTGTTGCGAAGCTCCCACACGGTTAGCTTTCTAGTTACACACTCTTTTGTGCTAGTTAACCTCAGTAAAACTAGCCGAGTCTCTCACTTTGGCTCAGCTAACCTGGTGCATCTCTCCATGCCGTTCTCTTCTCCTCCTCCATTGCAACAGATACACAGGTCCCGTTTTATGCTACCTTCACGGGCCTCCAGAAAATTAGAACTCTGAACAATATTTTAACTCCCTTCAGAGTTACATACCATAAAATAATACTTTATGATTAACATAACAGTTTGATTGCTCTAATTACCTGTATTTACCTTGTGACATATTACAGGGCAAATTAAATTCAGGGTACAGTTACATATAAGGTTCACATAACTGTGAACACCTTATGTTACCGTGGCGTTCAAGTCCATGGGAATTATGAGTATCTACTCCCAAATGCGGGCTACATTAGTATCGGTTCATGGTATCGGTTAACTTTTACGAGTACGAGTACGCACACATTTTACAGTATCGGCCCCGATACCCGATACCAGTATCGGTATCGGTGCATCCCTACTTTTAATATATGTATATTTTCATCATCTGTTTCGGGGCTCCAACACACAAAAACGTGCACAAACATGCTTTTTTATTTCAGATATTTTTGCAATTACGTTTGAGCAGTGACCCTCCCGCATGACAAAAATCCCCCTTTCCCTGTGACAAAGAGTTTGATTACATTCTCACATCATCAGAGTTTATTTACTAAGAGTCAGACTTCAGTAAAGTTTGATCCACTTCAAAAGAAGTTTGACCAATGAAAGCCAAACAGCAGCGCTTACCTACAGAAAACTTTAGGATATCTTCAACAACTCACCTCAGTTTTGCTGTCATTAGAGAGACGTGAGCTTCACTGACTCATGCACTCATATTGGACTACTTTCACAAAGTTTTACAGCCTCCTCCAGAGTAAATAGACATGAACACCTGGGACATGACAGCCAAGGTAAACAGCAGACTGACAGCCTACGCTCACTACAGATGACCAGTGTTGTTTGTCCTGCAGTTTGCTCTACAGCGGCCACCATAGCTAGGATTATGCACTTGAATTGGGAGGGGAAAGAAAATCCACTGAACTCTACTAACATATTTTACACTCTGTGCCTTTACAGTGTGGCCTCCTTCTGTGCTGCAGGCTGTAATCTATGATAAATTCTGTTAGAAAACCTTTTCTATCTGGTGAATGCTGCAGTTCCAACATTTAACTTTTAAGTGCTTGTTTAGAATTTATAAAGAAGAAATAGTTACATGTTTTCCTGTTTAAGTGCCACAATTTAACATACTCAGTTAAAAGCAAACAGCCTAGATTCCATGTCTTACTTAAATAAAATTATTAGACATTATCAGCAAAATCAATAAAAATAAAAGCAAGGTTCCTCTATTTTTGTATGTTATACAGCTGGATTACTATTATAGATTCTTAACACATACCGTGCAGGTGCCCTTGAGCCAGGCCCTTTATCTCCCACTGGGCTGCTGACTTGTACTGGATAGCTTGCAGGTGAGTGTGTGGCAGCACCTCCCTCTATATCTATAAAGAAATTTTTGGCCAGCTGGCTCAGTAACTACAAATATGTTTAACAGCTTGCCTTAAATAAACACAAATGTAGGATTGTTTTAATTTGTTTTTAACTATCGAACCCTGCATATTTTCTGCTCATTTCATAAGTAGATACAACCATGTAGTAATGAGTGTATCTTCTTTTCTTTTAATGACAGAGTACAGCTTGGACAGGCTGCATTACAAGAAAAAAAAATACTATATATAAACACTTACATATTGTTCACCAGTTTCTGAAACATCATCTGTAAAATGCACACCTGAGCTTTTTCAACTGGCTCACCTGGTGCCAAAGGCCAGGAAAGGCTGTTGTTGAGGCTAAAATGAAGGGGAAATACTTAGTTGCGGTGTATTCGGTTGACTCTTTCTCATATCCAAGTGAATTTCTGTCAGCCTTGTAGACCCTTAAATTTGTTTTGCTGACTTGAGGCTTGACCTGTGTACTCAAGATAATAAAAAAAAAAAAAAAACAGCATTGAAAACAACAAAAAACCCCACCCACACGCAAGTAATTATTCCCTTTATTATAGTGGCTGAAGAACATTAAAGGAGAGGACATCAATCTCCTAATTGCTGGTGACCCTGCTTACCAGCTTCTACTCTGGCCGATAAAGTTTACACAAGCTCCCCTGGCTTGATTACACAGCAGGAGTCATTGAATGTGAACATCAGCTCACTGAGGTTGGGATAAGTGACCTTCGGGATGCTGAAGTTGAGTTGGAGGGTATTTCTACAAAGACTTTAACTACACTTTGTGCCAGCCACTGTTACCGCATGCTGCACACTCCACAATTTCTGTCAAAAAGATGGAGATTATGTCAACAGGAGGCTGGCGACCATACTGCCATCTATTCTCAGCCTAGAAAGCCAGTCATTACCCTGTAGCCTTCGGTCGCAGTGCTCACCATATATATATCGCCAACCACTTTGCCCTCCACACAGGCCATCAGCTTTAACAGAATAGTGAATAATCAGAATGAGAGAAGAAAAAACTCGACTGAGAGATAAAGGAATGACAATAGGGCCTTTACAGGGAATGGGGTTGGAACAAAAGGCTGGGGCTACATGCCAACAGCCCATAGAGGCTAATGGTTGCTCTCCTGTCACCCATAACCCCTAAAACTGACTACTTTGAAGCACTTTTGTCACTGTGAGTTTTAGCCTTCGAATAGGCGGCCTTTCAACTCTTCCAGCAGTTTTTGAGTTGGTTGATGCTTCCATGAGTTCTTGTTTCAGTTATAAAACAACTTTTAAACAACATTGTGGATTACTTTTAAGGTCTACAAACATTTGCAGAAAGAAAAGAGAAGCCTTAGCATTAAACGTGATTATCAGGTCCTTTAAAAAAAAAAAAAAAAAAATACAATTCTGATATACGTAAAGAGCAGAATTTACCTTTTAAGCTCAAAGATAAGCAAACAACACTACAGTGGAAAACATTTAATTGAGTATTAGAAGGATTAGTTGATATACTTAATTGTGAAATTCGGCAATATGGCCTGGATGCCTAAGCATAATTAAACCTGTGTTAAAAAAACTGCTTAAGGGCATCTGAGCATGTCCCAACACACCGCTTAGAGAACCAGCACCATAAAAGTCTTTGTTTGCTACGGTTACATGATGTTAAGTGCTCCAACATACATACATGCAGTAGAAATGGACCATGAGGTACAATAGATTATGTTCCATGCAATCAAGTCAAACAGAGAAAGACAGGCGCCAAAGCAGCTGAAAACAAGGACATCGCTGCACAGAGGGCGAATTCCTCCACAGTTGGCTGTTCCATGGCTCAGGGCACAGGCAAACATCTGTTGAACGTATTAAGATCTAAAACTGAGCCAATTACCAGAGAGAAACACAGCCCCTGGTCAGTCTGTCTCCGGCCCATTTCTGGTTAGCTGTTGATGACTGCTGCTTCTCCACCCTCCCCCCTCCACCTCCTGCAGGCGTGATTGGCTGAGTCTAGTCCAAGGACGGGGATGTAGAGAGCTGCAGCGGCAATAAAAAGCCAACCTGACTGACTCATGTTGTTTATAAAGGAATCCATGCGGGAGTGGGTGTGAGGAGGTGGACCTCTTTGTTTATGTGTGCGTGCGTGTGTCTGTGTGCGCGCTTTGTGTTTAATCTCTGGCAGCTATTTAACATCGATGTATTCATATTCAGAATGTGCTTCCAACCGCTGGGGAGTTTTAAGGCTCTTTTTCTCCATATAGGTGGCTTGATCTGAAAGGAGGAGGCAATTATTCTTGATTGGACACAGATAAAAGGCTTTGCTAAATGGGTATGTGCCAGGTCTGTTCTGCGCTGTAGCTCGTTGGATTAAAATGACAGTAGGACTTTAGATAAGAGATCCATTGTTCATGTGACACGTAAATATATGTATATACGAAAATGCATATATTTATTATTTAAATGAAGAGAGAGAAACCATGGCTCAGAGGCAATTTCACAAAGGCGTTATATAAGCCAAATGGTAAATGGACACGTTCTGATACAGCACCTCATTCAGCCACTCATACTCATTCATGCATTCTCTGGACGCATCAGAGAGGAACTTTGGCACGCAGACTCGAGCAGCCAGGGATCGAACCACCAATCTTCCAATTAAAAGCTATCCAATTCTTCTTCCTGAGCTGCTGCCACCCCACTGTTCCATGTGACTAAAAGGTACCCTTAAATCTTACAGTTGATGTAAATGTCATACATCTTATACATAACTTCTTTAATCCTAGAAAAGCCATGTCAAAAATGAAGAACTCGACATAGATGTATCTCATTCTTGATGGTTCTTCTTTGCCATTAAAGTTGAATTTGCTGTCATTTCTCCTCTTTTACGTTTGTGCCACACTGAGGCAAATCTTAACTTAATTTAAGAAATTCCAAACAGATTTTACGGATTGTAAAGAAAATACTGATCACCGCATCCAAGAGGATGGTAATGAGAACTTTTGGACATGGACTGTTCCATGATAGGGCCAAAAGGGGAGGAATGGGACTTATGTGAACCCTCCAGCATGGCAGTGATTACGAGCCTTAATTACCCTCGTTTGCAACTCACCAGAGCCCTTTGTTGCACATCTTCCTCATTTTTATCCCATCATTTCTACGCATATGCTCTCTGATTTAAATTTCATACAGGACATTACTCTCTTAACAACAGAGGTGGGAGGGATTTCAGTCAGTTTGAAAAACGTGGTTGTTAATGCACTCTTATTAAGATTTTTTGATGTGCATTCTGCTGGTAAATTTGGTAAAAAATGATCAGTTAAAGCTCTTAACCTCACTGGGAAAGCAACACGTGTCTCACCACACCAAGTGCTATATAAAGGTGTCAAAGGATAGGTTGGATTGTGAATGTAACCCACATCTGGTCACCTGGACCAGGTGTTTGATTAGCAGCTTCGTGTCCCTTCTAGTTAGTATTGTGTTGGCAATTGTTAGCGCAGCAAACCTCCAGGTGGCTTTGTGCCTTACTCTATTTCAGTCTCCACAGGGTACTCCATTATTATATAAGTGTAAACCCAGCCTCACAATCACGGGGATACACCAGCCTCATTCTTTGTTGCTGATATTACAATATAGTCTAAATTGTATGCTCTGAAATATCTAAAAATCTAACAAAGAAAATCCAATATAAGCTTCACTCAGCCTCTAGCGTGAGCATGAAAGATGTGTTTGGGGCCAGATGAAGTATAACCTGGTACACAATGTTTTCTTTGGCTCTTCTCTTTACACGAATGCTTAACAAGGCCACCTTTTAAATTCCAAGAAAACTGACAAGGCCCTGAGCTCTGGGAGCTTTAAAAGCCAGGAAACATCTGGCAGCAAAATAATTTAACGTACACATCTTACCTCTGCTCAACAAAGGATTCAGTAAACCCCCCCATAAGCGGGAAATGTTACTCCATTATTAAACATTTGTGAATTTCCCCAGTAAACCTGAAATACCCAAGAGGAGGGATTTTGTATTCTCTCTGAAGACTGTCTGAGCAGACAGTACCCTGTCAAGCAAATGTTCAGACTGATTTAGTACTCTAGGCCATAATCCAGTGCAAATAGGATGACATGTGCTAAAGCAGCAATTCAAGTGCAACTGGGTTTGTGTACAGGTCAGTGCATGTGTGGAAAAGGCCAACATGTAACCATTTTCTCTTCTTGTCATTGCTGACAGAAGACAGACATTTCTGTGTATCTGATGTGATTATCTTGGCAGGATTCCTACACAGCGGCCACATAATGTATATAATAGATGGACACAGCCACTAAGATGCCACCCACTGGTTTCACAATTACCATTTTTAAGAGTTACGTTGAAGACTTTGAAAATCACCAACTTTTAAAAAAAACTGGACATGACAAACGCTGACAAACCGTTGGACACTGCACGCTCATTAGGTAGATCCTTGTCAGTCACAAAGTGGCCATGCCATAAATTACACCCATACACCCTGCCTTACAATCTGCTCTACTTCATTTTACCAAATGAAAACCAAGCTGTATTAAATGCAATCTAAAGCTAACAATTTAGACCATAAACTCATCAACTGTGTGTTTATTGAGGTCATAAATAAGAGCTTGTGGACTCAGTCACTTGTTTTGGGTCATGAATAAATAAATAAACATATAAATAAAAAATGAAGTCTACTTTAAATTTAAGAATGGAAGATTATGAAACTGTACGTTGATTAGCTATTGAGTTGTCAATCATAATACGTGAGCCAATGAACATGCGATGATGATGCTGCCCCCTGCCGGACATTTGAAGAAATGCAATATACTTTATATACTATTAATATACTTTCCTACTTTACTTGAAGGTTATGTCCTTCTTTTCTATCTTTTGTAGAGACACCAACCAAATATCATCTTCTCAGCAAACTATTATTATTATTACTATTGTTGCTGTTTTTGTTTCTATTATTATTAAAAGTGAACATAGTTTTAAGTATTATGACTTTACTCTGACTGAATACATGCGAGTGGACAAAGAGGTTGAGGACTGTGCCCGGGTGAGCAAGGCGTTGTTCGCCTCCCCGAGAATCCACTGACATTTCTTTGTTTATGCTGGCCCAACACCGCTATCAAACTGCACATGCTGGTGTCTGTCAACCATATCAAACTCAGTTATACCCTGCAAAGTCAGATACTTATGCTTCCACTGAAAAAGTAATTTCACACCAATTAAAAGCTGCAACAACAGAATTTACAATCCCGTATTGCTGGCTCCTTCTATCCTGCCTGGAGCGCTGACAATGTGATACAATGAGGTCAGTCGTAAGCTGAGCATGATGATCATAATAGCTCTGCCTATTTTTTTTTTTTTTTAGAGGGTGGACTAATGAAATGGGAAGGTACAATCTCAAGAAATCAGCTATACATGATAGCGGGATGTCTGTTCAGGAAAAAATGAGGGGAGGTGGGTTTCAGGAGATTAAAGAGCATTCCTTTAAGTGCAAAGTAAAATAAACACACAGCAGCTGTTGAAGGCTATCGTTGAGATAATTAAAACCTGCACAATACCTGTCTCTGCCCCATTGGGTTTTATAGCGGGTGTTAAACTGCCAGATTATATTTAATGGAAATTGGGTTGTCAGTGCAGCCTTGAAAGGTGAGGAAAAAATTAGCACAGGTTTTCAAATCATCTTGTTGCTGTGTCATTGTTAAAGCCATTATTAAAAAAACAGATTCGCATAGAAAGAAGGGTTATCTCCCCTGCATCCATCATGGACTTGAGCATGTATGACGCTGAACCCGTTGGACTCCAAAAATCCTTTTATTACGACATGCCAGCGGGACGCGGCCTCTTATCAAATCTCTTATCCTATTGGACCTGTTATGGGAGATTTTCTCTGTGGGAATCATATTATTGATGGTTTTCTCATTTGAATAATTTTGCAATAACAAGAAAATGAATTTCCTGTGTCCCTTGCCTGGTAGCATTCGTGCAGCTAAAAAGTGTATCAATGTTTTAATAGCTTGCCTGTGGTTGTTGTTGCAGCACTTTGAACACAGTGCAGGAAAACTATTTGAATGTTGTCTGCTTGAAGATAATCTTCTGCTAATAAGGGTATTTGCCTGTCACAATGGTTTTATTTGCTCATTATTAAATGCATAGTTTTCAAACATTTACCCCATTTCACTAGTATAATTCCAGTGCCGTCTGCTTGAGGGGATTTAATGCAGAAAACACAGTCTCAGCTTTAATGCAAACACATAACATACATCTTGGCTGCTGGAAAAATAACACCATGAAGCAATTAGCATAAAGCAAACAAAACAGAAAAACACGGGAAGCTGGTGGTAGCGTGCAGATGTTCTCAATAAATATAGCAACACAAATTTAAAAGGATTCAAAAATCCAAACATCAGAAATTAAAAAAAAAACGTCATGTGATTATATATGCTATGATACATGCTAATGTTAAAGTGCATGAATATAGAAGCAACACTTTTATCATATTCATTATAGAGTTAAGGGTCTTTAACAATTCATGAATGATCTAACATGACACCACAGAAAATTCTGTGATTCTGCATGTAGAATCTGCCGCTACTTTTGGATCCCCTGGAAGTTGGGTTATGAAGACTTGCACGTACACATCTGCAACTTCACCAAGGACCGCTAACTTGCCCAGAAAGCAAAAATCAACTTCTCTATCGTGCTGACCCAACTTTCTTGCTGTGAGACATCATCATGGCAGGAAAGTCAGCAAGCTGTGCCCTCTGAATTCACCCTTCAGAGTCATTACACTGCGCGCGTTGTAATAAAATGACACGAAATTCTGCTTTTTTTAAAAGAAACCTGTTGTGTAGGCTATATACGTACTAAAAATCTTGGGGTTTTTTGCAAAAAAAAAAAAAACTTTATCAAAAAACACTGGGAAAAAAATGAAGTCGACATCAAGCAGCAATGAGCTGGTCTTGATGATTCTAAAGAAGAAAAGGAAGAAACAGTTCATTCCGGTGTCACAAGAAGGCTGCAGTAGGGAGAATTTCATGGTTTGATCCAGAAGTTGAAGTTCTATCATGTCCACAATCGTACATATTTGAGGTTTCAGGGGGGCAGTTTGAGCTCTTATTGGTGGTGTTGGGACCACATCTGAGGAGGCAGAGAGCTAACTAACCCAGAGCAGCATCTAGCTGTCTGTATGAGATTTTACATTCAGTACCGAAGTCCGTTTTGAGCTATGAGCGCCCTCGCTGCCAAATGCAGTGGTAAGATCTCTACATTTGGTTGTGAAAAATCCAAACAAATAAATTGCACAAATTCATCCTGCTAAATTACGTGGTTGCTGTCAGCGGCTGCATTAAAAACAGGTGAGTTTGAAAAATATTTTTAATGCACATTTGCGTTAATGCGTACGCTGTGTAAAGACCTTTAGGCTGCCAGCAGTTTCTACCATAATGTGATAAGGCGTCTGCAGAGGACCCACCCAAAGTATGGTATCGTTTTAAGTTTATTATAGGTGGTTTCACAGAACCTCATGTTCGCACTTTATATGTTCTCAAATGGAAAGATATCAATTAAAAAGTGTAATTTAATTCAATCTTGTGCTTGATTACCATCAAAAAAACAATTAAAAACTCTTTTTTATTCTGCCTGTCAACATTAATGGAAGCATAATATATAAAAGTAAAAGCATCAACTTTTAACGTCTTACTCCCTCAAACAGATTAGCAGAGTTTTTAAAAATAAATTCTTCAACTTTTACAAACCACTGAAAAACATAAAAAAACAAACCCAGATGCAATAAATGACTGTTATAACAAACCCACAGTCTGATGTCTTTCCCCCTTTGTATTACTATATCAACTGATCTTGGTGTTTTTTGAACAGAAAACAAATTCCCTTAATCAACCAGACGAGAAATGTTGGTTTCCGAGTCCTGCGAGTTTCTTTGATCACTCGTTCCCTCGGTAACAGGTAGCTTTCGCTGATTTATATTAGCTAATTAGACCCCTCCACCCACCCACCCAAAAAGAAAAAGAAAATTGAATAAAATAAATAAATAAAAAACACAGGGACGTTGTTAGCACATGTACAGGGTGTTCTCACAGACAGTCTGTTACTGACTCCTGTTTGGCGGCGATAATAAAAGAGAAATCATCTAAACAAGCAAACAGCATCAGGAAACTTGACGAAAAGTAATTTCAGGTCCTGTCAACACGCCGACTTGCCCGAGACATCACTGCAAACAACAATGGGTATCAAGTCAGCAGAAAATGAGGGATAAGACTTGAGGTGTATTATCACAACCTTCTGTTTGCTGTATTCTCAGTGCTCAGCTGGCAGGAGAAACAGAGGGTACACAGAGATTTGTTGTCTAAGTGCTCACGTGGGCTATCGACAAAGCCGTGGATGACGGAGGTGTCCATTAAAACACCTCAGGCCGTGCTTCTGCCATTGTGGAAAGAGTCAAATAATTTGTCTCTCTGATGTGAAAAGAAGACTAAATCAATGTGGGAACAATGGACAGCATCAATAAGCTGGAGGAATCACTGTTGTGCGAGCTATGATATGTGGCAAGGGTTGAATAGAAATGGGTTTTCAGCAAAGTGCGGAGTGACGTCTTGCATTAGGGGAAAGCGCACCTGAAAGTAGTGGTCCGCCTCGGAATGACTTTTACATGCATTGAAGGAAACTTATGAAAACGCTGCAAAGGCGCATTCATATAGAAACTCAGAACTGAGATGATGGGGCGGCTGTAGCAAATCAGAAAGTTGGTGGTTCAATCCTATTGGCTGCTCCAGTCTGCATGCCAAATTATCCTTTCTAAAATTCGTTGGCATGTGAATTTTAGAAAGCACTTATTATGTTTTTTCTACAAAAGTAGAAAAAATGTTTGTATGAATTGCTGTGAGCGAGTGAATGAGACATATTGTATAAAGCGCTTTGAGATGTCATCATAAATTAACTTTCATAGGACTTCCAGAGTTTTCATCAAACTTAAATAGCTGAATAACTCTTTTAGCACAGGGGTTTTGTTTAGCCTTCAATCCATTTCAGTCCATTAAACTCATGTTAATATTAATGCCTACATTGCAAAAGAAATTACCTCCACACTCATGAATATTCTAACAGGGTTAGTTAGAGATTTTAGAGCTATCTTCGTCCAGATCTGACCGTTCTCGTCAGCCACACTCTGCAAAGATTACACACAACATCAGTCACTTTGGAAAAGAGAAGAAAAAGATAAAAATATAACTTCAGAAAGGGAGCGAGAGAGAGAGATGTTGCAATTCTTCTGTCAGCTGAGGATATCAACAATGCATGATACATTTTTTAAAGCTTTTTGTACGCACTCTCCTAAATGCATAGATGCTTTTTCATTGTAGCAACACAAAACCAGCTGAAGACACTTCAAAGCCAGAGTGATACAAATCTGATAAAACTGCAGTTTTCTGTTGATTCAGACACATGTAAACGTCTCGGCAAAATCTGTGAAACTTGTGAGTCCAGAGAACAGCACAAAGGGAGTTGGTCAGAATACCACAACTGCCATTACATGATTTTGTGTTGCAAGCTGTTAATAAATGATAGCAACTATAGCTATAAAAGGAAGATGACACCTAGATTGATGTATTGTTGTAGATATGAAGAAACAAAAACAAAATGATGTGAACAGCATTTACAACAACAATTCATCAAATGACTTCACGCAGTTCAACAAAGAGTCAGCCCTGTGGCAAATTCCTAGCATATTATACCTTATCCATTTAGTTTTCCAGCCTGCAGCTTAATTAATTGGTTTAGAGGCTTCAGGTGGCTGCTTTCAGCTTTGAAACCTCTAAAAATACCCCACACAATTGTGAACACTGCAACATTTTTAACAAATAAGCAACAGATGCTTGCCTCGGGACTTGATGGAAAAAATTTAACGGAAAACTCGCACAACTTGGATTTGTAATAACACTTTATCAGATGGGCAGAAATCTATACAGATGCTAATGTTGCTCTGAGCATGTTGAGTGTAAACCAAATCTTCTGATATTGTGGTAACAGCATTTTTCCTGTTAACGCACACTTTTAAGTACACTCTAGTTGTAATTGGGATACTAGATAATAAATCTATTGTGAAAGTAAATCTTATCCAATTTAAAGCTGTGCACATTTACACCAAGGACCAACAAGAGCCCCCAAAGCAAATAAAAAACAATTCAAAGTAATTTAATGTATGCTAGCTTACAAATTTGAAACACCGATAAAAGTTGCTAGCAATGGTAAGAGTATCCATGCTATTTATGCTCTTAAAAATATGGATTGGTATCAAATGTGATCCTCTTAGAATAAATTATGACTATGGGAAGTCATTTTGCTTGACCCTTTATTTATGACGAAACTCTTTAACAAAGTTCCCATCATTTTTCAAGATATTTGTTCTTAGCACTAGCAAGCAAATGCTAACATGCAAATGCTAACATGCATCACCATGTTAGTTTGCTAACAAACTATCATGGTGAACCATGCAAAAAGGTATTGTAAATGCATTTTTAGTGTTTCCTCACAGTACTAGTGTGTCAAACTCACAGTACTGCAGAAAGCTGAATGGTTGTTCATAACAGAATTATTTCTTATGTAACTCAAAGATAGCTGCCCACCAAAACATACAGATAACACCACCTGTCTTTGCTATTTCTATCTTATGTGAAAGATAAAGCCACAAAGGAAGCCTTATTTCTTGCGTTTACAGCATGACTAAAGACCATCATGCATCTTCATCAGGACTGGTTCATAAATTGCTGTGCGGTAATTTATCAGTAATCACGAAGCAATAACTTGTAGTAATAAAGGTCTAGTTACACGAGGTTCTTATTTCATAGATTTATAGGCAGGTACAGGCTTTACAGTTCACAGCTGCTCGATAGAACAGGCTGAAATTAAATGAGATGGAAACATCATAGTTCCATTCAAAGCTCTGGAAATATATGTCTTGCATAAACACGTACGGTGGAAGCTAAATTATCTGTTAGTAATACATGAATCTCCATCCATAACTTTGGTGGTTAAGTTGTTGACAACGAATATAGAAATCAGTTCATATTGTTACCCAACTAGTAGTCACTGAATTGAATCAAACAACAAAATAAAGTTTGCTTCATATACTGCTGTGCTGCAGAGCAGTTAGTCCAACTTTGTGCTGGTCACTTTAGTCTTTTTATTTCTTTGTTTATTTAAAAAAAAGTTTTTTTTACATTGTTAAACAGTCTTTGCTCGAAGGTTTAAGAGAAGAAATTCAACACCTAATAAACCTTTATTAATACAAGGTGGCATTTAAGTTGGCAATCTGTGCACAAAAGCATTAAAGCTGAAGTATTACTGAAAAACAGACTTTTATTGATTGAGAGAAGATGTTGGTAGTTCTTGTTTATGACTCCGTGGAGAGAAGCTGAAAGCAGCGTTGGCAGAATTTCTCAAGGTGTGGGAATATCCAGCTGCTCTGAACCAGAAATCTGCTATTTCAGTCAAGCTGAATGTTTTCTTGCAAGCTGCTGAGCTCTGTATCACACTGGCAGCATGCAAAGAGCAACTCAACTAATTCCACCCGAGACGAGACAACTCTTACTCTGATAACGCAGGAGATTGATTATTGAACCGAGCTCATGCTGCATATCTCGTGCTGCGGTAGGTCATACATTCCCAGCCGATGGCTTTAACCTCAGTGTCACTGGAGAAGTGAGAAAATGAGATACAGATAAATAGAGACATGGACTGACGAGGGAATGAGGCGGGTGATTATTGCATATGGACGAGACCTGAGTTAAACACGCTGTGGCACCGACAATAAAGATGGGATTAACCTCTTATTGTTAAACAGCATTTGAGTCGTACAGCATTCGATAAATCCAAAGGCCTCTTGTCACAATAAAACATTTTGTGTTGACTCCATAATCAGTATAATAATGATTTGTGGGCCCCTTCATGAAGGTCACAGTGCTGATATATTTGCTAGCGAGCTGCAGAAGTGATATCTGTAGATATGCAGGTGCTCTTCAAAACCTGTGGATTAAAAACACACAAGAATGTTTCCCACTGGAATTCAAAGTCTGAAGTAGACGTTGGTATTTCATATTTAGTGTGTGATCTGACAAGATTGGACAAGTGTATTCCTAAAACAATTCTGTATGCCAGTGCTTGAAACAGCTAGCATAGCTATTTCAAAAATAAAAGATTTTTTATTACAACTCGGGGCTCATTCTGTTGTCGTTCCGGCCATTAATCTTATCGACAATGACTGCACCGAACAAGTTAAAGGGACTCTGTGGAGCACTCTGCCTCTCACAGAGCAGTGACTTTTACAAGTCGGTCCCCATTTTGCTTTCTATTGCAAGAGGAGACATCCTACTGTCGTGTGGTGTGAACACAATTTTGGATGAACAGTGAACGATCATCTACCAACACTTGACTTGGCCATGAGTTTGTTGTAGCAAAGTGCACTTTGTCTCTGGTCAGTTTTTTAATAACTACTTTATCCTTAAAAAACACTAAGTTCTCAAATTCTAAAATGTGTCCTATAAAAAGACACAAAGTAACATTTTATTGTTACTTTACTAGAGCTTGGTCATTCATCTGCATTCATTGTATTTTGGCGATAACCATTGGCCAGTAAGAGCACTGGTTCTAACCCCAGTGGACTATTTCCTGTGGGGTTACCTCACGGAGAGGGTGTACATGAGAAAGCTCTGCACAGCTGTGGAGCTCAAACAAAGCATCTGTTGAAGTCTGTGGCCAATCCAGCTGATATGCTAAGCCACAATGTGTTTGGATTAACAGAGAGAAAGCCCACCAATGTTCTCTTTGTCGTGATGGTTATTGGATCTAACTCCTGAAATTGACAGCCCCTTTACACCTGTCCACACTGGGATTAGTTACAGGGATGAAAGTGAGAAATGAGCCAGTGTATGGTGCTTGCTATTTCTCTTAAATTACACAAATATTCCTGTCATTTTGAGCACGTTATAATGGTACAAGTATGAATAGCAGGATTTGTTTTGTTCCTTAAGAAGGCAGAGCCAGTCGTTGCTAATAATGCAACACAATTCTTGTTTTTTGCACTTAAGCACCGCCGCACACGTTCATGGTTGGTACTCTGTGTACGTCTTATTTAGCCAGTCACACACATCTAAACTATACTACATTTGCACATTTTGCATCTTGCACATGTCTTTGTCATGTCTTATCTATAATATCCTGACAATAACTTGAACCTGGTATTCGATACCACTGTACAATCCACTTTGTATTTTCTCTGTCCTGTCCTCATTTATCGTACAGTTAGTATTGTATAGTTAGTAATTAGTACCCTTTATCCCTTAATTTTACTGAAATTTAGCATGTTATTTATTTAGTTATTAATTCCTAGTTTTATATCACTTGGAGATATATCTTTTATATACTTATAAACAGAGGTGTGGACTTGAGTCACATGACTTGGACTCGAGTCATTAATTTTATGACTTTAGACTTGACTTGAAAAAATGTTCTAAGACTTGTGACTTGACTTGGACTTTTACACCAATGACCTGGGACTTGAATTGGACTTGAACCGGTTTACTTGAAAAGACTTGATATTTCACCCCAAATCTAAAATTTAACAATTCATTCATTCGTTTATTCAAACCACACTCCGTACATATGTGTGTGTGAGCTGTAGCACAGCCAATCAAATTAACCAGATTTTTTTTAAGAAGAAAAAAAAAAACGCTCAAAAATGCTGCAAGGAGTTATTTTTTTCAGGTACATAAACTATGAAGTAGTCAACAAAAAACCGAAATGCAATATGCAAAACATGCAAGAAGAGAATCACAGACAGAGATGGAACAACTTCCAACTTTGTCCGACAGTTGAAGTTGCATAAAGAACGGTAGGTGGTGCTTCTCTTTTGCTATCATGAGATGACTTCATCTAACTAGCAAATGTTGTCCAGGCTACGTTGATGATACTGTTTGGTTTTAATGTGTATGATATTTTTGTCATGCTATTTTAAAGCCGGTTCTACAAGCGCATCCAAGAATAACATGCAGCTTATCTCAGAATTGTCGGTGAAAATTATTCTTGGAGCTAAGTTTAATTGAGCTGCATTTTATAGAGGTGCAATTTCACAATTTGTGCATATTTTCTAAGTTCACTATTTCGTCGTGTTGAGAAAAAGTCTGATTTAAAAATCACATGGTCTAATATTTACATTTAGCATATAACTGCAACATTCTTTTTTTTTCTTTTTTTTTAAAGACTCGAAAGGACTTGAAATTCAAAGTTTCAGACTTGTGACTTTACTCTGACTTTTACACCAGTGACTTGAGACTCGACTCTGACTTGCCTGACATTACTTGAGACTTGACTTGTGACTTGAGGATAAAGACTTGAGACTTACTTGAGACTTGCAAAACATTGACTTGGTCCCGCCTCTGCTTATAAATGCACCATCAGGGCTTGGGGTGAAACAGAATTTCGGTACACTGTATACTGTGTATACTGTGTATTGACAATAAAGCTCTTGAATCTTGAATCTTGAATACACGACAGTAATCAGACAGTTTGGAAGTTTTAGAGTTTTACTAATGTTTACGTACACTGGCACCATCTTGGATTGTTCCTGAGTTGGAACACTACACTCCATTTGCCTCAGAAGCCAAATGTTGGTTTTCGGGGATGGAGTTGGAAGTCTGACTTCAGGGAAAGTTCAAATTCTTCCAGCTGAATATTCCGACTTGAAACGGAGTGCACCATATGAATGTCTTCAGGAAGAATTTCCCATTTCCACAATGGTCGCCTTTTACCCCTTCTTTCATTACCAGTTGGAATAACCCTTTTAATTTGGTGATTGGGTTAATGGGGTAACACATATGACACTACTTGTTTTACAGCGTAAGGCAGTCCTTGCTGTTGGCTCACATGGGGCGTCACTTGCACCACATTTCTATCACATAGTCCAGGAAACACCCTAAAGACATGTTTTCCCACTTTATTAATTAAAGCATTTGCAGCTATATATGGCAATCGCTTTCTGTCTTTCTTCATTTAGAATTTCATTCACAGCCAGAGCTGACAGTGTGGAAAACTCACTTCTGTATTCTATGTCCGCCTCGTGGTGTAGGGAAAAAAGCATATCCAATTAAAGTGAAACACAGATGACAAGTGCATCACTGTGGCCCTGTGAAACTAAATCAACTAACGTCCATTAAAAGCAGCCGGTAAGTGTAACAGCAGTCCAGTCCACTATCGTCCTTGTTGAGCCTACTGGCTCTTCTTCGTCTTCCTTAAGAATCCGCGCCATTACTTAAAAGGCTGGCACAGGCTGAGTGTTCTTCTAATATGCTTTTGATCCTGTGCCCCTCAAGAAAGTCTTTACAATTCTGAAAGTGGGCAAATGGTGATGTCTTTCCTCCTCTTAATGAGCGCGCCACAGACATTATTCTCTTATGAATATTGCTCTCAGGCTGTCTGACCTGTGCAAAATATCGTTGTGGTACTAAGTCACACGGTGAGTGGTAATGAGCGAATTTAATCACAGCTTTCGGCCTCTCGCACAACACGATATGAATTTCAAAATGAGCCACTGCCACAGCCCCGGAGGAAGCACGAGGACTTTAAGTGGAATACCACAAAACTGAAATCATATTCTGATGGCTTCTGGGCGCCCAATCAGTATTTGTAAGCATAACTCAACAACTTCCCTGTAACTAGAAAATAAAAGAATAAACCTCTGACGTGTGTCATGCTAATGTACAGTCTACTGCTGCTCAGCAGACAATAAACAGATTTGTATACCACACCTAGGGCCACACAGCTTACCTACCCTGTGGTTCGTGTTAGAGTGGTGCACAAGGCTCTCTAACATGAACAATGTTTAAGCCTCTTATTTAAAACAATGTTTAATAGCAGGCAAAATTCTTCATGTACAAGTCTTCTCTTGTTTTACTGCCCCTTTGAAAACCTTCATTAGTGACTGTAGCAGAACGAATATCTTCTTTAGTGTTGTGCCACTTAATTGCTTGAGCAGTAATCAATCACCTTATACAGCACATTATTAAAGGAGGGTATCTTCTCTCTCTTGGTTTCCTGTGTCTTGCTCACCTCTGAGACGTTGGTGCCGATTGGTGGTTTTGCGGAAGCCACCCGTGGATTTTCATTTCCTCAGAAGTCTCCACTTCAGTTTGCAAGTCATTCATTCTCTTGCACTCCAAGGTTAATAGTTTCATATGTAGTAAACGGGTGTTTCATTGTTGACTGCCGCTGGATAAGCCCCATATAGACCACATCCTCTCAGAAACAGAAGATCTCATCTCATTGGTATGTAATGTTAGCTTTTTGTGATGCTACAGTATGGAGTTGAAGGGAGGTCAACCCATTTGGTGGCTAATATCCTTACACTGAAGCCACGGCTGCTACTCTGGCCTAGATTGTGTTTCTTTTGATGTTGCTGGCTTTGCCTGTCCTTCTTGCGTTACTATTTGTGTTGCATATTGTGTTGCTTTTGCTCTGCCTTTGCTTTGTTCTTTTGTTTCAGCTTGCATTGTTTCTGTATTTGCATTTGGGTTGCGTTCTCTGAAACAATCTTTTTCATTTCTACTAATTGGCTGGGCTGGGCTAACATTATTGCCGGCTTTTTGCTTCACTCACAGCTGGCTCCTATTTAAGCGGTGAATTTGTAACAGTTTGTTAGATTTGTTGTAATTTGTTGGGTCTTCAAGGCCTTTAAATGAAATGTGTGCTGTATGTACTGTGTGTCTGTGAAAGGTGGAGGGAGGCCCCTTTTTATAGCTGTGGATTACAAGTGTGTTTCAACAGAGTTAAATACAGTACAGTTAAATCTGATTGTTTTCTTGCTCACGTTTTGGACATACTTCTTTATCTTTGCCTCATTCAGACGTTGAGGGCCTAAAGGGGCAGCAGCTGGGCACCTTGGTTTTGGTTGTGGTCGCCCATGACGTAAGTTGAACTAAACTTTAGTGTGTGGATGTGAGAGGCACGAGGTGATTCTTTTGGACCTCCTTTATCCCATCCACCCACTGCAGAGCCATAACTCTGAACTGATGTTTGAAAGCATCCATGTGAATGGACTGATGGCTCTTAATAAAGAAACTTCTTAATGGGCTGAACCACTTTTCTGTACATTAAGTATAATGGACCTGAATGGAACTGAATGAAGTTTTGGTGCTGGTACTTCTTTTGAGTAAATACTCCCTGCGACAAATTCCCAGGGTGGAGTTGTCAGGTTTTTACTTAAAACATTAAAGCGGTCAAGTTCTCTGTCTGTTTCTTCTCTCACAACACGAAGGTATATAAAAGTAAACAAATGTTCCAAGTTATAGTACTTTAATGAATCAATCATATCATTAAAAAAAACAAACCTTTTTGTCACTGATCAAAAAAAAGGCGTTTATTGACAAGAGTTGCCGTTAACCCCGCCTCTATGTTTATCAGGTTTAATCAGCCACTTGTCTTACTACATGTTTATTGCTAAACCTTCTTTTTTATATTCAGGTAAAAGACTGTTAAATTGGACAGTTTCTCGCTGCGAGCTTGGACCTCTGAGTAGGCGTCTTTGTTTTCTCTTTACATTTTAATTGATGGCAAGAAGTTCTGAATAAACGATATGATGTGTGATTAAAATATTGTCTTTCAGGTTTCTCCCTTCGTAAGTCCATTTATTTTTTGCATATTTGATTTGTCTCAAGCAACTTGATTAGATGTTTCTCAGACACATCGGTTTTGCAATAGCCAGACAACAGCCAAAATAGCTCAAATAAAATGAATACATAATAAAACAGTCAGCATTAACTTCCTGTGGGAACACATTCAGTTGGAGGCATATAAGAGGCATTTTTTTCTGCCCTCACCAACTATGAGAAATTCTTGCCCACTTGTTCACAGCCTGTCTAAACATTCACATTTCCACTTGTCAGGCACAGTTATAGTGATGTTGTTGTGCCATGTTTTTCAAATATGTTATCATAAATCTGAGTGTGAAGTGGAATTGTTTCAGTCATGAAAAACGTGGAATTTGAAAGTCACAGAATTTGGAAATTGTGTTTTTCTGACCTGAAAAAAAAGTGTTGTAAGAATAAATCACAGAAATTTGCTTGACTCAGTTAAATCTATATTCCAAAGAGTTTAACTGATTTCCTCAACAGTGTTTAGTCCTCTGCGTACAATAACAACAGTTTCTGACCTGAGTTACTGCTCCTACTTGAGAAAGAGGAAGCACTAGTTGTCTGTGGTGAATGTGTGGTCCCTGGCTCAGCTGCAGCGGAGGGGTGGTGCAGCTCAAGGGGGCGGCGCCGGGGAGGCAAGTGAAGCCACAGGTTGTGATGATCTGACTAACGAAGAGTCTCCTTTTTCATAGTGAAACCTGAGACCGGAGCGATCGGAGTGTGTGTGCTGAGACCGGCTGCAAAGTTGGTGAACCGGGTGCTGAACCGAGAGACACTGTATGTGGGAAACCACAATAAACACTCCTTAACGTGATCACAACAACAGTGTGTCAGGTCTGTCTTTACACTGTCCATGCTGGGAGCTAAGTATCAAGTTGCTGCTGTGTGCTAATTGTACACATGATGAGTGAATCAAGAATGAATCGCCCATGCTCCTCAATACATTTTGCAATTCCACTTTTATGCACAAATGTGAATGAAATGAAATGAATTCATCCTTACTATTTATGTTTAAACAGATTATTCTATCTTTTTACTAAATATGTACGACTATACATAGGACTGTATAGGTTCACTACACTCATTTGACTTATATAATGACTGAAGTTGCACAACTGTTAAGTGTAACACATATCAAAGTGTTGTAATCACATTACATTTTTAAGTAACACAGCATTAACTCTACTAATTCCAGTAAGAACATTAAAGTTACAATCATACCATTGCTTGTGTTAAAAAACCTTCAGTTATCTGCACGCCAGGTGGATACAATGGAAAAGAAAATTACTTCAACGTGCCTTTTTCTGAGTGCATGCCAGCCCAAACTCAGCAGCCAGAGCTTGATCTTCAACAGGTAACCAAAGCAGTGGTGAGCAGTCAGGCTCACAGCCTCTGTTTCTACCTGTTCATATTTCTAAAGTAGAATCACTGTGACTTTTGAGTATTTTGGGCTCATTTTCATCTTTGTCTTGTGTTGCCAGTTTTGTGTTCTTACGTAAAAACTAAAAGAAACATTGTATGTCCTCATTAAGATAGAGGTTTGTGTTGGTGTGTCAAATTAATTCAATTTAATTGAATTCAGTTTTACTTATATAGCGCTAAATCACAACAGTCACCTCAGGGCGCTTTACTGTAAGGTAAAGACCCTCCAGTAATACAGAGAAACCCCAAGAATCCATTTTCCTTCCTATGAGCAAGCACTTTGGCGACAACGGCAAGGAAAAACTCCCTTTTAACAGGAAACCTCCAGCAGAACCAGGCTCAGGGAGGGCAGCCAACATGTTGGAGGGGTTGGGAGTGAGGGGAGGGCAACAAGACATAAGACATGCTGTGGAAGAGAGCCAGAGATTTTTAGCTGGTATAGACGTGGCAGTGCCTATCAGGTCAATTTACAGAGTAACGTGAAAGTTATGTAACCATTAGTGTAACAAATTACTTTCTCTGATGAGTGATTAAGTAATGTACTGCATTACTTTTAAGAAAAGTAAAACAACCCTTCCACTGGTCTTAGCCACTGTGCATGTTAATAGTGCTATGTCACAATCACATACTGCAGTAAACATTTAAAAAAGTCTCAGTCTCAGTCTTTACACCCCATAATTATGATATCTGTGTTGAAGAAGAACTAATTATAAAATCAGTTGTATAGCTAATCAGTGTAATTACAAGATAAAAGTCTTGTAATTGCATTTTTTGTCAGAGCCAGGAATGATTCTGCCCTTTTAAATTCATTTCATATTTGCAGGCTATGCACCACGATGCTTCTGCACCATATGCACTACGAGGACACAGCAAGAAAAAAAAAAAAATCTCGCGGAGCCCAAAGTCAATACATCATTGATGCACAGAGTTATAAAGAAGCAGCTGTGGTGCTCTTTTGTTAATTTGGCCCTAAATCAAAGGCCTAGTGAATAAAACTACATATCAAGAGGGTGGATAAGTAAAATGATTCAACAGAGCAACAATAAATACACACCATAAAAGTGGCAGAAAACCGCAAGGCTCCAGCCAATTTGAATGATGGGAGTAACATGAGAACAGGGACTATTGGAGCAAGCTGTGACAGTTCACACTTACTTTGCTTCGCAGTGTTGTATTTCAAGATAATTTCCACCTCTCTCCCTTCAGCCCATCAGCACATTTGCATATCCTATTGCAAAACTTTGGCAGCCACTGGCAGGCTTCTAATTCTGTTGTGAAACATCACTGTCTGAATCAAATGTGTGTTTTCTCCATGCTGAGCCCTGGCACATCACACTGTAAGTGGGAGACTGGCTCTTATATCACCAAGTAACACTGACATTGACTCATATGCAGAATGATCAATACCAGTCATTCCGAAGATTGAAACAGAATGGCGATATACTGAATACAGTGTCTTGTACTGAGCGATCGGTGTGCAAGTGGTCAATAGATGAGCTTGTCCTCATTAAGAGAGCAGATTAGAATAAAAGGGCTGGATTTTCAGCTCTGACACCTAAAGAGATCAGCCCAATAAATTCTGTACCAATATTTAACTCGTAATTACTGACATTTTATTATATCTGTGCAAAACAGGAAATTTATCAGTGGCTCTTCCTGTAAGAGCTGCCAGTGAAGTGTTTCTGAATGCGTTAATTGCTGCAAAGATTGAAAACTTTCTGAACAGCCAGCAGCTTTTTCCTAGAAGCCTCTTGGAAACTGAAGTACACATTGTTGTAGTAAAGCAGATAGTTGGGGCCTGATCAGGTAACCATGATGGCTCCCTTAGTTACGCCAGGCTTCCCATGATGCAGCTCTTTCTACTCTCTTTGTGTTGATAAACCCCTCTGCATTTAATGATTAATTATTATTAATGACTGGCTCTCTTCCACAGTGTGCATTTAATCCTGTCTTCACGGCAGATAGCCTCCCCTCTCCGAGCCTGGTTCTTCCGAAGGTTTCTTCCTGTTAAAAGGGAGTTTTTCCTTCCCACTGTCGCCAAGTGCCTCCTGGATATCCTGGATTCCCAGTTGGGAATGCAATCTTTAGCTTGAAAACAAATGATCTTAATCAACAATTTTATGATTAGTATATAATAATGAATTATTATTACACAGTTTATAAAGGAGATATAAAAATATGAATCCATCTATGCTGCTATTTATTTGGCAGACTTTTGCCAAGCGTGATAGTACCTTCTCACCAAAATCACATCTGCAAGTGAAAAGATTTGGCATTTGTAAATTGTACACTAAGTGATTTTTTTTTTAAAAAGGCAACTAATACAAATGCTTAAGTGTGTCTAAAAATGAATCCTGGTCCTCAGGTCTGCAGGCGCTGGAAGAACTTCATATTTTGTTAGCTAGTTCACACCTGAGATTTGATTGATATGGTTAGGACCAAGGAAGACAATAGCCCATTGTTGCTTTGTAAAAAATGATTGGATAGCTTTGGTGAGAGGCCAGTATGTCCAGCTGTTTGCCTTAGACCTAGAAAATTGGTTTTATTTTGAAAACCAATTAATCGTTTCACATATTTCACAAGTAATTGATGATTAATGTAAGACACAGTGACGCTGGTGTTTTTAAAAGGCAAACCTTTTTAAAAAAAAATTTTGCCCGAAGAATCCAAAAATTATGAAAACAGAAACAACACTCACGTATGATATAAATTTTATATCGCAATTTAATATTCATTTAAAAAAGCTGCTAAAGGAGTATAGGACTATACAACCAAAAGAGCCTGACCAAGTTTCAGTGTGGGGAGTGAGAACAGGTTGATTGCAGACATGTCTGCAGCAGCATCATGGAGTGCTCTCAGCACATTTTCCTCGATGTTTCAGGGTCAGTGTGGCGATGTGCTCTGCAACACTGGACTGTGCTGCCAGACAACAAAGTGACTGTGTGAAACACCCAGTGCAACCCTGACGATGTGAGTCATCCAAGGTAAAGAGCTTGAGTGAGGTTGAACAGTATAACATACCTGACTACTCTGAACTCACAGGAATTGCACTAAACAATGACATATCTATCAAGCGTAAATAACTACAAACATTTTGGGGATTTTTAATAGCTGGTCAGACTTCCAAATGTTATTGTGTGTCATTTTGTCTTTTTTTAAACTGAAAATCTAAATATTATTTAAGAAAACAACAATCAGATGTATTAAAAATCGTGCTTTGGAGCCGTACGCTTGACCCAGGGTTCAATATGATCATTTCTCAAGAGGAAAAAAAACACAAGGCAGTTTAATAAAAAAGAACTAAATCCATTCATGTTATATTTTGAGCCTCTCCACAAGACCAGAACCACTAGCCTGAGATGAAAGATCCAACATAGTTTGTAATGTACTGCAGTCGAACAAATTTCTAAGCAGTGAACAAAGAATCAAGTTACATAGACACAAATTGCACAGAGGGAGCCTTGTCCTTGCCTCTGTCTGGGGTGATGCAGCACTTCATGGGGAAATCATATCCTGTGGCTGTTTTCTGGTTATGCTGCGCTTTCCTGTGCGTGTTCATGTGCAGCTTCACAGGTAGCTCACATGATAATATCAGCAAAACAAGTCGAGCACATGTCCCCTAAAAGAGGAGGATGGCTACATTATGGGAGGATAGTTGCCGTGTGGTTTTAGGGCGTTTTCTGATGAAACTATATGAAGTAGGACACAAGGTCGACAAACCTCTGATTGAGCTTCTTTTTTAACGTTCCTGTTTATCAGGGACAAAACCTGCATTCAGGGGTGCAGATGTGTTACCATGGTTACAATTTTTTAAAATAAATATATGCTATCCGTCCTTTCATCAGGACACTGCTCTTTGTAACAGTTCAAGATCGGCAGACGGGTTTAATTGTGGTTACAGCAATGCTCTTGCACAATGCTGCTGTTGGTCTCCTTTTCCATAACACCACAGACGAACGGGGTTAAACTGATGCTGCTCTTTTCAGGTCATCCCGATCCGGTTGTTTGGGATACACCAAAGTGTGATTGATGGCTTTCACACCAGTCTAAAAGAACAGCTCCAAATAAGAAAAATGCATCAGGGTTCTGTTTTAGCCAGCAGCTTAGGTGTGAAAGCATTCTAAAGGACTCGCACATCTCACATCGTCATCGCTGAGAGAAAAATAAATTCAGATATAAAACAAAGCAAAACTGCACACATGTAGAAAGTGTCATTTTTCGGGTGAGCAAAAATGAAAACTGATTTTCTGTATATCATGTCAGATTCAAAGCTGTCAGTTCTTGTCCCCGGAGGGTTATTAAAGCTTTGAAAATTGGACTGAATCGATAACTGGTCCCATGTGGCATCACTTAAATCAGGGGTGGGGGAACTCCAGGCCTCAAGGGCGGGTGTCCTGCAGGTTTTAGATGTGTCCTTGATCCACCACAGCTGATTTAAAAAGCTAAATTTCCTCCTCAACATGTCTTGAAGTTCACCAGAGGCCTGGCAATGAACTAATCATTTGATTCAGGTGTGTTGACCCAGGGTGAGATCTAAAACCTGCAGGATACCTGCCCTTGAGGCCTGGAGTTCCCCACCCCTGACTTAAATGTTAACATGTCCTATGACTAGTCACAGTCTGTCATCAAAGTGTCTTATCTCAATGTGGAAAAAAGGGGGAAAAAATGTTTTTGTTGTGTCTGATGGTGTGTTTCTCAAGCTGATGGAGTGAACTGTGTGTGAATGTGCACAGGATGTGTCTGTCTGCTGCGTTGACTAATTATGTAGATTAAATGTTTAGTTCATCAGAAGTTCGACTTCAGCTGGCAGGGGAGGATGGGATAATTTGTGAAATCTTTCATTTTATCAGCTGTTTGCAGCTCATTTTAAGGTTTCTGACGTGACCCCATGATTCCCCCGCCGCTGAATAAAATCATGATTCATTTACGATTCCGGGCTAAATTTACCTGCTGTTAAATCACTCTTGCGTTCATTTGTTTTTATTTATTTATTTTCTCTGTGTGTGTGTGTGCAATGTGCTATATTAAAGGCATTTTTGTACATGTTTAGCCAACATAAGATTCATGCATTCTTACTTTGTTGATGCTAAAATGTTTGATCAAGGCTTTAAGGCGTTTTTGAGACGGTCCAGAATCTCCAAATAGACAACAAGGCAAAGATACATACACCAAACATATGAGTTGCATTTTCAGTATGTTATAAGGTTGGGAGTTATTGCTGTTTGGACACAATTATAACTGATTGCCTCCAAAGAGAAATGACATCAACCACACCAGCTGACGTGTTTAATATTGCTTCAGTTTCAGGGTGACACCACAGATCCACAATTCATTCATAAAGTACATGTCCGTGTCATGTCAGTTGACTCTAAATTCTGGCACAATGCAGCGGTGTAATTTAAACAAATGGTACAAGGTGCCATCAATTGAGCATCATGGGGGCTTGAAAAGTCATGTATTTACCCTAATATTTCACTTTTGCGCTGCACTCAATCAACCGTCTCAGAGCGCGGTGGGAGAAAGAGCGAGTGAGGAAATTGAAGGTAAAGGCTGTTATATGTAAGAATCCCCGCACCACACTTCCTGATTTATTTTATTTGCACTCCCCTGACTCTTTTCCCTCGCTTACCTCTCTCTTTCATGCTTACTCGTTCCACCTCTCTCAATGTCTTTCTCGCTCTCCCTTCACAATTATCTGTTATAGCCTGTGAGGTGATTAATGGGTTTCATTTGACGGCCTCTCCTACCCTTCACAGAGCACCAACAAATAAAACCAGGGCCCAACACACAAATTGTCCCTCAAAAGAGCAGTAAAACTGGGGAAAATACGGGGGCAGCAAAGACAATGAAGCAGAGAGATCTGGCCTTTGGAAAGAAAAACATTTGCAGAGGATCGGCCTGGAACGATTTCCTCTGTAGTCTCTCTCCCAAGAGAAATCCCCCTACTGCTAATCTACAGTTATTGCTATTGCCAACGGCAGTCTCCAAATTAAAGAAGGGAGGGGGATAAAAAACACTTAGACCTTATCGTCTCTTTACTACTTGTTATAAACACTCTCTGTGTTTCTGAATGAGAATTTGGCATTTCTTTTGAAAATAGCTTTCTTGACATTTTTGTCCCAGGTATCTGAATGACCGTTTAAAATTTGAGGATTCGTACCACTTACTGGCATCTTAATTTGTGAGGCTGTAGCAATCCAGGCATGTGGTAAATGTATCATAATCCCTAGAGATCTCAGTTATTGACAGGAAACTAGCCAGGATCTTAACCCTGTAATCCATCTCAGAGCAGTTAATGTTAATAGGGACATGTCACTTTCTGTCAATACATGTTAAAAAAAAATAGAAGATGAACATTTCAGTATGTATGCAAAATTTGTGCTATATTAGCAAAATATATAGAGACATATCTAAATACAGGCTCTTGGTCACAGAGATGCTTTCAGCATGATGCACATCTTGGATCCAGATGTCTTGTTAGCTACTTTACTCTTCTTTTTAGAGCCACAGCCATCTACAAGCCTTCTCTGCTTCTTCTTTTCAGCAGTGTTGTGCATGGATCTTCTCCTCTCTTCTACTATGCCCAGTAAGCTGAGGGCTTTAAAAAGGGATCCAACAGCAAACGAGACATTTTGCTCTCCAAATGGCTCACTGACACCCACTAACCAGTCCCTTGAGCTTTGTGAGCTTCTTTTCAAAAGCCTCTTCCATGTGCTCGAACTGTCATTGCTGACAAGTCCACTTGTTTAGTGCACAGGTATCAGGTAGTTGTCACAATGTATGTGGGAAACTTCATTCGGTGCTCAAGATCTACTAATAGCTGCTGGTCTCTCACAGAGATGGTTTTTCAGTCCATCTTAGCCGTTCGCCAGCTCTGATTGATGTAATAGTTTGTTTGGATGGCTGCAACATTTCTTTGGCTCTTGTCAGTCTATGAGGACATGAATGGCAGTTGTAGCTTTTTGCCCTGAAGACAGTGCCTTGAAGTCTCATCCACTGTGTCAGGCTGATGACCTTCCTGTCCAAGATCTCAACTTTGGAGGCTCTTCATAGGTGGTGAGTTGTCTAAAGTTTCAGGGAAGAATGCCATACTGGTACAACCATGCTTTGAACGTCTCTAGCAGGCCAGAGCGGTCAAATGGCAAGCCAGATATCCAGCTCAGTGCAGATTGAATGGATGGGAAGTATATCCTATAGGATTACTTAAATAGATTTTCCATGATGATTGACGCTGTTGCACCTGAAGCACTGAACTAAGACTTTTTTCTCTTCTGAGCACCTTTGATCTTGACTTGGCTTCCTTGAAATGCATCTGGGTTTACTCCACCAGCTTTTTGAGATCCTGCAGAATCTACTGACAGCTTTGGACTGAATCTGTGGTAACTGTGATAACATCCATAAACGCTCTGATAGGTCGCTGCTGTTGAACTGGTTTCCTTTGCACTCTGGTTCAGTAGGTCACTGAGATCATGAACGCATCCCATGGTAATTCTCAGTCTTGTGCTACTTCACTTCTTTCATTTCTCTTCTCCTGAAGAGACTCTTACCCTGAATTTGCTGTAGTAGTCAACAAAAAGGTCTCTGCTTCTGCCGGTGACCTGATGTTTTGTCATTGTGAGCTGCACCCATATGATCTATCCATTCCTAACATGTCCCTTTCATGTTTATATGTTATCATATATGCTTTAGTTAATTTTTCTGTAAAGAGCTCATGTTGCCACATTCATATTGCTATGAACTGTAATGCTAAAAGTTAAAAATGATGTAGTCTGCCCCTAAAGGTCACTTATAGACTTGATGAATTGCATTTAGAGAGACCTGTGGCACTTTGGACGTCAGATATACACGCCAGTTTGATAAATCTGAAATGATGGACAACAAGGTCACGGCTTCCTTAATCTATCCATCTACCTGCCGACCTAAAGTAGCATTTTCCTTCGAATATTTTTTTCTTTTATTGCTATTTTATAGGAATGTATCACTATCTCGTGTAATTAATAAGTATGCAGTCGCTGCCAAAAACATATCACTTCATGCACTGTTAGAGTGAGGAGGGCCTCTCGTTTTTGCTCCAGGCCATTTTCAGTAGTCTTATCCATGAGGCATGGTGGAAAATGCCAGCCAATGACATTCAGCTCTGTAAAGGGTACATCATTCCATCTGCTTTGCAGTTCGCAGCTGTCTGACCACTTACCAAACCCTGTCTAGGAATCATTACCATATGTTCGACGTCCTTCCGACAAGTGGACCCTATGTGAGGCAAATATAAAGGGAGCCCTGGGGTCATCAAAGTACCTGAGAGGAAACGGACAGCACTAATGTGTGTTCAATGCTTTCTACTGTAGCTATCGGAGAGATAAAAGTGTCCAGACATGCCGTAATTCATTGTTTTCAGTCATGGGTCTGGCTCTGGGAGCTAGAGGGCAAAACATCAATTCAGTGTGGAAGCTAACTCTCGATACTCAGCAGGACTGCACCAAAAACCTGTCAATCTGTTTTATGCCACAAATATTTAGATTACCTCCACAAAAAAGCAAACAAATTATGTTTTGATCACTCTGGGAGCATTGACTGTAATATTTCAATCACTAAAAAAAAGCAATGTACCCATACCAGAGCACCACTTACTCAATGTTTTAAATAAGTTTCTTCAAGGATTCATTCCCCTTACACTGTCACCAGGATGCAAACGTACAAAACTACAGAAGAAGAAGTGTGTAGTGTGTCTAGGCGGGTGAATAATGATGCAATGTGGATGAGAAATTTTGAACTGTCAAACCAGTGGCGAGTTTAGATAATGTACCAGTTCCTACCTAACTCTTTAAATCACTCTTTGACTGATTGTGTTGCAAAAGAAGAGAAAATGCTGCAGCTGCCCAATAAATGATGCTTGTTTTTTTCATTTTGGTGGTGGTTCCTATAGCAATGTGACATTAACTATGAATAGCATCAGTAGATAAAAAGATTAACTTCTAGTGAGCACTGAAGACCTTTAAAAGTAATTCCATGGCATACCCCTCTTTGCAGGCATTCATATAATGTTTGTTCTTAAGCATTTTCACATACAGAATATACAGATTTATTCCTCAGACAGTGAGGATGTAGTCTCTTTAAAGTTTGCAGATACTCAATTGCCATTTAACTGTAAATAGTAAACTGTAACCCACATACACTGCCCAGCACAGGTTTTCCAGCAAAAGAGGCTCTCCAATAGGCAAATTGCCACAGTACACCACAGTGTTACAAGGAAACTGAAGCAATGAGTAAGTGAAGGGGAGCTATAAATCTTTCAAATCACCCATCTTGAAACATAGAAGGAATTTATCGCCAAGCGTGGAATGGGATGGTAGCGTTGGCAATGTGGGAGAAGCAGCAGAAGTGTCTCAGTGCTTTACAAACCTCTCAATAAACATATGAATAATTTTAAGAGTCATCATTAGCGGCCCACTCTTGGTCCTAAATCGATACATTGCGGATAAATTAAAGCCACCGAGGGAGGAAGGAGTGAGCGATGAGCGGAGAGCCAAACTCAAGCAATATTACAAGGTGATTAAAACAGCCTCTGTGTAAACTGATACGCCGGGAGGCTAGTGCACATTGAGGAATATGGGTGTGTAAGACAGGCAGGAGGCTATCTTTTAGCCTCATTTGTTGAAGGCAGCATCTGTTGAAAAGCGTTGCTCGTGCTCGAGGGCTTGTGTGTCAGCACAATCCCGACTCTTAACTGGTTTCTTTGAACGCGCCGCTCCAGCGTTCATGAGAAAAAGCAAAAAGGTGAGTGCTAAACGGTGCCTAAAACCAGAGCACATAATGCTTCAGTGTCTGCAAACATATCGCAACGTACTACTACACACTCTGCAGCAAGCTGTCATGAAGTGCTGTCATTGTTTTGTCTGGATTCCGATGCTCCGTGTTGACAGGAAGTACATTTGGCCCCTGCTTTACACGAGATTAATCTAATCTGATTTGAGCCTGCGATGAATCTTATTGGATTTGTGACCCTCATTTCTCCGGCGATGTGGCATAACCCACACAGGCAGGGGAGTAGTAAAGAGGAACGCAGGTGTGGAGATGAGAGGTAAGACGAGATCAAACAAATAACCCCAATCTTAAATGCCTCTCTTCACATCCAGGATGTTTGAACGTGCGTTATGTCTGCATTTACTCAGAGGACAGAACGGCGGGGGCATTAGGACAGAAAAAGGCAAATTATTTTGTTTGTACAGCAAAATCCTTTGAATTGCAGATGAAAGCAAGTAAAACCTATTAACTGCCTCATAATATGCTGGTGGCACACAGGCTCTTATCAAAACACACTATTATTCAGCCCCTGGCAGACAATAGCTCTGGTGTAGTATGGCCGGATATGTTACAAAGATGATTGCTGCTTTTGCTTCAAGGGTCCTGTTCTTTCCAAATGTCATATTTGCGTAGCTTGAGAAGAGAAAAGAAAAGTTCATAGCCAGAGTGTCTTTAATCCACTGGCAGACATTTTTTTTTTTTTTTTTTTTTTGCTCGGCTGCAAAGTGATTTATACTGTCCCACTAGTGCAGCTGGAGGAATAATACCATCAATTTGCCCTAATTCAGTTTCAGTGACAAACCTCTCACACTGGGTAAACCTATTCCCCCAATCACCTCAACTGCTTAAGTGGCCAGCAGTTAAAAGCGGAAGTTTGCAGCACAAAGCCCAGCATCCCCTGCCATCACGGCAGCGATTTTTGAAGTCAGATTACTGTCACAGCCGGAGCTATCCCGACAACAAGCGAGACAATATTGGGTATCATAGATGCTTGAAGGACTTAGAAATCTCACACGTTTAAATCAGCAAATGTAATGCAGTCTACGCTGGCTTAAAAATCTGGACTTATTACTTGGATCTGCGATACAGTAGCAGAGAACGCTGCCTCACCCCGAGTTCCAGTTAGTAGCCGTTCCAAAGCTTCTGACTGCATAAGCCTTATGAGCAAATACAAGCACACAAGTATAGTACTACAGCTGTGCTACAACAACACACTGCTACTGAAGAGCATAAGATTTGATTAAAAAAACAAAAGCAAAAACTCTCTGGAATACTTCACTGATTTAATGTAGAATTCCTTGTTATTAGATTTCTGTTCACTTATAAAAAGGTCCTCAACAAGAAACATTGTTGCAGTTTGGTGGCTTTTTTTAAATTAAGGCTATTGTGCATGAGAATGATCATTTGCGACAACTTTGATCAAAGTTCTTGAGGCTTTAACGTGTCCCAATGGATTCCTGTGAACGTAGATGAAATCTCTCAGCTCTCAGAATTATTTTTTTTGGAACCTGAACTTAGTCCTTTATCGGTTTTTCTCTGGGAAAGCCGAAAGCTGGTGCTCTTTTGCTCTGTCCACTCTTGCTACCCCTATTTCTCCATCCGCAGATATCCCGTCCTACTTAATACTAAAGCCAACCATGTGTGATATTGGTTGTGCTGGCTTTCCAAATGGCCACAATCCATCCATTGCACTCCAGCCGTGTGTTGCTTCACCAATGGCTAGCAAACTGTGGCTACTGGAGCTAAAATATTCTTACACCAGGAGAGCATTTTTCTAGGTGACGGAGGCTGAGAAGTGCCTTGAAATACATCACATTAACCTCTGTGGTCACACGAGTCATCGCGCGCCATTTGTCAGATGGTAAAGAGCTCGGCTCTCTGACCCGCGGAGATCTTGGCGGGTCCTGCTTTACTTTGTTCAGACTCATTTTCTCAACAAGATGTTCAGATTCCCAGTGAAGCAGATGTTACACTCTTTTTCTATCCCTGCAGGTGCAAATCAATCAAATAAGAGACCATTCTGCCTGGGCTGAATTTGTTGTGGACATCTAAACTCTCGCTTGATGAGACTGTACAGATAGTGCTTCTCCCCTCGGGCTTTTCTCTCGTACAACACTATTACCAACAACTTTTTTTCTGCCTAGACACCGAGGAGAGAAAAAAAAGTGCTGCACAAGTGTGACCTGGGAGAAATGGAACGAAGGATTTCCCTGCACCGTCCCTATCAACCAATCAATTAGAGCATTCTTTCTGCCACGGTGCAGTTTCTGCTTCTGGTTATGCCCCGCGTACGCCTCTTTTCTGGCGTTGTTATCCTTGTTTCCATAGCAATGACTCTGGTTGCTCCCACACTCGACTTCCAGGTAGGCTCTGCTGGGGTGACAATGCTTCACTGAAGGATTTCTCATCGTTACAGCTCCTCTGCTAGACTGAAGAGAGGTATTCTAGCAGTAAGTCAATTGTCCTTGAGTGTGCTCCAATAAATTTCCATTGATGTTTTGTTGAAAGGCTCAGGCGTTAACGTTCGACATACCAGAGGGGCTTTATAAAATACTTTACACTCTGTGTTAAACTGAATTAAAAGGGTCACAGAAAACGAGACGGCGGTGTCTGTTTTTTTAACCAACACATCATAGATATCAAGGGCAAATAGGAATGATCTAATCGATGCCTTCAGGCATTACGTTCCTATGCAGAGCAGCCAAATGCTTTTGTATCATTTTGTAATTGTTTATATTCAGGGCAACAAACTTTTACATTATGCCTAGCTCCTGGATATTTTGGCCTCCCCTGGGCTCGGAGCACAGCCTGACTGGAATTTAGCCCGCACCGCTAACAAAAACGGTTCTTCAAGGTCAGCCCCCCCACCTCACATTTCACATCACTACACCCACCCCCTCTCCCCCTTCGTCGGGCCCTGCTGACGTTGCTCAAATTCTGATTTATCTTAGCTGCCTTTGTATGATTCAACAAAATGACAAAAAAAGTAAGCGCTGGAGCAGGAGAGACGTATGTGCTGCAGCACATAACAGTCTTGCAGAGCCATGGAGGGATATTGCCTGTGTGATGGAGAAGGATGATTTTTTTTTTTTTGGATAGCCATTTTCATTTAAGCGTGGAAAATACTTGCAGCCAGAATGCGCAGGGATAAGGGTCTCACAGCCAGTCAATTAGTAAATCGAGCCTGATTTAATGTTCCCTCCACCATCTAATCATGTAAAACACTCGAGCTCTGTGGTGATTTATCATGTGCCAGTCCTTCCCATTTCCAGAAAGGACCACACGGGCGGGGAATCACATAATCACGTTGCCTTTTCTTTAAAATCTGTTCACTTATCACAGGTAAGTGAAGGAATCCACAGCCATCCAAATGAAAGAAGCCCATATGGCGTGAACTAGTGAAAATCACTCTTCCTTATTATATACTCAGCTGCAGTTTCCTTCTTTTCAGCTTTTACTTTTCTTTCCCCAATAAAATGTCATTATGTCATTTGATTGCACTCAGAGAAATAAGCTTAAGTCTGAGGAGCCTCATTGTGGTATCAAAGTTGGAGCTCATGAGTGGCGGTGCGAACTTGTTTTCTTTCAGGCCGACAAGTGAAAAGTCAGTGTGACTTCGCTGCAGCTGTGTGAAAGGACACTAAAGAGTTGAAAGCACTGAATCAAGTAGACGCTCGCCGTTACAGGCAGGCAGAGCGCATTCTATGTGCAGCACAACATAAACACATTTTGTTTTCCTTTCCACACCAAAGACTACATGTAAATGCAAAGGTGAATGTGAGTTGAACCGTCACCGCTGCTTGTCTTTGAACTGAGAAGATATGACATTTCCCTGAAAATAGTTCAGTGGCCCTGGGCACCAGCCCAGTGTGCTGACAGTGTGTGTGTATGTGTGTGTGTGTGTGTGTGTGAGGGGAGGGTGTGTTTAACAATTTAACAAGAGACAGATAAAGCGAACGTCCATCTTGACACTATAGAGTCTTGCAGGCAGCGTGTCGGGTATCGCAGCCTTGGATGGCAGGAGATCAATGGAGATGGCTCGTCTCCGCACTCAAACAGCCGCCCTGCTCGCACTTACTCATACTTTTATCGGTTTCACAGACCCTGTTAGCAAGAAGTCACCGAAATTATGTCAGATAAATCTCAATGAGCAAAAACCGTCTGGAAAAAAAGTCAGGTAGATGCAACAGAATGAAATATTAGTTCTCCAAATCTTTTTTTTCCTCTGCTTGAATTCTGGCTCAATATTATTGGAAATTCTCACAATTTATAGTCATTTCTTTGCCATCATAACAGACTGCATGGATATTTTCAATTTGAAATGGTACTACAGCATTTTCACATGGCTGCAGAATTTGATAAATAAATAGTCCAAAATTAGCGGACCCAAATTAATCACTATCCATAATGTAACCTCTACCCCAGTAACCAAGTGTAGTGTAAGACGGTGAAGAACAGTGACCAGAGTGACACATAACACACAGTGGAGCTCCAAAAGGACCCTGCAACAAGACAAGACGTACTCCGGGAGTCCAAACCTCCACAAGGCAGCCCACTGTCTGGGCAGCATTTACTTTGAAGTTCTTTTTAAACACACTGTAGGATGTTTGTAGTGCAGAAAAAATAAGTCTGAAATGTATACTGTAAGTGAGGTCAGAGGTCAAATGTGACATGATATTTGGATTTAAACTATAATGTGATATTTAAAATCCCCATATGTTAGTATCATTTTACAAATGTTCCCAACAGAAACATAGGCAGTTAAATTTAGGAACATTTTTTAAGACAAAAGATATATGAATATTTTACCTTATTTGACCTTCAAGAAGAGGTTAGAGGTCCAAAGTAACAGCGATATTTAGAATTCCCATGTATCTTCCCTATGTGCCAAGAACATACAGGAATATATATTCTATTGTTCTATTGCCTATTCTCATCAGTATAACATTATAGCAGTAAGAGAAATAGTTTATTATCACTTAGACCTTCAGATCGATCTATTGACCTGGTATGAGAGGTCAGAGGTCAAATGTGACACATTTTAAATCTTTATATGGTGCTTTCTACGTGTCCACTACACACACCACACTTGTAAGAATCATAGTTTTTGAGTTATAAGGCTTTTTGACCAATAAATCGTTAAGCTGACCTTGATGATCTTGGTGGATGTAAAGCAAATTTGAACGGATTGCTAACACGACCCCACTCTACACTCACACAAAGTTTTATCAGAACTCATTCAAAACTTTTCGAGCTGTCGTGTTTACAGACGGAGTGATGACACTACTAAAAAAATAACCTCTTTGGTGAAGGTAATAACTCTTCGAATGGCCATGTGTTGATGAGTTCAAAACAACATCCAGGGGAAATTTGTGTGCACGGGGCGCTGGCAGACAAACACGGATGGAAAATGAATCTCCTGTAAGCATAAACTCAGTGAGCAAATAACTATGCAATGGCTAAGCTATTTGTGTTCATCATATCGAAGCTGCTGCTTGCTGATCATCCTACCCTTAGTCCCTTTGACTCCCCTTTGTTACTCTTGTAAGACCACTGAGTAAAAGGCCTTTTACATAACTTGACCTGCTCAGCCAGCTGAGTCTGTTTTTAGTGCAAACATTATCCACTGACATGAAATAACTCCTAAATAACACAGCTGTAGCCAGTCGTTCATTATTTAACGAAGCAAAGGAAGTTCGGCAGATGAAATGCTGACTCTATCTCAACACTGCTTCTCTTTCTCTCTTGAAAGCCAAAGACGTATATCCAGCTGTTCACAGTCATGCTGCACAGCGTCAGAGCCACTATAATCAACATAAATCCTGAAATATAGGATTGCTGTTGCAAAGCTGCCTTGTACATTGTTTGCTCAACTACTCCTTGAATGCAAATATTTTATTCGGATGTTGTTCTTATAATGCATAAAGGGGTGCACAGAATTTTAATCCAGCAAACACCAAAGGAACGCTCTTCCTTTAGAGGCCACAAGTTTGTGATGCGGTAATGGATAACACATACATTGTAAGGTATTATTAAACCCTCCCACATATGTTGCTTGATCCCCACTAACAGCCCACACATACCCTTCATGTAGGCAGAGTCAGAAGACATAGAAGACAAATTCAAAGCGATGAACTGAAATGTGAAGTCACATGTTGGGTGTCTTGATGCGAAAATCAATCAAGCTCATATCGGGGAGTTTAAAAAGTGGCAAAAAAAAGTGACTGGTCAGTTAGCAGTTGTTTATTCTGGCATCAATGACTCAATTTCAAAGTAGGAGATGCTTTCTTGCACCTCTTCTTGGACGATAATGACTTTTCTTTGCATTTTGTGTTGGCAATTTCACGCTGCTTTCCTCTGGACAAGACTGAAATGCAGCACACCTCCTCACTCTGTTTTCTGTGCCGTGACTTAATTTAATGTGGTGTGGATAATTCAATTCACAATGAAAAACCGAAATGTTTTTTGAGTTATTAAAGACAACGGCTTGATTCATTGTCCTTCCCAACGTGTGTTTTTTTCTTTCATTAGTCATTAGCATGCCAAATGTTCCATACACAAAGAGTACATTGATCAGTTGTGTCTCCTTTAGTTGAATTGTGCTCTAAGAGGAAGTGGATGAAAACTATGGATGGCCTGGAGTCAAGGAGCAATATATATCAATATATATCTAACATAAAGTAGTCTTTCTGAATAGACTGTAAGCGAGCTTCACTTAGCTTCTCTTACAGATCAGTGAGTGTGCACTACATAATGCAGGCAATACCTTCTGTTATTTATAGGAAAACTCAACCCCTACTTTCAATTGAAATATTCTAATTAAAGTATTACATGTTTTATGTCTCAGACTGAATACTAAAAAAAAGTGGAGTGGACAGTTTCCACCAATCCAATCATAGCAGAGTGCCAAATCGGATTCCTTGGCCACTCCACATGTGGCTCAGAGTTAATGCCTAAGAGCTGAGGAGAAGCAGGACTATATTGCTGCCCTCGAACAACCTGTCTATTTATAGATTTACAGACTAATGTTAAAGAATAACAAGGAGCATTTTAAAAAATATGCTTTTTATTTGGCATTGTTTCCTATTTTTCAGCACAAAAATATGATCTCTGGTAAGTTAGACTGTTAATTCCAGCTGCCACTAAAATGTTCATCCAAATGACGTTGCCATAGCAACATCAGCTTTAGTCTCAGCTGAGCCTGCACATATTTGACCCATGAGATGCTGTGATTGTTAGATGTATGGTTGACATGCTAAAGAGTAGCTTGTGGATGTGTGTACAGTGTATCCGAGTAAGGAGACAACACGCTAAACTGTGGGTTCAGTTCTGCATGTCCTTCATCCCTGAGAACTGAAGGTGGGCAACTCAGCCACTCAGTGTACTGCCGTCTACAAAATAATAATAATAATGATAATAAAAGAAAACATTAAATGGAAACCTTCAAAGGTCATCTCTTTGTCTTGATGTATTTTGGCAACAATTTTCACTCCCAGGTGCATCTTTTATTCAGAACACTGGACATAATTAAAGTTGTAACATAGGAAAAGTATATCTACACCGATATCATAGCTTACACAGCATTTTGCGATTAAAAGAAGCCAGTACAATTTTTGTGATGTAAAAAGTTGCTTGAAGAAATCCAGAGACTCCCCTGATAGTAACTCTTTTCCTCACAGTCTTTTGGGCTATTCTGGGAGACATGTCTGCCGGCTGATTCTGATTGGCACTGCTTTGCCTACTAGTTGCATGAAGAGGAAAGTAAAAAGTGCCTATGTTGCAGCACTTGCAATATATTTTATCTGTGCTTGTGATTTCAGTTTGAAATTCCCACTAGCAAAGACGTTGACAGGAGAACCTGAGATTAAATTTTTTTCACTCTTTGATTCATAACTTTCTGTCATACCATGGAAGAATAATTTAGAGTGTTGTGCCAGGATTTGTGGGGTATTATACACATATAGTTGTTTCATACAGATGTTTTTAACTTGATTTTCTTTCTTGCAAAGTGTTACAGCAAAGTGCTGTTTGATGTATAAATGTATAAATCAGCTGCAACAAAAAGAAACAGTTTGATTTATACATCAAACTGTTAGATTATTAGATCACAGTAGTTACATATAATATGAACATTTCAAATGTAAATGATTAGAAATGTAATTGGATCTGTCTGTGATTCCCTATATAAAACATGAGCACTGTGATATTGATGAAAGTGATTGCTGGTTAGTTAAATGTGGCTTTGAATATGCAATGAATAAAGAAATACATAAATGAAAAGTTGCCCAACAAAAGTAGGTGACTAGTCTCTTCTTTTAAAATAAGGAATGTTGGGACAGATATCTAATATTTTTGCTTGGTAAAAATGTGTTATCTTCTCAGTCTTCTGTGTAACTCAGTGATATAACCTCTGTCTGGGAACATAGTCCCACGTGAAATGTGAAAAGGTTTTATTCTTGATTTAAAAAAACAAACCTCTATATTATACAACTATACAGCTACACTAACATTAGCATGGTGGGTCAGTTGCTAGCACTGTTGCCTCACACCCAAGAGGTCTGGGGCCTTTCCGTGTGGAGTTTGCATGTTTTCCCCATTCTTGGGTTCCCTCCAAGTACTCTGGCTTCCTTCCAGAGTCCCACATGAATGGGTTGGGTTCACTGACGATTCTAAATTGGTTGTAGGCATGAATGCGATAGTGAGTAGTTGGTTTTCGAGCCTTCTGTTTAAGCCCTGTGACAGACCGGATGTCCAGGATGTAACCCACTTCTCACCCTATGGCAGCTGGGATGGGCTCTAGCCCCCTTGCAACCTTGAGCCTGATAAGTGGAAGAAAATGAACAGATGGACGGATGGACAGGCATCTTGCTTGGTGCTTGGCCTCAGTGTTAGAGCACCACTGAAGACTGACATTCCTAATCAAAATCGCAATCACCAACTTGTGCCTGGATCTGATCCTCTGGCCCAAGGCAGCATGTCCTCACTGTTGAGCCGACAGCCCCATGGGAGGAGGTCCTCCATGAGGCATATCAAGGGAACTATGATATGCACACTTGGCAGCTGTGGCAAAGGTGTGGGGCTGGAAGGTGAAGGTGTGGCCAGTGGATGTTAGCTGGAGAGGCTAACTAGAAAGCCCACTAGAAGACCGCTGAAGGAAGTCCGCATCAGAGGACAGACCCATCAGAAGGCAATTAAGGAACTTGACACTGTCAGCGACATAAGCATGTGGCGGACCTGCCTTGCCTCAGGATGTCATGTAATCAAAGGCTCAAACACCCAGTGTGGCTGCTGTAAGCAACTGAAGATGTATTGCAGTGGTAGTAACTACATGAAATGGTCAGGAGGATCTTTCCAGCATCACTCAAAGCAAGTGCTGTGATGAATTTTCAGGGACTGTGACACCAAGTCAAATCAAGCAAAGTTATATAAATACAGGACCAAAAATCTCCATATGTTTACACTGAAATAACATAATGCAGTAATATTAATGCAACTTAGAAACTCTTTCTTTTGCCTTAGTGCTTCCAACAATAACTCTAATAAATGCAAACATTGAAAATGATTTCTTTTTTTCATTTGACTGAGCAGCTAATTAAATAAGAAAATGTCTTGTCTACCTTCCCCATCTATGCCTCAAAAAAAGAGAAAGGAAACAGAAGAGTCAACACGGTAAGCAGCAAGAACTAGTAAAGTTTACTGGCTGACAGTCACTCACAATAACTCATGCTGATGAGAGGGGATTTGCTCCATGTGGTCAAGCTCTGAAACAGAGTACTCAGCAGGTTTTGGGACTCTGAATTGTGGTTTCGATTTGTGAGGGAGAGTTAAAGTTATTTGGCTTCCTGATTTACAGTTTTTTTTAATTGGTTTGGCACTATTTTCATAACTAAAGTGTGCATTTTCAAATCTCTCAGTACAAAACTCACATTTGATCACATTTGTAACACCACTAGTCATTCTTTCAAATCAGATGTCATGATTTCATTGCATTTGCACATATTTACATTCCACGTAATCATTGTATCAGAACACATGATCACTGTGATATAGTTTGAGAACATTTGCTTTAATCACCCAAACAAAACAGTAAGCTCTTTTTTCAACTTAGTACTTTTACCAATCATTTCATTCAGGAGAAAATAATACAAGGTAAGCGATTCAAATTGTCCTTGGTGATGAATGAGTGTAACTGAACTGTAAAACTGTACACAGCAAATATTACACTTATGTTCAGACATAAAAAAAATTATATAACTATACATATACATATACATACACACAGACACACACACACACACACACATGAAAAAGGGAGAAAAAAAACAAGTCATTTACATAAGCAAAATATATTTTTATTTTATTTTATTCTCATCACTTTTACACAATTAATCAAGCCGGTCATTAACATTGGGCCATAAATTTTCATCAACATCACAGTGGATGTCTTCGTTGTTCAGGCACCGTGGGAAAAATCTCCTGGCATGACGAATCCAGGCTTGACATTGCTCAGCAGTTATATCACCACAAGCTTCACACATGGCTTGAAGAAGGGAGACATGCTCATGGGGATGGCGATCATACACCTTCCACCTCCATGTGAGAAGAATTCCTCAATTGGGTTGAGGAAAGGGAATATGGTGGAAGATAGAGGGTCATGAAGCGAGGATGTGTTTGAAACCATTCCTGAACCAGCTGTGCATGGTGGAAGCTGACATTGTCCCACACAACAACATAGACGATGTCTTCTCCTGACAGGCCTGCTCCAGTTCATTTAAAAAACTATCAGGTGTTCAGTGTTGTATGACCCTAGAACTGGTCTACAGCCTACCACACCATCTTCAGATATAGCTGCACACATTGAGATGTTTCCCCGTTGTCCAGGGACTTGGATGGTAGCCCTTTGTCCAATAAGGTTACGTCCTCTGCGTCTAGTTTTTGCCAGATTGAAACCGGCCTCATCAACGAAAATATACTTGTGATGATTCACAGCAGCGTCCAGCTCCATCACCCTCTAAAATGATAATTTAGTTAGTTTTTTTTACAACTAATAGTTGTCAGTACTGTTACAGTAATTGCATGCCAGTTTAGTGTTGTACCTGAATATATTCTGAACGCAGTTGTTTCACCCGGACATTGTTCCTCTCAAAAGGAACCAAGTAAATTTGTTTCATGGAAACTTGGTGCTTCTTCAAAAGCCGGGCAATCGTTGGAAGGCTAATTGATGGCACATTGGCAAAGGTGTCATTGCTGTTCTCAATAGCCTGTTTGATTTCAGACAGCCGTATGTCATTCCTTGCCCTGACCATTTCCACCACAGCCAACTCCTGCTGGTCAGTCAAAACACGTGGGCGACCACCACCAGGTTGTCTCCTGTTAATTCTGAGGACAATCATATACTGTCAATATTGAAGTATTACCAATCACATTACTGTAAACTGACAATTACATGTTGTTCATCTATACAATAGGGTACTATTTTTTAGAAGTGAAGTTGCTATAGCAGACATACCGGTTTTCTTGGCGAAAAGTTTGGATGATAGAGCTGACAGTTGACCTTTGTAAATTAGGCTGTACCAACCTGGCAGCCTCAGCCATGGTAAAGCCTCTGTTAACCACATGGTCAACAATGATGGCCCGGACTTCATTAGAGATGATGGTGCGTTGAGCACCACCACCTCTTCCTCTTTGTCTGTGCCCACCTCTCTGTCGAGGAGCACCACCACCTCTTCCTCTTTGTCTGTGCCCACCTCTCTGTCGAGGAGCACCACCACCTCTTCCTCTTTGTCTGTGCCCACCTCTCTGTCGAGGAGCACCACCACCTCTTCGATGAAGGTTTCCTCTCCCTACGAGTCTATCCTGCTCCATATTTGAACAGTGCAAAGTCTCAAACACAGTTCTACTTATATGGTAACTAATTGTGATCATCAGGGGGAAACAATTAGCAATTAGTATTTCTAGATTGAAAGCTCTTGCAGCAATGTGTAACTTACAAATGACCAGACAACAATCAGTCAAGTTGAAAATCCATGGACATAATGAATGATTCATTGATTAAACATTAAGATCAGTTGAATTGAATGACAGACAAATGTATTAAACTGAATGATAAGAGATGCAAATCAAAAATTTTATAGGGATAACATTATGAAAGGCAGTAACTGTGAACGAAACATTTATTTAGATGAAACACTTATTTTGTGTAGTGAAAAGGATATTTTGCCATTATGTGTATTGTACTAACACAATTGGAAATATGCTGAAATGTTTGAAAAAGGTGCACTTTTGATGATCTGTTGCGATATAAGTACGAAGAGTTTTGAAAATGTACCAATTGCTTGTGGAAACTGCGCCAAACCAATTAAAAAAAACTGTAAGGGGCAGTGGTGGAGTATCAGAGATAGAAGCTGTAATTAACATATCACTGAAATGTTTGCTTTGTACTGATAATCAAACCAAAATGACTTATGATGACTAAATGATGAATATTTCCTTGTTTAAGGAAGGAAGAAAACTGTGCACACTTACAATATAGTTAAGCTTTTAATTTGACTAACTTTCGGAACAGAGTCTTTTAGCTCATTATTTCATGTTTCCTCATAGCAGGAGTTTCATCACATTTCCCTGCATGTGCATCCTTTAATAGTACATTTACATCCTGTATACAGACACAGTTTCATACAACTCATTTTTGAAAAGCTCATTGTGAGACAGTGAAATAAGTGTTTACCGAAGACGGTTGTCTTGCTTTAATCTTTGTAGACTGATGTTTGTGAGCTCTGCTTCATACTTGGATTTGCTTTTTTCTTTTAGTAAGTTTACAGTTTGGAAAGTAGAGGACGCCCCTGCAGCATCAGACTCTGTTTGTGAAAAACCAAGTGAGGGGCAGCCAATCAGAAGAAAGCCTACAAAGACTTTAGCCTTAAATTGAGACACTTGTTTCAGACAGGGTATTAACTGAGCGCCCGGCGTAAGATAAATGAGGATTAGTTTGAACTATGAGTCATGTAAAATTATTCCAGTGGAGTCCAAGAATAAAAATACGGAGACAGCACAATAGGTCTACTTCACTTTGTGAGCTTCTGTGCGCTTTCCGCTTCTGCTTCCAGTCACAGGAAACTTCTATTAAAGACAGAGTGAGTCAACTAATACATTATAAATAAACTGTACATAATTATTATCGTTCACTGGAAAACTGAATCCATATGTGTGCTTACAAACTTTTTTCGTATTCTCTTAAACATCTGTGCTTGTGGCCGTTTGTATAAACCTCTTAAGATTTCACTTTAGATTAAAGCCTTGGGCAGTTCAATTCAGTTTTATTTGTATAGCACCAAATCACAACAGATCTGGCTCAAGTCATCTCAAGGCGCTTTGCACAGTAAGGACAAGCCTTCACAATATTATAGAGAGAAACCAAACAATTCCCTTTGAGCAAGGACTTGGCAGCAGTAGGGAGAAAAAAACAACAACTCCCTTTTAACAGGAAGAAACCTCAGGCAGAATGAGACTCGGGGAGGGCGGCCATCTGCCTCAACCGGTTGGGGTGAGGGAAGAGTGAAGAGCGCAAAGAAGAGCACTGAGAAGCAACAAACAACAAATACTCACCAGGTTGCTGAGGCCAGTAACAGATCAGAGACATGCAACCGTGGAGTCGGAAATACCTGCAGAAAGGTATAGGGAGAGAAGGCACAGGAGAGAGAAGACACAAGAGACATAAATGGCCTCTTCCTCAGGGAGAGACTGCATGTTCTCTGCGTGTACCCCCAGCAAGACCACAGCTTTAAACTTCTGCAGCATCAATTTCACCCTGCACACTTAACTGTACCCACAACTGCTGTTCAGAGTGACTCAGTCCAGCTTAGCAGATACACAGCAATACCCAAATCCCTCTTCCTTTTAATTCGCACTCTCGTGGCGGGGTGTTAATGGCTTACACAACAGATGTTTAGTATGCTGCGTTTAGGTCCATGTGAGCCCAAGCCACCCGCAGCCTTATATATGACAACCTGTGACTCTTATCTCGGAGGCAAAATAAGCCCGTTAACACTTTATTGCACATATGCTGCTCGCATGAAGTAACAAAGGCAAAGGCACGTGCGAGTGCGCACACAAACAGGGAAAGGGAGGAAGACGGCATGCAGAAACAGCGAGTGTGGGATATGGAGTGTGAATGAGAAGGGATGAGATGGAGGAAGTGACAGAGAGAAAAAGAGTGATGACAGCTTCCATCTGCTGCGGAGCCACGGACCGCTTCCTCAGACAGAGATACCCACTTGGATCAGTACGTACGTATACACAGTAATGGAGTAATGAGGGTATTTGACAGAAGTGTGCTTTATAGCAACAATTAGTGGGGGAGGAAAGTCGCCTCTTTGCGTATAGAGCAGTCACTGTTCTGAAACAGCTGCAGTTCTGATTGGGAGATGAGTGACTTTCTTCATAACTAGATGCTGATCAAGGCAACCCCAGAGAGGCACGCCAGAGGCAAAGTGGGACTCGGGTTTAGACACTGAGAATTGGAGTGCTAAGCGAATCTAAATTCAGTAAATACAATGGCATTTTCTAATACATGCTCTTTTTCCTTTCCCAGGAAATTCTAGAGCGGCTGCAAAGGCTAAAAAACAGGTGTGATGCGTTCACCGGTTTGACACGTTGACCCCGAGGTGTACAAGAAAGGCCGGCACATCCCCTCTTTCTCTCACGCAAGAGCTGGTCTTGTCATGGGTAATATTTCCACCTATCTCGCTGTGCGGTCACATCAGCACAATGATTCTAATGAAATTGGATTTTGCCTACCGCTGATATCTTGTAGTACAGGTGTGCAAAAAGCCCCCAGTTTGACAGTTTAATGCTGCATTCGTGTCATATGGGAACGATGGTAGATATAAGCCCCTCACTAGAGAATACCTGTCGCTTTAGCTTCAGCACTCAGCTAGCAAATGTTACAAGGAAAAAACATTTAACCTCAGATTGTGGAGCTATTCCAAAGCTCGGGGTGATGTGATTGATCCTGATGTTCAGAGCACTTCCTGATATCTGACATCACTTTGTAGCCATCTCTATTTATACTGTATATTGTACACTATGGACCTTTTTGACTTGTGGGGCAGGGAGTGTGAAAAAAACACGATATTCAATTTGTTTTCACTTTGAATGGTCGGTGGGGTCTTTGAGACCTCACATTTCTAATGGAGAACTATCATTAACAGATGCTGGGAAGGTTTCTTAGCTTTTTAACAGTAAATCTAACAGACTACAGAACTGTGTCTTTTTTCTGTCTCTTTTGAGCCTTTTAAAACAGTTAATGTGTTACAGACTTAACTGTAACTCTAATCACGTGTTACAGAGTAGGGGACCCTGCTTACATTTACTTAAAGTCTTACTTCTTTGGCATACAGTGAAATAATCCCTGCTCATTGCCTGCTGTTGCCATGCTTTCCTTAAACAGAAACTGGTCCTCTAGTGAAGGACCATGTCCTAGTGGCATCAACAGGAACTACACATTCTGGATCATGACACCTGTACCAAGGAATATAGGAAGTATGAGCCAACACCAAACTGAAAAAGGATGGGAGGTGGAATACAAATTATGAATGATGGTAATAAAAACGTATTTCAGTCAGGCGAGTTGACCACTTTCTTACAAAAGGCTGCCCACATTGTTCCATTACTCTTTCCAGTTCTTTGGTCAATTTACACCATCAAAATAAATCAAATGAAAAAGGTTTGAAACTTCAATTTTCCATTTTTTGATTACTTCACAAATGGGCTTGTCCGTGCCCCTGGTTAAAATGTTAATGTGTCATATTGGGCTGTTGCTTCAGAATTGGATTTTTGAACAACAAAAGGGACTCTTTTTAATTTTCAGGGCACTCCTTTGTGGTTGGACTGGATCATTAGAGCATCTGCAGAGTCTAGAGCCAGTTTAGAGTCTACAGTCAGCAATAGACCCAGTAATACAATCGCAGTATGTATCATATAGGCCAATATTACCTTGGCTAATTTCTTAACCACACTGTGTTAGACATGAATAAAATGTCTTCAGCCACAGGTCAATGTATTGTTGTATTATACCTTACATGTGCTGTAGTAGACTAATTATTGATGTGTCGTTGATTGGCTATACATATTTATTAACCATTTTTATATATTCCCCAGAGATTTTTTTAATCCAAAAATATTGCTTCAAAAATGTATAAAGCAAATAAGAAAAAAATAACTTCTTATCTAAACTGAACAACAAGTTTTGTGGCTTCAACGAAAGACTGTATATAAAAAATGGATTTAGTTACTGTGATGCCATCTCTTTCAGCTTTTTGAAACCAGATGAGACTGAAGAGTATATGTGATTAAATCAGCAATCCCGCTCCATCACAATTCACAGGTTATTGCTATAAAAAAAATCTACAAATGCGACCTTGAACCTGAACACAGTTGGGGTGAAGACCCATTAGGTAATCATTGTGTATAAGTTTCAATAAAACCTCCCTTCAGAGTAAAATCTATTCTGAAGGGAGTAGCAAGTGTTGTAAAAATTGCCCGTAAAACAATAAATATGATTTTGGCCTTGACCACAACTCAGATTGCTACTCATTAGATAATCATTGTGTAAGTTTGATTAAATTCTGATCAGTAGTATAGGAGGAAGATTAGAGGAGAGAGGGTGATTTTGACAACCTCCTTTGCAGCCAGAGGCATTTATGCTTATTGATGTCCTTTTTATGTCCATCTTTTATATACAGTCTATGGCTTTAACAAAAAAAAAAAAAAGCTATACAAAGAATATCTAGCAGCTTGTGAGCAAGCTGATATTGAGCAGTGTTGTCGATCTCTTATGCCTGGCAGAACATAGCATGAACTGGGTCGTTTCTATTTTATGTGTCTCATATCATATAAAATATAAATTATTTTATGAATTGCTATCTTACAAGCTACAAGGTTATTTGGCACAGCGATTCCCTTAGCTGGCTACAAAAGTGCAGATACGTAATTATATGGTCTTCCCACCGTAGTGTGCAGCTCTGCACACTTCTGTACTGTACTGGACTTGTCATACCCAGTCTTGCAGTCATGAATGTGCACCCATATGACGTGAGACACTCCAGCACATGACATATTTGGCTTTAAAGTGACGTCACGGCAGCGTGGGGCTCAGCAGGCAGATCGTTCGTCAGTCTGAGAGAAGAGGAGCAGCAGGAGGAGACGTGCCGGTCTCCTCTCCGCTGTAATGACAAGCCCTCACAGCCACTCTCTCCAACTCCTCTGAAACAACCCTCAGCCTCCAGGATTTTCCTCCGCCGCTTCCCCTCTTCCTTTTTCTTTTCAGTTGCACCTTATTTCATTTCATTTTCATTTATTTTACTTTATCTAACCTCTCAACCACCCCCCTCCACAGAGATGTCAACAGATAATGAAGACCCCCTGCCTCTGGTGACTTGAATCCTCCCTGCTTCAGAGAACTGAACATTCTCATCTTCCGCCTCCCATTTTTTTTTTCAATTTTCTTTTTTGGACGTTCATCTGCCGTTCAGCAATGTAGGAGAAGTGACGGCGTCATTTCAGCAATGAGGATGCCAACTGCATGCCCCGATTTTGGCTCTCGGCATCTTGCATCTTTGCCTTTTCTTCCGGGGCGACTGAAAAATGAACGATTTGTGTGAAGGCAAAGTTTGAGGGTACCTCTTTCGGTTTCCCGCTCACCTGTCCGCCTGCACGCGCCTACCCCCTCTCTCTCCTCTCGGCTGGTGAGCAGGGAGAGCAAATCATCGCCAACAGAAGAACTGACGAACAACTTCAAAGAGACCCGACTATTGTTGTGGTATTTTTAGTGGAATTTTTTTGTTTGTTTTTTTCGGCAGCGTTTTTTTTCCTCCCTTTTTCCCCCTGTCCTTTTTTTGGGAGGAATTTGATGTGCGCAACGTAGAAGGATATGGCTTAAATGATGTTTGCGTTGACAGCTGGAGTAAGGTCCGTAACTTGAGCGCTTTCTTTTCATCAGCAATTGCCGACTTTGGTGGAAAAACCCATCCAAATGGGAGGATACCTGGAGGACTGAGTCGGTTTTCGACAGTCGAGAGAGAGAGAGAGAAAAAATGTGGATAAAACGGAGTGTGGCGCGCAGGTAAGGCACAAATTATTTTGTTCAGTAATTACTTTGTACTTAAATTCTTGAATGATTAGGGGGAAAAAATGCAGACCGTGATTGTGCGTTGTAATTTCTCTTCGACAGCGTGTCTCAATTTTTTCTTTTAAATCTACGCCACTGCAAGTTATTAGAGTCTGCTGGAATTGATGAACGAATAACATAGATCAATTGGACTGTGAAAAACGCGAGGCTGTGGCTGCCGCTGTGTCAGAGTTATACACATATTTGCTGCTTTAGTGTTGGTAATAAGGAATATCCGGGTACAGGCTTTCTATAGATATGTTTTGTGATTTTTTAAAATTTTTTTAAGGAAGAAAATAATTGGAAAATTTCACATCCTGTACGCTGGGGGTCGCCAACAGTACGGCGCAAGCGACGCACATACATTCGCAGATAACAGACGCGTGCTTAAAGCGACACGTGTGTAGACACACACGCGTGCGCGCGCGTGCACAGTCTCAAGGTTAGGTCTGTCATCTCCTCCCCACTTGTGAGAATAAACGCGTGCAGGTGAGCTCCACGTGCAATTCATTGGCATAAAGTGAAGGTAAAATGAGGAAATAAATAAAACTGAGAAGCTTTGCTCCCCAAAATATTAGAGTACTTGGTGTTCTGATCAGTGCGTATCCAAGCACAAGGAGAGGATGGCATACAAAATATCTGTGCGCAGGGGTCAGCTTGATCACACTGAACAACACCTCCCTTATCTTTTTAGGCTACATTAAAGTCTTTTTGTCAGAGAATTTTTTTTTAATGATAGATATGATAGAGCTACATCCCTAAAGTGAAGATATAGAAAGTAGGCTTCAGACTCCAACTGATGAGTGAGGAAGTCTAAACAAAAGCCATAAGTGAGATCATTTATTTGCCCCAAAGTGGGTTTATAGGTAATGACACACTGCAAAATGAGACCAAGTCTGTTTTCTTGCCACCTGCTGAATCCCAATCCCACCAACAGCTCATATTCCTGCCCAGTTGCAGCCATACATTTGTTATGCATGACACATGCTGTACATCTTTAGGGCTGACCTCGCGGGGTAATGGCAATGCACGTCTTAGACAGAGCAGTTGTGCGAGATGATGAAATGAAATGCCATGCCTTTAGATGAATCGGCAAGGGGCACAGAGAAACCAATTTCCATCATCGGGAATTTCCTTGTCACTTGCTCACACAAACTGGCATGTCCAAATAGGACATTGACGATCTGCAGCCGCTGTTATGGACTGAAGTCGCTTGTTATTAGCAGTAATGTACCCTGTTTTGTAGTCAGGTATTTTTACTGGCTTGGACCTTTTCAGGACGCAGGGGTTATTGTCCACACTGGAATCTGTGCACATGCATTAAAGGTAATAAAGCTGTTTGTGTGACAGAGATCTTTCCATTTTCCTTTAAGTTAAACCCCAATTAACAAAACTCGTTAAAGAATATTAAAATACTCTTGGTAGTTCAGTAGCTGTAGCCGAAGCGTCTTCCTGAGGTGCCCACTGTTACTCTGTGCACGAGAAACCTCCGCCACAGTCTAAAGTTTTGCATTGCTGTCACTGATTATCAGACATTGATGGCAGCAGTTGGTGGCGGGGCTTTACTGGAGTGATTTCCTTCCCTGCAGTATGGGTGGTGCAAATATTTGTTTTCCTTTGTTTGAAAAAAAAAAGGATGGATGAACTGAGTGTGTACAGAGAAAGCCACTGTACCTGCTGGAAGCGACAAAGAACAAACCACCTACAGAAAGTAAATATGTGGGCGTAAATGCAACCGTGCTGGCTTCAGTAGGCCAGGAGAAAAAAAAGGGCTGATGGAGAGTTACAGATACAGTTTTAAAAAACAAGGCTTCTAGAGATGACTACAGTAGTTACTCATCGTTCTGGGCAAACCGTCTCATTAAGACAGCCTGTGGGCTAAGGCTGGGCTTTAGTGATTATCACCATTATTTATAGACTTACTAAAAAGACTGTAAAGATGTGATGATAATATGGGAACGAATTGTAATTGGGTTCTTATTTCAGAAAAAAAATGTCATTTAAAGTAGCCATCCCAAATTGTAAACCAGCTGTTTGTTGGTGTTCATTCAGTTTTTCTCGTAAATGGATAGCAATGAACGCTCATGACCAGCGACATGCTTCACTGTCTGTGACGTGTGAAATCTTCCAGTCAAAGCTAAATGCCGGTAATTTGCAGCGTTATAACGAGCTTGAACCAGAGAGCATCTGACTCGAGGGTTAACCAGCGGGGATTCGGCTCTCACACACTCGGGATCTCTGGGCTGAGCCTTTCATGGATGTCACACAGTTTCAGGTCCCCCATGGCGAGCTCTTGTACAGCTGAGGCACCGGAGATGCTATCAAGCCTCGGCACACTGCGGCAGTAAAAAGCGTTGCTGACTGAGACACCAGTTGCCTTTTACGAAGGCTTTATTTGTCTTGTTTCACTTGCCTGAAGGAGTATTGTAAAGCGTAGATGGCTGTGTCTTTGTATGTTTAGCTTTTTCTGCTCAATAGGCATACATCGAGTGATCAAGAGTGATACATCGAGTGAATTTGACAGTAGTGATTCGGATATCCACTAAAAAAGAAAAGAGAGCAGTTTTAATGAGCTGTGAGTTGCCTAATATTGATACACCTGGTGATAATTTCTTTGGTATTTTGCGAGTTACTCCTGTGTGAAAAAGAAAACTGTTATAATAGTCTAATTCTGATTAATATCACTGGCTTAATGAGAAGGGTTCCTCATGTATTACAGTTTGCAATGAGGTGTTTTTTTCTTCCCCAATGAGAAACAGTTGCACAGCATCATCAGTCTGCAGCTGGTTATATGACAAGCTGTGGTTCTCTTAGCTAGCCCTACTAAGAACTCCAGGGCTAAACATGGCATTACTGTGTTAGGGGCCATCAGATATTCAGATATTCCTATGATTTAGGTGCCATCTTAATAGCCTCTATGAGGGTTATTAACTGGGCCTCTCTGGAGCGTGATTAACCTAATTTGCAGTGAAATAGGCTGTGTTGCTTCTTGGAGATCCTATCCTCTGGAGGCGTGTGTGTCTGTGTGTATGTGGGAGTGTGTCTGCATGTGTGTCATTAGCACCCTGTGCTCAGCAGGAATCTGTTAGATCCAGAAGGACCGGTACAGGTTGTCCCTTTCTAATGACATAAAAGACAAAAAAGGCATGGACGCTGTCCATCTAAACCTTCTGGAAATACCTCTGAGAAAGAAAGAAAGAAAGAGAACAAGAGAGAGGCTAGCTGTTGTTGAAGACGTGGGTGAAACATGAACGACCTGTCACTGACTGGCATAGCAATTAGCAGAGAGGAATCAAAGGCAGAATGGGACCGTAACTGCTACTGTGCTGTAGTTTCCTACTGCAACACATGAGTGCATATCGGAAGCTTGAAATGAGAAGCCTGGAGTTTAGCTCATTAAGTTTTTTCTTTCTTTTTTTTTCGAAAACCGAACACTTAAAATACTTGAATTTATGCGCTGGTGATCAAAAAAAAAAAAAAATCAATTGCATTCAGAATAAGTGTTTTGCTTTGTGGAACCGGCTGTAGACCGCCACAGGACAGTAAACCTGCGAATAAAACCTCCATATTCAGATCTCATGAATTTATAGTCCGTGTTCCAACTTTATTGGCAGCAACCTTCAGCCTGATTGTGTTTAATGACCGGCTTGTCCACTTTGTGCTACATGAAAAACGTGTGCGTGTTTCTATCGCACTGGAGCACAACCATCCACAGAGTAAAGGAAGTAACAGCACAGAACTCATACTTGATTCATGTAGTGAGCTTTTGCTGGATCAATACTGCCTCTACAAAGGATCAGACTTATCCGTCATGGCCCTTCCCACTAACTGGCCTTCTCCAGGCACTGGGGGTGCCTCTCAGAGGGCCATTTTCTACTCCTCCTCCTCCACCAAAACCCCAAACTGCCACCTGCTTTATTTTGTGTTTAGCTACTTAGTGGTATTTGCTGTCAAGTTTGGCACAAGAGACAAACAAGACTTAAAGACAGTAAAGGGCTGATATGATCAGAGCACTGTCCTGTTATTTCTTTTTTCCACCATGTTTCTTTACAGCCCTGCTTATCTTTCTGAGCATGTGGGTCATGTACACTCTACTGCAGGACATTGTGCAGTGGGAGTAATTAATGGGATGATGCAACACTCTGGGCTGTTGCGCCTTAGACCCCCCAACCACACACATATACACACTCTGCCCCACCCATTTTCTCTTTTGTTTGTTTTCCTCGATGAATTATGTTCTGACCTCAGCAATGCAGCAATGTTTCTTACACTACAGCCATAGTAGCAGCTGCTGCAGCTCAGCCTTTCAGGCATGGATGGAGTCTTATTTGTGTGCATATCTGTGTGTGTGTGTGTGTGTGTGTGTGCACGTTGCACACTACCAAAACATTTGGAAGATTTCATACAATATTTGCCTCCCAGAGGCCTGCTGCACCGAGGCAATCCATAAATCTCTGGAACTCTTTGGAAAGCCAACTGTGGTATTTATCTCCCTAATACTGGATATCTACTGAGGACAGCTTAACTCCTACACCTCGGAGCCTGCATTTTTACGAGCAACGCAAACACATGCCGCTGAGATCCCTAAAAATAAAATAGCTAAATAAATAAATATAAACACAGCAAGCATCTAGAGATAATTATAAACAGTACATTTTGATTTATGATGAGAAGAGCTAGGATTTATTTTAGAAGCAGAGTGGGGAAATAAGGGATGCACTGAGGCATTCGGGCATCATCCAAAGTAAAAGGTCATAACAGTTCGTGTTTCTACACAGATGATCAGTATCTTCCTACCAATGTTTCTGACCTTTCAGTTTGATGTTCGAGATATTCTGGAACAAAGCTCATGTATTACAGATAACATGGAAAGGTATTGTATGTTCACTCTCAGTAACTAAGGAGGGTTGCTCTGTATTTCTGGTAATTTGGAAAAAGGACAAAACATTTAGTTTCCTCAGAGTCAAAATGAAAGCCGGGCCACTGTGGAAGGGAAATTGTTTCTATGACCTGCATTAAAGCAGACAACTTGAGTGATATGCCTTTTTTCTTTTATTGCTGATCAGTGGGATATGTCAGCGGGGCTTGTAAACATCTGGCAAGTCTCGATGCTAATCACATTCATTTGATACCAGAGGCATGTTACTTGGTTAGAGTGGCATTGAGGAGGATTTAGCCACCACAGTCAACAAATTAGAAACACAACGTAGTGGGAATAAGCGATTTGGTTCCTGTGTATCTTGGCAATTGTGCTTGCCAATACAGAGCCATTTGTACGTAGGTATGTTAGTGTGTGTGAGTGCGAGTGTGTGTATACATGCTGGGTTATATTTGCCCCATCACTTAGTCTGAGAGCTGAGAGCTTGAGCACACAGCCCTTTTCACTTTCCAACAAAGGCGTGATTGCATATTCAACAGGCTGCAAATACAGACTCAGGGTATCACGGCTCTTCCTTTAAGTGGACAGAGGATGAACCCCCTCAGGTCTTCTTGATGAAATGCAAATGCTTCTGCAATTGAAATGCAAACAACGACCAACAACCACGGTCTGATTGTCAGTTTAAGTATGTGGTGTAAAGCTGAACGGGAGGGTTAGAAAATGTGCAGTACATAAATATTGGACATTAAAACAATACATTCTTATAATCAGAGGATAAATGATGCCGTAATTATATCAAAAAATAGATTTGTTTTTAAGGTACATTCATCACACTTGAATGTTTCATGAGCGCTATGAATTCAGAATAAGTCAAGTAATGAATGAGCTCAGTGAGTGTTAATAAAGCGACTTGTATTCGTACAGTGCCACGTTTGTAATATATAAAGATGTATTATTATATTCAGGATTTCTGTTTACTGTTTAGCTGAAATCCAACTACACAGGTCAACTAATTAAGGTAGGCTGTCATTCATATGAATCCAACTGTAAATCGATGCTCCTCTTCTGTTATAGATACATTTTACTTCCATATTCCACTTCCCAGTGTCTCGCTGTCTCCGCCTTCTCTCCTCCTGTGTGCACATACGCAGTCCTGCTGTTCTGTCTGTTCCACCACACAATTAGTGATTAGCACTACAGCAGGTAGCTCGTGCTGTAAAAATCAAGTGCAACATAAAATTGTACCCACCCTCTCCAGTCACATCTAATCACATTTATATGAAAAACGTGATGCTCTTCTTCCATGTTTCTGCACTTATGTCTTCAAAATAAATGACTAAATAATACAACTGTTATTGTGGGTGTTGATTTTTATTCCACATATTAATTTTATAAATTAATATAACTATAATACATTAGAAATACTAATTTTATACATTTAGAGACATAATTTGTTTGTAAATTAGACCATTTCTGTAATTTTGCCTTTGTACTTGTATCCCCCCCACAAGGGATTTTATATCAAACAATCAAGATGTCATTGAAGTACATACTCAGAGGCTATATATTAATTGGACAAACTAACCTGATTTTTAAATATAACGACTGTATTTATTACTTGTATTCTTTGACTGACTTGGCCATCGAAGAATCCTAATTTTCTTTATCTCGACAAACTTCATTTGCACTGTTATGTACCATCTGATCAGTTTTGCAGTATTAGAAAATCTGAACAGAGTATACACTTCACATTTCTTCCTGCTACTTCTGTCAGCAGTCACATCATCAATAAACAGTGGCGACCCGGTACCCCTGGCAGCCATATAGCCACAATGCCTCCATCATGTTTCACAGATAATGTGGTATGTTTAGGATCATGAGTTGTTTCTTTCCTTTTCCAAAGTTTTTTCTTTCCATAATTTTGGCAAACAGGTTTCTTCCATTTTTCTTTGTTTTTAGAAGCTGCACAGACCTTCCTGTTCTTGAGTGTAACCAGAGGTTTGCACCTCTTTGTAAACACTGTAATATTTTAAGAATGAATCAGACTGTTAATGTTGCCACGCCTAAAATTTTTGCTATCCCTGTGAAAGGTGTGTTCTGTTTTTTCAACCTCATGATGTCTAACATCTGACATCTCATGGAGTATATACTTAAAATCACAGCGAATAGCTATAAAATACACATCCAACACTGTGAATAGACATCACACATTCTGATTGTTTTGTCATGAAATAACAAGAGAACACAGGCTAGACCTGGCCATGAAACTTCTTGGCCAATTAATGTTGAAGCTGTAAAACTTTCTGAAATAAAGCTGAAAGTATGAACTTCAATTATATTTGATTGTTTGTGTGTGGTGTGTAGGGCAATAACTACAAAAACAGGCTTTGTTCAAAATTTATGACTCTTCCTTTAAATGCACAAATCTAATAAAACAAACCTACTGGCATGAAAAAACAAAACAAATAAGAAAACCTCTGACAGCAAATAAACCACAGTTATTAAGAGTCTTAAACATAAATACTGTTAACTTTAAGTATAGCAGTGAAGCCCTGCTACTGCACTTAATAGTAGATAGAGCACAGCTGACCCACTGCACCTCCTTGGTGATTGTCAAATAATAAATACATAGATGATTACTGAGAACAGGCTATTAATTGACAGAAAGTAGGGCACATTTTTGTTATGGTGACAGTTACTATTATGTGACAGTTATGGTAACATATGTGTAACATTGGGGGATGAAAAATAAAAAAGGAAAACATGATGTTCATCATGAGGATCGCTTGTAGTTAAATGTATAAAGACGCAAAAACTCCCGTCCCACTAATCTTCCCTCAGAAATAAAAAGGCCGTTGGAGTCTTTTCCTGGAAAAGTTCTCTGCACATTGGGAGATAGTGGAGGGAAAAAAAGTGCCAAGCAAAGGGAAAAATGAAAAGTGAGCGGAAATGGATTAAAATAACAATAGAGCATTTTGCTAATAGTCCATTTTGAGCTGTTGCCACAATGTGATACTGTCTGTGAGAATTATGGTGGATAAGAAAGGTGCTGATGTCTCTAGAGACATACTAATGCTTTGCATGCCTTACTTTGTGAGAATGTTAGCGTTTGATAATGGATAATGCTGACTGTCATTCTTTCTCTAAGACACGTTGCCTATTAGCACATATTAAGTCCTGCAGACAGTTTTAGTAAATGAGGCTTTGCTTTCTATTAGAAAATAATTAACTTTTGAATTTGATAAAAATCTAAAGCACTATTTCAACACTGTCTCAAAGTTCAGTGCCATAAAATGTTTCCATTGTGTCTGGGTCTGTGGGCCAGGTGCCAGTTAAAATGAGTTTTAAATGGAATAATGGAGCAAACTGTGTAGCCTCATATTTCACAAATATCCTGTATGCAGCACCATTCATCAAAGCTGCAGAGAACTCCTTTCAGCATTTTGTATACCTTCTGACATTTTCAATTTGCATTATCATTAACAGTCTATTGTGTTTATTGAACTGGAAAAGCAGGCCTGCCATATTTTTCACATGAATAACATTCATTTCTTCGAGAAGTTCAGCCTTTTAAATGGTCGTATATTTTCTTAAATGACAACTGGGTGTTTCTTTCAGGCTGTACGCATGATTACACACTGTTCTGCAGATTTTTGTTTCTTTTTGAAGAGATGATCCCAGTCAATTTAGGCATTATCTCCCTGGAGACACATTAAGCCCTTTCAGATATGCACTTCTTTGCAGCGATCACACTGCACCCGAACTTGTCGACTTCATCACTGCACTCTGGTCATGTGTCCAATATTACTAAATTGGATGCAGTAACTACAAAATCGACACAGTATAGCATTGGGATATTTTGCAATATTGTACACTAAATATTGATATTTTCTTAAATAAATAAAAAATACTATGAATACTATGAACACAAGGTCTCATTTCTCTGATGCCAACACTCTGCAGAAGGAACTGAAATTATCAGAATTGGTTACCTTGGGAGAGTTTAAGTCTGTCTTAAAGGAACGAGAGAATAACTCTTTTACTCAGTGTGATTGTTTTTAATGTACTCTTAGTTTGATCTGTTATTGTATATTTTACACATGTTGGTATGGGATATTGTATTTGTTTTAAACGTTATATACTTATATGGTATGTGTATTTTGACTTTTGTTGCCATGATGCCAGGTGTCTCTTGAAAATGAGACTTTTAATCTCAATGAGATTTTTTACCTGGATAAATAAAGGACTAATAAAACATGTTGCCATCAGTCTGAATGAGTTTTTGTAGGGGAACACAACTCAAGGAAACTCAACTCAACCGGTTGTCAGTTGGTTGTTTCTGGTTATATTCATATAGAACAGGACGGTTTCTGAGCACAGGTGTAATAATTAAATGTGAATTTCTGTTATAAAGAAAGAGATATGCAATTTTGATGATTTATTAAAGTTAATCACTGGATAATCAAAAATGGATTGAATGTAATTGCCGACCTTTAATTGGCATTCAGTTGCAGACTAATTGCAGTCTGACTCTGTCTTATGGCAACATTTATGGCAGGTTTAAGTGACAGTCTTGGTATACTTGACAGTCATTTTGCAACAAAAAAAAAACAAACAAAAAAAATCTGAAGGGATTTGATAACCTTTTTTTATTGGATAAAACAGACATTGATACGGTTTAATTTTAAGGACATAATTTGCAGTTAAAAACAAGGTCCCACCTCTTGTAGTAACTATACTGCACGCATTACTTGAAACACAAGTTTGAATGCTTGCACTTGCACTAAAGAGCAGGCATGCACAGGGCATGTAACGTGTGCTGCGTGTGCCCATAGTTTCTCAGTTTGATAAAGTTGTTTTGGAATAGCATTAAATACTATTAAGATTACAAACTATCTGTCCTGGGAAACATATTCTTCTACCATTTTTTTAGTAAGAAAAAAAATCATTTAATGCAGCACACATGTATTGACCAATCGTGCATGTACTGTAGCTCTCTCCATCTTATCTGTCATGAGCAACATTAACATAAAAGAAAGCCCACTTTCACAGACTTTCACAGATTGATGAAGCCTGCAATATTATAGTATCAGCTGTATTATAGTAACCCATGTCTGAAAAGGGCTGTAGATTACACCCGACTCTAGCTCTGATCTGCCTGTCAGGTTTAAGTGATCAATGTACTGAGGTGAGATCAGGGTTGGCTCATAGAACACTGTGGCTACGAGTAACCGCTAGTTGTAGTGATATGACATAAATATTTTAGCTGTTAATGGCTTCACATTTTTACTACCGATGCCCTCATAATAGTAGATTTCATGCAAACCAGTGTAGAAGAATATTACTGTTACTGGAACCTTTCCATTTGCTTTATGTTACAAAATTTCAGCTCAAATTTGCTGGCAGCTTTTGCATTGATAGAAACTGCTTATTTTGCTTATAGAATGTGGTAGATTTAACTGACAGATAAGCTAGCTACATTAATGGTTGAATGAGATGTAAGTCAAATTCATCCACAAACCTTTATCTTAGTTCATCAAACAGCTATAAAGGTAATTGAGTCTGGACTAACATGGTGGGCTGAACAACATACCAGTATGTGCTTATTAAAATAACAGATGCAGATTTAAAAGCAGTGACCAGGCTTATTGCCAGAAAGCAGTCTTTGTGTGATCAGTAGCAAAAGCACATTAACTGAGTAGCCTGTACTATAGGTCAGCTCTTCATGTAAATGGATAGGAGGATGAAAGCAAATAGCTGGGGGGAACAAAGGTGGTGTTATTTCTACCATAAATAAAGAACAGCAGATTCTTTTCTTTTTTTTTTAAGGCAGAGCTAGTCTGATTCCACCCAGAGTCGTGTGTTTTCTCTATTGTGTGGAGAAAACAGTGTGAGAGGAGAACGAAGGCCTGAGAGACAGGTGTATTAAGGGCAGCAGAGTGGTCAGAGAGTGTATTTGAGTAAGTGTGTTTCTGGACCTTGTTGAAGTGAAGTGCCCACATATTCCCTCAGTCCCCTTGAGAGTTCTGCACCGTGTGAGCACTGCGCAAAAAAACAGCCTCACTTTTGTTCTATAACCTAAATGTCCCAAAGGTCTGCAGCCCTATCATCTGCTTCCCACCCCACACGCACTCAGATGATGAAGCAGCAGTTTGAAATTAAACCTGTCTGAATATATTTAGTCTGCATCAGATTTATTCATGCACATTAAACGTCTGCTTTTATACATTCTAGATCTCGAGTCTATTTGCTCACAGTACACAGTAGAGGTTGGGCAATATTTTCTCAAAATGATATTACGATATTTCAAGGAATTTTGTGATAATGATATTTATGATACAGAAAAAAAATACTGAAGTGTATTTTCCACCATTCTTTTCAAATGAGCTCGTTTATGACACACTAACTGATTCAAAGTGAGAATCTTGTGCCTTCAGTTGTCAGCAGGAGCAGATTTATATTGCATTACTAGTGACATAGCAGTATATAGAGCATCCCAGGAAAGCCACAAAAGTAGCCAAGGAAATGTTCTGTAAAAGTAAAACATAACTGCTTATCACTTTAGTTTAACAATAGCTTAAGAAACTTTACCTTTTAACTCTTCGGGAGTCTGGGATGTTGAGCTTTTTAACCAGCTGCTTAAAGTCCTGTTTTACAAACATGTAACCGCATCAGTAATTTTCCTTTACTTTTCACACAACTGGCAGATGATCCGGCGTCGTCCAATCAAGTCATTTGTTAAAGTTCGGGTCACACGTGTACTTGATGGTTTGTTTGTGCCTGAAGTGGTGAGCCAAGTTTGTTTTTTCCACTTCGGTGTTCCTGAATTGCAGTGTCTCCACCTTACAATATAAAGTGTCTTAATTGACTGTTATTGTGATTTTGTATAAATAAAATTATATTGAACTGAATTGAACTGAATTTTTTGCAAAGTGCTGTGTTTGGTTGAAGTGACTCCTTTACTAAACATCAGTGGAGGCTGACACATGGCCTTTGCTGTCAGACAAATTTGGCCTTGTTCTGTGTGCTAGGGAACGTAAATTAATGATATCATTGTATCAATGATAGCGTGATACCACTACAACACAGTTTATCACAGAAACAGTTGCATACATACAGTAAAGTACATAAAATACTGAAAAATAGAAGCAAGTTTTGATGCATGAACTACATTTTTAATCTTTGTTTGCAGTCGATTTCTCAGTACATCATTTTAATCATCATTTTAAACCCAAACATATTCTGTGAGTAGTTTTTGGTTACAGCTGATCGAGTTTAGTCCATTGTAAAATTGTTGATTTGTTTACCAAACACAGATGAACTCATTTCTACACCGCCGCATTTTCTAACCAGCGGTCTCTGAATATAAACTAGTATTGATACTAATATATGCACCATATTATCATCAGTGCCCCCATACCATGACTGACTGAGACTGACCAAGGCTTGGCTGTTGGCATGCCTCAAACTAGCTATAAAAGCACCATCTCCGATCTTACTGAACTTGGTGGAAATCTCACTGGACAGAGGTACTGAGATGAGGTGTTCTAACCTGAACTTGTGGCATTCTTGCAGCAGCAGTCCACCTTTCAGCTATTTCAACAGAAGACTGCTTGTTGCCATGCTGCCAGAGTACGCAGCAGGGCTTTCTGGATCCCAAGCATATCCAGACACGTCCTTGGCCAGCTTTTATTTATGTCGGCTGTTGAACATGCCTAGGACATGCTGGGTTGACATGTTCATCAGAAGCAGCTACAAACAATGACCACTACACAGCTGCAACGACAGACACTTGTGCAGTCTGTGCGCAGATGGGTGTCAACTTGCATAACGTCCAAGACCTCGTATTAAACATCTTTTAGTCCAAGCTTTATCAAGCTAGTATCTATAATATCTATTTAAAATACAAATTTCTGTTTCTTTTTTGACTTGCATATACACATACATGGAAACAACTGTTTTTAATGTGATATTTTGTTTTTCTTTGCTGACCACAGATCTGTTTTCTATAAGATGAATGCATCTGTATGATATCTGTTAAAATGCAGTTTTCTTAATCATGATCTAGAGTATTTGTAGTCACTAGTCACTAATCACTAGTTGACATGGTTATTTAACAAAAAACAGCCAAAACAAAACATTTGTTACTATTTATGATACCAGGTCTATTAAGATATTTTACTTTAAAATCCCAGTATGGACAATCATGGTAGCACAAATATATTGTAAATGTGTGAAGAGTCAAGTTGGTAGCAACTAAAGGTGAGAATCACCAGACACCCCATGGTATAAAATTATCACAATACTTTGCAAGATACCACATTATTGCTATTTTTAACATTTTCCAATATTCCATATATAGTATTGCAATAACATTCATGTTGATTTATTAGCTTTTCTAAACTGCAAATTCTGTATTCATAGTTAAACTTAGTCAGTGTCTGTTTTATCCACTAATAAACTGATGTTATTTCACTCCAGTTTGACAGGCTGCTAACACTGTCACTTAAACCTGCCATAAATGTTGCCTTAAGATGGAATCAGTCTGCATCTGAATGGGGTCTAGTTGGAACTTACATGCAATCTTTTTCCAGTAATACACCAGTTAACTGTGATAAACCATCAAAAGTCACATATCTGTTGCCATCTACAGAAATTCACATTTAACTACTACATTTGTGCTCAACAACCTTCCTGTTCTATAGGAATATAACCAGAATACAGCGATGTGACAGCCAGCTGAATTGATTCCTGTAGGTTTTGCTCATTGACAAAGACTCATTCATACTGATGTCCATGTGTTGGCAATCTGTGGATTTATAAATTAGACAAGAATTATTTGTAAACTGTCAACAATCTCTCTGAGGCTGATAGCAGTCAGTCCATCTTTATCAAGCTAAGCGTGTCCACTGTCGGATGGATTTTCCGTTGAGTTGACTTAATGCAAGTTTTCTCAGTGAACATTATCTCAGGATGGTGATGCATGAGACGAGGCCTCTTGTTTGTTGTATTTTATTGCATTGAGTAAAATATCGATATTTGGTGTCCTTGTATCAATAAAATCTCACCACGCAAAATACGGAAATATAAATATTATGCCTTCATTTTTTACCCACCACTAGTAGTGCCTCGGCAGGTCCACCAATGATTCAAAAAAGCCTCAAACATTAGAAGCTTCATTTTATCAGTGGGGAATATGAAGGTTTGAGAGCCTCTTTACTACAGACATGGATGAAAACAAAATTTAAAAAGGTTCATAATTTTACATGAAACTGGCTTTGTAATCATTCAACCTTTCCTTTTGTCTTCCACCTGCTGCTGATGTGAGCCTGTCTGCTCTGGGTCTTCTGCCGGGAGAGAGCAGGATTTGATTCAAGTTCTACATAAAAAGCCAAATGAATGTCTGGTTATAAGTCAAAGCAACATGTTAAATATTTCATGCACTTTTGTTAATCGGTCTAAAATGAGCCAAAAAAAAAAAAGATCACAGGATGTGTTTTAACCCCGTCAGATTGTCTTTCTGGAGCGTTTGGAATTTTCAGGAAACTTACAGCTAACAGGAAACATTTTATAAATTTGATTGTACGGTTTGGAAAAAATAAAAGCTTAGCTGACTAAACTGTTTCCACTCCAAACTTCCTTTGCTTTCTTGAAGTGGGATTGTATAAGGTACTTATCCATAGTCAGAATATTACCTACTGTTGGCATGCCCTCAACCAGATATGGAGATAAAGCAAGGTATTGATGTAGGCGTGTATTTTAGCCACCCACTTACAAAAATCAATATTACATTAGGCTTAGGCTATATTTAAAACAGGCTGTAAAACATTTTTCTGCCTTGCCGTCAGATGACCATTTCAGAATCAGTGTAATCGCCTTCTAAAGTCACTGGACTCCGTCAACACAGTAATTTTACCTCGCAGAACGCTGGATTTGCAGGTCAACTGCTGCCTCAAGTGATTAGCTTATTTTTGTTATTTTCTGATCACACAGTGGTGGGCCAGCAGTCCAGTGCTCTGCACAGTAAAATTACAGTTTGTGCCAACGGAGCCTGTTGACTTTGAATCAGCAAACTTTGATTGTAAGATTAACTCTGTAAGCCTCCCAACTTTGAAATATTATTTATTCTTGGACGAGTGCCGTGAGAGCAGCCAGACATTCAGGTTTCATAACCCAACGTCAAAATATGTCGTTCTCAGCTGTAATTTCTTATCCTGTATCTCCCTTGAAAATCTCACCTTGACAGGGGAAGTGTATAACATTGATCATATTGATAAAGTAAATACCCAAGAGTGTTATGCTGCCAAACCTTTGGTCCTGGCATTCATGTGGATAAAATTTCACAGTTCCAAGTTTAAAAAACTTTGCATGATTTTTTATCATCTTATCTTAGCAAGCTTTCCATGATGATTCCCCTGTCATTGTCGGATTCTCCTCCTAATGATTGGACTTTATGTTTGATTTTTCCGTAAAACTGTCAGAAATTCTGAAGTACAGCACTAAAAATATTCGTAAGTTTGTTTTGATCATGTGTGGTGTCTTCTCCAGTAGCGCCTTTGTTTTACAGAGAGAGCCAATTGTTTTGAGCCTCCCAACTTAAGGCGGTTTCAGCTGCACAGGACATCTCTGCTGACCTCCTCTTGAACACAGTGATTATTCTGGGTCAGACTCTTTTAAAGCTACATGCTGGAATTAATGGAACTGGGAAGGGCAAATAGGGAATGTGTTTGTGCCCTTGTTTCTCAGCGCGCTGCAGCTGAAAAAAAAAAGACATGTTTTACCTCGCTAATCCTAGAGGGGTCAGTCATTTCCATTCAGTGTAAATTTGTGTTTTCTGTAGGAAAGCACGTCAATTCCCAGTGTGAGAGTGATGGAATTATTTAATGTGTGTCGGCATTGTTTTTCATGTTCTAGAGGTCAGAATTGAGTCTTTGGGGAGATTAAGCAGCACTTTAGCTCCCCAGGGCTTCATCCACTTGTGCTTTTTATTGTGAGGCTAAAATGACATTAATCCTCTTACTACTACTACTGAAACCGGAGGTCTGTTAGCATAATGTGACAGTGCATGATACATGTTATACATTTCTATCAGTCATACCTGACCAGTGACCTCTGTGGCAAAGGATTGTTTGATGTTTGGTGACTGTAGACAAGTTAAGTTCACTACCAAGATAGAGAGATTGTGTTGTAAGGTCAACAGTGCCCAAAACAATAATAACAACCAATTATAATTACAACATAAAGATTTTAGGTTAACTGAGCCACAGTGCAATGCCAATATGCCAATAACATGTTGATGTAAATCTAGGACTTATCAATATTCAGTTTGCAAGTAAATAAGCCCCTGTTGTAATCTGATACAGCAGTCAAATGCAGCTAGCTTTGCCAGTGCATCCAGTCTGCAATCCTGTGTGCGTTGCCCTTAGAGTAAGTCGTCCTTGTTCTGTGGCCTGGATGTTATCAGAGAGTTTTTACCCCCAGAGGGGTAAGACTACCACACAGCTCCTTCCCTGTTCTCTCCTTTCTTTCTCCATCTCTGTCATTCTTTTAGGGTAATTCAAATGCATACTCCATATACTCCCATCTCTATTTTAAGAATCTTCTCCCTCGTGTGGACATGCTGTGCTTGGGGCTGGTCGAATTGGGGAAGGTTGACTGACTGGAAACAGACTGTATGAGCGCTCACAAGCATCCCACTGTCTTTGGTGTGTTCTCAATCCATAATCCTTTAAAGTTGTTCAATCTAGCAACATAGCCACTGGAGCGACTTAATAGTTGCCCCAAAGTGTATGACTTTTAAGATATGAACCATCCACAAATCCCCTGCAGGCTTTTGCAAAAGCCATGACAGTGTAATGTTTTTCAGACAACTTGGTTATAATGAATGTTAAAGGACTCAATACCAGAATTAATGTTTCTAAGGGAAAAAGCGTCTGATTGCACAGACATAAGATATTAATTCACTGACTGATTATAACCTGCTGTTAATCTGAAAACATTACAGTAGCTATTATAACAGTGTTGGGAGAATGAGTATATGACCATGAATAATAAATGTGTCAACAAATATCTCCTTTTTGTTGATACATTTAATGTAAAGAGGAAACCCCTAGTGACCTCCATCGAAACCTGAATAAGCGATCAGCGCAAACACAGTCTACAAACTTGACATGCTGACTGATCTGCATTGTGCTGTTATGCTCAGTTCTATTGTTTGCTTTAGCCTAGAAGCTGAAGTATCTGAAAGTGGTTAGAATACAACAGTTTAACACAAAGCATAAATCATGGATAAAGAGGTGCCTTTTTATATACATTTTTTTAAGTTCAAGGCAAAAAACCCTTTTGACCAAAGAAAATATTTAACAGTTGGAAATGGCCTACGACAGATGTCACCTACAATCCAGTTTTGAGATCCCTTTCCAGTGCCTTAACACCCACTCACATGCATCAGTTGAGCTCAGTAGGTCACATGATATAGTGAGGCAAGATCTCATAATAGTTTCACCTGAAAACTCTGGTGATAATGACCCACACCCTTTTTCACACCTTGGCTCATGTGATGAGGCACACGATCAATCGTCGGTCAACAACCCTCCTAATGGAAAGCTCCCAGTAGGACTTAAATACCTGGGACTCCCCGCCATTTGGTCTTGGCTTCTCGGATAAGAGGTGACATGTCTTCAAGACACTTAAAGAAGTCCAGTCGCTTTTCTTTACAAGCTCCTTAGTTAAACGAAGTTGTTATATTACTTTGCGTATCCACAGATTCATTTGAGGTCATTTTGAATTTTTTTTAAAGCTTAACAAGAAAACATTTATTGGAAAATGATGTCTTTACATAAGAGATATAAACTACAACTGAGAAGCAAATGTTGGTGGATGTCCATAACTGAATACAAGTTGCGATCAAAAGCTTAGCCATAGAAACAAAAATGAGACGTGATGCGATGATACACAAATGATTAAACTTTGCCAGTTTCCCCATGGTGCAGCATGTTGTTGTGGTGGGTAGCACCATCACCTCACAGCAGTCCTGGGTTTAAATCTGCTTGCAAGCTTGGGCCTTTCTGTGTGCAGTTTCCATGTTCTCTACTTGGCTTCACTCTGGGTACTCTGGCTTCCTCCCAAAACATGCATGTTACATTAAATGGTGATTCTTAACTGGCACATTGTGAAGGTGATTGGCTTTATGATAGCGCTGCAGTAGATCGGTGACCTGTTCAGGATGTACCCTATGACAACTGGGATAGGCTCCAGCCACACTGCTCAGGTTCGTGGAAGAAACTGGATGGATATCATCTTGATAAATACTATCAAGTATGAAATTCTGTTACAAACTGAAAACTTGAAGGTGTGGCGTATCCTCGAGGTGATGATAGTTGGGTCTTTATGTACAACTCAACTTCAGTATTCATCAGATACTTTACTATGATATTTGTCCCCAAGGGTCAAACTGCCAGTGAGTAGTTCTACTGTACTGTGCTGAGGCATCTAAGGGACAATGTTCAAGAAGAGCACATAGATTGAGATTTAGCTACCTAGATTTAGCTACCTGCGACTGTATCTACTTTCGGTTGTCTCGATAATGGCAGGTGGGAGTAATCAAAATGAGGCCCAGGAGACCAGAAAGCACAATAAAAGTACAACAATCAAAGTCTTTGACCAAGATACAGGCAGTGGTCGGGAAAGTCAGCAGAGAAGGCAAACAAATCCAATTACAGAGCAGGAATAGGGTAAAAACTTGTGCAGTTGAAAGTTAAGGTCCTCGTTACTGTTTGATTAAATATGGTAATTAATGTGTGGTAGCATTATGGTTTTGATTGGCAGATGATTAATACTGAAAAAGGGAAAAAAAAAACCTTAACAAGATTGAAAATATATCTTATGTTATTACCAAATTTATGTGCACTGTTTACACGTTTCACTGTAGCTGTATGTAGGACTCTGCTGCGTTCTGCTGACATGTATTCTAGTATCTCTGCCCTCTACTTTTTCTTTTATTTGTGTGTGTTACAGATCCGTAGTCAGACAATTAGAGATTACTGAAGATGACCACAACCTTAAGTGCAATAAAATCTCCCTAAAATCCTTGAGCTGATGGCACTGAATACCTCATTCAGCGATATTAGGAACACTTTATTGCTTTTCTATTACAGCTTCCGCTCCCTACAAACATTATTATTATGTTTTTTTTTTAAAGAAACTAATAAAAAAAAGGGACACGCAACCTCCACCACTACCCCGACTCCTTCTGCACAGCCAAAGGGTTCTGTCTCGGAGAACAATATGAAAACAGAAAAGTCAAGTTAGTTAAAAACAAGTATGATGCTGAGATGTTGTCCTCCAGTTTATGCTCATAGTCTCATTTTAACCTCTTGCTGCGCCTGCTTGGTCCAACCAGGGAAAACCACCCACTGCATCGTGAAACTTTCTGAACTGTAGCTGGTGAACCTTTTCCCCAGTGTACATATATATATATATATAAACGTGTGTGTGTATTTACAGGTGCTGTTTTTAGAAGTGTGTGGGAGACACATGAATACCATAGTTCAACGTGTAAATACTCTATAAATTGCTCGTGCTACCCTGTATAACACCAGTTACTTTTTGTACTCTTGAGATTGTTCACAAAAGGCTGAATCAGAGCACTTTTCCCGGGGCAGGCAAAGCCCCACTGAGAGGTTATAAAAAAGTAAAGGAAACCACTGGTTCAGTCTAAATCTTGTCTGGCATATAGCGTCTGCCATCCCACCCAGATTTTCAGCAGAGGTGGAGTCACCTTCAATAAGGCACCTTTCAATGGCCAGCCAAGAAAATTATGTGTACTCAGTGGCACGGCTGTCAAGACCATGCTGATCAAATTTCTATGGATGGCAGCCTGGGGATCCAGGTTGAAGGGATTGAAGAAGGCATGCCTTTTTCACCTCCCTCAGGTGGGAAGCCCATCTGCTGAGGCCTCAGATCTGCAAACTCCCAACAAGTTCTAATTAAGACCTACTTCGCACAAGTGATCACAGTGTGATGATGAACCAAGAAATGGGCCAGAGATAGTGCGCAGAGACAATTAGGTGCAATATCTGATTAGCTTCAGAGATAATAGTTTTGTTTTACTGGGTCTAACAGAGTGAAAAGGATGAGTTCAAAGAGTCAGATAATCCTTTACTAGGCCCTTGTACTCTCATGACGATAATTTAAGTACACTATAAGGAAGAAATTTTCCTCTAAATTTAGACTTTTTAAAATAGTCTGTGTGTAGTATCACTTTAATGTATTCTTAACTGTTTTATCACTCTCTGTTAAGCTTGACTTCTTCTGATTACTAAAACATCGAGGCTCTGTGAAGCATTATAAAAAGGCTTCAGAAGAGCCTTTAAAGTTGGCCTCATTCACAGATGCTGTTTCCTGCCCTTTGTTTCTTTGCTTATCCGTGTCCCACTGGCAAATGGTATGCAGAATTGCTGTGCATAATAGCCTACACAGCACTCAACTACTTTGATCTTTTCTAGGGAAAGAGCGGAATCATCAGGCACCGGGCACTACTCTCCTTTTTCAAGATGCTTGACATGTTGCAAGCCGTAAGGATGTGATGAGTTTCCTCTTCACTCAGATAAAATGGTGGTTGTAACCGGCCCAAAAATTGTCACGATGCCGACTGTCACGATTAGATTATTTATTTAGATTGTGGTCGTTTGACATATTTAATACAGCAAATCTGGCGTTGCAATGAAATCCTTGAAGTAATTTCACAAAATAATACTGCAAATATGAAGAAGATGATGATGATGCACAGACTGACTTACAGTTTGTTATAAAAAAACCCTCTACAAATGCAAGCTCCTCCCATCAATTATATATTTATTGACCTCATTATGTGCACGTGTCTATTAAAATTTTAATAATGTACCAGTTCAATTATTAAGCTTTCATATTTGCTTTCCACCCAGTTTATACTGTTTTTATCAGCTGAGTTGGTTATTAGTGCCTGAGTAGGTTCTTAGGTGTAAGTTTGTCTTCAGGCACCCAAACTGTTTCAACAGCGTTTGTGCCAAGTCAAGTCAGTTGACAGAAAAAACGAAATATGCAACTAACCTGACGTTTGAAGCTAGCCTGTGAGTCGATGCGAATCAAATATATTTCCTTTTTTTGAATTTTGTTTGAACATTAAAGGAATTTGAAAGTGTGACTTTGCACTGAGATGTTTATAAACCAAAGAATTAAACTAGCTGACACTCAGAGAATTCAGACTGCGAGTAAAATAAAAGGTTTTGGTCTAGGGTTTTTAATATATATATACATATATACGGCACATATACTACATCAATTCATGATCTTTGAAGCATTTTCAGTCTTGGTAATGCAGACTACTGGTGCAGAGAGTGTAACAGAGTTTTAAACAGCATGATAAATCTAACATTTGCATAAATTCAGTTTAACACAGACCCGAATTTTGCTGTCAGTGAGGTAAATTAAAGTCAGCTTAAGCATCTCTATATGATGCTTCAGCTAAGCCCACATAACATATGCTTGTATAAGAGGAAAGGAAATGTAATTACTTCATTTAGAGTGCCATAGTCTCTGTGCTGCTGAAAGCAAAAATTCGCAAGCGCTGCTCTGTCTGAGTTCACAGACCATGAAAGAGTAAAAAACAATAGGCTGGAAAACCAGTGGTCAAGCACACACCACAGTAGTCCACTTTTCATGTCAACAATCTGACATATAGGATGCAGACGCTGTGTCTTCGAGGCATAATAGCCCGTATGAATGGCCTTTTTTTATTAACCGCTCACACCCTTTGCTCAAGCATTTGATTCAGGATTATGCCGTGAATCTTTTTCACAGACTTCAAAGGCTACTCTTCATTCATTTTGGTCTTTTGATGGTATTATGTTGGTTAAGCGAGGTTTCCAGTTTCAAGGCCAGGTAAATGGTATTAAGTGCCATACGCGATGGATTACTCACTGTAATGTTTTCCTGTTTTGCGCAACAGAACTGCATTGGCTTTTGAAGAAGAAAGTGACAGAAAATCTGAAAAAAAAAATTACGAAAAATTCATTTTAGTTCCAGCGTTAGTGAGACAGTCACGCTGTGTGCTGAAATCTAACAATTTGTTGTTAGATTTCAGATGGCCTTTTTGGCATTTGCACATTGGAAGCTTATGTATGGTTTACTAATAATATATTTGTGGTTGACTGTGATTTTGTGCTTATAGATCATGTGTTTAATTTGGTGTGCCTGTCAAAGACTAATCCCCCCCCTCACACACACACACACACCACCCCCTGACTGTGGCATTTGTAAAAAGCTGCAGAATAAGTTGGAAGTAGCTTTACTGAATATAGTACGGCTTAAACTGGCAACGAGCAGAGTGAGAAGTCAAGCTTGGTGAACCTTCCTCCAGTGCTTTTTCATATTTGGTCATCTAAATATATTGCTCCAAAATATCACATCTTACATACACTGTTACATCACTGAGTTTCTGTTGAAATCCTACATCACTTGAGTTTGGTTAAGGATGGCAGAGGCTTGAAACACACGCGCACACACACATTCCTTCCAGTTCTTACATTTTAGTGTAATTAGAGTCCACACATATAGCAAGAACCACGGTTGCTGGATCGATAAGGTACAAGAAGCAGTGAAGGATAGCAGCAAATATGTTATTTACAAAACATATTGTGCTTTATGTGTAATATAATGTTAGAAACTCCTGGAATGTGTCTACGTGCTATGCACAGCAATTTTGTTTTGCCTGATATGTCTGCGAACAGAAGCCCAAGGTACCTCTTTCATCTGCTGTCTGTCAAGTCTTGGTTAAAATCATCATTCCAGCAAGTCTTTCGCTGACCTTCAAACCTGAGTCCTCCAGGCCAGCAGACATGCTAATTAACGGATCGGTCCGTAACTTCACAAAGCAATTTCATTCCCTGTATGTCTGGGTTCAAAAATGGACCTGGCATACTGAGATTCAGGACTAAAAAGTGTCCTGTAGGGTCACTGAATGATGCCTGAATAATGCATTTAAATTGGCTTTCAGTTAACTTCACCAAGTCTCCAATAAACATGTGCATGAGATACTCCTTCTTGTGCAAGGACTGCATGTAAGAAGGGGGCATGAGAAACTCATTAGAGAGTCATTAGATGTCACAAGCTCTACTAAAGGGATTTCCTGCCATATCGGAAGGTTTACCTATATTCTGAAGTTAGCATTGACAGTATGATAGAGCATGTGCTCATAAAATAGGACACCAGACACACAATCCAACCAGAAAGCAATCTGGTATGTTCATGCTGTGAAAACTGCAATTATTCCACCATCTGCGCAGTATACTTGTAGATTATATTTTCATTATGCAGGATGTCAAAGAGTATTAGCAATTCTGAAATTATGCAAGTGCTGTTCTTAGAAAACATCGGTTGAAGGCAATTTATCTGTAGCATTTGTTGTTCTTGCTGTAACGTTTTTTTCCTTTTGTCTAATTCAACACCAACACATTGCTTCACTGTGTAGACGGTATGTGAATGAAAGGAATGTGAAAATACATCAATATGTTAGTGAATCAAGTTTATGAACACTGCTTAATTTTAAATACATTTTAGAGTAGTAATAACAGTATTTTTTAAAGATCTCTCATTATAGCTACTTTATATAAAACACTGGCCATGACTTTTTAAAAAAGAATGTTATGGTTTAGCTTCTTACTTTAACACTATTGATCAGACAGTTTAGTCAAAATAGGCTAATACATAAAATACACAATGACTTTAATTGTTGACTTCTTACAGGTGCTCCACCTCATGGTTCAAAGTATTCTGGCACATTAGTACATAATGCGCTCCTTGTTTTCCAAAGTAATTAAGAATGATTAAGCGGACCTACTGGACAACTTGGGGTTTAGTATCTTGTCCAAGAATACTTCAACATGCAGGCTGGAGGAGTTAGGGATCGAACCACCAGCCTAATGATTAGTAGATGACCCGCTCTAGCTCCTGAGCCACAGCTGTGATACTAAAGATGGTGCAGGCACACAAAGAAGTTCCTTTTATTTTAGGAATAATTTTTGCATCTGTGCTCTCAATGTTCAGTTGACAATGAATGAGATACAAAAGTTACCTACCACTCCCTAATGAATGAAGTTCAATACCCAGCATGAGCTCAGTATTTGTTGTCTGTGGTTGTTATTCACTTATGTACCGCTGACAAAAAAGAACAACACTTCCATCTAACTCAATCATATCAGAGACTTGCGTGACTGAGATCATAAAAGTCATCTCTGCGTCCTTTTGTAGGCATCTCTCCTCAGGGTTGCTTTTGCTTACATTGTTCTGATCATGTTTGAGGTACAGATGGTCAAAAAATGTTTACACCTCATTTTTTCCTGCTGTAAAATAATAATATTCCTGACAGCCATTTTCCTTATCAAGTATTGCAATAATTTGGATTGGAGTGTTAAAATTTACTCACCTGAAGTGTGCGGGTTGAGCAGGTGCCAAGATCTCAGTCTGAGGTCAAGGCCAAAACACTCACAAGACAAATTATTATCCATATTTTTAACTGTCAAAAATCAAATGACCTTGTCACAGCTCTTTCGTGACCACATCAGTCACCATTTACAGCTCAATTAAGATGTCATTCTAAATTATTTATCAGTTAGTGGTCGGCTGGTCTCTCACACCTTAAAAATGGAACGCTGGTGATAATAAAAGCCTGCTCTCACTCTTCATGGGCAGCCTGTCTACATAATAATTGTAAAGGTCTCTAGTTAGCATGCTGGATTACCTTTGAATTATAATTGAACAAGTTCAAAAAGTGTGAAGCCTCACCTTTTTTGCTCGCCTCAAGTGACAAGCAGTGTTATAATATTACTGCCAGGCAGCAACAGTTTTATCTTTTAATATGTTTTTATGCCACTGAAGCGCTTTGAACCTTGTTTATAGCTCAAATCCAAAAACCACATTTTCTCTTCTTTTTTTTTTTTACATTCGAGGCAACAATCTATGCAGAGGGTCAGGCTGAGATTAAATGAATGGGGACTGACATATGTACCATCGCCTGTGAAATATACATTATATTTTTTTTAAAAAAAACTGGTATTCTTAGTGAGTAGAAATGATTTAGCAAGGCTCCTGGCACTGTGTACGTATTTTGTCCTATTTGTGTACATGTGCTTGTAAGAAGCATTGTTCATGATCAAACCAATTGTAGATACAACCTTAAAAAGTTTAGTTTGTCTCATCAAATGTCACTGTAGTATAGTTAGTAAGGTCATCATGATACTAGAACTTTACACTCAACACCGATAGCCAAGAAGATACTCAATACCATTTTCCATCAGTAGGTAGAAAATTAAGAGTTATGGAGAAATAGATTAAAACAATATTGTTGTCAAATATGTTCAAATGTATTTATCTATATCACAGTTCATTCTTTTTTTTCTGCTGGTGACTTAGCACCCTATTTTCATTGCTTATCAAATGCAGTTGGTGAGGTAGGCTGCCACTGTTCCTGTTGCGCTGTTAGTAGACTTTTCTCTGCTTTGATCTGGGACTTGAAGAGAACCATAATACTTTTAAAGCATAAATAACTGTGTTATCCTATTCAACAAGCACTGCCTAGCTCCCACATTAATGTCACTTTGTTATTATTGGATTTAGCTAGACACTGTTTTGATAATGGTTTTGGATTCAGGAGACAGACTCTATCTCTACTGTTAAGATTAGGCTTAAAACTTTCCTTTTTGCTAAAGCATATAGTTGGGGCTGGATCAGGTGACCCCGAATCCTCCCTTAGTTATGCTGCAATAGGTGTAGGCTGCTGGGGGATTCCCATGATGCACTGAGTATTTCTTTTTCAGTCACCTTTCTCACTCAACATGTGTTAATTGACCTCTCTGCATTGAATCATACTTGTTATTAATCTCTCCCTCTCTTCCACAGCGTGTCTTTTATCCTATAAACACATCCTATAAACACGTCTTCTCTCACTCCAACCGGTCGCAGCAGATGGCCCCGCCCCTCCCTAAGCCTGGTTCTGCCGGAGGTTTCTTCCTGTTAAAAGGGAGTTTTTCCTTCCTACTGTCGCCAAAGTGCTTGCTCATAGGGGGTCATATGATTGTTGGGGTTTTCTCTGTATGTATTACTACCTTACTATTATAGCTAATATGGCTATTGCGTAATATTTAAATGGCTTAAGGTAAATTTGTGTGTCAACTGGAGGAGGCAAAGATGGTACTGTCTGTATTGATACTGTTGCAAATGAGTATCTAATCCGGTGGTAGTTTTTGTATCGATTAGTAGCTGAGTGTTGATTATTTGGACAACTGTAATAGAAACATGATAGAGACTTAATGATTATATGATCAAAAGATGTCTAATGCTGCTTCTGACTGTTGACAGACCCGTTCAAACTTTCCCACCCATCATTACCTCTCCACAAAAGTCCTCCGTATGGGTTTAAATTGGCCAAGGACAGCAGAGATGAAAGCAGCCCATAATGAGGTTCCTCCCTTAGGATTCAATGTGTAGCTTTGTCCCAGGGGCTCCTGAAGGTTGTCTGTACAATCAAGTCTGCTATGGGGTGCAACCCCGAACAGCCAGCTTGTCTGTCACCTTGCCATGCAGTTAATGTTGTCTAGAGGTGAAGTTTACTTTGGGACAAAATATATTTTTGGACATCACAAAGTATGAAAAAAATAAACGCACATGTGATATAGGTGAAGCTTTCTATGTAGTCATCATGCCTCATCTTAAAATATTGCACCGTGATCCACACTCTTATTTTAATTTGCACCCTTGTTCATAACTTCTTCATTTGACTGCACCCAAGTTTGTCACCGTGGCTTTTTCCGCAGTGTTCACAAATGTGAAACAGTAAGGTTCTTTGTTTTTTGTTGTCATGAAAAGAATGCCATGACACATCATGATGTCTTATAGACGATCACTGTTCATTCTGACAACATATGATAAAGAAAAGATGCCTTGTATTAAACCGTCTGCTCCAGCTCCTCTCCTCTCTGACTAGAAGTAGGTTTTTGAGTTCACCGGGCATTGAGCTGCTGCACTAGGAAGTAACCTGCTAACTTCTCCCCAAAGCTAGCATAACTTGATTCCTCACGTAATTTTTTCCAGATGTGTTATCGGCATCAACAGTCAGTGAAAACATTTTTACAGAAAGCAAGTAAAATAAGGTAAATGATATAACTAGAATGCAATAACGTTTAAAAAGTCTTGAAAAGACAATAAAGCATGTAAAAAGTCAGACATAGCAATTCACTGTTTTGTATAAGAGGACAAGGTAAGCAAAAGTTAATATCACTAGATATCATATTGTAAGCAGTACTCAACCTCAACAAAGCTAAAATAGAACATCAAACTTCAGTGATTCGATTTTATGATCCAGCCACAAACTACAGAGACACCTGCGAGTCAAAGTGCACAGTGGTGCATATTAAGGCAGCACCCAGCGGGAGTTCACAGTGCCCAGAGCAGCAGAGAGGAGCGAAGGAATCTACGACTGAAAATAACAGCACGTACACACCGAAACAGACCTGTTATATGTGAAGCTCACTTGTGCATTCCCACTATTGTTACACTAAACCTCTTTAGATGTTTCTCTGCACGACCAGATTTCCCTTTTGGGAATCAAATGAGTTTGCGTTTTGGAGGAGATAATGCTGAATATGATGACGAGGACTGACCTTGTGTGTTGTTGTAATCGTCACTGGGTTGATGTGAATCTGCAGCTTCGCCCTCCCTGCTTGTTGCAGTTGAGAGTGAAAAGAGCAACTCCAGAATCTTTCCCATGTTCTGCAACGTTTACCCCGCGTCTGACCTTTATGTTGTTATTGAAGAATCACTTTGCGAGGCTAATTATTATTGTAGTGTAATTGGGTGTGTTTTCCAGAACTTGGAGTTGAGCTTTGCTAAGTGTGTAAATAGGGGATAATTACTGCTGTGCATCTTGACAAAAGAGCTGAAACTTGGTAGGATGGGAGACGGAGAAAATTAGATTTGTATGTTTTTAACATTTAGTGCTAAATCTAAAACGGTGCCTCTCATTTACTCTCTCTTTGCAGTCCGTCTGCTTTGAAGCCAGGCAGCTGTGTGGGGCACCGGGTGTGGATCCTGCTAGCCATGACTCACCTTACCTTGGACTTCTCTGTGTGCAGCCCTCTCAGTCAAGGTCTGGGGATCAAACTCACGCCTAAACCGGTGCCTCGCTCACGGCCTCGCTTGCAGCCCCTCTGGGATAAGCCTAACATGCTTCACTGGAGAACAGTGAGCCCGTTAGCCCACCGGCTCCTCAGCCCTGTTCCTCCGCCCCAAGACAGCAGGGCAGGAATAGCGCCAAAAGTTAAAGGTCAAAAGCATTGGAAGCCAGCACAGAAAGGACAAGCAGCGTGCAAGAATTGCCGGCTGAGATACTCTCAAAAAGAGACGGGCGATCCTTTGGCTGTAATAGCAAAAGCTCCATTGGCTTTATCAAGCGGGAGGTTGTTAATTAGAACCAGGAGGCAGCTCAAATGGGACAGCTATGACAAGTCTCAGGAGGGCCGGACTACCACAGTGGCTGGATTTATTGACTGGGGACCCACGGGGACTGATAGCATAGATGACGATGGCAAACTAAACTTAACGTCCACCAGGGCTGCAACTACTACAGTGGCCACAACCACTAGCACTACAACCAGGCTCTCCCAAAGGACGTTCACTGTGGTGACCACAACAGAGTCCAAGAGCACCACCAAGTCCTCTATCAGCAACACGGAGTCTGTCAAACCACCAAAGCTAGACCCACCAGGGGACACACCAGGTAAGAGATATAACATATATATATATAGATGTGTTTTTTTTTTTTTCTCTCAGTAACTGTTAAACAGACAAACATAGAGTGCTGTGAAGGTAATTCTTCAAGTCAGCAGTGTCCAAACATGCTACTTAGATTTTCTTTTGCAGGTTGTCTTTTTAATAAAACATTTCTCAGGGGAACCTTAAGCGGATAAAGGTAACACATTTGTTAAATCAGGTCTGAAAACATTATAAATAAATTATGAATTGGCTTTTCTCTGCAGAGCTTTATTTTGTGATAGGACAAGTTTTCCACAGTTGTGTTTACAGGTATATATACGTAAAACAGGTTCTATATGAATGAAACTTGTATGTTAATGACATTTCCTAACAAATTCATAATCTGTTTAAGTCCAAATGGATCCGTGGATAATTGGTCACTCTCTGACAAACTGAAAATCAAATGAATCTGAAATGTACAGCTTTGCTTTTACACTGAAAAGGGGTTAAATGTGTGACTATCAAAGATCATAAGCCTCTATTATCACCTTTTCACTGTACATCTGATGATCTGCTTTCATGACTATAATATTGCAGTTTAGGGATATAGGCGCTGATACTCACTGACTATGCCCTCGACCATATTTTAGCCCTCAGGTCTAAAATACTGTAGGTGGGCATTTTATGGGCAAGGATTTTTATGGGCAGTTCTTCTGTAATGTGGAAACACAATCCTCCCCTGCCGGGCTTATTAGATTTAATATGTCATTATGTCTATGAGGAACATGTTTTTTTATTAAAATGACCTATGTAAGTTATGTTTTAACAACTTAGGAACAATAACTGTGCCAAATTAAGTTTTCCCATTTAGTGCAGTAGCAAAAATGTCATAAAAGTATGCACAGATAAGGAAGGACTTACTCAGTTTCAATGATAAATGTTAGAGGAATCAAGAAAAGTTCATTCTGCAGTGGGAGTATTCAGATAATGAACACTCCTGAACTATTTGCTGTTACTCAGTGCTGTTCAAGTTCTATACTGGAACAACGATGCCTCCCAAAAGAGCCTTGAGTGTTAGTGGCATACATATAAGTTGCACTGTGATTGAACTGTATATAGCACATGCAAAATGAAATGGCAGGACATAATTATCTTGTCAGTGTTGTTGTGATCTCTTCATTTTCTCTTGATTGGGAGGTAAGTGTGAGACCACCTGTGATTCAGATGATGGCTTGTATCCTGGAGGAAATCAGTCACCACAGCTAACTCAGAGCTGATAAGAAAGGAGAGTTGAGACTTTTTTCCCCCTCCAACTGGTTGAATATTATTGTATCAATAAGCACATTGTGTCTGATCAGAGCAGATGAAGAGAATCATGTTTCAGAGCGAAGAGTGGGTGTGTAATCGCAGCAGAAATTTTCCCTCTGCCTTCACAACACGTTAACCCTCTGCCTTATATTAGCCCCAAGGCAAGATGTAATTACCACACGAGCAGTGCAGCATTGGATTGCTGATGAATTGAAAGTATTGCAGATGGAGAAGCGCTTCACTGTATGCCTGTCTCATATCTCTGAATTGTCTTAGTGGATGCATACGAGATTTCTTAGTCATGATTGATGAAACTTGCAGTGGGATAACCTCTCACTTGCAAACTTAAACTGATTCTGTTAAAGTGGGCAAGTGATAATAAAATTTATTTTAATTTATCTAGGTTTCTCCTTCTCTCTTACCACTATCCCTCACGGGAAATCCTTTCACAGAAGGTTAAGACCTATGACTGCACTTCCAGATGGCTACTGTGTCTAACCTGCCCGCAATGTTTTTTGACTTTAACAGGCAGATGAGTTGACATCATCTGACAGCAATGCTAACAACAGCATCTAATCTGTCAGTGTCTAAAACAAAAGGCTGCTTTGTCACAAAATAACTGCTGAAAGTTATTTTTCGTACAAGACCAACCCAAATGTCAGTGCTTAAACAGAGCTGTGTCGAACTCCATTTAAGGTTAACTGTGAGTAGGAGAGAAGCTGGTGCACATGCATGCAATGTAGATGCATTGCTCTGAAAAATGCATAACCAGTGCAAAAGACTGTGCATGCATCATGCATGCATGCAGAGAGTTCAAGTGCATTTGGCACCCAGCTGGTATCTGCTGAATGCACTTTTCGCTCCGTGGTTGTGCCTTGCCATCCTCCAAGCTTTCACTCACTCTGCTAAGTTAACTGTGGCATTTATTCCAGGTGAATGATACAATATTTTCATTTACATGGAAGTGCTGCCACATTTCAGTTCACTTTTAAAACATGCAATTTGAAGAGCCCCAAGTCATCTGCAGCCAGTATGAGAAGAACCTAAGAGACTATTAGTTTCAATGTTATGACAATTTAAACAACTTATGCTAACTATCTACTAACCAAGTCATTCTAAACTAAACATTTTTAATTACTGTTGTAATTCTCCCCTGCTTGATGGTTTCCTATAATCACAGTATCAATAAGCATGTATAACCCCAATTCTGAAAAATGTTGGGATGCCGTGTAAAATGGAAAAAAAATCTACCCTTTATTTATTGAAGAAAAAATATTAGCTCATTTTGAATTTGATGTCAGCTCTTCTCAAAAAAAAATTGAGACAGGGCCACGTTTACCACTGCAGCACCAAGAGCACTCAAAACTAACTGTAATCTTAAAGCATCGATGGAGAATGACAGTTAGCTCATAGCAAGCATGTATTCTGGATTTATTCTAGAAATGTCTTTGATTGAGAGGTTGAATGTTTGTTCTGCCATCCATCCATCCATCCATCCATCCATCCATCCATTCATCTTCATCGATATATACAATGTAGGGTCATGGACATTCTATAAAAAAATCAAAATGATTAAAAATGCCACAAGTGTTATTTCAAGTTGGATGATTAATTACAAAAATGGCTTCTGCAATGCTCTGAATGATTGCTAAGAAGCTGCAAAATAGCTGAAAAAAATGTCTAGAAATTATGTATTTAACATGCTAATGATTCAGTTATTGACTAATTAAATATTCATTTGTTTGGTACATTCATCCTTGCACTTATTTTCAGTAGCCTACCTGCTTCTTCTCTTCATCTATAGTGTTCATGCAGTCTATAGACTTTCTTAGGCAAAAAGGTCCTCACAGCATGGGCTGGCAACACGTTTCCTAAAATAATTAGATTGTACATATTCAGATCAAAAATGTACTTCCTTATACTAAATCACTTAGCTGCTTTAGCTCAGCAGCTCAGAAAACGTCTATATCTTTGCTGCTTAGGCACTCACCGACTATGAGATCACAGTACAAGTAGAGGCATGCAGCCGTGCAATAAATGCACATTATGACTCATGAATATTGTATGCTCGCACAAACGCAAGTCGTGAATGTACTTGGTGTCATCCCATATGGCGTGTGTGTAACATGACTGTAATCATTTCAGAGTGTAATCGCTGTCAAACATGAATGCAAAGAGCAGAGAGTGGCAGAGAGTAGAGGAAGCTACTTTCGACTGCTCTCTTATTCACAAGGATTTGCCAGTGATAGAGGAAGTATCCAAAAAGCCCTTTTTTAAATCAAAAAAGAAAGAAAATAGAAGTAATGTAGATTTTTTCTGACAGTAGTCTGAATGTTACATTCTGTTGCTTGACTGTGCTCAGATAAAATCATTAATACTTCAGGTGACAGTAAATTTCTGAATGCACGTTGCACCTGTATGACCACAAGGATAGAAAAAAAATGTAGAAAAGCAAGCTCCACAGCACTTTGAAAACCAGGTTTATTCTGTCATTAGCGGAAATGTCTGCAGATATTAAAAAAAAATTCCAACTTAACCCCAGGCTAAATCAAACCTAAGACTGCCATTACCATGGCAACAGGCAGTTACAGCCGTGTTGACGATTGGGACTCGAGTCAAAAAGGAGGAAAACAGAGCTCATATTTTGTGCTTTTCTAACATTGTTTTTGGTAGCGCAAAGAGAAAGGAAACTGTCCTGATCCTTACTGCAGAATTCACAGAACTATACTGAAACCTGAAAATAATCCCACCTATGCCACAGGATTGCACTGCGCTGAGCTTTTATGCAGCAGAAAGTTTTCTATAGTGTTTGCACCGTTGACTGTTGCTGTCATTTTTTCCCATATTTTTTTATCACACTCTTTTCTGGATTTTCTGGAAGTCCTTATTATTATTCTTGAGAGACTGTAGCTCATTTGGATCCAACTACGATCAAAAGATTGTTTCTGTCTATTTATGTCAGTGTCCAGAAATGAACATTTGAGCTGTATTTCCTCACGCCTGCCGTGGGATCCAGTCAGTTACTCTGACATTTCTCCAACCAGTTCGGGTTGGTAGAAAAACCAGCTACGTAGTGACACAGGGAAAGTACACGACAGCTTGCCACAGCTTGACTGAGTTGCACTTGTTGAATACAGGCTATGTGTCTTAACTCCCACTCGCTGTTGGCGTGGATGCACAGGACAACAAAAGGGATGGTTCTTTCTGGCACTGGTGAAAATTCAAATTGTTTAGACCGAGCTAAAGAAGTGAATGTTGCCCTTAATCTGTGTGAAGGAAGTAGCTTTCGCATGCCTTCTGTCTCATTAACCAAGTTTGAACTATTCTCATGCATGTCATCTGTCAGGGCATCCGTTTAACACCTGTTAAGTTTTATTGGCTTGCAGCCGTAGGTTTTTATGATTATGTAATTAGATGCCTTCTCACAGTGTTATAACCTTTGTGGTTAATCACCAACATGCAATCTGTAGTTTCTTGTATTAAGACAATATGCCAGCATTGTGCATGTTACACATTTTACTTTGTTTGGATTGGAGTTTTTCGGGATGCTGCAGATGTAAGCAAACAGGCTCCTGTTGATCCTGGTCTCTCTGCTCTCTCTGGCCATCATAGAGGAGGTGAGGGAGGATGAGTAGGGAGCGGAGGCGGGTGGAGGGGGGGTGTTATAGCTGTGGAGCCTCCAGATGCTCACTGATTGTTCCTGTTGTTTGTGCTGCTAGCAACTTCGACCCCCCTCTATTCCACGCAGATGGAGCTGTCAGCTCCATTATGGATATGAGATGATTAAAACTCCAGTCAGCAAAGCCACTACTGATAACTTGGGCCTTGTTAGATGATCTGAGGGTTGCAAGGTTAAATGTTGCGGTGTTATGTAGGGCCATCGAACGCCACCACGTGTTCCCGAACGGTCCCGTTGAGCCGTGCGGACCTGTCGGTTGCTTGTAGAGGATGTTTAAAAAGCACAGAACAGCATTCAGCGTATGAATTCGAGGTATTTAAACTAAACGGATCCATCTGGTAACAAATCACGTCATGTTATCAAGTTTGTGATGGATGTGTGGGTAAAGTGGATGGAGTTTATATCCACTGCGGAGCAAAGCGAGTGCATGTAAAATGTATGCTAAGTGTCCCAGCAATCTATTTTTAAAGAAGGCAGCTCGGCGAGCATTGTAATGCAGATTTTTGACCTGTGCAGACCCGTATAGGCGTACAATGCAGCCTCTTCAACAGTGAGAGATACACATAGAGACAGAGAGAAATCACTTTTCCCAACAGTTACCATGGCAATCCAATAAGGTTGCCTTTACTCTCTGTATTGACTCTCAATAAAGTGAGTAAAAATGAATCTCCTTTTCTCAAGCATTAAATCTGGACTTAAATGCTGATGCCCGGCGACAGGCGTGCAGAGTCAAACCCCCCCCCGTTCCCGATTTACAGAAATCTCAGCCAAGAGGAGCTGAGCGGGCTTCACTGAGCAGATGCTGTTTCACTTTCTGTTTTCTCCAGCTCTTTCTCCGTGGCTTGACACGTCCGCCTCGAGGAAGAAGAGTACAGATGTTGACCGAGACACTGTTTTGGTTACGTTAGATTGTTCTGTCAATCAAAAGTGCTGAGGGAGAATTTTTAATATGACTTCTTCAAACTCTTGTTTTATTTTGGGGGGGTTGTTGAAAAAAAAAAAAGAGAGAGAGAGAGAGACATTGAATTGCCTGGCAGGAGTTTTAGGTCCAATCGCCTGCTCAACAGTTCAGCTAAGCTTTTTGTTTGGTTTACAAAAATGCCTCCTGTCACCAGCATGGTAGTACACAGATTTTTCAGAAGGTTGTTTGAAACCGGCTCAGTAGCAATGCCATTTTATACCCTCCTGAAAATTGCAGTAATTTTCATTTGTGTGTTGTAGGATGAGCTCTTGTGTGCTCCCTGCTGTTTCTAATACAGAGAAGGACAGAAGACGAGCGCATGTTTGTGGAAAAAAGGCCATTGCCTTACTGGAGCAATGGACTCTAGCTACTTTTTTTTGTTTTGGCAATGGATTGTTGCATTTGCCACTGAGCTTGACTTATGCAGCTATGCTTCTGACATTGAGAGAAAAGATCTGTACACCAATTGTTTCCGATCTATGCCTTTTTAGCTTTCTTCTTCTCCCCCTCTTGCTCTCTTTCTTCCTCTCCCTGCTCCTCATTCGGGCTCTCTTGTCCGCTTCTTCAGTGAGCGTTTTAGATTGCTCGGTGACTCTGTGGAAATCAGCCCTAGACTGACACTTTGACACCAGCATTAATCGGCAGTTTCTAGCTATCAGTAGGCAAACCTTTGATGGAAGCCTTCTCCTAACCTGTTTTGCTCAGTCTTGGAGGGTTTATATAGGCATGTATTGGGTATGCCTGAACAAACACACTTTGCAATCTGTGGGAATGAGGTTGCTCAACCTCTATAAGCTGAAAGTCTGGTTTATAAATGAGGACCCTTTCCTACATTTTTCAGGTACTTTTAAGCAAATACTGCGTGGGCTTTGGTGCCATTACCTCTAAATCACTTTGCAAATAGTGCCTAAACCCGCTACATGTAGACGATGCAGTATACACACACACTCACACTGACACAATAACTCATACATATGCACAGTGATTAAATATTGATTTTCTTTGTAGCACCATCACCATTGAGTTGTTGCATCATTCTAATTTACGAATGAAACAGCAGACAGACAAATCGCTGGACAGGAAAATGAAAGATATTGAGATCTGAGAAATCTTGCATCTCAACTACTGTGCAGAAAGGCTGCAGGTGCAGAAAGTAGACTCCTCGTGCATTCAGAAGATTTGAATGATGTTTGCATGAGAAGAAATTTTTATATGCCACTGAACAAATAAAACGACTATTGCTAAAATTATCAAAATAAATAATTTCCCCGTAGCTCACAATCAGCATTCGCCTGGGTTTGAGCCAATCCCAGGCCAGCTGTTTCATGTCAACATGCCGTTTTCTTGCTACACTTTCAGGTCTGACTTAACAGCCACTATTCAAAAGCTAAAAATAAATCTAGCGAAATAAATAAAATAGATGATGGCTAAATTTCACTCCCATTATTCTGGATGTCAACACAGTGGCTTACTGGGATACCTGAAATATTTCTGCTAAGACATTTCAAAATGACCCATGCAAAAATTATTAAGGAAACCTTCATAATGTGTACGTATATTCACTGGAAATATACTCATTTAATAACCCGTTAGCTATGAGGGAAAATAACAATTTGTGTGCATAATATTTTAAGCCAAAGTGATATTTCAAGATACTTATGACTGGGCAGTTTTACTCATAAAAATCATAGTGGATTTTTAGAGATAACTGTTGTGACTGTATTTTCCTTCATAAATACAGTCATAATCATCACTCCACAACTCAAGAAATTGGTGACTTATAAATATAAATTAGTAAATCATCTGATTAGAGATCAGCAACAGTGCAGCAACAGTGAAAAAAGTGGATGTTTTTCCACTTGGAGGCAGCAGAGTAATCTGCAAACACAACACCAAAAGTTGTAATGGCACACATGTCAATAAAATGTTTTTGCTTGACACTTTCAGCAGACTGAAAGTCCCATATTCACTGGTATTAGTTTTGTGTCCACTAAGAAATGTCCTGAGAGAAATGTCTGGCTGTTTAGCTGCTAACTGTGCCTGCTGTTTCGTGCAAAACAGGTACGTAAAGCTGCCCAGGGCATCCAGAATTACAGAAGATAAACTATGTACACAGAGAAACGTTGATGGTTTAAAACTAGAAGAGAACCTGGACTGCACAATCCCCTATCAGTTATCTTGCACTCTTAAAGAAGGCAATCTAGAGCTGCACCAACTTAGGCGAAGTTTTCTTTGTTTTCTTTCCCATGCTCCACCACTCTGTAAAGGTGGGGCTGTTATTTTGTTGTACATATATCTGTAAAAACGGTACTGTATTTTTGTTCTTTTGACCTTTTTGCTTTGCTGAGACAGATATTTGTCTTCGATGCATTAACGTTACATTAATTGACTCCCCAGAGTTTTTGTGTCTAAGCTGTCGCTCTTTTATTAAAAATAGGTGGCAAGGGGAAATTTAATTTAACTGCACTTCTTTTTGTTGACATGTTCATCAAACTGTCATAGCCATGAAGGTGAAAAATCTCATTTATTCCTTGCTGGGAGCATTGATGGGAGCTCCACAGAGGTTACAGGCCAGCAGTCCCTTCCCTTTTGTATCACTTCATGTCCCTTTTTCCTCTTCCTTCCTCCCTCTGCCTGTGTGACTCTCTGCTGCTCTTTGTTTGGCAGTGATTTGACCAAACAAAACCTAACTGGGTATCTCTAAAGCAAGGTGACTGCCAAAGGTGATTTTTCAAGCCGACTGCCAGGACACAATGAGTTTTAGATAGAGAGGCCAAATTTCCCTCCCTCCAACTGGCAGTCGTGGATTAAAATAGAACTAGCCTCTGCACTCAGATTTGTCACCCGTGTCATTATCTGCTCCATTATTCCCGCAGCCTTAAATGTACTGCCCTGAAAATTAGGATGTAATAGACTTAATGTTGTGTTTGTGTTGCTGGACCTCACATTCTTGGGTTCAGTTGTTTCATTAAAGGACTGTGCGATGAAACTGTGCTTGTTTTGGCTCCGAATGGCAGCTGGAAGTAACTTTGATTTAAATACCATTAAAAAATAGCATTAAGATGTAAAGCCGCAATCAGGAAGCTCTACTCAGCATGTTCATGTTTGCCTAGCGTAGCCAATCAGATTCCCCTCATACAAAATTATAGAATTCTGAACATGTTTACGGACATCAATCATCATATTTGTCAGTTAATGGCACTTTGTAATTTACTAATTGAAGTTCCACTTGTTTTCCTGAGCTGAGGAGTGTCCATAGGAGGCTGGAAAGGAACACAGCCTAATTCTGTCCCATAATGGGTTTTAATCAGTAATGGCTTTACAAATCAAATTAGTGCAGCTTTTGATTTTAAAATCTACTGACTGGAAAGTCCCCCTCTTTCAATCTGACATCGATATAAAATGAAGCAATCCTCAGTGGACAACTCAGCTATCGATCAAGGTCAGGTTGGAGCTGTATTGTGCCTGAATTTGGCCAGATGTTAATTTACAGCTGAACACTTTCAACTTAACAGCTTCAGCATAAGCCTGGCACAGGCAGAGAGGGGGGTTAGAGGATACAGAGGGGATATGAGGCAAATGCAAATGACTTGCCAGATAAGTTAATGTGCCTTTGCCATGGCAAGGGACCCTGATTGCACTGGGAAGGTAAGGCTTCCCTGAGCCAGCCGGAGATATCATTAATCCAAGGTTGACCTGGTATGTCTTTTGCATGGTCCTGCCCACCTAAGTTTATTGTCTAAGAAGAGGCTGTTTAGACAGATGGAAGGCAGAGGAGACGTTGTGTGCTTTTCTAAAATGACCAAGCAGCACTTCCTTTTGAGCGTTTCCCGAAGACAAATTGGCTTGGATCAGCAGCCAGGCAGCTGGCTGATGGAGAGGTGAGATGTATAAGGCCCACGTGAGCATTTTCATCATGACGGCTTTTCTTTCCCTTTTTTTCCCTTTTTTTGGCCTCCTGCAGCATGTCACCTGCTGCAGTGTGTCATTGTGTCCTAGTCGCTCTCACGCTGTATCACTCACCCACACAGATACACACTAACCTTACAGTACAATGCAATAGGCTTGCACTAATCCTTACTTTAGACATGTCCTGGGCAGTTTTGTTTGGATTACTCTCCTCTGGCACCAGTGAGAGATCAGCACACACGAGTGAAGTGTTTAAGTAATAAGTGTGCTTTTATACTTTAGTCATACAGAACATATAAATGTGGGCTTCATATATATGTGGAAGCTGATTAAGATGTCCTGCATAAAGAAAAGGCTGAATGCTTTTATGGCTTGGCAAAGTCCAGAAAGCTTAGCAAACAATCGTAGTGAAGTGTGTGAATTTACAATGATATGGTTGCCACCGGGTGGACTTGTGATTATACAGAGGTTTGTGGGTTTTATAATCCTCCTTAGATCAAATAATAACAAGCAGTGAAATAACCAATTCGTACAAAAGTGTTCTGTTCTAAATTGACCACTAAAGACTCGGTCCATATGAGTTATCATTTTGCCAGCTAGCAGTCACTCTTTCCTTCTGATAGCCCTATAATTGGGGTTTAATTTTTTCCAATAATGATTTTCTAAGAGCAGGGAGACAAGTCCAAATAGATCTTACTCAGCCCAGAGTATCATGAATATTAACAGTGAGTGGATAAGAATGTGACCTCAGAAGTCCTTGCAGTGACTGAGTCAATGTTTACTGTGGTTCAGATTTTGACTGTATCGGTAAAGAAGTGAAGTACCACAGAAATGCAGGAGTATATATAACCTCAGTCACTGTATGCTGCCTGCCCAGCACCAGACAGGTAATGCAAACACGGTTAGCAGCTCGTTGGAGAAATAGTGGTATATATGACACAAAATTTAATCTGAGGTTTCCAAAAACACCTTAAATGTGGAAAATGTTTCAATCTTTCCTAGTTTGCCATCTTAAAATGGTAGTACTTTTCTGCCATTTATACATGGCCATGTCTTGTTGCCCGAAATCAATTAATGATTCACATAATATGCATGTGTGTGTTTCTGTTTATGTGTTTAAGTAGCCTTGGTTGTTAGCTGTGCAATGGCATGCCTCCCTTTAGAGTCTTCAGACTGCAGATCATCTTTTGATCTGTTTTTTTCATGCATAAAAATATAAATATATAACATATCAACTTGTTTGCTCTCATTTAATGTTTAAATAAAAGCCTTGGGGCAGAATCTACAAAGACAGTGTTATGGAAAAACATGTCAGTTCTTTTTTGTAGAGCTACTGGTTGTGAGTTTGGTGACATAATATAAAGTTCTGATCTGCAGATTTGAAAACTCACTTACGCATTCGAGCTGACTGTACTGTAATAGAATAATTTCTAATTCTCAAACTCAGTCAGTGTCACCAGTACTTGTTGCAGCTTGTTATCCTGTACATTTTTAGAGGACTGGCCTCGAAACCTTGTCGAGTGCAGCGAGTTTGTGCAGTTCAAAAAACAAAACAGAAGTGAAGTGCTTGGCCGTGTGCTGTATACAAATGATTGTAATTCTCTGCTCTCCTGCACATTTCTGCCCTTTTTACAGGTTTGGCAGTTCACCAGATAATCACAATCACTGTGTCTCTCATTATGGTTATCGCGGCCTTGATCACAACACTCGTCCTTAAAAACTGGTAGGAAAGATTCCTTTACTTTTTGCTTCACGACACGTCAGCCGTGCACCCCCGTTCCTTTTCAGAAGCCCTAATAGATGAACGAAGGTACAAGGTATGATTTTATGTTTGTTTCTTGTCTTTGGTGCGTGTTTTTGTAGCTGTGCGCAGTCTGGAAATGGTCGCCACAATAGCCATCAGCGAAAGATCCACCAGCAAGAAGAAAGCTGCCAAAACCTGACAGACTTCACCCCAGCTCGGGTGCCCAGCAAGGTGGACATATTCACTGCCTACAACGACAGCCTGCAGTGCTCGCACGAGTGCGTTCGGACTGCCGTGCCCATCTACACTGATGAGATGATCCAGCAGACGCCTGTCTACAAGACTGCTTATAACGGAAACAGGTACTGACTGTATGACAGGTGGATGCATGCTTCTCAGTCATTCAGCACTTGGAAATCCACAGTATGAATGTTATTAGCAAGTGGCTTAAATTTTATGAAGCCCCGTGCTGAGCAGCAAGGCTTGATCGGTTTAAAACAGGTTAAGAAACGTTCCAGTAACTTGTGCTCAGGATTAAGAAGCATTAAGCAGAAACAGATGAGAATAAGAACGTTAAAATGTCGACCACGAATCCTCACATTCGTCTCCAAGCTCATGTTGTTACTCCGCGGCCACAGTCAGCTTCAGTCGGTATTTTGCTCGAGCAAATCTACACATAAATTGGCGGACTGCTTCCCATCACCTCATCCATCTGCCGCATGCCACAGCATGTTCAGGCTGCACACACACAAAAAAATAACATGTTCTACTGATTTCTATTGGTGTAATGAGTCAGCTGATAGATGTCTTTACTGTGCCGTTTGGTGTCTGTCTGTTCATGGGAGTATTAAACGTTGGCACAAAGGTGTACGCTTTGAACTTCAATACCTCCAAGTTATGTAATATCAGTAAATACACTTTACATGTCCAAGTTTACTGAACATGTAAAGTGTTATATATACAGAAAAACATTAGGCGTGAGATCTGTCTTTGGCGAGTCGTTGGTGCGTTTGCATTTCGCTTTGCGATTTAACCGGACAGGTAGGTTTGACATCGAAATCGCACACACTTTGCATTGCCACGGCGACAATAAGTTGGTGGAGTATTGACAGTGTTTGCTGTCTGAGTGGATAACACAGTCATCTAAGCCGCAGGGCCAGCAAAGATGGTCACACTTACTCAGTGAATCCAAACCCTGTAACAGATTCATTATGTTGGCAAGGAAGGCAGGATAATTCATCTGCTGTAAATAGTCTGCTTTTAAATTACACAGGGATGGCTAGGTTTTTATAGCTTGTTTTTCACAGGTTAAGAAACAGTACTGCTAAAAAATTAAGGATTTTTCATTTTTTTGCAGCGCAGCCGTCCCAGGCTGACATAGACCTTCACCCAGTGCAGGTCTCTGTCATCCTGTTTGTGTACGTGACAGTGGTACTGTGTTGATTTTGGCACTTAAGGCTAACAAGAGACATAATTAGGCCTTGGAGCGTGTGCAGCATAAAAAAAAGAAGTGTTATGAGGAAAAGACACTGCTCACCAATGATAATTTTAGAATCAATTATGGGGGGTTTACTATCAAGTAATATGTTGTATCTAATATAAAAATGTAACCAGTTTGATTACATTCTATGTATTCACAAGTTAACTTCTTGCAGTGTGACTCTGACTTCTTGCGTTTTGCCTAACAGGCCCTCACCAACTGAAAGACAACTGATTCCTGTGGCCTTTGTGTCAGAGAAGTGGTTTGAGATCTCGTGTTGACGAGCTGAAGGCCTTGTTGATGTTCTGTGGGTGGAAGAGACTTCATGAATTCACGCTTTGGTGGGTACTGCACCACTTTGTCCCCTTGCAAATAATCATCTGAGCCGTAGCCACTTCGATCCCCATGGTGATGCTGCCCCACTTTGGGAATAAAAGGGAACTTGGCATATGTTTGTTATTTGTGACATGATTATGCTCCCTTTCCATCTTGTTCCCTTTTGATATAAAAAAAAAGGAGGAATCCGGTTCAGTGCAGTAGCCGGGGTCTTTAGCTGAGATAAGAGACTAATTATGTGAATATCAGTACTAATAAACTGTATGGTCACTGTTAATTATTTCTCCTCTCACATCTGAAACATTTTCATTGATATTTTTGGTGCCACTTTCATTCTTACACCAAAAGTGCATTGTATGGCGCATTTCAAGGAGTAAGGGGCACTTTTGCATGACTTGTGACACATTTTTATGCGTGGCTAAAATATGCCAGAATGGGCCTGCATTTGAAATTCAAAGCGTGAACGTTAAACACATGCTCTAGCCCCATAGTGTTGCTGGAAGCCCAAGAGGCGGTGTAATGTTTGCTATTGACCCAGATTTTTAAGAGGAATAGATTGCCAGCAGGTAACACAGAGAGGCAGGGACAGGGACCCTGGGTTGTCTGGACACATATTAGTCTCAGTCAGCTTAGCTTTCCACAGCCTGTTCCCTGTGCTAGAGTCCTAAAAGACATAAGTTCCCTTTTTATCTTTGCAAATCTTGTGTATTTTTTAGGCTTAAGTGTATGCAACAATAGACCTTAACTGTACTGATTTTTAATACAACACTGCCCTTTCACATCATTTAAAAAAGCACTGGAGTCACATGTTTTTTGAGACAAACCCATATTCTCCCTACAATAAGTCAGAAGCAGGCTAGCTTTAACAATTTCGTGTGTGTTTAATTTTATAATGAGAAGTAACTGGGATTGTGTTCTCTGCATCTCCACAGGATCCAGTTGGAAACAAGAAACACAAAAAAACAGCTTCTTTTGTAAAATAGCGTGATCTTTGGACACTGGTGAAGATATTTATTTTTCTAGAGTTGACAAGCAGCAGCCATAACGCTGCGAAAACCATATTTCCAAGAACCTACGGTCATTTAGATATAGATTATATATAAATATATTTACAGGATGTATGGAACAAGACTGTGGACGTCACGGATGTCTCAAGGAAAACATTAGCCCTATCACAGAGGAACTCAAGGAGCTTCTTCGGGAGGAAGATGAACTGTATTTCTGAACAATGTGCCAATAATGCCACTATGTGCCACAACCTGGATGGACGGAAGTTTCAACAACGACTGATGGACTAAAAAACAAGCCAACAAAAAAAAGAGCGTTATATTAACCCTGTATCAACTGCAGTTACATTTTTTTGTTTTGGTTTTTTTGTTTTGGTTTTTAAAGAAATATGAAAGTACAAAAAAATGCTAAATGTATTTGAATATGTTATGAAATAGTTTTAAGAAATGTGTTGCAAAAGAGTCTAAAAGATATTTATATGAAGCACTATTCTATTAGCTGGGGAAGAGAGATGATGGAAAACGGTATATGCTTTATTGGACGGTTAATTTAAGAAAAAAAAGAAGAAAAAAAGTTGTTTCTACCAGTCCCATTTTAAAATCAGAGTAGTCGTGTCTATTTTTTTACACACAAGAGTCTGCCACAGCCCTAACGGGGGAAGTCAGAAGCGCTTGGAACCACTTTTTAAATACTCCCACCTAAGCTGAGGTAATATCAAAGACAACCATCTGAACACATCTGGTGCAAGCCAGTCCAGCGCCCACCTCGACTGCTTATTATGTAAGATTTGCATCTGATTTAGGAAAATGGAAAAATACACAAAAGGCTTCTGTGGCGCAGGCACGTGGCCTCGTTAGATCCCACAGCGGCACGTTCACGAGTGAGTACAGCCACAGACTGCATGGAGCTTGACAGGACATTCATACTGCCTCAGGTCTGTCTAGCTCTCTCGCACACCTCGTATCGGTCTCTTGTCTCAGCAGCTGTCTGGGATAAATCTAACCGCTGGTTTCGATTTTGATCCGAGCTCCAAATTAAAGGGTGGAAGACATTTAATCTGAACCTCCTGTGTTCAAATAAATTGTGGTCATTTGCATAAACAGCAAAGTTGAAAAACGGACAGTAATTGAACATCCCCACCCAACTCTCAACTCTCGACCGGTTTGACAAATTAGTTGTTGAGCCTGAAACTCTTAAATTATAGGCGAAAGTCTATTTAATTCCATCTTCAACCGATTTGTTCAAGGTGGAATTAAATAGAAGAAATGGGAAGCTAAAAATGTGGTGTCCCTCAGGATCAAAATAATCTGCATGGTTTGTTTAACTGTGGAATGTAAGCAGGAAAGAATCTCCCATCAAACACAGTAGGTTTTTTAAGGGTTCGCTCTCTCCAGACCCAAATCCACTCTTGAGGAGAATGTTTAAATCATTCAGCAGTCCAGCTATCACAGCCAGGATGTTTGGTGTTACTCTCGGATAATTTGTTTTAATTTGTGTCGTAGAAAGCTGAGCAAAAAGGAAAAAAAAAAAAGGACGATACAGAATTAAGAGGAAAAAGTTCTATTTTGTACTTTCAAAGGCCTAAAAACACTCCCTCTGTGTTTTGTTGTAGTAAGGGGATTAAGACAAACCAATCTGCTGCTGCCAAATTGGTTTAAACTCCTGGTGAGGAAGGACAGTAAAGCTCTCCTGAGAGCTTCCTAGCACCAATACTTTTTATTATCATCTTCAAGCTCCTGAAACAGATTAGCTTTGTGCTACGAAGCTTTCGAGAAAGTTGTCTGTTAATCTACCTTTTTATTTTGCTGTGGGTTTGTACAAAGCACAACTACAATTCTGCAATTGTAAATGTTTATGGCTGTAGACAGCAATATGTACAGATATAAATGATGGGTTTTACTGGGTGTAGACGGTCGATCTCCAGTACTTCACTTGGTAGGTTTTCGGACTTGTACTCACTTCCTTAAAGGATTCAAGACAACAGGTTGTCCCAGTGATCAGTATCGGTACGTGGGAGCCATTCAGGAGGTGTCGAGATGGCTTGGGATAAACACTGTGGTGCAAAACTCCTGCTCTGGCCCATTCACAACATGAAACTCATCTCATGAATGACCCATACCAGTGCAGCCTCACGACAGGCTGCGTTGCTTCTTTGACATAACATATATTTTTTTGAATGAAGAGTGATATCTTACTAGTAAGAGGGTTATGAAACTTGCTGTATATTATACACGTGTAAATGTATTTTCTATATATTTGCTTCTATTTGTGTACAGGTGTGTTCTATTTTTCAAGACCTCTCCCATTTTTTGGGAAGGTTTCAGCTAGGTCGGGGATAGTGTCTTTGTTTACATGTGTAACTACGGTATTTCTTTCAAAACACAAAAACTAACCTTGTGCCAAGCTTCTTACCTGCACTTTCAAGCAGTTACTTGTATTATATCTTTAGCTAACCAGTATAATACTTCAGTAGACGCTGCAATAGCTCAGAGACTGAAGAGTGATTTCCAGGTGGAAAGTAAAAACAGTACCGAGTGGTTTTAAACGGTGTTGTGATCATATCTTGGGTTCAGCTGTATCCATGGTTGGCTGGGAAACCAATGACTTGCTCTTCTTAACTATCATTTCTGCATCGATTTTAATAGACAGTGTATCATCATCACATGAATAAAAAAAAAACAAAACAAAAAAAAAACTGTTAATCCAACAGTAGCTGCCAAGAAACTAACTAAACTTGATCTAGACTGGATTGCAATCATTTGTCACCATCCTCATTTTGTATTTGTATATACATACTGCTACAACTGCCCCAGAAAATGTAAGTTACTGTAATGACTCTGAAAATAAACCAATATCAGCATTTATTCAGCATATGAAAAAATCAGGGAAAGACATCTAAAGGAAAACTTTTGAAAGGAGGATCGTTCGTGAAGTACGCTGTCTGTATTTTCCTTTTTGATGTGACTGCTAAATAGTCAGGGTTAAAAATACAAAAAGCCAACTTCAGCGTTGATAGGCAACGTTTTCATTTTCAAACTTTTTCAGTTTTCCTGTTTTTATTCCAGCTTTGGCCTTCAGCTATAATCCCGGCATGGCTGTTGCAATGGCAGTGTTGGTTTCAGTCAGTATGTTAGGTGTACCTAGCATGCTAACATACTGAACTAGGCCAGTGAGTATGACAAACCTTACACCTGCTCAACATTAGCATGTTAGCACTGTCTGTTTATGCGCTGATGTTTTAGCTGAAATCACAGCTGCTGTGCTTCAGTGCAGCCTCACAGGGCTGCTAGTTTGGTTGCAAATTCTTCTGCTTCTTTAGCTTTTGCCAAAATTTCTTCTGTTTATAATGACAACGTACTAAACAAGTAATTTGCCAAAACCTGTGGGAGCACAGTCATTTTGCCTGATGAAGCCGGGTTATCAAATCAATTCAAACTCCAGTTGTACAGAGAAAACCTCGATAATCAGACGGCCCCATTGAGCAAGCGCTTGGCAACAGTGAGAAGGAAAAACTCCCTGTTAACAGGAAGAAACCTCCAACAGAACCTGGCTCAGGGAGAGGCGGCCATCTGCCTCTCCCTGAGCCCAAATGAGGCGTGAGGGGAGGGAGCCAACAACAACAGGATAATGAACTTTCAAAGTGGAAAGTTTGTGAGATCATTTTATAATTTGCCCATTTCTTTCTCTTTTAAATGGCTGCCTGATGTAAGCAATTTCCCAGTTACTCTGTTGAATACAGTATTATGATTATTGAATGGAGTGATGACCAAAACTATGTAAAAAGGTCTTTTTCCCCACCTTAATTTCAAGCTGTGCTAAAGTTGACTGTCGTTTTAAGCTCACATGCTACCTATAAGAGACCTACACAGAAATTTGAACTTCTATTTTAGTCTCACAACTTTAAAACATTTGACTGATTGACATTTGATGTGAACAGTTTCATCTGTTAACAACACCATATCTGATGATTGTGGAATATCAATGCAACTAGTTAAAATTTGCTGAGAATTTCAGCCGAGATTGTACCGATAGTGTGGGAAGGACTCTGGATTCCTTGGAATATACTGAATGCTATAATTGAACAACAGGAAACTTTGACTTTCTGAAGTTCTTTGTGTTTTAATACTTCGGGGAAAAAAGTTTTTGAGCTTTTTTTTCTTTTCAGGCGTTAGGCGTGTTTCGGGCAGATCTATAAAGACTTGAAAAGCTTGATTTTAATGTTAGTATTTCTCTTTGAAATCATGAGGAGCTGCTAAAAGGAATTCTCTTTGCATTCCTGAAGGACATTTAGACAAAGAAAAATGTAACCAGCAGCTGTGATCTATATTTTAAACAGTCGCGGATGTTTGGAGACATCAGCATACAGCACGCTTCCCCCTTTTACCGCTGTCTGAAATCAAACTGATGCGTAAGGAAACGTCTTACTGCTTTCTTGCCTTTTCAGTTTACATTTCAGTATAGCAGATGAGTTTAGTTTATTATAGCTAAGAGGGAGGAAAGTAATTCCCCTCGGCCCAGTCAGATTTGATTGAAGAAATATTGTGTTGTTGGGTTAGGTGTGGGGGTGGGGGTTACTCGACATGCCTTTTTTTTCACAGCAAATGAATATTTTGCGGTTCTCGTTTCTGTTTCTTCAGCAGCCCATAAAACCTGTGCTCTCCTCAACATAAACAAGCTATCAATCAGCGAAGCTTTTCCTGTCAAGATGAACGATGTGCCACATTTACAGAGACTGTGATTCCTCTTTGCATGTCAGATACTCAGAGTGGAAGTTATTGACATGTATTTTGTTTGAATGACATGCTAGCTGAAGGACAAAGTTGTTTTCTTTCCACACATTAATGGAAGCATTCATACCAGAGGAACGGTCAGAGGAATCAGTGTATTGGCTATATTGTGGACTTATTAGCACACTGTGTGATAACAAAAATATCTCGAGAACGCTTTATCAATGAAAACAAAAAGAGACGTTAAATTAGAAGGTGAGAAGACGAACTGAGAGGAAAGGATATATATCCATCCTCGGCCGGTGTTTTGGCCTTTTGTGAAATAGTGACAAAATATGATCCACTCGTGCACGGACACATCTTTTCTCAGTCAGCAGGATTTTCAGGCTAATGCTAGTCGACGTGTTTCTTTTGAAACTGTCCTCTGACAGGCAACTTAGAAAATTGGATATTTCCTAAACATATTAACAAAAAGTGTTTTGATTCAAATTGTGAGTTTTTCCCAAACCAAAGAAACCAAAATCAGCAAGTCGACAGAAAAGAAAAAACATATAAAGAAGGTGTAGATAAGTCTTTGGTGAAGGTCTGTTGATGCCTAATGTGTTGCTTTTTCAAAATGAAGCACAAAAACCAACCGTGACGCAGCTCTTTTCTGCCTGAGAACTTCAATAAAAGTGATTATATTGTTGTGACTATTTCACAAACTGCCCCGAGACTGTGGAGGCATCTCACTGGATCCATTTATTTCTTTTTTTCACTCCCAGTAAACTGTAGCTCCTCACTCCTCGCTTTTCCACATCTTTTCAAAAAAATAAAAAAATAAAAATCACGTACTGTGCGCTTACTGTATTTTAAGCGGAGGGCTGCGACTCTCCTCTCGGGTCATGTTTTTACTTTTTCTATTCACAAGAGCTAAAGCACTGTCACTGTCAGTGCTTATCAGTGCAGTCAGACTTGAAAAAGACTTGAAAAAAAAAACCCGACTTTGTTTGCAACATCTCAATTCTCTTATAATCCCTCTGCTAGAATGAGACTAGCAGCGTGACCCAAATCTGCTGTCGTGTCAGCTAATTCATGCAGATGGCCTCTAGCCCTGGATCATGCCTTTGCGAGCTAAGTGCAGGCCTGAAACGAGTGACATGGCGAGGAAATTCGGAATAGCAGGAAAATGGGATAGCCTGCGATTGCATGTTCTGCGAGAGCTGATCAAAGTAGATGGAGCAAAAACAGCAACAAAATATAAATATAAGAAGTACAGTAAAAGTTCAAAGGTCAAGGGGTGAGGAGCTTGTATAGATTCTTTTCTCTCTGGGGCAGGGGGGAGGGAAGGGCTTTTCACACAGTGGGCGGGGGGCACACAGTGGTCTGTTCATTGAGGCTGACTTACAATCATGATTCATACCTACCATGAAGGAACCTGACTCAAGTTGTGTTGTCGCCATAAAAATGAAGAGTTTGTACTTTGTGACTCAAACTTTTATATTTGTGTTTAATATATCAATGAGTACCTCTGTTAACTTTTGTATAAGACCTATGACTATAGTATATACAAACACACTTACACACACAAAACACACCTCCACGAAAAGGGACTCTAGTCTGTCTCTGTGACGGCTAAATGTTGTATAACTTTTATTTTGTGTCTTATGAACCACATCTCTTCCTTTTGTAGTTATTGGTAAATGTTACGATTTCCAGGTGACTTTGATTTGGTTACTCTTGTACTACTAAGCTCTGTATTTGCAAGCACTGTAAATGCGATTCTCATTGGACTCGTCCTCTGTACATTTAGTACTCTGATGTTGCTATTAATAAAATGTAAAACAACACGAGCTCGTGCTATAGGGAGTTTGTTGGAATGAATCTGGGGGAGGGCAGCGATCTGGGCAAATGGCACGAAATAAAAGATTTGAATATGAATCCAATCGATGCGTCTGTCAAATGTGCAAAATTCTGAGCAGCTATGCTTACTTAGCATTTTAATGAATAAACATGAGTTATCATGTCAAATGTGATACATGAGCATTAATAATGCTAACAAATGAGGCCAGCGCTCACATCCACCAGCATTTACACTATGTGGTATCAAGGGCTAAGGGTTCTTCCAGTAACTACAGTGGTAACAATGACTCATGCATCGCTTTAAAAGCATAAAGATGACGCTGCTGGCAAAATATATTAAACATGATGAATATAATATGCGGAACTCAAATAGCTCTAATATTCTGAACAGAACATGAAAGTATCATCGGGGAAAAACAAAAACAAGAAACCACCAGCAAGGCAGCACAATCTCAGGGTAGTATTTACTTTTAAAAGACTAGAACTGTATTTTGGGGCATGAAACATTAAAAGGAGGTCAGGGGTCAAAAGTGACATTATATTTGGATGCAGACTATATACTGGGATCATCATATCAACTCAAGTTTGATATAAATCGCATCGCAAAACAAAGAATATAGTTGAGAATATAAGAACATTTTATGTATTTTTTTTATCATTGATTTTCTTTTATGTGCTGGAGCAGTGTTTTCTCTATCAAGGATAGAAACTCCCTCAGCAGCATTGGTAACACCTGCTCCCAAATCACGGGGGTCAGGCAGAGAGGTTTGTGTTCTCTCTGGGAAAACCAGGTGGTAACAAAGGCAAAAAACATTCATATCCATCCTGAACATGTTTTGTCATCTGAGTTCAGGAAGTTGTTCACAGGTTACCTTTTACCCCAGAGTAACACAAACAGAAACTTAAAAGCATTTATTCCCTCAGCCATTAGATTACTTAACACTGTCACGGCTCATTCAGACTAATTTTTCTGTGATTGTTTATTTTTAGATATTTGTGAGTTTGACAAATATCTATCTTGATCATCCCAGATATGAAGCATCGATTTTTTAATTGATCTATTAGTTTATTTTTTGCTGTTTCCCTTCTAAACTCATCATTCTCTCCATTTCACAGCCTTTTGGTGGTACGGTGTTATGGTGCTTAGCATTATTGCTTCAAAGCAAGAAGGGCCATGGATTCAAATCCATTGGCCTGGTAGGAGTTTACATGTTCTCCATGTGCCTGCGTGGGTTCCTTCTTGGTTCGCCAGCTTCCTCCCACTGCCCAGAGTCATGCAGATTAGGTCCACTGCTCATTCTAAATCGGCTGTGAATATGAATGGTTCTCTTTCTAGCCTCCAGCCTGACTGTGACCAGCGACCTCGATGAACAGAGTCTAAATGGATGACCACATTTGTGATTGGGTACATTATGCATGCAGGATTATCTTCATAATATTAAATTAATAAATTGGACTCTATTTTACGTTACTGACACAGGAAAAAATGCAGTATTTATTTATAATAAAGGAAAGTTAGTGGAAAATTGAAACTTATGAATATCACACTATGTCACTGATAGTAATACAAAGGTCAAGAAGCTCTCTTCATTGGCTCCAGTCAACTATTTCTTTGTAAAATGACAAAAATAACTAATAATAATGGGCTTTGTGGCCTGCCTGGATAAAAGGCTCCAGAATGAGCAGTGACATATTTGCAGGGAAAGCCGTAAGTGCTCCAGTGGTTGTTTTTCTACCTGATTAAGGTGCGAAATGTCTTCTCGGCTCGCGTTTCCTCCTATCTAAACCACTCAACCATTAATAATAGCAATGATTAAAGCTGTTTGTTCAGTATGCACCACACAATGGTTTTTGAAGGCTTAGTGGAGAATCCCACTTAATACTGGCCCAAAGTTACAACCAGCTCACATGAAAAAGCAACTGACACTGTTGGCACCAAGTGGTAATTATTATATATCCTTCATATTAAGATTCAGTAATCAGTTACTTGTCTTATTTGTGATAAAGCTAAAGCAATTTAGTATAATTTTTGAGCCATAACTTGTATATGTTCTTAAATATCTTAACAACTACTGAATAGATTGCCTTTAATTTAAAGAAAATTCATAGCTTTCCCTTCAGCCACACTTCAAAAAGGTCTAGGTTGACATATTGTATCTGTCATATGCATCTTTCCTTTTTGACAAAATTCACCGTATGACAATAAATGTAAATTTATCTAAGCATTGTGATACTGCTCCGCAGTTTAACAGCATATCTTGTTGATCAGAGGCTTCTCTTTAGTCCTTGCTTTCTCACCCACGCTGTGCTTTTGAGATCACCTGGAGATACGGTTCTCCTCTCATGTTTGACGAATCGGCATGGGCAGAATGAGTCCTCCTCTGTACTCCCTAAAGCCAGAGTCTGTCCTCGGGGAGGCCTGCCAGGCCGCATTAGCATGAGGCCAGTTGGATCAGTCTACACTGACTGTGACAGGAACGGAGCCCCTCTCGCTCCTCATACATTAAATAGAATTATGCAGCCCTGCCTGCACAGACGGACACGATCAATGGAGTGGACGGCACATGCCAACAGCTGCCAGGGAGATACTTCAGCACGGTGAGATTAATCCCAGTTGCAAACCTGCACCCTTCAAAGAGTCTCCTGCCGCCTTGCCCAGACAGGGGAGTCAAAGTTGATTAGCTCCTTAGTTGTCCAGTGGGGACTGGAACATCCAGACCACTTTTGAATGGCAGCTAAGATAGTGTAGGGCAGGGCTGAGAAGACTACTAAACTATTCTACTCACTTTTTCAATTGACATTTTAGAGCCTTTTTGAGGTGATTGGCTTTGTCTACCGAGGTCAAGCCTTGTCAATGTGAGTGCTTTTCCAAACCCATCTCATATTTTCCATATTTCTGGAAGAGACAGAATGTCTATTGTGCTGGAAAGAAGAGCCACACATGTACTGCTTTGTGCCATAAAGTAGTCTTCTCTGTAGGAAAGAAGCAGCAGTTCTTGTTGCCAGTTCTTTGGGCTCCATATGAAAATTTCTTGACAGACTGTTATGCTCATGTTTCCTCCTTTGGCAGCTGGTTGGGAGCATGTTGAATAAAATCTGACAGTTTAGCAACACAATAAAGAAATTCAAAATGGTATGCCTCAGGCAACTTGATAAGTCATAGCTGCAGGTGATGTAAGGCTGCCACTGTCTTGGTCTTGGCCTTAAAACAGTGGCTGCAGTACTCGAGAGCTAGGGGGCAAAATGAGCCACTCCTGCAGGTCTCCAACCAATTGGAGGATCTGTGCTTATTCGACAACATGCAGAGGCAAATGACTCCTCTTGATAAGCTAACCACTTGTGCAGTATGTAAGGTTAGCTATATGGTGCACTACTTTATGTGCAAACAATACACTGTCTACCAGTGTGTATTGCCTAGCTACTAGTATTATGCATTGAACGCCTGACAGTAGTTTTCTGTTACTGCTGCCCTAGCATTGAAGTCTGTGGAACTAATTGGAGCCAGCTTAGAGTTTGTGACCTGAGCAGAACTTTCTAAACTCCCGATCAGTGTCATCTTGTGGATAGTGCAAAAGTCTCTTAGCTAGAAGTCCAGGTGGTATATCCAAGCACAGGGGCACAGATGGTCAAACAGACACCAGCAAGAGTAGAAAGATAAACAGAGGGATCAACGTTGGTTATCGTTTCTTTTAAATGTTAAAACTTCACTAAATGTGATCTGGTTTCACATACATATTGCATAATTATATTAGCTACAGTAGAAGCTTGTGAGGCAGTTTTTCAGTGTCTACCTGAGTTTATTCAGATCTTCTTTTTGTATAAAAGAACTGAATAGCACTGAATCAACATTAAGGTCGTGTCTCAGTCCAACCAGAGAGTGTGGAACACTGATTAACACCTCACAAGATGAAATCATCAACAAATTTGCCCGAGCAAAATACAAATAAATGAACCCATCTGATATATTTCTTTTGTATTTGCATTCCCCCAATTTAGTTTAGTTTTTGGGGGGGGGGGGGCTGACACAGTTTTACTGTAGGGGTTATGTTCACTGGCAACATTATTACTAACAGACAACGGGAAAAAAGAGGGCATTCTTCAAAGACAGTGAAGTGAGAAAATTATATGTGTAATAGAGACTGTCTAGCCAAAAAATGAGTGCAAGCATCAGCCATTTCTAAAAATCCCAGCAAATAACATTTGTTTACTATCAAGTAAACTCCCTTGAAGCCACAGTAATAATGAGTGATCTGTCAGGAAGGGAAAAAAAGGATGTTGCGAAATGTTATTACGGAGCCAAAAATTCGACAGAGAAAGTCTCATTGGATAGACAGCAAAAACAAACGTTGAACTGAAGATATTGCTATTTCCCATTCCCTAATGACAGGTGACACTGCTTTCTTTCCCCATCGACACCCATTCCCAGTTTTAACAGTGGTAAGTGCACGGTCCGCTTAGATTGCAAAACGCTCATCTATTTTACCTCAAACCATGATCTTCTCTCTGCATGTGTGCCTAAGCAAACCTTGGCAAAATGATGTCTGCTCATAAATTGGCTTTCATAAATATTCAGTGTAACACTGCATATATTTTCTACAGAAAACGTTTTGTAAGCCACATTAGTCATGCATGCACATAGCATTTACATGACGAAGATTTAAAAATATCAGGATGTGTTCATAATACTTATGCGTTGTGACATTTGGAACACAAAACTTTGAAACAGTTGGTCAGATTTAGCATAAATGGGCTGCAAGGTAAACAAAGTTCTGAAAGCCAGCCATTATTTGTGACAAAGGGACCTGAGTGACAGACGTCTGCAGGGTGGCTGCAGACGCAGAATTGTCAGCCCAAATCCAGGTTTCATGGTTCCTATGGTGACATGAGCGATGCTATCTTAATCCTTTTTTTCCATCAAAAATTTACAATTGAAGCTGAGACTGAAATGATTTTACAGCTTTATTTACGAGTTAAACAAAACAAAACTAGAAGCTCCCCAAGAATGCAAACCTCTGTCAAGGCAGCTCACTCTTTGGGAAGTGTTTACTTTCAGTGTATTGACCTTGAATGACAGGTCAGAGGTCAAATGTGACAAATGTGTGATATTTTAATCTTTATATGGGACTTTCTATATGATGACTGTACACACCATACTTGTAGGAATCATAGTTTCTAAGTTCTAATGCTTTTGGTCAGTTGTCAACCAAAAAAATTATTAAGTTGACCTTGAAGACCTTGATGGATGCAAGCCAGTTTTTAATGGATTTTATAACATGACCCTGCTCTACACTCCTACAAAGTTTGATCAGAATTCATTTAAAACTTTTTGAGCTATTGTGTTACAGACAAAGGAACGACACACACGGACGCAAGGGCTACCAAAAACATAACCTCCTTGGCGGAGGTAACAGAAACAAGGGTGCACCAGAATATAACAGAACAGCACTCAAATATCATGATCTAGAGAAGCTATGAAAGTTTAGCATTATTTCAGCAAACTTGAAATCAGAAGTAAGCACAGTAATGATGATTGAATTTCTCGTGCAACGGGGAGAAACACTCGCAAACAGGCTAAAACCCGGAGCCTGGAGTTGCCAGAGGTGATGTGTGGTGATGTCACCAGGCTAAAATAGCTCCTCATTAGCACCTCTGAAGCAGGTCGTATGATTAATCGTCACCAAAGATTTACAATCCAATTAATGAGTGTCTGAGCGTGGGACAAATGACTCACCTTTGAGGGAAACACATCAATGAACAGATCCAAATGGGCTTTTTTGGGGGTTGAATTTTTGGGCCTTGGGCTGATTGATGCTGAAGTAGATGGGCAATGTCTCCAGGTTGGTAGATGCTCGTCACATCCAAGAGTCCATCACTCACTGGGCGGCTCGTCATCGAAACATTGCGAGTCAGTAGATTAGCAGTTTAGTGTTCACATGAAACTCTTTGGTGAAGTGTTTTTCTTTCATGCTGTGTTCTGTGAGAGTCCAACAACGAAACCTTGGTCTTAGTTTTAGCGATTATGAGTGCACGTGCACACATTTCTGCAGATGCATTTTGCTGGGAATGCCTAATTTAGCAGCGAGCGCTTCCCCGTTACCAGCCTGGCCTCAAGTTTTAATCCCCACATTTGCATGGCTAAACATAGATCAGCCTCCACACACCCGCACTGGATATCGACTCGAGGAATATAAATGCTTGTTTTGACTGCACGTTGAAAATGTTGATTAAACATTCATGAGCTCACTCCTTCTCTGTCTCTGCGGCAAGCCTGTAAAACACTACCTGTATATGATACGGTGAGACAGTATATGCACAAGTTCCCAAGTGAAGTGAAACAGCTCCACTTTTTTTTCCCTTTTAATCCTTGGTGGTGCCAGGCCACTCTGTGTTCCAAAGACTGATTCAATTCCTCGCAAATGGCTTCTCCAAGAGTTTCTTTGCTGAGTTTAAGGAGGGAGCTCACAGATGCGGAACGGACGCAATAACCGCCGACTTGCTGGCTGATAGGACAGCTTTATCACACACTACTTGCACTGCTGAGCTGGGGTATTCTGTCTTGCTGGTACTTGCACACACAGAGAAAAATGCACAAACACACAGAAGTACTAAATAAGAAACAGTGACGTACAGTACATGACAAAGAAAATGCTGGCAGTTTGTAGCCACTGTCTTACATAAGGCCACAGTATATTGATATTGATTTCCATTTAATGAACCATGAATAGAACCGTGTGTATTGTACTGTGTGACTGTTAATCGTAGCAGACACTGAACGCATCTAGGCAGCTGTCCGGTCCGCCTGTTTGGCAGAGCTTTTAATCTGACAGGGCCTCAGCTCCTGGTAGTAATTGTTGCCAAAACTGCCTCATGGAACAAAACAAAAAACAAAAAAACACTGTCACTTGTTGGTGCAAATAAATTGCTTTATGGATCGCTAATCAAATCAGTGATCACTAATCAATTCTTTTTCATTTGAGGCATGAGCAGAGATATACACCGATCAGCCATAATGTTACGGGAGGTGAAGGGAATAACACTGATTATCTCTTCATCATGGCACCTGTTAGTGGGTGGGATATATCAGAGTGCAAGTGAACATTTTGTCCTGAAAGTTGATGTGTTACAAGCAGGAAAAATGGGCAAATGTAAGGATTTCAGAGAGTTTGATTACATAATTTTGATATGGGCACTAGACCACTGGGTCAGAACATCTCCAAAACTGGTTCTGATATAACGGTTTCAGAATACACAGTGCATTACAGGTTTGTGTAGGTTGTCCATTATCCAGGTCATGGAAGTTCAAGGAGCTTGGAAAGAAAGCGACTGGATGTCTTGCATCGCGTGTGCATCACTTACCTGAGGAACATTGACTCTAGGAATATAGCAAACTGGTGGAGGCAGTGTGATGCTTTGGACAGTGTTCTGCTGGGAAACCTTGGATCCTGCCATCCATCTATCTAATCATTACTGCAGACCATGTACACCCTTTCATGGAAACAGTATTCCTTGATGACTGTGGCCTGTTTCAGCAGGATAATGTGAGGAACACAACAAATGAGGTGTTGAATTGTGAGATGTGTCCGATATACATGTCCGATCCATGGAGGCCACCTCACAACTTACAGGACTTAAACATCTTGGTGCCAGGTTACCACAGCACACTTTCAGGGATCTAGTGGTCTCCATGTCTCGATGGGTCAAGGCTTAATAAAAATGTATCAAAACTTAAAAAATACTTTAAAAACAAGACCATGACAGTGATTTGGCAAAATACACTAACAGTGAAATGTAAAAATTCAATTAAACATTAAAAGAATTAAAACAATGGTCATGTATTGTACATTGTGGTTTAAATATGATATTTAAGCTGAAAAATTTGTATAGAGAGCACACAACTGTGTCTAATTACTCCCACTCCCCTATATCTTACACAATACATTCTACTTGATATATAGGAAGCACATCATGACAAAAATGTAATGTTATAGATGTACTGAAAAAAAAGCAACAAATGTTTAATTAAATAAATAGCTAGGTTTAGGAAACAAGGCACATCTTGACACAAATACCAATAGAAATGCAGCTTCTGTAATTATTAATTGTATGGTTTTATCATTTTCATTTCAATGTCAAACCCCAAATATTGTCTAATAAAGTCAAAACACATACACTATATTGCTAAAAGTATTGACTCACTTATCCAAATCACTGAATTCAGGTGTTCCAATCACTTCCATGGCCATGGGTGTGGAAGACCTTGACTAGCCTGCACAGAGTCCCTACCCCACCCCAACGTAACACCTTTGGGATGAATCAGAGCAGAGACTGCCAGCCAGGCCTTCTCGTCCAACATCGGTGTCTAACACTCCAATGTCACTCATGCTTGTATGCGTGCGAAGGCAGAGGGGAGAATACTTTTGGCAATATAGTGTATGTGTATGAAAAAACTTTCTCTCTCTCTCTGAGAGATGTTGGACGGAGGGCATGGTGTTTGGTTTTTAAAGTGTTCCGTTAAATTCTTCTACCAACTTTCTCTTCCTCCACTGACATTAAGAAGTCATCTTTAAATAATCTAATACTCAGGCTGTGTAAACGCCAAGTAAAATTCAATAGAGGCCTTCAAAAAATGTCTCTTGACATTTAGAAGTGGTCTTGCACATAGACTGAAGTGATGTTGGGTTGATATAGGAAAATAAATTTGCCTTGAATGTCCAAAAGCTGATATTTGTACACAGCCTTCACAAGGTTTATTTTACTGAACCTGTCAGCAGTGGCAGGATTTCCAGTCGGGATGAGAGGAACGCGTCTGTCTCGCTTTTATTGTTTCATGTTGATTTTTCTTTCTGAAACCTCTTTGAAACTTTCCTTCTTACCACCAGCCACAATAACACATATGAAAGATGTGATAAGAGAATCTTGATACATTATCTTACTAGCCTTCAGTAATTACCGCGCACTCAAAATAATGAGCTGAAATAGCAGGAGCAAGCAGTGTGGTACTTCTAAACTGCTGGGTGTATTGAGTCTAAGAGATGGAGTATAGTCATGTGAAAAAGTATAAATTGATTTATTATTTTTGACATTATTTGATTCTCTTTGAAAAATTGCCTGGTAATACAAATCACTCCAAAAAAAGTCCTGATGATCTCTTAGCTAGATAAGCGTGTGGTTTCATTTAGATCTAAAAAGAAAGCTTGTGAATGCCTATAAATGATGCAGCTAGTCATGGTTTGTGGTGGTTTGTGGTTCTTTTACCGTTTCAAGGGTAGCTGCAGTTATAAGCTCAAGCTGAGCCATTTGAGTAAATGTGAAGTGGTTCAGTCTAACAAGAACTCAAAAAGGAATGAATTTATAAATTGAAGTGTTTCAGTAAAAAATAAAATAAAGAAAAAGGAAATGGCAAAAGAAAATGAATATATCTCATTGAAACTGATCATAGATACAAGAACATCTTCTAACATCTTGCAAAAAATATAAAATAAAAAATGCTGCTATACAACACTCGACTATCATGTTTCTTATATGATATGTTGTTCCTAAAACATATCATATAAAAAATCAAAATAACTACTTACTATTCTGAGGAAGAGCTGCAGCTTAAATCAGAATTGCACCGTCCCCTTGATCTTCCCTGTCATACCCCCTTCTGTGCTTGTGGTCCCACCTCAGTCAGGTTCAGTCACGTTCATGGTGAGTCACCAAAATTCCAAAAATGCACAGTAAAAAAGAACAGACTTTGTCAGACTGCCCTTGATAAAAATACTGCATTTCCTCCAGCTTCACAGATACACAGCACCAGCATGAATCCCATGTATACCATAGAAAAACAGAACAGATTCTGTTCTTATGTGTACAGCCAAGTTGGCAGCAGCTATAGGCTCATGAAATCCAAATGTGCACCTTGCTCACTCAATCAAAATTTAATGTTATGATTTGTTTAAGCCAGTAGAAAACAGCACACAGGCTACAGCCTACCTCCAAAATTGCCCGCTGCCCACTTTCTCTTCTCATCATCTTGAAGAAACAAAGCTTCCAGGCAGGCTGATGGGTCTGATCACATAAACACAGTCCCACTGCTTCAAAAACAAACAAACAAACAAAACAACCCCCCCCAAAACAAAAACAAAGATCCACTAGCGGTCTGTAGGATTATGTATGATGTTCGGATGGCAGATGGCGTCATCTGACATCCAAAACTTCATGTCTGCTTCATGTCTGCTCTCCAAACCTTTAAACCTCCAAAGCTAAAGTTAGAATCCTGTTAAAAAGGTTTTCACATGATTTTATGCACTTGTTTGACCTCAGTCTGTCAACTAAATACACCCTATGATTTAATGGCAGAACCACTGCTAGCAGCATTAACTTGAAGTAATCATTTTTATATGACTTTGTCAGTCCTTCAGATTGTTTTAGCCACTCCTCGTCACTTCAACATCCCTTCTTCCACATATCCAATATCCCTTCTCTGCACATGTCCAAACCATCTCAGCCTCCCTTCTCTGTTTTTCAACATGTACAAGTACCTCGGGCTGTGGGTGGACAACAAACTGGACTGGTCATAAAACATGCAGCACCTGTATAAAAAAGGCCAAAGCAGACTGTGTTTTCTCAGGAGGATGAGGTCTTTCAACATCTGCAGGAAGCTCCTGTGGATGTTCTAACAGTCGGTGGTTGCCGGTGTACTTTTCTATGCTGTGGTGTGCTGGGGGAGCAGTGCAGCAAAGAGGGACTCATCCAGGAAAAACAATCAGGAAGGCATAAAGCTGGACACTCTGGTGACAGTGGCAGAGAAGAGGACATTAAAAAAACTGCTAGACATTATGGACAATGGTTGGCATCCTCTGCATATGTTCATAAATAACCAGAGGAGACAGGTTGCTATCTATCTATCTATCTATCTATCTATCTATCTATCTATCTATCTATCTATCTATCTATCTATCTATCTATCTATCTATCTATCTATCTATCTATCTATCTATCTATCTATCTATCTATCTATCTATCTGCACAGACAACATATAGTGATTAAGCAAATTCAGTTACAGCTACAGATGGCTTTCTACAAAAAATAATAAAGCTACAAAGTATTTCTGAGTCTGATGATGGAAATTTCAGTTGTTTTGCAAGTATTTGGTCGTAAATCAAAGAAATTGACAAAGTGCAATTTTGACCTGGTAATGAATCTTGATGAAAAGTTACAGGTTCATCAGTGCCTCACTGAGGGCGCCTCACTGCCCTCAGTGAGGTGCACACTGAGGGCAGTGAACCCCAGGAAGGCCGCCGGACCAGATGGGGTAACCGCAAAGGTCCTAAAAGAGTGTGCAGACCAGCTGGCTGGGGTCTTCACTAAGATCTTCAACACTTCACTGTCCCAGTCCTGCATCCCGCCGTGCCTGAAGTCAGCCACAATTGTCCCGCTGCCAAAGCGTACTAACATTAGCAGCCTCAACGACTACCGACCAGTTGCTCTAACACCTGTTATAATGAAGTGCTTCGAGGAACTGGTCCGACGTCACATCATGTCCTGCCTGCCACCCACACTCGACCCGCTCCAGTTCGCATACAGAGCTAACAGATCAACTGAAGATGCCATTGCTACAACGCTCCACACCACCATCTCTCACCTGGAAGTGCAGGGCCGTTACGCCAGGCTGCTCTTTGTTGACTTTAGCTCTGCTTTCAATACGATACTCCCGGACAGACTAATAGTTAAACTGCTGGAAATCGGACTTCCTTCTACCACCTGCCACTGGATCAGAGACTTCCTCTTAGATCGTGTACAGAGAGTTAGAGTGGGGCCTCATTTTTCCTCAGCCCTCAGCCTCAACACCGGCTCTCCACAAGGCTGTGTACTGAGTCCCCTACTGTACACTCTGTACACACATGACTGTGTTAGTACCCACCCAGACAACGCAGTCATCAAGTTTGCAGATGATACCACCGTGGTGGGGCTCATCTCTGGGGGAGATGAGACGGCGTACAGAGCTGAAGTTCAGAGGCTGTCAGATTGGTGTGTAGATAACAACCTGGACCTCAATACCACCAAGACAAAAGAACTGGTTGTTGACTTCAGAAGGAGGAAGTCCGAGCTGCAGCCTGTCAGCATCAACGGGGAGTGCGTGGAAAGGGTCTCCAGTTTCAAGTTTCTGGGTGTGCACATAGACACAGACCTCCAATGGAGCTCTAACACCTCTGCGGTTTTAAAGAAGGCCCAACAGCGTCTCCACTTTCTGAGAATCCTCAGAAAAATGGACCTGAAGAAGGAGCTGCTGACCGTCTTCTACCGCTGCTCCATTGAAAGTGTGCTGACATATTGCATCGGTGTGTGGTTCTCCAGCTGCACCACAGCACACAGAAAGGCACTCCAGAGGGTCATTAATATGGCCCAAAAAATCATCGGACATCCTCTTGCCTCCCTGAAGGACCTGTACAGCACTCGCTGTCTCAAGAGGGCACGCAGCATCCTACGGGACTGTACACACCCAGGACACCGGGTGTTCAAGCTGCTGCCGTCTGGCAGGAGGTTCAGGCTGCTGAGGTCCCGAGCAAATAGACTCAAACCAGCTTTTACAACAGGGCAACAGCCCTAATCAATGCAAATAGCTGACCTGATTGGCTACCTCCCTGGACTTTTTTTAGGGGGAGGTAACAATGTTTAAAACAATAACAATAATAATATTTATATTTATAACAAGGTGCAATAATAATTAATGTGCAATAATAACAGTGTGCAATACACATAACACTTATTCTTCTTTTTTATTACTAAGTTAATATACTGTGTTGTGTTGTTTGTGTTGCGTTGTGATGTGTCATATCGTGTCGTGTTGTGTTATATGTAGTGCCGACGTAGGACAGTTTTTCCAATTTCATTGTACTACTGTACTATGTATGACTGTGCAATGACAAAGAATTATCTTATCTTATCTTAGTGTCGTTAAAAAGTTACGCTGAGCAGGAGAAGAATGTCTGAATAAATTGGCAAGTCACTCAGCTGTGAAGACATCGCAGTCTCAGCTAAAAATGCCAACCTGTTGGTGGCAATAGATGAAAAGTCAGAGCAATGTCGACTATCACTTGAAACCTCATGTTAAGCATTATTTCATAAAGATTATTCAACAGAGCTGGAGATCTTTGGGCGTATCTGTTATTCATAATTTCATGCCATTAATCATTGTCAATGCTCCGCCCTCATTTGGGTAATGCAAAATTCACATTCAAATGCCTTGTTTTCTTACATGCACATAAAATAAAAGCATATACTTGAACATTCTTTCAAACATCCGTGTTGGAATATGCCATGACAAATCTGTAATCTATGCATTCCACTGGTATTCCCATGCTGCTACCACCTGTTCATCCAAACTCTTAAGCGTGTTCCTAGCAGTTAGCGGCAGCTCATGGTAACAGAGGGAAGTCACCTCCTGTGGGTATTGATTTTTCTCTCTGTGAATGTTAAATGTTTATTAAAAGGCTTGAGCAGCGACAGAAAAGAAAGGCAGAATGGCCTGAGGTGATATCCTCTTCCCTCGCTGAGAACGCCTCCCCCTCCACTCTCTCCTCTTGAGCGAACACAGATTGACTTCAGGACAGCCCAGATCCGCCTTTTCCTATCTGTCTCCGGGGCACAGCCCACTTTCCTAACTGCCCCGATGTCCCTCTTCTCTCGTCCACGCACAGCCTTGATTGCCTTCTCACAGCCCAGTGCCTCTGAATGCCAGAACCGCGGGTAAGGAATCCAGCTAACAACACAGGCAGCAGGGAAGAATAGGGCCGACTGAGAGAGCTCCCGCTATAGTCATTGTCTGCCATCTGTGACTCGTTTTCTTTCAGCTGATAGAAGATGACTTCTTTTACTCTGGCTGAGTTCTCTTTCAGTCTTGCAGGTGAAAAATCAAAGAGGTAGGAGTGACAGCGAGAATGAAATCACTTGAAATAGACTTAAAAACTTTGCACTGTACACATTTAACACGTTTAATTTTTCTCTGTTATCCAAGCAGACAGGTTAGGGTCACAGATTTGATATCTATCTAATTGTGTTACCTATATTGTACTGAAAGGTTGCCTTTGAAAATCAATAAAACTTAAACCCCCCTCAACTTATTTTCAAAAAGAAACAAAAAAACATCCAAGTAGTACACATGTGACCTTAATTTCACCTTAAAGGGGTTAAACAAGATCAAAGCTGATTCTGATGTTAATATTTTAGTGACAGAGGAAAAGAAAAGTTGCACTTTGCTAGGAGCCAAAAGCCTTCCTGTCGGTTTTATTCACTGTAACATTACCTCCTGATGAGAATCGCAGCCACTGAGGGGATGATGGAATTAAGCAAACTGAATTTATGCACACTAACGCAGGAAATCCATAAGGCTGCATTTGTGCATAAGGAAGGCTGTAAGTGGATGAGTCAAGCAAACAGGAAGTCATGTAAACATGCAGATAATGTAAGTGTGTTTGGAAATTCACGTCTAACTTACGAAGCAGTTTTTTGTATTATAAATCACTCTGATGTTTTATACAGCTTCACGGGGATGAACATGACAAGCAGTGAAAAGACAAAACAAATCTCCCTGTCTGTCAGCTGCATGTGCGAGTGTAAGTATTTCCATTATTCCAGTATTATGTTCCATTATGAGATTAATTTGCGCCATCTGACATATTCCCATCCAGATGCTAATTGCCTCCAGGCAACAGATGAGGTGGCACACTGTGATTATAATCACAGATAAGTTGGAGATTTTCATATTTTGTAGACAGAGTCCCGCCAGCTTGACCTTTGAGTTGTTTTCATGGGACTTTCCTGCGTGTGATCAATACAGCAGCAGCCCTCCTGAGGATCAGGCCCAGTGCTCAGAATTTTTCATTTCTTTCACAGCCTCAGTTCTGCTGTTATTGTGCATCATTGCAGCGAAGATAACCTTACAGCCGAGTGCGTGTGTCTGAAAACTCTACGCTTTTTAATATTTTCTTTTTTTGGTTTGCAGACAAAAAATACATATCGATCACCTGGATCACCTGTTGAGAAAGAAAAAAGAAAGCAAGCAGAAGAAAACGAGAGTAATAAACAAGATCACAATGATCTAAGGGAATATGACAGTAAATACTAAATATTAAACATTATTGTGCAGCACGTGAGATCGACAGCGCACAGTGTGCTTTGAGGTAGGAGCCAAAAAGGGTGTAGTTTGTGTGTGTGATCACCCGTGTGTACACCTGTGAGCATGAACGCTTGTTTTAAAAAGGTTCCTTCATGTAACGATCTGCTAGAGGGTGTGGGGGCCACTGCCCCGACCTCCAGGGCATGAAGCAGGTATGGAGGAGATCAAAACTCCAGACATCCAGAGGCCCCAGAACACAAGAGACCAAGGAAGACCAACAGAGGGGCAGCCGCTACCACTATCCCAGAAAGAGCTGAGGAGAGTCCCAGATGAGGGGTCACTCAGCAGCCGCGAGCAGAAGCCAGGGGGTTGCAGTGGCGTGCCCGTGAGCTCCGCCGGCAGCCAGCTGTGCCTGAGTGACCGAGCCCCGGGCCGTGAGGCCGAGGCACCCCATCCCAAAAGTGGCCCGAGCGAGCCCCAGGCTCCAGGCCCCAATAAGCAGCCGCCAAGGAGTGAGCCGGTGGGTACCTGGGCGCCCACCCCGGACACAGAGAACCACCAACGCACCGATGTCTGAGGGCGTCCGCCACTGGCAGGGGAAGTGGTGGGGGAGATGGGCCTCAAACCTTGGAGGGCCTGAGATGTCCCCAAAGAGGTGGCGTCTGATACCCAACCTGACATATAGACACAGACAAACAGGCACACACAGATACAAACATCTATTCCCACCCTCATGCTCTCATATACAATTGCTCAACACTCACCCAACGTGGAGACAGACATAGAGAGACACTGTACACACAATCACACTCCCCAAGCGTACTCTAAGCCCCGAGTCTAGGTACCCTTGCCCTGGAGGGGAAACTGCACCCAGACTCAGGTGGTGTAACCCTTTCCCTGCGGTGGGGAGAAGCAGACCGCCCGACTCCGCAGCAGCAGGAGGCCCCATACACCAGACCCCAGTCGGACGGCCAACTCCTCCTCCTAGCCCGCCCGCTCCAGCAGGCCGCAGAGAACGGGGGTGTGGGAAGACTCCAAACCTCCTCCACCCGCTCATATGTACTGTTGATGTATGTGTGTTCTAAGGTGCATTTAAAACCCAGGAGGGCATGGAGCCACCTGCCAGAGCAGCAGGTAAGCGTATAGCCCTCCTGCTAGCCCTCAATGTCTACATGTATTTAAAATTGAGAGGTGGGCAACGACGCCAGGGGTGAGGTGTACACCCTGATGGTAGTTTGGAATCCGTGTAGCGTGCCCACCTCCAAGATCCTATATGTATGTGTAATGAGAGTGTGAGTAATGTGAATGTCTAAGTTGTGGGATAAAATTGAGGCAGAGGCAGCCAGAAGGGGACAGAGGGGGGGGATGTCTCCTCTGCACCCTGGTGACACACCCCTACCCCAAGGCCCTGCATGTGTGGGTGATTGTGGTGGAGCGGGAAGAGGGAGGCCGCTGGAGATGGGGAGGGAAGGAAGGGAGGGGCAAGTGACCCCTCCCTGGGGCCAGCTCCCCCGCTGACCCCAGTAGGCACCCCCATGCTGTGCAACCCGCCAGGGAAAGGGGGCCCAGGCCCATCCGGACCGGGGCCCAGTGCAGCAGCGCCGCCCGGCCCCACAGAGCCCGGGACAGTTCACCTGACCCCACCACAGAGAAAACTGCACCCACCCCATCATCCACTCATCTTCCAGACTACACAAGACAATAGACGCCCAGGCTGAGATCTTCCTCCACCTCTCCTGTATCTCCCCCTCCTGCAGAGAGAGTTCCTGAAGAGAGGAAAGCTCCTGCAAGATGTGACAACCTCCCCCACCAGTTGAAGAGCCCCCCAGGTGGCTCGATGCACCGGCGGCACCCTGCGCCAGGGCCGGGCCCCCATACACCCACCCGCCCACAACCTCGGCAACACACCAACCAGGACCCAAGCCCCTGAGGCCCGGCCAGGGCCCCAGCCCAGAGACGGAGCGCCCCCAGAACCTCACGCCCATCCCGGACCCACCCAGGGGCAGCCAGGCTACCAGGTCAGTAACCCACGTCCGTCAGCACAGACCCTCCCCTAGCCCCGCTGCACGCAGCCACGAGGAAACCGTCACCTAAGAGCCAACAGAGCCCCTAATTGGCCATGACCGCTACCCCGGGTTGAGCCCCCCAAGGAAGATGCTCCTGGGGAACCCCCCGACGCCCTAAGCCTGTCCCTACCCCCACACCAATCACAACAGTGAAGGTGGGACCAAACTATGGCCCCCCACCCCCACTAGGTGATGGAGCTGATCAAAGGAGCCCAGAGCAATTGATCTGATGTGGTGGCAGAGGCTGTATCAAGACTAATGTAATCTAATAGATAATTTCTATATTGGTTAGAATTAAGATTATTTTTATTTTTCCAGTTCATGAGGACTGTTTTCTTGGCTATGCATAGGGCAGTGAAAACCATATGGGCGATATTCTTTTCCGTAGTGACATTATCTAAGCTGCCCAACAAACACACTAAAGGAGAAGTTGGAATGTTACATTTCAGACACTTTGATAAGTCTTCACATATCTCGCGCCAAAACTTCTGAACTGGTGGACAGAACCAAAGAGCGTGGATATAATTGTCCGTGAATTGGTTTGGCAGTGTGAGCAGTTGTTGGTAGACGTAAAGCCCATCTTGAACATCCGATGACCTGTATAGTGCACTCTATGTAGTATTTTGTATTGAATTAATTGAAGACTGGGATTTCTAATTAGATGAAAGGTTTTTAAGCAAATCTGAGACCAGAAGTTTTGGTCTAAGTTAACTGATAAATCCGCTTCCCATTTTGCAATAGGAAGTGATATTGATTCATCTGTTTTAGAAAGCATTCTGTATATTTTGGATAGTAATTTGGGGGTTTTAAGAGTAAGAAATTGAACCACACTTGGTGGTGTTTGTAGTTCAACTTGACCCGGTTTAAATCTCTTTTTACTATGGATTTAATTTGTTGATATTCTAAAATCGTTTCTTGTTGATCCCATATTGTGTAACTAGTCTGTCAAATGAAATAAATTCTGTTCCTTCTAGTATATGTTCTAAATATTTGATTCCTTCACTACTCCAATCTGAAAAGTTTATCATATTATTGTTTTGTAATATGTCAGGGTTGTTCCAGATAGGTGTACGTTTGCATGGGATTAATGAAGACTCTGTCAACTTCAGAAACTCCCACCACGCTGTCAGAGAGGAGCTGATGTTGACGCTTTTGAAGCATTCATGTCGTTGGATGTTTGAGCTGATAAACGGTAGATCTGAAATCTCTAGATTATTGCAAAGTGCTTGTTCTACATCTAGCCAAGGTTCATCTAAGAGGGTATGTTTTTGCCATCCTGAGATAAACTGAAGCCTGTTGGCCAAGAAGTAGTGCTGAAAGTTAGGTAGTTCTAATCCTCCTTTATCCTTGGTCTTTTGTAGTGTTTTTAAGCTTATACGTGGGGGCTTATTTTTCCAAAGGAATTTGGACATATATGAATCTAGAGATCTGAACCAATCTTATGGGCGGTTTAGTTGGGATCATTGAGAATAAATAATTTATTTTTGGTAATACCATCATTTTTATAGCGGCAACCCTTCCCATGAGTGATATGGGTAGACATTTCCACCTAGCCAGATCACCTTCTACTTTCTTTAAAAGTGGGATATGGTTTAATTTAGTTAGATCTGCAAGCTTGGGAGAAACATTAATACCTAAATATTTTATATTTCCCGATTGCAGTGGAGTAGAAGAGGAATTATGGAAGGAGCAATTAATCGGAAGGACTGTAGATTTTGACCAGTTAATTGAGTAATCTGATATTCTTGCAAAAGAGTTTATCAGTTCAATCACCCCAGAGATATTGGTTTGTGAATTTTGGAGAAAGAGTAACACATCATCCGCATAAAGGCTGATTTTATGTTCCATGTTCTTGCATTTTATTAATTACTGAATTCTGTCTAATTGCTGCTGCTAGTGGTTCGATAAAAATTGCAAACAGTGAAGGGGAGAGTGGGCATCCCTGCCTGGTGCCCCTCAGGAGACAGAAGCTGGAGGATGTCTGGTCATTTGTTCTGACACAAGCTGTTGGGGAATTATATAATATTTTTAACCAGTTGATGAAAGAAGATCCAAAACCAAATTTGTGTAAAGTTGCAAATAGAAATTTCCAGTTAACTCTGTCAAACGCTTTTTCTGCATCTAGAGAAAATATTGTAGTTTCAAGGTTTTTACTGTATGAGTAGTCTATCAAATTAAGTAATCTACGTGTATTTGTTGATGAGTGCCTACCTTTTATGAAACCAGTTTGGTCAGGATGAATTAAGAGGGGGGTTATTTTCTCTAATCTCTTTGAGAGAGCTTTGCAGATTATTTTAAGGTCTACATTTATAAGGGATATTGGACGATAGCTTGAGGGATATACAGGGTCTTTGCCTGGTTTTAGCAGGAGATTAATGTTTGCAGAATTCATATTTGATGGAAGTCTGCCATTTTCTTTGATTTCCAACAACGTTCTGTAAAAACTGGTGTTAGAATCGTCCAGAATTCTTTGTAGAATTCTGCAGGAAAGCCGTCTGGACCTGGAGCCTTATTATTGGGCATATTTATCAGGGCTTCCTGGAGTTCACCTGGCGTCAGTGGCGAATCCAGTGCCATTGCTTGAGTGTCTAATAATTTTGGGAGAGTTATGTAGTCTAAAAACTGATCAATTTCCTTTTTAGATGGGTTTATTTGTGGTGAATACAACGTTTTATAGAAATCCCTGAAAATGTTGTTTATTTGTTTCGGTTCATATATTGTGTTCCCAGATGAATCTTGAACAGCACATATAGTTGTTTTTTCTTTATTTATTTTTAGCTGGTTTGCTAGAAATTGACCGGATTTATTACTATGTTCATAATTTTGTAAGCGTAGTCTTTGTACTAAGAATTTTGTTTTTTTATCAATTATCTCATTTAGGCCCAGTGCTCAGAATTTTTCATTTCTTTCACAGCCTCAGTTCTGCTATTATTGTGCATCATTGCAGCGAAGATAACCTTACAGCCGAGTGCGTGTGTCTGAAAACTCTACGCTTTTTAATATTTTCTTTTTTTGGTTTGGTGTTGCATCTAAACAATTTCATGGCTATGTGACTGCTCAGACCGGCTGGGCACCAACTAAGATCAGCTAATCGTTATAGAAGCCTTGATAAAAAAAAATAAAATGAAATGATTCCTAATGTCTGATCAATCTCCACAACACAGGTGAACGTCCTGGACAGGTTTAAGGTTGTTGTATAGTCACACATTTTCATGTGGAACCATCTATTTTTGAGGTTCAAACATATCATAATGACCAGCACAATCATCATGTTAGTCCTCCCCCCACTGCTGTGCTATAAGAATTCATTTTTTCAGACCTAGCAAGCAGCAACAATGGGGTACAGTATGTGTAAAGTATGTAGCTTCAACACAAAGTCTGACAATGAAATAGTCATTTTAACCCAAACCACAAGGTTTCCTAAACTGAATCATTTTATTTTTGTGCCGCATTGTGTTCTTTGCATTGGTGCCATAAACACACATCAAAATAATATATTTATGATCAACAGTAATGTTTTGAATGATAATTCTACAAGGAGAGAATAACTGAAAGAATCAAACATACTTAAGTTTGAATAACAAATTCTTTGGTGATTAGACGCCGGTGAAGCTACATAACAAAGTGGACTATATACGCAGGTGGTGGCTGAGATGAACCAGGTGGAGGCTCTGATGTCGGATGTCATGATGAGGGGGAGTTGGGGAGGTGGAGGTCACACAAATGAGAGTCTGAAAGGCAGAATGACAGAAGAGCAGAGATTTAAACCACACACACAAAACGGCTGATCGGCTTGCAGAAGGCAGGCACGGAAATGATAAGCATAGCCTTTTCCTGATGAGAAAATAGTTCAATGTGTTGATCTAAAGAGCAGTTATTTCACTTTTATTTTGAGAGAAGGAAAAGCACAATGTTGCTTCACAGCCCGAGGCTTTTAGCTGGTACTACAAGGTGGGATTTGGGGTTTGGGGGGAAATTTCTTCGCCATGGTGCACATAATGTGCTGCTGAGCGGGTTATAGTGGAAATAACAAGTGCTTCAAAATACCAAATAGTGATCTAACCAATCAATTTTCATAGAAAATACAGGTAACAGATGTCTATACGATCCCATTTAGCTAACTGTGAGAGGGTCTCTTGAGCCTGGTAGACACTGTGCAGTGTTGTTCCTAATATGAACTATAACTATAACCATAAAGGAATCATAGAACTGAAGTTGGATGCTGTAACAGCTTTACAACCAAAGATGGTGTAGCGTCAGTGTACACTGACTGCTGCTACGACCTACATTTATTAACTAATCAAAGGGAATGCAGCATAAACTGGAAGAGTGGTCAGCATGACATCAACACTAAATGATAAATAAATAAAACACATTCGAACAGACTAGATGGAGATAAAATGTGCAAAGGTGTATGTCTGTTGTCATGACAACACCAAGGAGGATGTAGCATGGAAAAAGTTATGGGGGAATAGCAGCTGTGTGTCCTAACCCAGGATCACAACTCAGCTGAACTGTGCTACGTAAAATTTATTAGATCCATGAAGGCTCACAATGAATGTATAAAACTGCTGAAATCCCACAGTGTGTGGGCGCCTTCAGCAGGGCAAGATTCCTGTGAAACCCTTTGGCTTTCTCTTTCAGACATTTATAAGACATGTAGCTTCTCAGTGCAGGGTACTGCCATTTCATTGCATAGGCCTTCGATACCTATATGATCTCAGTGCTGATTAAAGCCTTAAAGCCTCGTAACTTGTTGACCTTACTAGATCTGCAAGTAAGCCTACTTATGACAACCCACTCTCATTTTGGCACAAGATATTGCACGATTACTGCGGTAGCCTGGAACTATTCTCTAATTCCGATTCTTCCATCCACCAAAACAGTTTAGTTCATTAAGAATCCACCACAGCTTTTCTACCTCCCTAAACACGTCAATATGGAAATCAAAATAGTGAAAATGTGACTTTAATTGTAATTATTGCACATTGCCAAAAAGAAATAACGCCTCTGAAAGTCTAACATTTCTTACATAAGGTGAAAAGTAATAACCACTCCTACCAACGACTGCCCCAGTTTCTGTGTTGACTGAAAATGATGTTGGAATAAAGAATCATCCACGGAATCTTTATTCCATGGGTCAGCAAAACAAAGGCTTTTTTATATTTACTGAATGACTTTGGCTTTGGTCTATTTATCCACCCATCCATTTTCTTCTACTTATCTAATTCAGGATTGCAGGGGGACTGGTGCCTATACCAGCTGACATAAATGCAGGTTACACCCTGGATAGGTTGCCAAGAGCATTGCCTAACCTAACCCCACTAACTGCATGTTTTTGGACTGTGGTAAGAAGCCAAAGTACCCCGGAGGGAACTCAGACACAGGGAGAACATGGAAATTCCACACGGAAAGGCTCTGGCCAGATGGTGAAGTCAAAGTCAGGACCTTCTGACTGTGATGCAACATCGCTTACCTGGTCTTTGGTATTTCTACTATTTACTGAGTGAGTGCAAACCATTATCTCACCTTAAGCCACAACTCCAAAACCTGCATTTTATACAGTTTTGAAGGTTAAAAAAATGTTCTCGGCATTAATCAAGAAACAAGTGAGAGGTGTTTGTAGTTTACTCTCACTTGCATGAATATAATGAAATGCAGTGAACTGCTGTTCCCAATAAACATCGGTTTAAATCAGTTGAGAAAAAGAGGGAAAAAAACAGAACTTTTGGAGTCCAAAAGCACAGGATTAACATAAAGTTGTGATGGCAGAGAGAAAAGTACCGTCCCAGTATGAGAAATACTGGAAGCTCTGGCATCAGTGTTGCTGGAAAGTTTGAGCTTTCAAAGTCATTTCAGGAGGTTTCATCAGCGGCAGCCGGTGAGAACATTAATTGCCAATCAGTTGATCCTAGCAGTTTGCAGGGGTTAAGACCACCTCATCTACTTAATGTCATCCACTGCCTCTCCCTATTCACACTGATCGAATGTTGTTTAATTAGCAGCCAACTGTAGAGACTCAATGAACTATTAAATAACTTAATGATTTGGCACTTTCCCCCCAATAGCTTGGATCCAGTGAAGCGGCTCCCTGCTCATAATGTACAAATGAGTACTGACAGAGGTGTATCAGCTTTGTGCTCCTGTACTATACCAAACGCATTGTAATTTAGTTGCTGTGAACCACAGAGACTATGTGAGTACCCCAGAGATCATAAACACTGCAGAGAAGATTGTTATCCTAGATTTGCTCTTTAAGGGGCTTTGAAAACACAAATAAGTCATTTAGTTCTTTGGTGGTAACTCCATCCCTTGAGCCTGTAACACTGAGCCTTTTAAATTCACCTGCACTGCCATCTCCCCGAGAGGTACTGCATCACCTAAGTGAACGGGAGCATTTCAAGCTTTATGGATTGGTTATGAGATGGCTGCCATTGAGCCCACTGTGTCAACACGTACAGAGCAGGATTTGCAGGGCTGTTTCCGAGCTACCGCTTTTTCTTACAGCTTAAGTGTTAAACTGAAAGTTGTGGATTATTAAAGGCAGCTAAAAGGCAGCTGTAGTAAGTCTGCGCCACTGGAGAGACGTCAACCCAATCTACACACTGGCCGAAGGCAGCTTTCATCTTACTAAAGATTCTTTTTAGCGCTTATCAGCCTGGAACCTAGACAGCTCGCACTGTACGGTATACAGCTCACCCACGATCCTTCCTGCATCACCACTCAATGCAAATGCACGAACATCTCTCCATAAATCATTTAAACACCTCTCTGATCTGAGCAAGAGCCAAAGGAGAATGTACAATGTATACAACTGGTCAGTTTGCAATATTATAAAGCTGTTCTTTTTTTTGTTTTTTTTGAAAAAGCACATTAATAATATCCTCAGTGAGAAGGGAGTGTTTGCAATACTTTACTGTTGGGAGTTTGAGTTTTTGCTGAATACCACCCTTTTTAATCTGAAGCATGACCTCATTTAAACTATACTGTCAAAGCTTTCTTATTACTTGCTCTCTGAATTTGAATCTCACAGGCAGTAAAAGCAATGTGTTGGCTTTAAAAAATAAGTGACTTCTGAAAGCACAGTGCTTAGAGTGCTTTATATATGATTGGGCTCCTTGCTCCTTTAAGGTCAAGTCTGAACCCCAACTCGCTTTTCTTCTCTTTTATAATCAGTTCTCTCCAGAAACTGCAAAGATATTTTCTAGATCTCTGCAGTGGAAGTCCTGTCATGTCAGGATGCTTGGTGTCCACTGAATAAATCTTCCAGCCAAATTGGTTGTCTTCACTTGCCTTTGTACAAAGTTAAAGCTGCTGATTTTGGCTTGTCCAGACATGCCTGTCCTGAAGTCCACGCACAGAGATGGTGAGTCATCGATCGCCAGCCCTTTCTTTCATTCCGTGCCACAGAATGACCATCCATCCATCCATCCATCCATCCATCCATCCATCCATCCATCCATCCATCCATCCTCTTTGCAGCACAGAAAAGTTATCTGTTCATCCTTGGCATGCTTCAGCATGACCGCCCATCCATCTTTAGCCACATTTAACAAACTGTCAGCATAAAAGCAACGTACACTTGGAAAAAGCAAAGAAATCCGCAGTTTTGGAAATGTTACTAATTCAGTCCCATGTATTTCAAAAGATAGTGATACTAAGCTACTGCAAGTTCTTCAAAGAAAATTTAAGAGTGGAAAGAACTCTTCAGAGCACAGTGTGGGAAATATAAGAAATGATTCTGTTGGAAATTTAGGGGTCTAATGCTTGATGTGCAGCGTACTGCATATCCAAAGCACATAATTCAGCAGTGAGGGACTGAAGATATGCTGAATGAGATTTCAGATGTACAGTCTTAAGTGGGAGGTAATTGCTGTGTGAAAAGTCCAGAACTGCCAGTGCACTTTGCATCTACAGGTGTATGTAAATATTTGTGTTTGTCTATATCATTAGCATTTATGTATGCTTGTGTTTAAAATGCACAGCGGTGCATCCTCCTGGAACTACCGCATGCAACACCTGTGTTGTTCCCCCCCCCCTCCATGCTCACCTCTGAAATAACAGACTTTGCATCTGCAGGCAATGAAGAGGTTTGCACGTGTAGTTATTAATGCTGCAGCAGAAACTACAAAAGCAAAGTTCACTTTTATCAAGGCTCTGATATTACTCCTCCATGCTACACATCTACAGTACAGTCTCTTATTGTTATCTGATTACTAAAATAAGCTGAATAGCTTCTATTGAGTAAAAGTCAATATTTAAGTTATATTAAAAAAATCTTCAAATTCATTACAGGAAGGATAGAAAAATACATATCATTATCACGATGCTGGGATTTGTAGTTTTAAGTGAAATGTCCAGTAACTACTGGGCTGTATCTACTGGACTAATGCCTGTCTTTAACTGTAATCACTTTTCATTCAGCATCATCACTTTTCCCCTTTAGCTTCAGCATTTCTTGGTCTTTACAGCTAATTAGCAAATGTTAACATGGTGATGAACTAAAACTGCTAAATGCCACCATGTCAGGATTGTCATAGTGAGCATATTGCATGCTAATGTAAGAACTGAGCTCTATAGCAATGGTTACACAACTGCATTAGCATGGCAATAGTCACGCTGTTCTGTCTGGATCTTGTAAAAGAATTTTACCCAGAGACCAATGTTTTCATATTTTCACATCCTGTATTGAAATGTATAAAACCATCCAAGTCTGGGTGGTATGATTAAGCCATCATATCATGGTTATGGAATGTGGCCGGAACTTCATGGAATATTGCTTTCAGGAACTTTTGGCCTTCCATTTGACAGGAACAGTGAAATATAGGAGTGGAGTGACATTTGACTTATAAATCTATAAAATGTAAAGTTTGTGATTGGCACGGTTAAAAGTTTGGTTCATGGTCACCAACACCGTCAACAGCCTCTTCTATTTCCCAGTAGTGAAGTATTTGAACTAGGTCAGTCATGGTGTGCAGAGAGGGCACAGAATGACCATACAGCTTGATGAAAACACTTGAAATCAGCCCAGAGGGCAGCAGGTTTGTTGAAGAGAAAAGAACCATCAGGTGCCTTTATTGAGGATTTATCCTACGGTTTTGTTTACTAGCTTGCAGAGAACAAGGCTTAGAGCCAATAACATGCAGTTTTGAAAAGTGAACAAATTGCTTCAAGGAAGAAAAGCAACTTCATCTCTGTCCTAAATTACTGAAATGTGTCTCCTTTTGTACACTCTCAATTTTTGTGTCATCTTCACTTTGATTGCTTCTTTTTGCAGTCAAAGCTGCCAGTGTGCTAGACAGGGATAGACAAGACCTTTTGCCTCCGAATGACACAAGCGCAGGTACAAGTAATTTTAAAAAAACCCTGGTTCTTCAGCACATAAAAATTTAGGATTACCAAAGCAGCATTTTCTCCCTGACATTGTTCCCTAAAGATGTCCTGGTAGTGCCTGCGCACCCTCCCTCATCATCCTCTTCCCCCTGACTCCCGGCCTTTTGCTATTGTAATGCAGAGAGAGAGTAAAAGCGATTGAAAGCCTTGTTTTCAGCAGCTGCTGTGTGTGTCTCTGTTGAGCTTTTCCTAATTACCTCCCAAAGGAGCCTTACTGCTGTCAGACAGAGAGAGAGGAGGGTGAGAGGAAGCCAGTTAGATGTGGGGTGACGATATAGGGGATAGGATGGGAAGAAAGACAGAATGTCGACAGCAACAGGAAGACAGCAATACACAGTGAAAACAGAGCGAGTGAAAGGAAACAAGTAGAAGGAAAAAGAAAAAGCTTGCATGCAGTCCTCCATTTAGCCTCGCACTTGCATGCTGACTGTCACTTCGGCTCTGGAGAACAGGTAGGAAGCCTGCATCTCCAGTACAGGGTACAATGGCACACTCTGTCTGATAAGACTGTAACCCTCCATGTGGATACATATACTGATCAGAACATACCACCTTCCTAATATTCTGTTGGTCCTAATGCTGCCAAATGAGCCCTGACCAATGCCACAGACCTTTGATTGGGCTGGGAATTTGGCAGGCAGGTCAACACCTCAAAATCATTGTTGTGCTCCTCTTTAAACCACTCCCAAACCATTTTTGTGGTAGGGAACAGTATCCTGCTGAAAGAGGCCACAGTCATCAGGGAATACTGTTTCCATGGACTGCAACAGTCCTTAGGTAGGTGGTATGTGTCAAAGTGACATCCTCTTGGATGGCAGGATCCAAGGTTTCCCAGGAGAACAGTGCCCTAAGCATCACACTGCCTCTGCCAGCTTGGCTTCTTCCCATAGTGCATCCTGGTGCCAGGTGTTCACCAGGTAAGCGACTCACACACATGGGCATCTGTGTAATGTAAAAGAAAACAAGATTCAAGCCAGGCTACCTTCTGCCATTGTCTCCAGTTCTGATCCTCACCATTATTAGCATTTTTCCTGGTGGACAGAGGTCAGCATGGGCACCCTGATTGATGTGTAGACTATAAGACATGTGATGCACTGTGTATTCTGACACCTATAGATTATATTTACCTTTAACTTTTTTGGCAATTTGGCTACAGTAGCTCATCTGTTGGATCGGCCAACATGGGCTAGTCTTTGCTCCATCATGTGCATCATTGAGCCTTGGCCGCTCAGGACTCTGTCACTGTTTCACCACTGTACCTTCCATGGACCATTTTTGATAGATACCGACCTCAGACTGTGAACTCCCTACAAGAGCTGCAGTTTTGTAGATGCCATCAGAATAGATGCTTTGAGGACAAAATCCCTAATATATCCACCCACTAACAGGCGCCATGATGAAGAGATAACCAGTGTTATTCACTTCACCTGTCAATGCTCGTAATGTTATGTAACTGGTAAATATAGCTTTATATAGCTTTACGGTCTGGTCTGACTTATCCACAGGCTAAAAAATATTTGCTTCCAAAAATAGCAAGTACAGTTAAATGACAAATTGAATTTCAAAAGACTGAGGTTAGTGGTTTTCTCATAAATGTATACCTTGTTACTAGTGACCCAGAACACCCTTACACGACTCAACAACCTTGGCATTCCTCAAGCTATCTGTGTGTAGCATTGAAATAATGTTAAAATGCCAAAAATTGTGTGATTATGAACCTCTAGCTCGAAGGACAAACAGGAAACAAAACTGTGTGCTATGATCAGTCAAGATACTTACAGCTAGCAGTGCCGAATCAGGTCAGGCTGATGTAAACACTTTACTTTTTTGTTTGAATCTGCAATGCATGTCATCAAAAATAATTACAAGGTATAACACAGACATAGGTTAATATCTAATCTTTTTAAAAAGTAAATTCTAAAGAGCAAACACATGGCAAATCCTGATAATGACAGTAACAGGATGTTTTTCAAACCACATTTAATCTTTCAGTTGGAATTTAGTGTCACATATGTGATTAAGACCTTTGAAGCTGACATAAACCTTTGGTTGGATATAAAACAAACATAAAAGAACATAATTGCAAGTTCAATAGGTTGTTTAATTTGACCTAGCAATCATAATGGTCAGTCTGTGACAGTGGTACAACAGTGAAAACAGTTTGTGTGCCACGAGTGTTAATGAGCTGAAACATGTTTCCTCTGATGAGAATTCTCCGGGCTATTTTGTCCCATTTATTCTTTCATTTATTCACCCAAAACCAAGTTACTGGAGTAAGCAGTTCAACAACATAGTTCTCTTTTCTTAACGGAATTGAGGCTACTGATGAAAAGCTTTAGTTTTAAGGTTTATAGTGATACAGATTTAATTTCTTTCTTCTTTCAATGTCATTGGAGCAACTCCAATATTAATAGTAATAGTAATAGTAATATTAACCCATAAGAGCCCAGACCCATTTTTACTGTCAGGAAAACTATGGCAGAGTCAGTGTTGAAACTTTAACAGGAACTTTCCTCAAAAACTTTCCTTCAACATTTCAAAATTTCACAAGTAGATCTTCCTCCCTGAGATTCTCACACACCGCTGCACACTGTGGGCTCATAAAGGCATTCAGTTCATGCTCTCTTTCTCTCTCTCTCTCTCTTTTCTAAATCAGGGGATAGTCTAATTGACAGTAACCTGTAAATATTGCTCCAGAGGGCCGTATTAAAACTTATTTCCCTTGTGGTAATGTTATGGCTGTGAAAGTAAAGAGCTATTACTGAATTATATTTGAGAAACTAAAAAGTTACAAAAGATTTTTGGTGACCAGAACCAAGAGACTTTCCTGTTAAATTGCATTTATTTACCTAATTGCCCTCAGTGTTATCTAGCTTAATGTTAGTGTTCTGAAATGCTTCAGGTTCATAAGTATTTGGACACTGTCACAATTTTTCAAATTTTGCACTGTCACAGCAGAGGGATTAAAGAAAATCTTATATTAATGGAATTGGAATGACAGACACTTTTATAGATGGGCGCTCATTTTCAGAGGCTAAGAAATAATGGCAGAATTTAAAAGTATTCTCATGCCCATGTGAGATCGAGGCTATACAGACTAGACAGAAAACTTTCTTTGGAAAGATGAAACCAAAACTCAGAATCATGGGAAGTACAGATGAGAAAAAAGTCAGCTCATGATTCCTGCCAAGGTACAACACCTTCTAACTACCAATTACCTGCCTCTCCACAACATGTATGCTCCTCTTAATCATCATAGCAACTAAGCTGAGTATTAGGCCCATGAATGCTGCTCAGAACAGCATTAGAAACAACACCAGAGGGCCAAAACACCAGGTACTGGATAATAGAGCTGAAGACCAAGACTATAAGACCAGGAAGGCCAACCTGAGCACTGCTTGGATTGACTGCTAGAAAGCTCCACACATGGATACTGGAGCACTTGGAGCACTGGACACTATACAAGGCAAAAAGTGCACTGATAAACTTCATCAAGGGGACTATGGAAGACAGCACTCAAGTGCTCTCCCCCCGCTTCAGGACATCTACACCAGGAGATGCCGGACTAGAGCAACGCAGATACTGAAGGACCCGTCCCATCCTGGCAACAAACTGTTCCAACTTCTACAATCTGGTAGAAGGTTCTGCATCATCCGGGCAAGGACAGAGAGACTCAAGAGGAGCTTCTATCCTCAAGCCATACGGGCCCTAAACCAACCCCCCCCCACACACACACACACACCGCCTCTCACATCATCTATAATTGACTGAGACTCTCCTCCAGACACTCAATTCCTTTAACTTTAAATATGTTTATATTGTCCATTCTGTAAAATAGTCAGATGTCTATTCATGTCTATTCATATTAATGTACAGAATTCACCTGCTTGCTGCTACTACAGCACATTCACATATATATTTATAATGTTATTCCTCTACCCCCCCCTTTTTTTGCACATGTCGAGGAGCGTGTCAGGATACATTTCACTGTGTGTTATACTTGTATAACTATGCATGTGACAAATAAAGAACCTTGAACCTTGAACCTTGCAGACTATATCACAGTATATTCTGCACCATCATCTGCAGAGTAGACAAATGCGATGCATTGCTGTTGTTCAGCATAGCCTTCAGCTCCCTCAGCAAGCAAAAAGAACAGATATGGAAACCGATTCAGCTGTGAGGTAACCATCATCCATCTGCTGTACACAGATAACATCAAACTACCCCAGGAAGGAGAAAGACGTTGACTCACTGATTCACCTGACCAGGACCTACAGCATTGACACCTGGGTGTCACTGAGACTGGATAGGTATGGTTGAGTGGTGGCAAAAAGAGGGAAGGTGGTCTAAATTGAATGAGTGGATTTGCCAGAAGACAGAATAGTAGACAAACAGGACAGTCACAAGTATTTTGGTATTTCTCCATGTACAGATATCTCAGCAATATAAGACAGGTGCTGAGAAGCCAGCTCATTGGTCGGAATATAAGAGGAGATACAAGAGGAGATGCCAGTAATGTCAAGCTGTAAATACTCCTCACAGCGCAAGGAGGTTTCCACCCAAGGTCAAGCACTCTTAGGCTCCAGGCTTGAGAAGTACAATGGGCTGAATGAACAACTGGAGCAGATGTGGAGCGTAAAGTTCAACATGGTCTGCACCTTAGGAGCATTCCAACAGAGGCATCTGTTCAGAAGAATGCTGTCCTGAAAACAGTTAAAAGCTGAGCATACTCTATTTCTGCATAGCTACAGTAATATATACTCTAGATATACATGTGTGTGTGTGAACATGAACAAGAACATGTTCCTATTGCTAACATAGGAACATGTTCTTATACACTCAGTACATATTGAAAACATAGCTTACAGCCAGAGCCTGCAGCTTGCTGCCTTGTGTATGATAATAATGACCTTGCACGCAGTAGTAATAGCTCTTGTAAGCTTCCCCGAGGATAAGTGTTGTCAGTAAGTGCAGGTACTTTGTTGTCATATAAACATGCACATATACAGGAATGAGAGTGGATGCATATCGGAGCTTCAAAAGAAAAGAAGGTAAGAAGGAAAACGGAGAGAAAAGACCAAACTTTTTTGACCTTATTACTGCTTATATTTTTATCTTCTTTGTACCAGTGAGCAGTCGCACTGTGGCGATATGTTAACTTGTCATAGGAGGAAAAGGAAAAGTGTAATTAATATTAACAGAGTAGATTTAAATTTACTGGAGAAATATATCTGAATTATCATTTACATATTCTATATTTACATCACAATTGCAGGAAACTTGCACATCCATCCCTCTCTGGCCTCTTCTCTGAGTCTTTAAGTTTCTTGAAGAATATCTAAAACACTCCCAGGAAGTGAACTTAGATTGAGATAAATTGCTAGGGTTTAATATTATTTAGTTTAATATACAGAAATACCTTAATTTGCCCAAAAAATTCTGTTTCCAAATAGGGAATGCTCTAATACATAACTCAACCTATCGTAGGGATTTTTCGGAAGTGTTGGCCAGCTGCAGAAAATACACAGGTTTTTGTTTGGAGAAACCTGAGGTGCAAATTTACTTATGGAAATGAAATGGGAGTGGGTTGTGGTATTTATTTCATAATTTATCAAGCATGGGGCATTACCTTGGTGGCATATCATTTTCCGTTTTCCTGGTGCCTCCCTCCTCTCGACAGGAGGTATTTGTAAATGTGTGCTGACAGCAGAGGTTACCTTGAGCAGGCCGCTGGACCTGGGGGCTGTATGTCTTCATTTACCCCAGTATCTGCAGATGCCAGGGAAAGAGAAAGTTATTTTCTGTGCCTGGCCCGCAGGGAAAACTGAGGCTAACGATCTTGGCCATGTTGATTGTTACCTTGCTCCTAGAATAGCAGCTTGCTTTTAGGAGCAAGCGCCAGGGAATGCAAGCAGGAAGGATGGGATGGGATATGTGGGTTGTGTGCATGTGTGCAAATATGGCAAAGGCCGAGACAACTGTTGGAGGTAGACATGCCGGGGTCACTAGCTGCACTCATACACGCACAAACACACTCGTGAACCCACCTTCCAAGAGTCAGCTGTGTAGTGTGATTACACTGAACCTTTGTTTCCTCCTATTAATTGCCTGAGCTTTTCAGGTCAAACATGATGCAAACACCTACTATGAAGTAACTATGCAGTGCCCTGTCATACGAGAACAAAGTTTAGTAGGGCACTAGCTAGGCTAGCTACACAGCACAACTTCATGGAATAAGCAAAGAAAAACCTTGTCAACAATCACAAATCATTTTTTCTAGGCTGCTGACAGTTAACATAGTCTATAAGACATTAAGGTCTCACTTCATTCTTTTTGCAAAATAAGATGCTCAGGCATTTAGGGGCATGTCTCTTACAGTATCTCTTTCTATCTCTTTGCGGTAGTAACATTCTATGAGTCTGCATGAGGGGCAACATAGAAGCTTGAGTTGATGTCGATTTAAACCGCAAATTATGTGACTATGTGAACTCTCTGTGTTAGAAGCACATCAACTACACATGACAGCAGTTTTTTCTTTTAAACTTTTGAGTTTCACACACAAATGAGTTCTTGTTCTTACCTTTAAGAAACATTATGTTAAAGAGATTATACAGAAATGCAATGACTGTTATGTTATGTTAATACTTGCAAAAGTAACTTTAGATAGATAGATAGATGGATAGATAGATAGATAGATAGATAGATAGATAGATGATAGATAGATAGATAGATAGATAGATAGATAGATAGATAGATAGATAGATAGATAGATAGATAGATAGATAGATAGATAGATAGATAGATAGATAGATAGATAGATAGATAGAATTAAATCAGTTCCTCAAACATGGAAATCTTTGACATTGTTCCTTGTTTGATGGTGACATCCTTATCTTTTTTAAACAGAGCTTTGCCCTCTAGCTCTTTCTTTTTCATCATAATGGAACAGATAAAGAGCGCAGTGGACAGTAGGGAGCAGTAGCCTCAGCCACTCAGCCAAAATGAAGCTTTATTACAGTTAAATACAGGCTGACACTGTCTGCTAATCCTGAGGCGGCCATTATGAAGAAAACTAAGAGGCACATCAGTAATCAGGGCCAAATTCATTGTCTTCTCTCAGGCTGAAAAGCACCTCTAAATAGCACTACAAGAATCACTGTTGATGATCCCCCCCAATATTTAGCAACACATACAGCCTAGCCTTTTTAATTAAAGCTTGACATTGTATAACATTGATAATCTCAGCTGAGCACCTTAAAAAGAGTAAATGATGGTGACTCAATCCAAAAGCATTTTGTTTAGATCTGTTTGGTATTATCTAAAATGCTATATTGGTAATTTGTTCCACATCCATACCTTTGGATGGACTCAAAGTGCTCAGTGTGCAGTTTTAATTGTCCCCACATGGGTTGCTCATTGACCTCACTGATTACCTTTCAGCTGAGTGGAAGCAAGCTCCTCGATACAGATTCTACAAGTCTGATTAAAGTCTTCCCTGAAATATTTGAGGGCATTTTAATGCCAATCACATATGGGTATAAAGGTTAGGTGTCCACATGCTTTCTCAATGTAATTCAGAAAAATAGGTAAATAAGCAAATGTGAAATCTCTGCAAAAATGGACAGTCTTTATCTGATAAAGTACCAGGTACGCATTTATTGAATTACAAAAATGTCTAAAAATGCCAAGGGGATAAGCACAAAGTTATATCATTATGGGTCCAAAGCACAAACGCACACTAAGCTTGAAAGCATACATACATCCAAATCAACCCTGATGCACTGCTCTGAGTGTACTTAATGTATTGAATTAAGTTTAGTTTTAATTTGCATCCTAATTTGACCCAGCCACCTCTGACTAAAGCTCATGGTGCTTTTATTGCTCGTCACTTTGTAATCAGACAGTTATTCATGAGGATTCTGAATACCAATAGTCTCCTAAAGCTGCAGAGAGGTGGGAAAATATCAGATATTCTATTATTTAGAGGCTCAGAGTATAAGGGGTTTTTAATAATTCCACTTATTTTTTGTGAAACTGCCACTAAAATAAAAGATTTTAAAAATACAAAACATAATGACAAGATAAGCGGTTAAAAGAACATGAAAAGCATAATGTCAAGATTTGTATTTTCTGAGCAGCACATACTATCACCACCAAGAGTCATTTCTATCAAAAGTTTCCCTGTTGTGTACTTTTATTCAGCTTCAACTTACACTGACCTACATTCCCCAGAATGCCTCGTGCCAAACCCCAGAGAGTGTGCCTGAATGACGGTTTTTATGTAAGTGAAGGATGTACCAGTTCTGCTGGAGTTTTTCCAGGTGAAAAAAGAACATTTCCACTTAAAATGGAGCTTTGACTCTGCTGCACAGTTTACTATTTTGCCATTTATTAGCGTAAATGTGCAAATATCAATGTGACCTGTGTGTGTGTATTGTCAATCTTGCAATATATCTTTAATAGATGGAAATGTTCACTGATTAATCCACACTGGAAATGTACCGTGTAACTTTGATTTGAGATCTGGATAACATGTTTCCATAAATTTTTCTATAAATGTTAATGGTTTCCTTCTGACTTTTATGTTACTGCTAACAGATGAAAACATAATATTTATGTTCCCCTCATATAAAAAGTTGATTTGTAATTACTTTTAGAATCAGTCAAATGATCAGCTTAATAGAAATGGACCATAAAGCAAACTTTAAATAATTTACAATGACATAATACAATATAGTGCATTATTATTAGAAGGCATAACATGCAGTTTAATTATGCAGATGACACCCAGCTTTATCTGTCTATGAAGCCAAAGACACACACGGATTAGTTAAACTGTAGGAATGTTTTAAAAGCATAAAGACCAGGATGATCTTGAGGTGATAGTACTTGGCCCATGGTGTCTAACCAGATACTTAATTTGGATGGCATTACCTTGGCCTGTAGGATATGCTGTCAGGATATGCCAGGATATGTCCTTCACCCTAATAGAACACTTTGCTCTCAGACTGTCTTACTTGTGGTTCCTAGAGGTTTTTAAAGTTTAAAGAGTAAAATATAAAGCACTTTCAAGTGACTGTTGAGGTGATTTGAGATGAGGAGATTTATTCAACATGTAGATGAACCCGGACATCTGTGACTGAGACACTCTAAAGTCAACCCATATGGAAAAGAAATAGTAAAAACTTATAAAAGACTTGCATAAGATGCGGCCTACTTCATATAGTGAATCGTATAAGGCTTATATGATTTACTCATGAAAGTGGCCACTTTCTCATTACTTTCATATATTGTTTTAGGAAGTATCCAAAACATACAAGTTTCATTTATATAATTTTTCAAGGGATCTTATATCTGTTTTCAGTCTTGTATGCTTTTCATACAAGTTTCACACAAGACAGATACAAACTTTATAAGATTTATATATATCTTTTCCATATGGGAATGTTTCATTTATTTACTCCCGCTAAGATAACCTCCATGTCTTCATTGGTTTCTTCCTCCTGCTTGACAAAACACCACACAAGACATTACCTGTGTTCAAAACTGAAGGGCTGCTGTGAGAATTGGATTTAGTTTTTTAGATTTATTTTTCTATCTGAACAAGCTATTAGTGTTTTACTGGTCCAGTTTTTGACAATGGCAAATTGTGACTTTATTTTCAACAATGATAAAAAAAAAACTGCTTCCATTCATCATTTCCTGGTCAGTTGTGTATGAATAAAATTTCAGAGTGTCTTATTGTAATGCTGGCTGCAGAAACTTCACAGCTGAAAGATTCCCTGCAGGAAGATGCGAGTATTTTTATTTTCACACAATTTCCTTGCCATCATTTCCACTTCCTCAGCTTCACGCAAAGCTTTATCTGTTCTAAGCTTTGAGGAAAAATAACATCTGGCGCCATGAAAATATCCATAAGTTGTGGATAACATATCAATAACTCTTGGATTTGTGCTTTTGATTTCTGAGTGCTGTTTCAAGCTTTTTCAATATATTTCTGTTATATGAGGGCGGGCATCCAGTAGCATGATAACTCACTCTGCTTGAATTACAGTCCACATCCTCCTCTGGCATTACTGCCAGACTGGCAAACCCAAAGGACGGCCACTTCTGCTGGCCAGCGATGGCTACACGCTAAGACCCTGTCCATCTCCCTTGGCGTTTTTTGTTATTTTGTCCTCTTTCTCTCTCCATGCCTCACTCTCTGGTTCCCCATGGGTCCCCTAGGCAGCGGCAGGTGCACTTGGGGGACTATGGAAGGTCTTTGCCAGGAGCTTGAATGAAGCCTTTATAGGCTGGCTTTCAATGTCTCTCCTGTTCCCCAGTTCTATCTTAGGAAAACCACTATCATCTCTGTTATGATTTACAGCCTTCCGATTGTGGCTTTTCCTGCCAGAGAAGAGGGGCTTATAAAGACCTCCCGGGGGGGTGTGATGCTCCATTTCAATCAGGCTCATGAATCAGCCCCCCACATCCACACACCATCACCACAGAGACAGAAACTGCATGTAACTTCAAGGCAGCCAGGCTACAGTGACAGCGAACAAGACAGACAGAGGAGTCTGACACCACAGCTTTCAGTGGAATTACTGCAGAATTAAGCTGGTGAACTGAGAGGAAGGAAAAATGAGTCAGCACAGCCTGTCTTTGTCACTAGTCTAGCCTAACACTGTGGCCGCTATAAACCCAGAGAGAGAGAGTTAGCTCTCTAAAAATCTGCAGCATTTTTATCAAAACAAACATGTTATACAACTATGAGCGATTGCTATGCAACAGTGATCCAACCTATTTTCAGCTCGCGGAAGCTCTTACATTTGCTCTTCTAAACATTCAATGCCTTTATTGGCAAGCAGTCATCTGGTACACAGGGTGCAATGCATTCAACATATTCAGGACTTCTGAAAGTACACAAACTAATTAATACTACAGTTCATTGCTCCTCTTTCCTGCAAAAAGGGTAGGAAAAAGATGTGCACGTCGGGTGCTCCATAGGCCTGAACCATAGTTTCTTCTGGCTGTGCCGTGCCTAGGGTTAGGGTTAGATGGGATTTGGAGCCTTTTCATATCAAAGAAAGAGCTCAACTGTGTTACTTTCACAACTTAATTAGAAAACTTCCTTCACGGTTTCCCTTGTGTCTGTATGTATTGACTTCAACACAGCTGGCCTCATTTGTGTAATTGCCGCTTACTGAATCCTTTGTCCTCAGGGTTATGATGACACAAATTGATTATTGACTACTAGCAAGTCATTGGACTTGGCTGTAACAGAACACCATTAAAGTTCCCAAAAACAATGGCGCAAATGAAATGGAAAGCATATTAGCAATATCCTTGTGATGAACTCCAGTGATGCTGCTGCTGCTGTATGATTTATTCTAAGGCCTGGTTCCACTTTATGGTCACAGAGGTCAGTGAGGTGTACTGATGCATGTCAGTGTTTTGCCCTCGTGACTTCCAGGTCAGCTACATCATTAAGAATCTACAGTAAATCACTTGTACAAAGTTATTATTCAAGGAAAATGAAAAACAGCTGGTTTGTTTGTGTTTCTTTTGGTTTTTATTGCCATATTTGTCATAAAAGAATCTTTAGTGTGCCACTGTTATTAGTGAGATTGTACCGTTGACTACTCAAATTAACTGTGATGTGGTTTTTATGACTACAAACAATGTTTAAAGGCCGCTGTCTGAATCTAATGAAAGCTTGGGTGGTAATTAGCCTAACTGACATACTGTATAGTTTTATGAATTTTACTTTTAAAATCCCATCCAACACAGTATATAGCGTATTTGCATGTGCAAGCTTTTCTGGAAGTGTTCCTGAGTCCATGCCGTGATTTCCATGACAGAATCATGCCTCATAGCCTGAAGATCACGAGCATCCAATACTGATTGTTGCACGTCCCTAACTGTCACAGAACTTTCTCTAGATTCTCAGCATCATTATGTCAAGTAGATGATTAGATGTTTAAAGTCTTTTTTCTTCTTTTTTTTTTGCAGATTGGTGAACCTCTGCCCATCTTTACTTCCGAGAAACTCTGCCTCTCTAAGAAGATCTTGTGTATATGAAATTTCTCAATTTCAGCATTTGACATAACGTCTAATTGCAGGGGTCTCGAACTCCAGTCCTCAAGGGCCGGTGTCCTGAAACTTTTCCATGTGTCCCTGTTGCAACACACCTGAATACAATTAGTAGGTCATTAGCAAGACTCTATAGAACCTGACTGCATGCTGAGGTGGCAATTCAGCCATTTGATTCTTATTACAGCAGCTCATGAGTGAATGAACATGGTGCAATAAAAATACTTTTAGAAGTACATTTTTCCAAACACTTACATTTACTTAAATTTACTTGAGTAAGGTTAGGGGTTGCCACTTCAACATGCAGTCAGGTTCTATACTCTTGCTAATGACCTACTAATTTTACTCAGGTGTGTTGCAACAGGTACACATGGAAAAGTTTCAGGACACTGGCCTTCGAGGACTGGAGTTCGAGACCCCTGTTCTATTGTGAATAAAATGTAGGGTTATGAGAAGTCATTATATGCTGTTGGATGGAGCTGTAGAAGTAAAAACTATCCAATATGTCCTTTGGGCAAATTACCTCCCAGGTTCTTGTTATATTCGAACTGTGGCCTTTAAACATTGAATGTATTCATAAACACCGTAATTAAATTCTTTTTTATTTTGATCACACCCTCATTTCAATCTACTTAAATAGTTTTTGAAGCTAAAAATAACCAGTTAGAGTGAAAATGTCTCAGTTATACTATGCTTCATGAGCCATAATTAAAAGTGTAAGGACAATTCAGTATGGTATCATTCAGGCTTGATTAACCAGTATCAGGATATTTTATCACTGAACACAATGCAGACAGAGAGAAATGTCACTCTACCCTAGTCAGCACTGCCTGAAACATTATGTAAGTTTTTCTGCCAAATAGGAAATCTGCCAGCGGCATAACACACCTAGCTTCAAATTTAGGTATGTATGCTATCAGTGTGATAAAATCAGTAGTAGTAGTACTGACAGCACCTGATGTAACATCTGTTATCAGCTAAAACTTATTCCACTCACACTAGCCTCAACCTAGTCCTTATTAGAGAACATAATACGTTTTTATACAGAGAAACGTGTGCCTATACTCTATGAACCAATGGCTGTGCCACTGTAAAATATTCTGTGTCAGCACATTTATGAATGTCCACCCTAGAAAACAAGCCAATGGTTGTTTGTGTTTGTGGTGTCTTCAGTATAAATGGGCATAACTCAGCAACCTGTCATGGTGCCTGGTCTTGGTTCCATCGTTTTGGGGTTGTTGGATTTTTGATTATTATTAAATGAGTGATAATTGATTTCACTGTTGTTGTTGTTGTGAGGTTGAATTCTTGACTTTGCGATCATTCCAGTATCTTGAGCATTAGTTAGTTACTGTTTAGTGTTTAAGGAGTTTGGATTTGTGTCATGATGATTGCCCTTTTGGTGGTTGGTGTACTATTTGGTGTTAGTCTTGAATCCTTAGTGGATTTTCATTCTGCTTCAGTTTGTATTTTAGGTTTATTACTTGTGTAATAAACGTATTACTTTTATCATTTATTACTGTTACTGTTTCTCTGTCTGTCTGTTCCTCCCTTTTTCTTGTCGTTCTGTGTTTCCCCAAAATCTATTATGATAAAAAGTTACCCCCTGTGCTTTTTTCTGGGTTTTACTTCCTGTCTGTTGATTATCTTGATTATGTTCAACTGTGCCTCACTCCCTGTCTGTCTCTTCCCCAGTCCCCAGTTAGCTTCATAGTTAGATACATTTTAGTTGCCATCTCCTGACTTCTATTATCAGCTTAGCATGAAAGCTCACTTTTTGTTTACTCCATGTTCTTGCCCACCCTTGAACCAAACTTTAACAAGTTGCAGACTGAACAGACTGAAACTCCAGTTTTCTGGTCCAAAGTCAAAAGTCCCTCCACCATCCAACCCACCAGTGGAGACTTTTTCACTCTTATTTAAAGTTTAAAAACTGCCAAATCTTTTCAGTAAATACATTTTATTGGCCGCTGTTCTGCTGCAGTGTGTGGCTACTGACAGACATTAGTAACCAAAGCAGGACAGATTGCTTATCACGTGTTGATACCCTCCAAGCACAGAGCAATGCAGGGTTAATCATATGAGGTGCCTCCAAAGTGTCTTCCTCATTGAGTTCGAAATAAATGCTTCCCTTCATCTGTCATTGTATATTAATAAAGGTCCTTTAACAATATGTAGGGACCATTCTCCATTTCTTCCTCATTGCCAATGCTGTTTTAAAGTAAGAAGCTCTTAGAAGGGCGATTTGTTAATTATTAATTGACCCATGCACTTATGCACTGTAGTGATGATGAACACAGGCTTTTAGGAACCCCTGCTACCCTCATCCAATCCACAGCTTGCTATGAATTTAAGACCTTGATGGAGAAACAATGCGAGCAAAAGCCAAATTGCAAAGTTGCCCTTTGCACCAGCAGGGGGTATGAAAATATATTGAGTTGAACTTTGTGAGAACAAAGACCCCAACCCACCCACAGTGATTCACAATTATCTTTTATCAAACAACACAGTGACATTGGCCTCTATCAAATCAGTTACCCATCAGCCATCACTCCAATCTGGGGGTTTTTAGTGTTGGCACCGGCGTTCAATCACCTGTGCCTCTGTGGATTTCCCAAATGTACTGATCTTGCCAAAGACTCCATTGCCTTATTAAAGTGCAGTCACAGAGGCGGTGCTGTCGTGCAGTAGGATTCAGCAGCCCAAGGGAAGAGAATGAGGAGCTAGTGACAAGCAAATTCATTACACCACTCTTGTTGATAGTGTTGTAAAATAGAGTGTGAGATGCTGCACAAAGGTCATCCACTCGCACATTTTTGTCGTTGGGGAAAGATCTGAATGACTGAGTAAGCTAGTGGCAATGTCTTGACCCTTAACTTGCATCCAACAGGCTTATTGATTTTTCACTGAGATTCTTGGTGTATTCAAACCAGGAGGGGCAGGTTATGCAAACACTTCCATGCTAATGCGTGATGCCTTGACTTGCAATATTCATTGTTTTCTTTTCACTCACTGTTGTATTAATGTGTCACAAAACTGTGCCTCATCTTTTTTCTTTTTTTTACTGACAGCTGTGTCATGGTGTTACTATCTTAGCCTGCAGCAGAAAGCCAAAGTGAAACCAGAGAACTTGCAGCAGGTTTTAGAAGTATATAAATTTCAGAAGTAACAAATCCAGATTTCAAATCTCAGTGACATTTGCAATAAAACAAGTCACGAACACATCCCCAAGAAGAGTGTGCATGCAGTTTAATGGGATTGTTGTAATGCAAGAAGCCATGCACAATAACGATGTGAGTAACTTCCTCTTCCTCCTTGTTGTCAGGCTTCATTAAAACCTAAAAGAATAAGAAAGACAGGGGATATGAGATCCAGTTTCTTTAAGCCTCCATTAGTCATATAGATCAAATTCTAAGATCCTTTTTAAATGTATAACATTTTCCAACAATTTCACCTTAGATCCTGCTAAATTTAAGTATACAACAACATATTTAGCCGATAAATACGCTTATATGATTAAAAGAAGAAAACAGCAGAAAGACAAAGGAAGATGAAAAATTTTCTCCAAATGCTGAATCACAGTGAGCTAATGGAAACGCTACAGATTATATGGTGCAGGGATAATGCTTGTGTTTGATTTCATTAGAGATGTGCTCACAACTTCTACCTAACGTAATAATACTATAGCAGCAGAAATGAAAGTGATCACAACATTAAGATATCTGGCAACTCTAAAAACGAAAACAGAGCAGCTGTGATGACTTGGGTCTGTTGCTACCTTCTATCGTCAAAATGAACAAATAAACAATTACAGCACTTTCACAGTCTCATATTTCGAGCTGTGCCAGGTGTCCCCCATGAATTTAAAATAGATTAAGTGCGAAAATTACCACCAAACGGTAAATAAATATAAGCAAACAAATACAATCATTACCATGCAAATAGGCTGCTGCACAAGTAGGTCTGTCTTTTCATACAGTATGTGCTTTTAAAGAATGCCTTCCACGTTATTCAATAGATGCTTATTGCTTAAATTATTATTGATAATTACACCACATCTTCTTGAATGAAGTGTCGTTGGGCCTGTTAACATCAGTATAGGGAGCTGGGATAAGGCAGAGATTACATCACGGTCATTCTTATTGCACTATTTTCTAGATAAGCTGGAAGGTGCAGCATTTATTTTGTAGCGTGGTATCTGCTGGTGTGAGTTTGCATGGTCACAATAAACTTGAGGTTACACCGAGGTCTGCCAGACCCTTTCCTGCTTCCACTGGGTTAAAGGTGACGAAGCTTGAACTATTTTAAAAACTGTACATCTATTTTGAAAGAAAAAAATCTGTCAGGAGATGAACATGCATGAACTGCAGAGGAAAACATGAGGTGGAATGATGAGTGATATCTTATATTACTGACATACACAATTGGGTTTCTGATATTCATATTTGCCAGTATTACAATAGCCTCATGGCTGTGGGTTTGTCCAAGACCCCAGGGTAGAACATTTCACCAAATGCAGTGCTAAAAGTATGGTGTACTTTGACACATTAACTAATATGGCATATAGTTTATATGGGGTTTGTGCAATGGCATTGTTTGCACTGTGTGTAGTTAGCTCATAACCCACTTTAAGGCTCTGAAGACTTTAATAAAAGCCATAGATATTATATACCTGCATTACCTACAGAGAAAAATGAATTATGCTAAAGGATCATAATAATTTATGGTGCTATGTGATTCAGTAATGAATAAGGTGGATAAATCACATTGTAAAACCAACACTGGTGTAAATATTTTGATGCACGATCTGTTAAGACTTTGTAAACTGTGCAAGGCAAAGCGCCACCTTTTTTTCTACAGCTGATTCAATCATCTGCAGTGGATTAAACTGCTCCTGCTCTGACCTGAACCTTTCATTATAAAACAAATAAATTTTGACATTTTGAACACACAGCAAAATGTATACACAACCAAGAGACTCATTACTCTTTTGAAGATACTAATTGATCCCCGAGCGATTCAAAAGACTGGTTGCGATCCACTCCTTGCGCTTAAAGTGCAAGCGGCGCAAAACGCAGTAATTGCCCGGCGGTTGCAATGCAATAAACGCTTAATTGGTCTCTGTTTGCGATGTAACATAGAACATCACGTATGACATTCTGCTCAATGGTGCCATTTTGCTGGGAGCCTAAAGCGCAGCGAGGTGAGAAAAGAAACAAGGCTGCAATTACGGTGTGAACTCTTCACGTGGACTCGGAGCATAATTAATCAACCTTTACAGTACTGAGGTCACGGAGAGGTTATAGTCATCACGAAAGTATCGAAAGAAGCTTAAAAGAGAAAAACGAGCAAGTGACTATCTGTCACATGGCCCTGACCCCCCCCATCCCCCCTCTCTTAAAACCACATAATTATACAATCCTGTAAGAAACTCATTTGTGAAATAAATTGGCTCCAGACCATAGGTTAAATTATGTCACCTTCCAACTGATAATGCACTTTATTCACAAAGATTAAGGTAAAGAACACAGTGTCTCCACATTATTTATATGGTGCTGTGAATGAAGCCGCGTCTGTGTTTAACAAATGCAAAAATCGGTGGGAGGGGGGAAGTCTTGTTGATAATTTTAAACATCAATGTGTGGCAGCATTGATGCCGCTGAATATCGAATGGTAAATGCTCAAGGCGGATGATGCATAATAAGAGATGACATATTTGTTGATGCATGTTGTTTTCATGCTGGATGAATGTACAGAAAGACTTTGTCATAGTTTACTATAAGAATTATGATTCATGCTTTCGGTGAGTAGGCCGGAGAGTGAGCCATACAAGCAGCCATATGGACAGCAAATACATTTAAACTAAATCAAATACCAGACACTATATCAATGTGTCAAAGTAGATATAATATCCCGCCCTTCCTCACTAAACAGTAGATACATTCTGTGTTGTGAATTTAGTCTGAAAATGATCCAAGCAGCTTCTAAGTGCTACCAAAACTGAACCAGACCTGGCCTGTAAATACCATACCTGGGCAGTACTGTGTCATTATTAGTGTTGTTCAGTAACAGAATAGATTTGTAATTAAACCTAATTGCACTACTGCATTGCTTTGATATTTAGGGGTTAGCTTGTTGGCTCTCCTACCGAGTTTTCAGTCATGACAATCTCTCCACACACACCGTGCAGGGGTGGTCTGGCCTGTGCCAAAAGAAGAGAGATCTGCATTGCAGACTACAAAGTAATCTTTACATCTTGTGTAGGAACACATTCTCACTCACAACGTGACGCATAATGTCGGAGCCTCCTGAGAAAAACACTTTGCCAGATGTGAAGTAATCAAAGTCTGCACATGGAGACAGGTGGACCACACAATTTCCAACCAGAAGGGGGAAGTCATGACTACTTTTTACTTTTTAAAATTTAGGTTATTATTTTTGCATTTTTTTTTACTTGATGCTTTCTTATGCTGTTACAATTAGTAACAGCAAAAATAATGACTTTATTTAAAAAAACAACTTTTTACAATTAACTTCTCCATACAAGCAGGGCTGAAAGCTGACATCTTCAGTTAATAACTAATTACAGCTAAGGCACAATATAATACTAATGTGCATGTTCATTTTTCATGCGCTGCAGTCTGGCGTTCTCATTCCATCATCTTAGCTGCTTGCTTGTGCACTTTAGCATCTAGCTAGGACTACAGAAGTGGAGCTAGCTTGAATGGAGTTCCTTTTCTCTGACTGGTTCAGGGTACCCACGCTCACTGTTAAGTTACATCAAAGGTATCAGTCCGTCTGAGTTTAAGTTGATGGTGTTTCATTTGTACCACTTGCCAGACTCAACCTGTATACTAGCTTTATACTGGCTAGTGACTGGAAAGCAGCCATGATGGCTCATGAAACATCTGCTAAAATACTGAAGAACACAGTCGCCCAAGTCCACAAAGAAAAGTAAACGTTGAACCCATTAACCACAGTACAACCTATCCACAAACATAACAATTCTACTTGTACTTGAGTTCACAGTTATTGTTGAGTCTTTTTCTGCCCACCAACAGATGCTCTCACCTGTCAAATTCCACTTTAGCCCCTGAATATATTTCCCATTTACTAAAAGCTTCTCTGCTATTTAGAAGATAGCAGAGAAGACTTGGCAAGTTTTTAATGTGCACATATTCAATTCTGCTGCTAAACCCACAAATGCATTTTCCTTACAAATGTGTCACCATTTAAGGGGAAATAAAAAAGGCTTTCCAGCAGAATAAGATTTCTTGCCAAGAAGCATTGTTACAACAAAGAAAAATATAATCAAACACAAATATCCTCACTTTTTAGTAAGTTTAACTTATTCCTGGTAAGTGTCCCAATAACAACAACATAAATTTGAAGCCTATTGGTCAGACAATGAAAAAAGTCTTGTCTATCAGACTACTCTGCACACTTAATAATGGCCTTAAAGGGTCCCACATGACATTAAAATATGATGGCATTAGGTTGGTAAAAAGTATCTCAGTGGGATGAATTCAGAGTGAGAACTGGTGGTCACCTAGGCTGGCTATGGTGCCTAACTCTGCAGACATTAGTCAGCCCTGTAGTTTTTGATCAGTGTTGCATTTTCAGAGTTAAACCTTGAAGGTTTTCTGTTGACCTCAAACGTCAAATGTGAACTTTCTGTGGCTATTTCCCATGTTGTTACTGCACACTGGCTTTGTCATTAAACATAACTGTGAAGTCAGTCTGACTCAGCCATATGTCGACACCCTCTAAGGCATGGATTTTACATTTTTCTGATCATTTACACCATAGAAGTTGATGTTCGTAGACATTTTAGCAAATGCTTTCCTATTTACTCTTCCAGCAGACACAGCAAGAATACCACATACAGCACTTGGGGTAATTTTTCTGTCTACCTGCTGTGATCCACGTTGTACTTTATTTGCCACTATGTACCTCCAGTATGTTAGTGCAGCTAATTTCTATCAAACCCTATATGTTCTTGCTTCAGCACTTCTTACAATCTGTGTTACACATTATGTTTAGGTACTTAATGTTTCTTCATGTGTGACAGTGTTTCCTTTCTGAATGAACAATGAGCTGGTCAGGTTTGGAGTTGTGCTCTACATCTGAAGAGTAGTACTTTTTCTTGTGGAGAAAGAACATGTTTTTTTTTTCTTTGATTTTTGTCCTTGATTATAATTGCAGAGGAGATTGAAAGGAATTAAAGCTTTTTATGACGATAGTGGCGGAAGCGTTGTCTGACGATTACAACCAGATCGCAAATCGACAGTAGCACCAGGATTGTCCTGATCCTGACCCTTTATCCTTTACACGGTGCAGATCTACATGGGGGAAGTATTGTAGTCAAAACTACAAACACTGCTCTGGTAGTCAGATTTTGATTTCCAGAATAATTACAATGTTTTTTGTGATTGAACAGGCTTTTAGAATCTCTGTATCTGGCAGAAATGTGTCCTTAATAAGTTTCCTTAGCTAGACCTGAATTGTCCATCACTCCCACCTCCTACTTGCTTGTAGTTTATATTTCTCCTATCCAATCAATGTCTTCATTTGGTCAAACATGATACTAAATTAGCATGAATGACACCGAGGTAGAGTACTTAATGGCCCTGAAATAACCGCTGTGCTGTTTGCAAGTCTCGCTAATATTAATGGGAGGCTCCCTCCAATTATGAGCATGTTTACAAAATGTCTAGCTTAGATAGGAGACAGGAAAGACACTGATAAAGACAGCACTAGGTCTCTAATCACTGTGTCAGATCTCCTTTGCAGCACTTCACACACTAAAGTTTAGCTTGAACTCTTCTTATAACAAGAATAAACAGTATGTTACACTGACAGCTTTACCTCGTGGAAGTTGTTAGGGTTCTGAAGCTGTCTTTATGTTTTACAGATTCTTCCTTCTGTTGGTAACACATAGAAGAAAAATGGTGCTGCTGTTGTCCACAGGGAGAAGCCAAATGAGGATTTAGAGAGAAGCCAGGAATATCGACAGTCTGAGCCGTGACTGATCAGTGCCTCTAACTGTCGAACTAATGCACAAAACCTTCCATTTTCCTGTGAATGAAAAATCTTTTACCTGTTTCATTCTTTTCAAACCCTTCTTCCTTTTGCATGTTATGTTTCTTATTTTTTCCTCCAATGTGTGATGGTGAAAAATGTTCTCTTCCTCTTCCTGCTGCGATGGATTATAGGCAGACATGTGAGCGCCATGACAGCTTTGATACTGTCTGTAAAAAAAAAAGAAAGAAAGAAAAAAAGGCTGATTCATATTTGGTAAATCTCCTTGTCTCGTTGCCCTGTAACTGCTATTTTTAGATGACTCCTTGGAAGTCAAGTTGTAACCAGCACATGTGAATTTGTGACACCACCATGGTCCTTCAGCTTAAAATTGTGTCAAACTGGCCCAAATTCGTAGTTGACAGTCATCACCGTGAGACCGTACAGCAGTTTTCAGTGGGAATTTGACAATTGACAGTATCAATGGCCATCAGGTGAGAAGTGTGACCATCATTTTTTTAATTTTGTTTGTTCATAGGACAGACCACCATGAATGAATGTGTCTGAAAAGATACAAGCTTCAATTCAGTCAAATATTTGTTAAATACACAACAATACAACACAAAATAGCATTTAAAGAACATTTAAAGAACAAATGGAAAAGGTGTAGGCTTTAATCTTTTCTTAATCATATTCTTATTTCCACTATTATTGTCTCATCGTCTCCTCTCTAACATCGTTCGTTAAAAATGACTTCTATTCTTGCTGGATGTCATCAGTCTAATTTCTTGGAGCTACAGATGCTGGACAGTATAGATGTTTTAAGTGATTTCAGTGAGTTTCTCATCTCAAGCTAACAGATCAGGTGCTCCTCGTTCTCCACCTGCTTTCTTCTTTTTCTTATGTCCTGTTACTTCAGTGTCAAACCTCTTTTTTTTTTTTTTTTTTACCTAAGCCATAATGAGTGTCTCTGGGGAAACAGTATTTCACACCTGCCGTTATTTCAGCCCAAGCCTCGCTTTTTCAAAAAATGTCCAAATGAAAGTTTTCTAGCTTGCTCCTTGGACACTATTATTTCAATTTTCTTCAGTCTAGCTTTCTCCTGCTTTTTGCTTTAGTGATACAAGCTTCTTTTCTCAGACATCATCACCTCTTACTCCACTTCACATTCATTAAGGATGTTTATATTTATCTTATATAGGTAAAAGGGGGTGTGTCAATTGAGAAATTTTGTGTTCACAATTATTATTTGTCCAGTGTAAGGATATTTTTTCAATTCAATTCAATTTTATTTATACAGCGCCAAATCACAAGCAGTCGCCTGAAGGCCCTTTATATTGTAAGGTAGACCCCACAATAATACATACAGAGAAAAACCCAATAATCATATGACCCTCTATGAGCAAGCACTTTGGTGACAGTGGGAAGGAAAAACCCTTTTAATGGGGAGAAACCTCTGGCAGAACCAGGCTCAGGGAGGGTGGGGCCATCTGCTGCAACCAGTAGATCTGTGCACTTGCTAAATTGTGTGTCTCCTGTCATGGCAACATTGTGGTGATATTAAGTTCAACACCACACCACCATGTCACATAAAGGTAATTACTGCATAGTCAACTTTCTATGCAGTAATTAAATATCCTTAACATCTTAGAAGGACACACACACACACACACACACACACACACACACACACACACACACTGCTCACAGAATCAGTAGAACAGTATTTTAATCTCAGTTCTCTCACACTATGCTTCTAAAATCTCTACAATAGTGGTTTTGTCAATATTTAAGAAAGCAAGAAATGATTCATGGTCAACAGACTGTCTCCTCTCTGGAGTCCTTGGAGAGTGACAACAGGGACCTCCACCAGGAACAGAGGTACGTGGCCAACTACAGCGGCACAAAAGTGAGCATACAACCTATAAATCAAGGACTGCAACTCCAGCTTCACGAACTTCAGCAAACAGCTTCAGAGGTCTGAATGTTTGGAGAAAAAGTGAGATTTGTAACAAGAAGCAACACATACCTCATTTCATTTAGTGTGCAAAATTTCTGAGTATTGCATAATGAGCTATGAATGTCACACTCTGTGGCAACAAATTCAAGACACTAAAAAAGCCTTAAAGACAATGCAACGGTGGACAACTCTACAAAAGTATTTTGGAATCTTAAAAGAAGAACTTAGAGGGAATATATGGAAATCGATCTTCCTCTATGGAGAAAATTAAGGCAACAGTAAACTATATAACAACAGGAAATCTAGGGACTTAAAAGGAATCAGCAGCAGATCAAAGCTCTGGATGAAATTACAATTCTCCAAAAGCAGAGCGAGTGGCCATTAACCTGCAGAATGAAACAGCAGGGGATTCAGGAGATTCACATCCACATCCAGAATGCAGAAGCTTTGCATAAGATGAATGACTCAATGAAAGTGTCAAGAGAGACCATGAGTCATGAGAACGGACACCCTTCAGCAGGAAATCCGAGTCTCTACAATAGAATAGGAAGACATAAAGGTCTGGATGCCCTTGGCCCACATGGATGTCTTGAAAAAAATAAAATTATGAGGCCCATTCTCATCTCTAGGTTGTAAATTTGCTCCAGATCAGAAGAAGTTTAAAGGTCAGATACTTTGAACTGGAGGTAAAAGATCTGATTAAAATACATACAAAAATTCTAATTGAAGAAGACTAGAGATACAACTCTAGAGAGTTGAAAGAAAAACTGAAGGAAAAGGATGCTTTCCTGAAGAAAAAAAAAAGAGTTACCCAATAAATTCATATTTTCACAGAGGATTATGAAAATTTGAATGCTTATAAGGCAACGAAGGCAGAAAAAAGGATCTGATCAACGAAAACAACACCCTGCAGCAAGAGAATACGCTGCTAAAGTCAAAGCTCTCAAAGGAGCAAGAAGAAGAATAATGAGCTAAAAGCCTTCTCAAGAGCAACCTGTGCTCTGGCAGACACAGTCGAGAGAATCGGCAGCAAACTTCAAGGTGAAAAAAGTTTTTGGCCCCATGTATGACTCGCTGAAAGTTGAGAGAGATGACATAAACCGACAGAGTGACATCCCTCACAAAGAAATCGAAAACTTCAAGATGAAGCTGAAGATTGAACGCTCTTGAGGGGAAGGGTGCAGGAATGAAGGTGGAGAACAGAGAACATGAACAACGCCCAATATGTAACAAGATGCCCTAAAACAGGAGGTCCAAGAGTTAGCGAAAAGAAGCCAGCTCTGGTCTATATCTGGGCAACTCAGTTAAGTTTCAGATGAGAAGCTGGTATTTCAGTTTTCTTCTCTTTGAACTCGGACTTTCCCGTCATGTTGCATTTGGTTTATTGCTGCTCCTCTTTTAAGTAATAAGACAACCTGACTGACTTATACCCTTATTTATTTACTTTTTGCTGTCAGTCCTTCTAGAAGTGTTGCCTCTGGGCAGTTATTTTCCAGCTTCTCTCTAAATAAATAAAAGAACATCTAAAACTTTGATTTCAGCAGCTACAGAAAAACTGCATGTACATGAGAAATCTCGGTTAGAACCCATTAATCTCATGCACGGCAGGACCCTATTCACCTGGGCACAACCTTAACCCCTTTTCCACCCATCTTTTGAGTGAACAGTAGCCCTCGGATGTCACAATATGCAGAAGCAGACTGTATGTATTGTGAATAGTGGGCCCAAATGCAGACACAAAGGAACATGAAACCAAACTTGAATGAACAAAAATTGAGCCGTTTAACGTGGCTGGAGAAATACAAAGCAATGCACAAGGCAAGGCTAAGACGAGAATAAACAACAACTTGAACTGGGAAAACTAAAAATAAACATAAAAAACCCTAACATGAAACTTGGCATGGATACAAAGATACCTGGAACAAAGGAGGACAGAGGACTTACATACACAGAAAAGTAATGAGGAAAGTGGAAACACCTGGAGAAACAGCTGGTTAGAGTGAACATAATTGCTGTGTCCCAAAACCTTGGCCGCATCCTTCGGAGGACCCGGCCTTCGCGAGCTACGTGGGTTGGGTCCTCAGGAGGCCGGGTAGGCCGGAAGTGAGTGGATGTCAAATTGGATGGTCTAGGCTTCTCGATCTGTTCCCGCCCTTACTTCCGGGTATTTCCGGTTGCTAGGGCCACAGTGCGAAAACGTTATGAAAATGGACCCAGAAATGTTGCTTGTTTACAGGCTTGTTTAATAAAAAAAAAAACTCTATGCAAATGGCAAAAGCCTAACAACACAAACGCTATATAATTTAACTTTTGTACCACAGGATTTTCATATACTTACATTTAAAAGTGTTTTCATCTCCCAGTTTATCTCCCGCTTCGACTGCCATTGTTACGAGAAAAATACTGCAATGAATTCTGGGCCGGCTAGCTATTGAGCTGGTGGGTAACAGACGTCTACGAAAACGTTGAAGCACTTTTGCAAATATGAGACGTCTTGATAAACCAAGCAGATATTTGAAGTTTACACAGCTACATTCTTGCCTTAAAATATCTTAAAAGTTTTTTTTTTTTTTTGTGACCCAGAAAGACTAATAAGAGTAATATAAAAACTAAGTAGCTGCCACCAATGTTGGAAACTGGAATTGACTGGGCCGTGCTATGAATTCTGGGATATGGTGGGGCACGAAGGATACCTGACCCATCCTTCAAATCTGTGGAAAAGGAGGACAGATTTGTCGGCCGCATTTGGAAGAGTCTACGAAATGGGACAGCCTTTGTCCCGTCACTGTGACGTAATCGGTCTGCAAATGTGTCCTAGGTTTTGGGACACAGCTAGTGACACCACAGGGGAAGTAAAAATAAACACAATAAACATGGGACAACAGACCTCTTCAAAATAAAACAGGAAACAATGAGAGACTTAGACATGGCACACAAACTTGACTACATGAAGCATGCAGACAAGAAACACTGAAGATACGACTTATAAATCAGGAGTTATAGAAGAAGTAAAACTAGAATGAAAACTCAACTAACTCCTAACCAATAATGGCAACACAAGAACTTGAGATATTTACAACAATATAAGGAAAAAAATACGAAACAAACTCAAAACTGCTGGGTCACAGACCCAGCCCCTGACACTGAAAACCAGATCTGTAACTATATTATCATAAAAATACAAATGAATAAAAATGTACACAAATGTAAACATAAATTCATCACTTTTTCAGTGCAAAGTCTTGATCAATGACCTACAACACGGCTGTGAATTCCACATTGTGGTCCGGCAAAGGAGATGCATCATTAACATTGCTCTCTGTCAGCTATTTCTCCCGCGGCTGCTGGAAGGAACGAGCGAGTTCTGGGATTGGGGGTAAAAAGCCGATCAGTCGCTCACATAAATTTTCCTCTAGCTTTTCACAAAAGAAATATTACTATTATGTTGTCTGATGTTTTACTGGAGCTCCTCCACTCGAGCTAAACCCGGCCCATAAATAGTATTTTGGTGAAGAGGTGAATGAATCCATCTTTTGAGGATTTCCTCCTCTGCACTCGAGAACACTTAGCTGCAGTAATGCAGGGTAAGCAGAGAGTGAGTGTTTCTGTTAAAGTTTGGAAATGACAGGGTGCCGCTTTAGCTCATCGGGTTGAGCAGCTGACTCATATCTCAATAACAGCTAAAAAGCCCCCAACCCCCCAAAAAACAAAAAAAAAAGTTTGAAATGTCAGCCTTTATTGCTTTTTTTGGGACGAAAACCTGATTTAAATCCCTTTAAATGTGTCACGTGTGAAACAGATTCTCATGCTCAATCCTTTGATGCCTGCACTGCGTTTTTCACTCTTACACGACTACGTGACCTTTCTCTGCAAAGTGATAGTTTTAAAGACAGTAGGGGACCGTATTTTATTTTCCGCCGCATTCCCGTGATTTAAAAACCTGCTGATAGCCGAAACAGGATATGGGGTAGAAATTTTACAAGAGAAATGACTTTTCTTGTACTCGTCTTGCAGCTGGTATTCCATGTGGAGACTGTGTCAAAGCAGAAATGTCTTCTCACCTCCTGCCTGTAAAGGCACCAAATATAGTGTCTCATTTGTTATCCCCCTGCTGCATGAATGTGCACTAAGAATTGTCATTTTCATACAAACCCCGCCCCCCATCTACACATGCCACAAGTCTTGCAATACACGATCACGACCCGAGAGCAAATCACGTAAAAAGTGATTTGCTCTTAATTAAAATCTTTTAAATGAAGATATTTCCTCAGCTCCATTCCTACCAGGTTTACATCTGTTTCCTCCGCCAAGACAGGCTGACATTTTGTGTTCCTGTAATGGAGACGCAACGAGCTTCCGAAGGGGGTTTTATAAAGTGCAGATCTCAGAGGTGATGTGACAGCTCTGCTGAGAGTGGTAGATGACATGTCCTTATTGAAAATGATTTTTGTTAGAGAATGATGGAAATATCTGCAGAGGGACTAAAAGAATAAAGCTTGACCTTCTCTCTGTGACTGCTGAGGGAGGAACCGAAGACAGTGGATAATGATATATTAACCTTGTACAAGAAAACGTGTCAGCTTTTGTCCATGAGGAAAGTGAGACGCATTTGTTTGTTTCCCTCTGGGGTGGTTTAAGAAATGACAGAGAATTTTTGGGCACTCCACTACAAGGCAGAATGATGCTGCCTGTTAGTGCTGCACTTCACAAAACAAAGCGACTTTTCTTCTTGTGTCAAGTGGGCCTGACCTTGGATCAGTGAATTAGCTCCCGCTAATGGAAGACTTTGCACTCGCACAAAGCAGTGTTTTACACGACTCAGCCTTTATGCAAACTTTCTGCTTATTCGATGAGTTACTTTGCATCGGTGGGCTTGTTTGCTGTACTGTCAACCGCGCGGAAGATGAAGCTGATAAAAGAAAAATAAGAAAATGTGCTGCGTGCGAGCAGGCGGTAGGATCTCAGTGGACTTCTTTCACACTTGCTGAACTCAGTCGGTAGAATTTATTAAGCAGTGATCATTGCAGATTCTTACTCTTCATTAGGTGCAAAACATGACCTAGTGGATGAGTGTGTGTGTGAATTGCCTTTTGACTTGGGTGTCATAAAATGTGGTGCTTCAGCACGCTCACGGGGACGGCTGCTTGACAGGAGGTAAATTCTAGAGGTTTAAGGGTGATGAGAAGCGCAGAGTGAAGAAAGGATCATCTGTCTCTTTGGTCATGTTTGCTGAGCTGGTAGTTTCCACTTTAATAATTCAACCCCCATGTGCACAGGATTGGACCTCTGTGACAGGGATCAGCTCCATCCATGCCACGAGAACCAGGGGAAGCTGGTGGGTGACAGAGCTGACGATAAGAGGAATCATGAGGTGGTAAAAAAAACACAAAATCACTTAAAGGAAGTGAAGTGGCCACTTGTCCTGTAAACTCCTTTAAAAAAAAACATGCAGCAGAGGCAAAGAAGTCTGGTAACGTTCAGTGAGGGGATATGAGAGCACTAAATTACACAGCCAGTGCTAGTAGATACAAATATGGTATCAATTTTAAAATCCTACGTCCTACTCTCAAGTTATCACATTCACAAGATTTCCAGTAAATGCACCTATGGTATCCATCTGAAGCGTCTATGTCGCGTCATTCTCGAGTTATTGCATTTACAAACTTTGTTGTCTGTGTCGTTCGCCCCCCAGGCAGGGTGACCACAATACCCCATCAGCCTTTTACCACCGAGCGGTAAAAATGTCCTGTACCTATTGAGAAAGCACAAGACAATACTAAATGCTATCCAGCATAAAAGTGTAATTAGCATAACAACATTAAAAGTCCAAAGTCCTAATAGCTGCACAGTCTGCAGTGTTTATTAATTCATCTGAAGTTTGTCCTTGCATACTTTGCAAGAGGAAAGGCCATTAAAATGAAAAGGGGTTTTCCCTTGGGAGCATGAATCTACACAGCAAATCTTTTAGTAATCTGCATAATATGTCTTCACATGTGAACAAGTGAATCTTTGCAGTTTTGTGAATGTGAACGGGGTCACTCCTACGCCCTTTTCTCTGGGCCCTATTCCCAAACATAATAGTGATTATTATAATGAGTTTATGTTGTCTGTTTTTGGTCTAATTTAGTTTCTATTCTGTCCAGTTTTTCTTCCGGGGTTTCCAGCTGTTAATCATTTAGTGAAGGCAGGTTTATATGGTTATGTTCTGAGCACAGATGGATAGGGGCACAGGAGCAGTTAGGGCCAAAAAGGAAAGAGCCACTGAAACCCTTTGAATATATTGACGTGGTGAAATAAAAGAGGTGGCACCTTGCTGTGAGGCTGCATTTTGTTTAATGTTATTTTCCTTTTGTTTGGCTGGCTTCCCTTGGGTTGTTCTTCTGTTTCATTAGGATTTTGCTAATGAATGCACCTGCTCCTACCTGAAGACCTGCTGCTTAAGCATCCATTTTTAAGCTTTCTGATGGCAAACAGTAATGTGACATATAAAAAAGCAGACAAAATATTAAAAAACATCCGGTTAAGGTCAGGCAGGTGTAGAGGAAAACACATATTGATTTTCTTTCGTCCTCAGGTAGTTCCTGGGGTCTGTTTCCTACTGAACTGGGAATCTTGCTCCACAAACCTGCCGACCAGAAGGTGCAACATCTACTTGAAGAATGGGGAAATATTTAACCTTTGTCTTGGTGTAGTCGAGTCAGTGTAGACGTCCAACTTCAGAGTTGTAAACCACCCCCAGACCTCAATATTACCACCATTATCTTTCACCGTGGGTTTGATACGCTGAAATATCAACCCTTCTCTTACTGGCAGAAACATCCAACCTGGATTTATAAGTGGTTAGATTTTCTCCCCAACTGCTCTACTGTGAAATGATAGCATGCCGTAAAACACGTCAAACATTTGGCTTTGCTCCCCCTGTTGAGAGGCTGCTACTTATCCTCTGAGATGTCACTTCCACACTGTCCTTTGACAGGATTTTACAGATTACATTCTTTATTTAAAGTAAGCAAAAATGCATCCTTCAGGTGTTTTGTCGTAGGGCCTAAAGTGCTTGTTTGCTTAGTCTATTGTGTTTAAATTCATACATATATATAAATATATCATGTATATCTTAATAATATCAGTGATGAACACTTATTTACAGCTATGCATGACAACACATTTACAGTGACCCAAAAGTATCACTGCACTAAAAATTGTTTGGTATTTCCAAATAATGTACCTCGTCGAGCTCTTTGCTGACATCGCTGGTTTAGTCCAATCATCTTTCTGCCCGCCTTCTTCGGGCCAATCAGCCTCTGCTCCCCTTACTTTGAATCCCATTGCTCATCTGTCACTCTGCCCTCCAGACACCTTGGTGCAACCCACCTCCTCCTCGCCTCTCTCATGTTACTCGACCTCCATCCAAGCCTCCATCTTCATCTTCACCACCAGTGTGTAGACTACGTCCGGACACCGCTGGGATTCCATTCTGCTGAGTCTCTGATGAGTTCTCAAAGTCTAATCGCCAAAGAGCTTAATTGAATTCTGTATATCAATAAATCATGTTCAGTTCCTTTTAATGATCTCTCCTCATTGAATCATAATTTGTAAGGATTTGAATGTTTTAAAATTAATTCCGTAAAGTTAAATAGATCTTGATCATTCTCGTACAATCGGCAGTTTATATAGTAAGTTTCACCCAGATTGATTAGGAGGAGTTATGGAACAAACATACATAGCTATGCAACAGTCATTACAGTAAGATTCTCTATTGCTTTTCTTTTTTTTTAGTGAACAAAGCGACCTTCAGATAGTGTGGTCACTTTTAGTCTGTCTGATTGTGACAGATACAAATAATGTAGCTTTCACAAGGCTCTTTAGAGCTTTATACCACCCCCTTAGAAATCGTCAGTCTAACCATATTTTGCACATGGTAATCCTCTCTACTTCTGCCACTTTAGCTATAATGTTGCCACTGTTGCAGACTTGCTCTAAGTTTATTCTGTACATTACCTGAACTTTCACTGAAATGGAAAAAACTTGACCTTTTGGACAAAAGCCTTAACATGTCAATGTCAAAAAATGTGCTCATACAGGATTGCTGGGTTTTTGAAAGTTTCTAAATCAAATTTTCTGAAACATTTACACAAAAGTATGAGAAAGTTTGGATCCCACTGTACCTGTGATAAGAAATATTAGCCAGTATAATAATAATAATAATAATAATAATAATAATAATAATAATGGATTGGATTTATATAGTCTGCCGGACTTCTTATCACAGTTTCAATATCTGATTTTCTTTTTCTTTTTTTGATGAGCTCAGATAAAACAGAAATCCACGTATAAAAATGGGGAAGAAATGAAAATGAAAAAAATTAAATTACCGTATTCAAAACAATAAAACCTGCACACAATAAAAAGTAGGGAAACCAGATATTACTGATATACATCTGTTTTCTTTGGGTGGTACTGGTAATGCTGATAACTCTGAAATATCCTGTTCAAATAAGCCTGATTCACATGGCTTAGAGCAGGACCGGAGCTGTGAAACACGCTCCGTGGATTTAGATACTTATGGTGGCAGAACTGTTTTTGTTTCTGGGGCTTTGGTTTTTCACATTGCTCCATGCTGTTACATTATTTTGTAGAAATCGTGACAGGACTGACAGGACAGAGGAGGCCAACTGAACCTTAGAATAAACAAACCTACCAAAAAAAACAGGAAATAATTTTTAGAATGAGTGGCATTCATTTTTAATGCATGGCCAAGCAAATTTTAGAAGTGCAACAAATCTCTCTCTAAAACACCCCCCACACTTTCCGTGCCCATGACATCAACTGTAATCAAACTGCAAACATGCATCATTCAGCGCACTGCTCAGGAACAGATATAAATCTGTAGTGTTGACATCTTCACTCTAGCATTTCAGCGTACTGAAGAAAAAAATGATGACAGAGGAATCAAAACAAATTGATGTGCTCCTAATCTGCATATTGATTGGGAACTTCATCAGGCATCTCTAATGAGCACACAAAAAACAGACTTTGAAGATGAGATTAGTAATTATGATGAAGTTGCCATTCAGAATGATATGCAGCTCTTCAAATCAAGATCCCCATACATTTAAACATAATCAATTATGATGTTTCTCCTTCAGATCTACAAGAGAGACCGCTCGCTGCAGATGTTTATGAGGTGGATGTTTTGAAGCTAATTTTAACTCCAGCAAGTCATGTTTCTAACTAGACTCGAACAAGGAGAGAGATCCTGTATGTAAGTAAAGGATATTATTTATTGAAGTGCATGAGACTGACTAAGCTAACCAAAGCATGTAGGCAATTAGACTTTGAAATGGTGAAACAGGAATCCAGATGTTTGGCGGTAGAAAAGACGATCATTCCATCTCAAATCAGAAAGATTTTCTGCTCAACCGTCTCGGATTTGCACAAAGATTTTATGGTCCAACATATATAATGATTGCTGTGCCTCACAGCAAGAAGGTCCTGAGTTCAATTCCACCATCAGGCCGGGGTCTTTCCGGGTGGAGTTTGCATGTTCTCCCCGGGTACTCCAGCTTCCTCCCACAGTCCAAAGAAAAGCAGTTAGTGGGGATAGGTTAATTGTAAACACTAAATTGCCCATAGGTGTAAATGCGGGAGTGAATGTGAGAGTGAATGGTTGTCTCTGTCTATGTGTTAGCCCTGCGACAGGCTGGTGACCTGTCCAGGGTGTACCCTGCCTCTCGCCCTAAGACAGCTGGGATAGGCCTCAGCACCCCCCGCGACCCTGAAAAGGATAAGTGGATGAATATCAAATAGTTTTCAAGATGTTTTGTTTGAAAAGTGGCCTGTGCACCCAGGCTTTATTTTGTCTTGCACGTTGAATCTGAGGCAGTCTTTGAACACAAATATCAAAAAACTAAAAAAGATAAAAGCCTCAAATTTTCACAGGTTTTTCTTACCATCAACACGAATCGGGTTCTGTAATTTGAGACAGAGACATCAAAAAATATCTGGATGTTGATTAGTTAAAATACGAAGTAAAGAAAAAGTCCAGCACTCCTGCTATATCTGCCCCCACAAAATTTCTACTAAAAACTTCTATTACCAAAAAACTAAACATTGCAAGAGATCACTGGTGGTAAATATCATATTGTTAAATTTCACTGCAAAATAAAGCATGAATAGTATTTGATAGATACAAAACTTAAATTTCACAGCAATCTTTCTACAAGTCCTAACTTTGGACCATAGAATTTTTATGCAAATCAGAAATGTTTAGTAGAGTTAGGGGTGGCTGATGGACACTTTAGAAACACTTTCTAGAAAAAGGACGAGATGAAGGTGGAAAAGAAGATGACTGCATGGAGGAAAATCAAAATGACAATAGGAATGAAGCTTCAAGAACCAGAGTGGTAGGGTCTTCATACTAGAGCCTTAGTCAACTTAAATTTAAAGTCAGCATGAAGCTATCACCTTCTTATCGCTATGGTGAGTAGTTTTGATCTGTTTGTGATCCAAAAACGTCTCCCTTGCCAGAGGCAAAAATATGAGTTTCACGTCAGTCTGTTGAACTTATCCTCCAGGGTCTAACAATGTGTGTACAATATTTCATGGCCATTAATGACATGCTTGTTAGGCTTTTTCACTTCAGAGAGAAGCAGTGTTCTGAGCCCACATACATTGCCGTCTCTAGAGCCGGCTAAAAACAGTGCCAAAATGTCCCCATTGCATCATAAAGTCAGCAAAGAGAATAATCAAAGTAAAAAACAAAACAAACTCTGACTACCCATTTTGACAAATCCCTTGTCTCTGGGGGATTCTGCATGACAGATTGTGCTATTTTTTTGAGAATTACAGGATTTCAGCCATGCAGTGTTTGTTTGATGTGGCCTCAGTTCCCCTGTGAGTTGTAATCCCATACCTATGAAAGCATTCTTCTCTTCCTTGGGCATATGTGTCCCCTGGTGTCCCCAAGTCAACCACGACTGCAGCAAAGCAATTAAGTGCTGCTCTGGAGTCCCATCCCACTCGACTCTTAGCCAGCGTTTTCACTTAGCACACTGTCTCCCTCTCCAACCAAAAAAGTATCAGCGTTAAAGCATTCTGCTTACACTTGACAATCAAGCCTCTTACAGCACCGAGGGGGACCACCACTGCCATGACATCCTGATAATAACCTGTGTTGTCCAGCCTCACAACATGAACGAACACCACATATTTAAATGGTCAGCTTCGGTCTGTTTCCTGAAATTGCCACTGACTCCATTAAACAACGTGCAATGACAGCATACAGCATAAAGAACAAAATACAAATAAAAATCCATAACAAATGAAAAAGTCGTGGTAATTGGGCAAGGAGTGTTTTCTGCAGTTACAACCAGTAACATGAAGAGATGGATCTCTGTTTGTCACCACCTACATTTTGTTGCTTCCCTATAAGTGCTGCTGAGCTGTTTTTATCCTCGTGGATAATGATGACATCATAGTCCAGCATATATGCAGCTCTCGAATTTTTGTCACTTTTTCAGTGACGTGTTTGATTACTTAAAGTCTGAACAAGATGAGGAGCTGAACTTGATACAAAATGAAGATGAATGCATACAGCTCTTGGTTTCTTCCTTCCTTTGTTGTTTAAGAAATTGAAGACTACTCTGTCCTTGCTTTTTAAGTATGACTATAAAGAGAGGTGACAGTCGAATGGAAATTCCAATAGAATAAGGTGTTGGGCCACTTTGTGCTGTGAAAACAGCTTCAATGTGCACGTCTCTTCTTCTTCTTTTTCTTCTTCTTCCTCTTCCAGCTGCTTTTTCAGTGGATCTGTCTCACCCTAGCCGTAGCATCCTCCTCTGTTACACCAGCCCTGTGAATGTCATCCTTCATTACATCCATGAATCTTCACTGTGGTCTTCCTCTTTTCCTCCTTCCTGGAAGCTCAAACTCCCAGCAAAAATCTCAGCATCCTAAGCTCCTAAAGTCTGTTCAATACTACTGAAAAAGCCATACTGCAGCCATACTACACATCATTCACATAATTTTTATGCTTGTCAAACCATTCAGTGACGCCTCATGCACTATGGATGGCACTGGAAGAGTTCACACCGATCAGAATGTGCTGGGTATCCGGAACAGCTTTGTATTGATTTTCTGTGATCCTTCCATGTGAGAGGGCATGTTTACCCACAACACGCCAGCAAAGCACCCTTAAAAACGAGGTACCTACTTTTACCACTGTAGGGGTGAAGGTTTCATGTCTTCAGGCCTATTAGGTAACAGAATTAGATTAGAATTGGTTTCAGAGTCTTTTTGAGTTAGAAGTCCTTTTTAAAACCATTTTGTGAAGAAATAAAATTAAATAAACATCCATTATCAGTTTTAGGAGTTCATAGGCTTTTTGTATCTTTTTAATCTTTATCTGCTGTGTACTGAACTGTTTCCTTTAAAGCTGTTTATCGTCCATCATTTGATGCTTTCATTCGTTTCTTGCTCATTAGCAGTACATCCTTGTTTATGTTATACAAGACGTGTTTTATGTTTGTCTCAGTGCAAAAATCGGCAGCTACATTAAAGCCCTTTGGCTCAGCTCTTTAGCTGATCTGTACCGGCGGCGTGTTAACCTCAGACTGGCAAACAAACACTTCAGATGTGTGTGGATATTGAAAGGAGCAGAGACACTGCAACTTCTGCATTTTGTTCAGACATGAACAAAGATTTTCTTATGCTTATTATATGCCTGTGGATGGAATACTAATTTCATAGACAGAGGTAGAAGAGGCAAAGGTGACCACAGCTAAACACTGCTGTAATTAAACATATCAGGGGTGGCTGAATGGCCCTTAGTGTAAAAAGCTGGGAGTGATAACAGTGTATTGTATGCGTTGTAAATGTTTTCTATGGGAGCTTTATATGATTTTACTGTATCCTAACAAATTTGTTCATATTTAACTTAAAATGTAGTTTTATCTGCGTTCTTGAGGACTATGAATATTAGATTAAGAGTAAAATGTAAGAGAAACTTGATATATTTCTGTCCAAAGTCTGCAAAATGTGTCTGCCTGCAACTTTAAAATATGATGCATGCTGTTTAATCCATGCAAAGACTTTACCGAGATCACATTTGAGAGTTGGTTATGGCCCAGCCAGTGAGAGAATGGTAAATGGACTGGTACTTACATCACTTTTCTACACTAATGGAGCACTCAAAGCACCTTTTTATTACAAACCTCATTCACCTGATCACACACACACACACACACACACACACACACACATTCATACAAGTGTTTTATTCTATACCTCAGAACACTATCTAACATTCGTGCCTACACTCATGGGGGGACGCACGGGGAGCAACTCTGGGTTCAGTATGTTGCCCAAGGATGCACTGATATGAAGACTGGAGTAGCCAGAGAAGCGACCCGCTGACCTTCTGATTGATTGACAACTAGTGCTGTGCGATTTGGGTATTGATCTGATACCAAGTAAATGCAAGGCCAGTATTTCAGATAGTAATACTTTTAGCTTTTAAAGCTTTTTAAAGCAGAGTATTTAGAGTAGAGCAGTGTGTCATGACTTATGGGATAAATCATCATCAAATTGCAGATTCTGAACTCATTTAAATGACCACTAAATCAATGTGATTATTACTTTCCTCAGTAATTAGATAATACAACAGCTTTCAGCTTTGCATGTAGCGTTTGCAGATCTCCAAACTTTTTTTTGAGACCTGAAATGTAAATGTGCCTGCCTCTAAAGCACTTTGGGTCAGCCTCTGTTGTTTAAATGTGCTGTAAGCTATAAATAAATAAACGGTGTGACTGTCAACACAAAAAAGTTCAGATATTGTTCATAGTGCATGTTTGAGGCACAGTATATCGTATTTATTTCCAAAACAATTCAACACAGTTCAGCGGGCAACATACTGAACTTTGAGGATAGAAACAGTTTTGATCCTATCGCACTATTATTGATCTGATACCAATACCAGCATTAGTATTGATACTATCTATATATGGATTGATCTGCTACCTCTACCAACCCAGTCCAGATAGAACTAAGATACATTAATTTGAAGTCACCAGAAGGCAAAATGATGATTGTATTGTTCCTTCTGAGGTGAGGCAGACTGTGCTCTTTCATTATTTATTTCCCTGAGATCTTTGAGAGAAGAAATACACTTGTCACATATTATTAAGTCTTGTAGATGCCTGAACTGTAAAGAAATAACTGCAAACTGCCCATAATTCATTCAAGACATCATCGTGCTTGGAAAAATGTGGATGCTATGCAAGAAAGTAACTGTACAAGACCATGCCCTCCAGCTAAATAAAGAGAATCTCTCCATTTTCAGTCTTTTAGTCTTAAATATTATTATCATCATCACACTAACACTAAGCTGGAGATACCCATGCATAACTAGATGCTGTGTTTATTTTTGGCCTCAGTTTATCGGTACTCCTGATTTGAGAAGAAACTTGAAGAAATACAAGTTCGACAGGAAGGGAGAAGAAATGCACTTAAAGGTTACCTGCTAGAACAACTGTCCATCCAATTCAGGAGAATGGACGGTTTTATTCAGAGATAATCCTTTTACCATGGCAACAACTGTGCTCTGTAGCCCAAGGCCAGCTCACTGATTTGGCTTCCCAGTGCCAATATAGTGGGCAGCCAGTCATTGCTTGGGCAGAAATAACTGTCACTGCATCACCACTCAATAGCTCTCTCAGCCCACACTCATTTCCTGCTTTTCACATTTGTAAAATGTTTTACCGGCACTTGGCAACTGTCAATGGCATTTAAATTCCATGATAGCTGCCCACTCAAAATAAATGAAGACATATCAGAATAATCTACTGCTGTGACACGCTGTGATTCATCTACCAGATTAGCATCTATTTTTAATGGGTGCCGTTTTAAAATCAATTTTTATTTTAGACAAACTGCCAGGGTAATATTGTATGATCCCTGGCTTTGTGGTTTTGGCCAGCATTATTTAGTCTTGAGGGACAGTTGGATTATGAATCATAGCTCACCCAGTTTTGTCAAAAAGCGAAGCCAGGGAATCTCAGGACTGAGTCGAGGTCACTCATTTTAAAAACCACAGCCCAGGTAGCTTTCTCTCCTTCCCAAGGGTTCTTTAATCGGTCACTGCAGGCCAAGTGCAGCAAGTCACTGAAACCTGTGTTGACATTTACCACTTTTAGACGCTGGGAGATCTAAGAGGTTCACAGAAGATATTACAGTAACAGAAAAAGAACATCGCCTCTCACAGGGAATGAGAAACTTTTATAATATTTAATACTTTTATATTTACCTGCCAGGGGGAGACCTTTCACCTGAATGTAATGTGAGATTTCCTGCTTCTGTGCTGTGAAGCTATGCTTAAGTGTTTTATTAAAAATGCATCTGCTGTGTGTGTATAATCCTAACATGTTCATGCCAAATTTCTTAACCAGCCCAATGGGACAGATCTGGACATCCAGCTGTCAAATTTTAATCACTTCTTATCCTAATATTGAAGGAATACATGCATGGATAAGTGGGAGAAAAATGGTGACAGTAAAGTGGATACTAAAGTAGTAGCATTTACCAAACATGCATCTGTGTCACTCTTTCAATCATTAAGACTTGAAGTCTTAGCGCCAAATCTGTTGTTATGATTTCTGCAGAATTTCGTCACGGCGATTTAATCCACAACATAATTTCTGTTTTCTTTGTTACCTGATATGTGCCTCCAATGTCCAGCTCACTTAAATCATTTCCTCGTGCACCTGGATAAAGGGACAGATTTAAAACTTAATCTCTTTGGTTACTGCTACATCCCTTCTTATAATGAGACGGAGATAAAACAGTCCATGAAATAAAGTACGCGTTTTCATCCCAGTGGCTCTGCGTGCATTGGCTTAATAACAGCAGTGAATAGGGCTGCTGGGCTGTGCCAAAAGCTGCAGAGGAGAGCAGCAAAGAAAAGGGGATCTTTTACAGCTCCCACTGTTATTAATAGAACCTTATTAATTACTCACTGTGGTATCAAATATAGCACAGACAACAGGCCTTGTCTCAGCTGGAGAGCGGGAGAGCCATGCAGAGCAGCTGAGCATGAAGCTGGCCTTAGAACAGCTGCTCAGGCCTTAAACACCTGAGTCCACAATGAACCAGGCAGACAGGGCTCATCCTGTCCTCCATCAGCTGTCGACTAGCACAGTGTTTACCTTCTCCTTGGATGGAAACAAGTCAGTGGGACTCATCGAAGTGAATATGCAAAAAGACGTTTCTCTCGATCTAATTCTGATTTAGTGGATTTAGTGTTTGCCGGAGTTTCCACTGGTGTTAAACTCTTCTTCCCTTGTCAGTGGTTTTGACTGCATTAAATGTCTGTCAGTAAATCCTGCTGTGAGCATTTTATAAAACTTCCCAGACTTTTTGAATAAATTTGCTTGTGTTAATCAGATGTTTTGCAAGATTGATCATATGATGGAAAAACACTTTTTTTTATTACAAGGCTTTAACAGCAGCAATGACTGTGTTGCATTTATTTAAACATTTATATTATAAATTTGTTTTAAAACATCTGCACAGCAAAATAATAATACTATTTGGGACAATAAATTACTTATAGAAGTCAAGTGAGTGATGGCAAAGACATCTAAATGTGCACAATTTAAACTTTTTATATTGAGTTTTGTGCACAAGTCAAACTGAAATTGCTCAAAGTACTTCCACTCCCACCAGGAGCACTCAGGCACTTGTCTTAGAGTTCATTATTCTTGTATGACCTATAGATGTGGCCATCAAAATGCTGTCAGCAGTGATGGTCACCAAAATGTTGCAGCCATTATGGCAGATTACATAAATACACATCTTCCCTCACAGGTACAGCAAAATGCTTTTACGCCGTGACAGAACTGTATGTACATGTTCCCTTTATTGCTGGACTAATGTGCCAGCCTGCATTAGAGCTACTTGACTTTCCGCACGTAGTGAAAATGCATTAGGCAGAGGATGCTGTGTACTGTGTGGATGCAGCATCTGTATCTTGGTTGTTTCCAATGAGTGGACCATTCTGTTATGCCTAGTGACAAGTACCACAGTTCCCATTAAAGGCAGGTTTCCAGCTGTGTGGTTTACAGTGGTTAACACGGTCGTTATGCTGTTGAGGAACACAATGACATTACCAAAGCCAAGAAAGGCATTGTGTCGTACTTGACCTATGACCTGGACAACGTTGGAATTTGGTCTGTATTACCCTGTTGTTTATGCCAAAGTGCTGTATTCTGTTAGCAAAAGAAAACAGACCCTACATTCATAACAAAGGAACAAAGATATTAAGCATAAATTACCTCAACATCAGGTGATTATCTTTCAAATAGAATACTCTTCGTATGGAGAGAAAATCTGCAGTGCAATTGTTTGTTTTTCAGTAAAAAAGACTCCTGGAGAAATGTGAAAATAACAGAGTATCAAGCACTCACAGAGAACCCTTTCCCGCTCATTGAAATTGCCTGTGCACGGCTGCCCTGCCAGTTGCCCAAGACTCCATTTCTGTAACCTTTTGTGGAACACGATACGGGATCAATGAAATTGCAACAGCCGTGTCAATGGCTGTAATGCTCTCATGTATTGATCGTAGGTTGTCTGTGACTGCAGTCAATAATCCGTAGATGTAACTAGGGACCAGGGGCGGGAAAATCAGCCCAGTCCCATAAGAGCTCAGCAATGTGCTTTCCACATAGACTTGCCATTAGCAGATGATTGCATGGCTTGTGAAATGCTCAATAACAAATCTAGAGGAGGCTGTAATGATAAAAGTTTACTTTGTTGCTTGGAAGTCTCACAGTCTCGAATGCCACAGTGCCTGTAAAAGGGGCATTACTTAATCCATGAAGTTTACTGACCTGTTCCGATTATTGACCCCTTTTAGCAACTAAAAAGAATTATAAGCTTCTAGTCCAGCATACTGTGCCATATTCTCACATCAGAATTATTGATTTAAAGGAAATATCTGAATATTTAATACTCAGTTTTTGCTTTCTGTTTTGGATGATGATACTTTTTGGACTCATTTGATGCCACTTATTTACAAAGTCATGCTCTTTTTGTCCCTCTTTGGGGTTCCTCTAGGTCAGCCATTCCCAAAGTCAACCGTGCTGCAGCCCACTTAAAAACCAAAGAAATCCCATGGGGCCCACCCAATGTTATTTAAAAAACATGAACAACACAGATTGTTGGTTATACAGTGTGAAGGCCAGTGTGTGACCAAAGAGCAGTAAACTGAGGTCGGGGTAATGAGTAATATCGAATCACTGCCTCCTATTACCAGTTTTGATGTAGTTGTCATAAAAATAAGTATGTAGCTCTACAGACTTGTAAGTAATTACAAACTCAATTTCTCTTATTACTCCAGTCCACCTGCGCTACCTTTGCATCCAACCAGGGGGCCCTGACCAACACTTTGGGAATCACTACTCTAGGTAACTCTGGTTTCTTCCCACTGACCAAAAGCATGTTTGTTGCATTTATTCATGATTATTGGTGAAGCTGCATCTCTGTTTCTTTTTTCTTTTCTGTTTCTACTCAGTGTAGCTGCGATAGCCTGCAGGCCACCCCATGACCCAAGTTAGGAGACTGATCAAACATTTTCAGTCACTCACTTGAAGATTAACTAAGTTTTTCAATCTTTTAATTGTGTTGACAATCTGGCAACCATAGATGAAAATTTATATTCTCTGATTCCCCCTGTGAAATCAGTTGCTAAAGCCCCAGTCACAACTGGTTAGTGAACTGCCAACTGCCAGTTGCAAGTATAAAAAAAAAAATAAAATGCAGAAGCACACTAAACTAAGAAACTCTGTGTTTTGGCCGCTTGCAGGTTGAATGGACAATGCTGTAGTCTCTGGAAACACTTACACTCTGCTCGACTGATTTCACCCAGCAACAGCCAGAAACCACTCACCAACCAAAATGCGCTTTTTTCCCCTAGTAACTGAAGGGTTTCCCGGGGGTTGCCAACCGGTCTTTAGGCTTGTGTGACTGAAGCATAAGTAAATGTTATTTAAAATTTAAACACTTATATTTACTTATAAATCTTAAATGCATTTTAATTCCTTGCAAAACCTGAAAAGTCCATTTAAACTTTTAACTGACAATTTAGGTGGGTTAATTTTTAAATATGGTTAAAGGGAACAGCTTACAGTTGCAGTAATTTCCTAACTGTGATGTATATTGCTTGACCACCTGCTCCAGCAAACACTGTTAGGGGGTTGGAAGCTTTTAGGAGGTTATTATGCATGGACCTCTGCAAAAAAAAAGCATAATAATAAGATTGAGACCCGCTGATGAATCGTACTGCAGCCTATGATTAAGTGGTCATACAATATTTAAGAAAAAATGTACATGCAAAATGTATGTCGGGTGCTGAGTTTTCAAGGTGCTGCCAAAAGACTGCAAGTCTGGGACTGTGCACTGCTATTACGGGATGGAACTGTAAAAGTAAAAGAGATGGTGCTGTTTAGGGGTCATTTTTGTCTGTGGTGACTTTGGTTCAGACCGAAATATCTCAAGTGCCATGATCTTGGTAGATCATCAGCAGAGAATGACTTCTACAGTTTAGTGATCGCCTTTTTCTACTATTATTACTGATGAAAAAAAAAAGTGATGTATCTATTATGTTGCTTTGGTACATGAGAAAACAGCATCATTTAAAAGGATTTGACGTAAGAAGCACCGCAGAAATAGCCTCTATTTACATAACTCCAGCTATCTGCTTTGGAAACCTGTGAGTCACAGGGTGTTAACCATGCTAAGCTCAGTTGAGTCAGGCCTTTACAGAATGTCTATGATTGTCAGCACTCTGACATTAATAACCCAATAGCCCATGGATCATTTCAGAGCTGCTCTGAGGCCATTTTCGATCCCTAAAGACTTCGTGTGAAGCTCTTAAATCTGTTAGTGGCAAGCCAATCAGTGAGAGATCATCATTCTGCAGCTGCCAGCTCTCAAAGTGACCTGACAGTAAAACAAAAATGCCACCTATACGTGGATGGTAGGTTTGGCCAGAAAACGTCTTTAGTGTGACAGCGACAGCTACAAACTGGATCCCTTTAAGCTAATTAGATTTCATTTTAACCAGATATACAATCTCAGAGTTGTTTATCACTACAGTGGCGACATGTTCCCTCTAATTATTATGTAGTATTGTTTGTGTGAGTCTGTGTTCAACAGCAGCTACATTTTTTCCCAGGCAATTATCTCTCCAGTGTCTATTTATCTCACTGTTTCTCCAAGTTGAGAATTATAAATATATATGATTAAAATAACCAGGTCTTTTGTTTCTTCGTGTAGAATTAATTATGATTTAATGACAGTTTTTAATGCTGCTGAATGACTAGCAACCAATAGATCACAATTTTATGAGCAATATATCTCCAAGTTTATCACCGAGTGTATGGCAATAAGAATATATTTATGAGGGATGCTGCTAACAACTCAATGCTTTGCTGATGGCGGAAAAAAATGTTTCTGTATGGAGCTTTTGACACTGCAACAAGAAAATCAGATTCCAGGCAAATTAAAATTCATTAACCCAAAGTTGTGATAGAGTAAAAGGAACTAACTCCATTTCTTTTTGTAAAGGAGACAAATCATCAAGTATGAAGGACTAGATCAGAGCAGTGCAGCAGAACACTCAAGTCCATTTTATAGATTTTATTCGCCATGTCGAAACCACCACGGAATCTGAATACTGAAAATTTAAAACTCAATAATGTGTAAAATACTGGCCAGTGACACGGTCACTGCCGCACTGTGTATGAACTCTGAGTCAGTTTAGTAAGAGTACTGTGGAATCAGAAGGTATTCAGGGTCCTTCAGTGTTTTTATATTTTGTATTGATCAGATTTTAAATGGTTGAAATTGCACAATTGATACTCAGCCAACCACAATGACTTTCATCTTTTTTCCCCAACCATTTTCTTACACTTCTACCAATTCTGGGCAGCCGGAGCATTTCCCAGCTGTAATAACAAAAGGCAGGGTCACAGGCCAATGGTGCCATTGCTTCCACATAGCGAAATCCATTTATGTATCCTTCCCATATGGTGCTTTTGTGGCAGCAACAAAATGAGTGAGGTTACAAAAACCAAGAGGTCCACCGAAGTGCGACTTGGATGACAGATGTGATGTCATCATGAAGTCAAGACAAATGGTCCCACAGCACAGAAAGACCTCATACCTGTGGCCAATTCAGAATGACCAATTCACCTAATATGGATGTCTCTGGACTAACTGCAGATGGATTCAAACCCTTGACCCTAGCTGCTTTAAGGTAACAGTGCTAACTACTGCTCCACCCTATGGCCAGGGGTGTCCTATTTTTATATTGTTACAATGTTGCCATGTTAGGTTTTATGATGACAACACTTATGCGCAACAATTTGACAGTCACTGAGCAGTGTCTAATTCCACTTATTGGACTTATTAATGGCATTTTATACAATTAAAAATCAGAGCCTATTTGTTTTCAGAACAAAATTTTAATAATGTTTGAAGGATTTGGTGGGAGTCCACCTCTGGCAGACTTATAGTCTTACTCAGTGCTAAAACTTGAGATATCTTTATTCTTTTTTAATTTCTTCCAGCCAGAATTCCAGTTAAAGTGTGGTAGAGTAGACGTACAGGAAACCCTGGGGATGAAGTTGGGTTACTTGCTCTGTATTAGAAACCACAGTTAGTCTTAATTGCCAGTACTATTCATTTGCAGGGGTAAGATAAATCACCAGGCAAAATTATTTCTTTTTTCAGTTATACCAAGTGTAATCCAATCATTTGTCCCTTCCAATTTGTGACTGGAGAGCTGTAATGAAACAGTGAAAGCTCTGGGATTAATGGACAATTTCAAGCTGCCGCTACATACGCCACTTCATTTAGACGAGCTTGATGTAGTGCTGGTGTTCTTGGATGTTTTGTACTAGCATTATTTAGCATGTCGTGTTGGTAGCAGTGGAGTGGAGTTGCCTAATTGGCTTACTTTCAGCTATAACGTTAATGCTATAATATATGCTGTGGTGGGTAGATCATGTGTAACAGTGTGGAGCAAGATGTTCATTCATGGTGTAATTTTTTTTTGCACAGCATGCCACAATAAATCTATGTGCTGCATCCATCAAAATAAATAGAGCCAATGCAAAATCCAGTCTGGTGGTTAGAGGCATGATCAGAACAGCCACTGAGTAATCTCAGATCTGGTTGATTAACGCCGTCACTTAGAGAAAATCATGACACATTCAGTAGTATAATCGTATGCATCAGTATTTCACCAAGGCCTAATAAAGCATAGAGAAAGAAAGCAAGAATGACTGAGCCTTGTAAATATGCATTTTTCCTGATCTGAATCAGCCCATGCTGACGTTGCTAGGCCTTGACATTTGTGAAGGGAGAGCTGTCTGAATGTAGCTCTGAGTGTAACGTGTACTGTAAGCATCATTTGGAAATAAATACCAAGATGAAAACACCATGAAAGCTTTGTTTCTTTTTTCAGCATCCTGCAGGTCTTTGTTATACCAACTCAAACATGCACAATCTTCTTTTCATGCTAGAGGACATAAGTTTATGAGCAACGACCTACCTACAGAGACGCGCAAGGTAATTTATCAGTTAGATGATTACAGATCCGGCTCTTCGATTTTAGTTGCCTCTATCCGTCTGTTTACCTTTTCCCACACTCTGGGGCATAGCGTGGGGGGAATAGCAGAAAAGCAGGATCTATTTTTCTTCATCAGATAACACTATTTCAATTTGGGAAGCTTTGCTGCCATTTTAGCTATCTGAACTGCTTCATTGGCTGCCAGAGAAGTTTGCAAATTGTTGCTGATTAGACTGTTTTCACTGACAGAACAAAAACTGCCAAGTAAATCCTCTTGATAGTAAAGATTAATTACTATTGAGAACATTGCTACTCTGTTTGTTGCCTTGAGATGCATTCAGGGGTTTTCGGTAAGAAAAGATATCTCTTATTAGATTAGTTCTTATTCAGTTTTGAGAATATGTTTGCCAATTTCATTAGACAGATAAAATGACTGTATATAGTCCCTACATCTGTTTTTTCTTTTAGTTTTGCCTCTGATGTCCTTCTATGGTAATGAAGGACATCAGTATGTGTGTGTCTTTGTCTCATTTAAGGGTTTTAGCTTTAGAAAGCAGTTGTTTTTGTGTCACACACAGCCTCCCTTGTGTTTTGTGACCCTAGACACTGAAAAAAATATTGAGCACCTTATATGCACAGAAATTGGTAAGTTTGTTTGTCCATGAAAGTCCAGCTCATCTCACCAGTATGATGGCTGGGTACCGTACTCGAGCATGCTTATGCAAAAACCCTTCCTTGGAACCTTTCCAGTTTGCTCGGGCAAGGTTTAGCTGGACTCGGGCACAGCACACATGCTGTGTGATCACTATCCACCCCCGTAACACAGAACTCCACTTAGAGTAATTAACAAATGTGTGACAGGAGAGTGTATCACCGCTTACCTAATTAAGACACAAAATACATAAAACTGTGAACCTCGTGCTCCGCAAGAGCACATTTTAAGAGCATGTGTGGGCGTGAAGCGCAAGCACGAGCGAGAGGAGTAGACATATGAAGATAAACTGAAGTATACTCTAGCCCAGATCATTAAGGGCAGTGTGAGTGAAGACCAGCGAAAAGCGGGGACAATCATCCAGACATGGTGCAAGATAACCGTGCTTAGTGTGAGTATGCTCAAGACAAACTACTGCATCTGCAAAGTATCTGGAAAATCTGCACAGGTGTACCTGCAGGTCATATTTTAAAGGCAAATGGTCATCAAACTGAGTATTGATTTGATTTTGATTTTTGATTTTATTTAGCGGCACATCATCAGATGACATTTAGTGCCCAGGACCTTTGAACAGCATTGCTCAACACAGGAGTCAGAGCGTCTGCTGGTGGTGGAAGCGACCCCTGCCATGCGATAAATTGACTGTGGAAATGTTTTGCACAACCAAGATAACCTCACCATTAGATACTCACTGTGTTGGCCTTTTACTTTGATGTTTGTAAAAAAAGGTTTTAGCTAGATGGGACAAAGGGATTTTTATTTCACGTTAGTGTCAATTGATTTCCTTTATAAGCTTAAAAAGTCTGCGCAAAAGTCTTGAGCCATCCCTTCTTTATATTTTGCTTCAAAGGAGCATTTTTTTGAAAGAGGGATGCATATGTTTACTGTGTTGGAGATTTTGTCCCAACCAATGGAATTATGAACACAGTAAAGTACCATTAGATTTAGATTCACCGTGGTGTACAGTCTGTAAAGAATCCGATTGGCAAAGACTTAATGTTTCATCATGACAATGATCCTAACACACTGCCAGTGTAGGAAGAGCATAACCTGGATAGAAAAACACACAATGGAACGCTTTCAATCATGGAGCTACTTCTCCATGTATGTTTGCACAAGTTTAATTGAACCTATTACCAATTTTCTTAGCAAAGGATAAAAAAATGAGGGATGGCTCAAGACTTTTGCACACTACTGTGTCATTCTTTTTAAGTTTTACTCTTGTTGTTTGATTGTTTACATCGCTTTGTTTTTGTCTTTAGTTAACAGGTGACATCTTTGTTTTATACCACTATCATGGATGCAGGTATTATTCTTCTATAATGAGGTTACTTTATAACCAGGGGTGCACATAAGTGGACCGCAGGTGCACACACGCTGTTAAAATAAAACACGCGCACCAGATAAGAAGTTGCAACGCGCGTTTGCGTACATATAAAAGGCACTGTTTTGTCCGCTAGAGTGGGATTTTCATGGCATATTCTGCACCACATCTCTGTGCGTTCATCATTTGTTTGAAGCCAGCTCACCTCCTGCAACCACTTTTCAGAGAATACGCGCTTCTTTTGCAGTTCGGACTCCTTCTGACATTTCTTTGGAGGTGGAGGAACACCAAAGTAGTTGCTTAAAGGAGCTTGCTTCTTCGACATCTTTAAGAGTTCTAAACAAATGTCTGTCCTCCTCCAGAAAATCTTATGTACGCAAACGCGCGTTGCAGCTTCTTATCTGGTGCCCGTTTCTTATTTTGACAGCGCATGTGCACCTGCGGACCGCTTATGTGCCTCCCTGTTTATAACTTTGTTTTCATTTTAGGTGATATTAAAAAAAGGTCAGCAGTGTGGATAGAATTGAAACCTGCTGCTATAAATAGTTACACTTAGTTTTCAAGGCTAAGAGCCTGGTGTTCAACCACTGTAGCACAGCAAAAAGGAAAGAGATGTTACAATGTCCAAGAGACGATGGGTAATTAAAAAGTGTTTAATTTGTGCAAAATCACATCAAAAGTAATGGGAATGCCACATACGTTCATTTGCCCCAACAGCTAAACAGTGGGGTGCCTACACTGCAAAATACACCAATAACTTACCCTCAAAATAAATTAGATATCAATAAAATACATGATTTTTTTAGTGTGTTCTTTGCTAATATTGAACTGTTACAGTGAGCCAGAGGTTGTGAAAAATGACCCATACATTTAAGGGATAATCTAAATCTTGACTTTTAGTTGTTATCTACAGTATCATTATGGCTGATATACTTATTTTGGGCAGGTGTTTTGTCTAGACTGCTTTAACTCCACTGTATCATTCTCTGTTTTAAGTCGTGTTGTGAACACTCATCACGTGGCTGAATTTGATCTAATGTCTGCAAAATGAAACATTTGATCAAGCGAGGGTGTGAAAGCAACACAGTCCATCTGAGGAACATATGTCAAAATCGGTTGAAATGTAATTAGAGCTGCGGCATTACGTTTGGATCGCTGACACATTCTGTCCCCCCCGTTGAATTATTCATAAATGTTATAATTCTCAACCATATGGACCCCATTCTTACCGCCAGTTTTGGCAATGTGGATTATGGCACTTTCACATTGTGGCGGGGCTGAGATACTGCACTGATAAATTAAGTGGCTGTGTCATTTGCAGGAGTATAAATGGAATGAACCCCAGAATAGAGAGGTCTTTCATCTTTTCTGGTAAGACTGTCCTGATTACATCTAAATGTAGAGCAACATTTAGAGGACTATCAATCAAGGGGAACCATGAAAAAAGGGGGTGGGGACTGAAGGAATTATGCTCCAAAATGGCTTCCCTCGCTTTAATTTCCTGTGACAGTGTGCATTAGCTCTCATCACCGCCTTACTGCCATTAGACTAGCAAATGATTATGGTTACTGCCTCCACCAGCAGTAGAGAGGGAGCTAATGTAGCATTTTCATGGTGTTTTCAACTCACATCCCGCCCCCGTGATGCCGCCTTTGCATCTCTGACTCTTTTAAGTGTCTTTTTAGACTTTTTCCACTCTATCGGATTCTATTCATTTTCACTCTTCAGAGCCCCATCTGCCTCTCGGGCCCTCAGGGCGAGCCTTTAAAAAGCTGTATGTCTTTTTTGTGTTCTCCCCCTGCTAAGTACAGTAACTGGGGTCAGTCAAGCTTCAAACTAACTCAGTGTTTGAGGATGCTTGCACAAAGGAGGGGACTGCTTGTAAGTGTTTTGACGTGTTTGCTTCAGCTCTGGTCCTTTGCAGTCTTCGAGGGAGGACGGATTCGCTGGGAGCGCGGGATGAGGAGACGGTGGGCTTGAGACACAGGGAGAGACGGTGTGCGTGTGTGATTATGGCAGGTATCTCTAAAACTGCAGAAGCAAATTTGATCAAACATTGTTTCTCATCATTAATGAGGTTCGTCCCAGCTTAGATCCCCCATCGGACACCTAATTAGGATCTGCAGCTGGTTAGTACTGTCAATTACTTTCACATACACTTACTGACATTCACGTAACACTGCTGGATTGCAATCGCTATGCATTGGTGAGCAATTCCACTGCAGATAAGATATATTTATCATTCAATTTACAGTGCATATCTATTTATCAACAGTGTAACTAATGATCAAGATGACAGATTGCAGTAAATCCATGTCTATCACTAGTTCCTTAGGTCCTCTTTATGTATGCTGTCTGTTAACCTTTTCATCTATCTTCTCCACATCACTAACCTGCTGATGGTTTTGATAGGATAAAACAGAAAACAGCTGATCCTGGCAAAATCAAGTGAACATCAAGTGGGGATCTTCTTTGGCTTGTTTAAATCATAGGATGACAAGGCCTCCCACCAACTGCTTCATGGCCATCATGAAAAGTGACTGCAGGCTGCAGTGCCCTCTACAGAAAGAGTTCTCAGAAGGCAGTCTTACTTTATTAAGTTCAGGGTTCTACAGTACATGTACAATATTGTATTGATCTGGTTTCAAAAAGGACTTTCTCAAAGGAGTGCAACTTGAAGAAATGCTAAACCACCTAAATTACTTTGAACTAAGTAATAATCAGTGATTTAAAGGCCACGAATGCCCAGACAAAGATTTTCTGTCTGAAGACAGTCGAGTATAGAGATTTAACATTTGTATACAAATTTATTGGATATAAAAAGTACAATCCAATATTACATGTTTCTCTGTGGTTTATAGATCGAAAAAAATCACTTGTTATCCAAAATCTGTGAAAAATAGCTCTGATTGTCAATTCTCAATAAATGAGCTCTACCTCCTACTCCCTCTGCTCTCTAAGATAAAAAAGAAAATCAATTTCTGACAAAATTTATTCTGAACAGTGCCGTGATATGGCACAGGAGTCAAAGGCTAAATGTCATAACGTCTGTCATAGAGCATGTCCCAGTCATAATGACACTGTTCGCCTTGAACTGAAGACTGCAGGCCATGTCAAGCGTCAGTATAATGTCCTCATTACAATAACACAGGCAGTAGCTCTGATCCATCAACAGACACAAAGCACCGAGAAGACAGGTGCACTATGTACTACCACTATGTACTAGCAGAGCTTGAAATGTGTCTGTTTTATACTCCAAATATAGTGTGATTCTCAAATCTAGAAAATACGTCAGCTAGTTAAGTGAGCAGATGCTCTGGAAGCACGTACATTAGCACATCAGCCTGAATCTCAAACTACAGAAGAAAAAGAAAGAACTTTATTCACTAAAGGTTCATATTCCGAGTGATGCTGCAGGTACAATAGGTTTTGGAGAGCTTAACTCTAGTTTGGTGGCTCCTGCTTTCACAAAGGCTTACATTTGTGAAACGGCTCACCAAAGCACCCATCGAGTCCACCCACACAAGGATTAAAATGTGTTAGGCGTAGCATTATGTTTCTCAAAATTAAGATCACATTTCACCCGAATCCCCAAGCATCCTGCCTCAAAAACTACTTTGCAGTATGTCCTTGCTTTTCCAATAAAATCCTTGAACTAGGCGACGTAAAAACACGGCTGTAAACTTCGAGACTTTATTTAAACCTCCCTTGTAGCAGCTAGTGACAAATGTACTACAGAGATGTTATTGTACAGCAGGGAAAATACTTAGTTTTTTCAAGTGCAATTTGATTTTCTGATACCAGAGCATACTCATATCTGAATTACTTTCTTGCATGCAATAAAATAGTTCCGATAACACAATCTAACAGCTTTTGAGGTAGATAGTGGCAACTTAATAAATGTAACCACTAAACTATTGGTAGAACCAGTGTAACACACTACTTACATATTTCTTGCTTTCATTTTTTAATAAGCTTTAACAGCCAACTGTTATGAGTGACAGAGTTACTGCTTTCAATCAGTTTAATCATAAAGTCTACTATACTTCTTAGAAAGTCATGTCAGTCTTCTGGATGCTCTCACAATTTTTCCGTCAGTCTAATTTTGCAACGACCCACAATTTGGCAAAAAAATTGTCCGAATTTAAAAACGGCTTTCAGGTCTTGTTTTGATGATGCCACATATCACTCAACCTCTCTCCATCTCATGTGTTCTTCCGGCATAGATAGAGTATCAATGTTATTTATGAATTATTATATTTTTTTATTATTTTTTTTCCCGAAATTAAATGTGATATCCTCTTGGAATGCACATTTACAGAGCACTTATGATGGATGACATGATATGACGAACTGGAAAAATAGGAAAATAAAAGCAATTTAAGAAAACCTTTGTCATTAGTCAGTTTCACCCAGTAATAGTCTGCCTAATGACTTGGGAGCGGTAAGTAGCCACACTCATGCACCAGCAGTTATCTGCAAGTTAACAAAATTATACTTAAGTTGATCAGACAGAACTGTGTGCAGCTTTTGCAGACAAATAATGAATAAAATGACTGTTTTGGTCTGTAATGGTTGGCACAAACCGAGCTGTTTTCTGTTTTACAATTAAAATTTATTGTCTATTTCAACTTTCGCATTTATGTAGCACCCAGTCACACGGGCCTAGATGGTTGGGGTATAGACATTGTCATTGATTACTGGGCTGATGTGACTAGCGATTAAGTGGTGTGAGATTTGTTCTGTGTGGCAAATGTACAGGCATTTAAGTCATGTAAGTAGTAATAGATGCTTGTGTTAACAATTCCTGTGGTAAAACGTGAAGTACTCTTCAAAAATTTTACTAAAGTAAAACTGAGAAAGTATAGACTTTGAAATGTACTCAGAGTATTAAAGTAAAAAGCATTTTTTCTATAAGCTGTTTTTGTGGAAAGCTAACTGAACCTCCACCTGCCATATTAATATAATAAGGCCTACAAACGTTATTTCAACGTTAACACTAACATGTTCACACACAGTTGGAACATCTCTTATTTAGACTATAAGAGAGAAACAGAGGGAATTAAACAAAAGACTAGCTCTATTTGCTGTTTGCAGATGGGTGACTTTACATTTAAAGAAAATAAAGAGAAAATAAATACAGTGAACCTAAGATCAGTTTTAGTGGTGCAGCATGGGGAAAATGATCACTTAGGAACAAATTACGATAATTTCTATTGTGAGTTCCAGTAGTGCCTTGGGGTGACTGTTGTTGTGATTTGGCGCTGTACAGTTGATTTTGAGCTATGCTTTCTGCTCTGAGCTTTACTTTTCTTGTTGGATTCAAATAACTGAATTTGATAAATTATAGTCAGATTGATATCACATGAGCTATCACAGATGATTTATAGGTGTATTTCAGTAAGTGAATCTAATCAGCATCATTGGGTTAAATTTAAATAGATGTCTGCAACCCTTGTTATAGCCTAACATTGACCATGAACACCGCAGATTGTCTATTTCATCTTGTCGTGTGAGATACACACCAGTGATGGATACACCAATTGGACTGTCTTTGTTATTGTCCCCTCCAGTAAGGTTGAAATTTGACTGAAGCACGGAAGGTGCACAGTGATGTGAAACAATAATTCAGATATGTTAAACCTGAAAAATGAGTCTCTGTAGGGATAGAAAGTGTGGATATTTTTGTTCAAATGTAGGGAAAATTCATCAGAAAGATACATATTCAAGTAAAGTACAGATATCTGTAAATTGTACTCAAGTGAAGTAAGGAATGATTTGTACTTCATTACTTCTCACTTCTGGTGTAGATTTTCTTTTTCCTCTTTTCTTTTCTTTTCTTTTCTTTTCTTTTCTTTTCTTTTCTTTTCTTTCAGAAATGACAGACTATTATCCAAGATGTGATTTTGGGGAGTAAATGCACTGAATGGCCATTTAGGAAAGATAGGTAATAATAGCATTAAATCAGGGTTTTATAAAACAAAATTTTAACAGAGAATTTTAACTTTATATTCTCCATCAGTGTCTAGTTAAAGATAATTGTCCATCAGTCTTCTTCCACTTATCCAATTCAGGGCCCTGGGAGGCCTGAAGCCAATCCCAGCTGCCATAATGCTGTAATACTGTATGTAAATTTTTAACATTGATTAATGTTGTATATTTTGTTGGCTTGTTTATTTAAAAAAAAATACAACATGTTATAAAGCAGAGTAATGTGTAATATTCAGTCCAACAGTCTATTTCATTTTAGTTCAACACCATCAATGGTGTCAGATCCATTTTACTCAGGCAAAGGTAGACATAACATTACAACAATGTCTAATGAACTCATTAAGGTAGTTTTAGTATGATGATTTGGTGCAGACGGTTTTATGGTTTTTTCCAAAGATGTCACTCATGGTTACAGCATGTTTGAATTCATCTTCCATGGACGAATGAGTACTCGGCTCATCTCATGATCTGCATTTAAAAGTATTTTAGCTAACTTTACTATGCTAAACCTTGAAGAACACAAACCCTAGTCCATAAACATTTAAACAATGCCCATAATCCTACATTAAATCACAACTGATATTGTTGATGTCCTAGTTTATCAAACAGATCAGATGCTCAGAGGAATCTACAAAAGATGGACTTTAGGTTCAGTTTGGTTATTAGGTTTTTGCTATGATATGTGCAAAAATGTGACTGTAGAAGGCTTATTGGTGCATTTACAGGCTATGGGTGGGAAAGTCCAGTGAACTCAAATCTATTTCAGTATTAAGTAGATGAGTCATGCATGGGTCTCACATTCCTACATTCTTTCAAAATACATCAAGATGTTTCTTATTTATTATAAATGTGGCAGTGGATTCCTGAGCTATTCAGGCATCCTCAGGCTGACAGGTAGGGGACATCATTATGACTGGCTTCAAAGGGAAAGGGGAAAAACAACATGTCTCAGCTTTGAAATACAAATCCACGGGCGGTCAAAGTGAAATGCCCCTAACACCAATGAACAGAGACATTTTAATCATCGCATCTCTATCTTGTCTCTCGTGTCATGTATAGAAGACAACATTAGTAAAGATGGCCAACAGCTGCTACTCAGGGGTAGAAACTGGGAGTCTGTGCCCTCGAGTTTGTTGGTAGCAGTGGAATAACAGACTGTGACAATAAGAGACATGAAGAGCAATGAATATGACTTCAAAGCAAGAGGCAGACTTTCTGTAATGTAACCCACAATGACAGAAAAGAAGCTACTACCTGAACAGGAAGGAAAACATTGCTCTATGTGGTTCTTTATTTTCTGTTCAATCGGCCTCTGCTAAAAATAACATGAACTTTAGAGCATATGTTCTAATGGTTATATTAGAAAGTCTAGGAAATATAGGCATGCTATATGTAAAGTTAAAAAAATAATATCTTACAAAATGTAAAATTATAGTAAGAGCTCTGCTTTCATGACAGTAAATGCAAACTTTATTGTGAGTCTATGGCGTGCACAGGGATGTACAGGAATGAAAGATGCAGATTAACATTAAAGATTAAAGATTAAAAATGTTGTCATTTAAGCAACTCAATATTGGGCGATAAAAGAAATTAAACATAACACACACAGAAAAACAAACAACAAGAATCAGGCAAAACTAAGAAGAAAACAAGGAAGCACACTGAGGAGGAATAACAGATGCTCTGACAAAAGACAGGACTATATATACAGTACAAGTCTGCAAACCAAACACGGAAACAAAAAATCCAAACAAAGGCTCTTTGACAACATCAGAAAGGTAAAACTCATATTCTACCAGAATAGCATTATAAATGATATATTTATTGAGCGCCAAATCACCACAACTTTATACTGTAAGGTAAAGACCCCATGATAATAAAAAAATAAAAAAATTCAAAAACCTAAATTTTAGTTACTAGGATAACTTGAACAGGACCCCAAACCTGATTAAGAATTCAAAATCAAAAACAACCCCAAGCCCTCGGACATGTGACGTCATGTTCAGAAAATGTACAAAATAAATAAATACATAAATACAAAAAATATTCAAAACTTCATGAAACACCTGAAAAGGCCTGTTAAAGCCACATTTGCTTGGTTGGATTAGTTAACAAGATATAAATGATAAGATAGAATAATGTTTTCAGTCACAGACTGTATATTAAAGATGGCCATAGCCATCATGATGTATTATTAAGCCATAAGTTTTGTTGGTTAGCTATGACAAATTTTTCTTTCTGCATTATCGTCAAAGATAGTGTTTAGTGATTAATGAGGTGCGATGGTAATTCACTGTAATATTAAATGAGGCTCCATGTATGTGGAAAAAAAATATGCTTAAAAAGTCACTTACAGAAAACAGCCAATTATAATGTGTCGTTTATTTAATGCTGAACTTTTCAAAATTGCTTGTTTAAGCATTTTGGTTTTAAGTTGCCATTTAAGTAACTGCAGCGTTGAGACTAGAGATGGACCGATCCGATATTAGGTATCGGTATCGGTCCGATACTGACGTAAATTACTGGATCGGATATCGGCGAGAAATAAAAAATATAATCCGATCCATTAAATATCAAAAAAGCACCTCACAAAACTTGCGACACGGTGTAACTCGGCTCATAACCGTAGCAGTCGGAGCAGTGTGCTTCACGTGATTGAGCGGCTGTGTGTATTTGTAGCATGGCTAGCAATCCAGCATTTCATCTCCGAGGAAGTTATCCCAGAGAGAAGTAAAGCAAGTGTGTAAGTTCATCTCTGAATGTTTGTAAAGCGTACCTGCGTTAAGCTTAACCACCGATATGTGGAGCGTCTGCCTCTTCTCTCTCCCTCTCCTGCCGCTACTTCATGAAACTCCTTAATGATCAGCTGATCGGCTTTTCTGTCGCAAGTCCGTCTCTCTTCTTTGTTTTTGGCCCACTTTGCACCACAAGGAGGAAAACAGCAGCTGAACAACAGCAGCACGTTTAACCTTGATAAGCTGTTGTTAGAATTTATTTAATATTACTTTCTACACCAGGATCCTTTTCTATGTAGCTGACGGCTGGTAACTGTGCAGGGGCGGATCTAGCAAAGTGTAGCCAGGGGGGCCGATAGGGCATTAACAGGGAAAAGGGGGGCACAAAGACATACTTTTCTTTCTTATTCTCATTTAAAATGTCGAGCTTTTAATAAATAATTATCTGAATCTTACACCCAAAGTTTTAATCTGATGTAAAATGTATAGAAGTCCATTGCTGTATATAGTAACTGTTAAATGTCTAATATACCCCAGTAAGCTATAGTACTTTTTCCTTTGGGAAGTTACCATCTGTGCAGTCTGCAATTCTGTAGAAGAAAGATGTTGAATCTATTTAATTATTCTTGAAAAATAATTTATTTCTGTGCATTTTTTTTTCACACTGCATCAAATTAAAGTTGATTATGTCGATTAAGCATCATGAGGTGGAGGGTGGGGTGGTTCCCCTTTTTTTTTTTTTTGCTGGGGGTTTGCAACCCTATTAGTTAGGTTGCTTAATATTTCTGCTAAGTACTCTTTAAAATACCAGAATAGGGAGGATGGAGTAGGTTTAAGTTTATTAGATTGATCAGTGTTGCTGAACTATGAAATATTTTGGGTGCAGTGTATTTTTTTACATACAGGTATAACAGAATAGCTTTAGTGTTGTTGTTTATTTAAACTTGAGTATGAACTTATACAAAATGCAGCAAGATATTAAAAAAACAGTTTTATTGGTTAAAAAACACACTATATCGGATTAATATCGGTATCGGCAGATATCCAAATTTATGATATCGGTATCGGTATCGGACATAAAAAAGTGGTATCGTGCCATCTCTAGTTGAGACTTCTTATTCTTTCACTTTCTCATGGTTTTGGTTTCAGCCCTGCATATTTCAAACAAATCACTGGACTGTTTGGCTACTAATAAGTATTTAGTGTTTGAGATTCTTTAAAATCTGTAAAATCACGTTTGTGACTTTGGGAAACTTAAAACATGCCACTTGTATAATGTATGCCTACAGTATAGAGGATGTTAATATGAAATCACAGACATGATTTCAACGGATACATTTAGATTTTGACTTGAAATGTAGATATATTTGAGCATTGGTGTGATGTTGTGAATCCATACTGTGAAATATTTCTGATGCTGAGAATAAACCAGAACAATAGCTCAAATAGCTCAAATAGCTATTTGAGCTAGGTAAGTGGCCTCTGCTGGTTGGTAAGTATTATATAGGTATTTGTGTTAATGAGAATAGACAAAAAGAAGAAAGAACCACTAAATAGTGTTTCTAGTTAATAAATCTCACTTTTTTGAGTGAGAAAACAATTTGTTTACCCTAAGGAAAATATCTGTGGTACAGCAAATTAACTTCTTTTAATTTTTTAGTAGGCTTAGCTTATTCAAGATATATATGTGTAAGTCACAGCACTCAAAATATTATATTCTTGTTCCTGAAATAACCCCAACTGTTCTCCAGTAACTTTGGCAATACATCTCTTCCTCTGATCATCTCTGGTCTTAATGTGTCTTAATGTGGAGTCTCATCTGTAAGTAGGATTAAATCTTGAGGTTCTGTAAAGCCAAATTACAACATTTAATAAGAACCGATGGATTCCAGTCTCTCCCTCTATCTCCTGATTCTGTTGCCCTGACAAGTGATCACAAAATAAATTCTCATCAGTGGTAATACAGTATTGTGTAAATTTCTGAGCAGTCTTTTGTTTCTGAGCGTGCCAGTGTATTTATTAATATTATGTATTACTTCCCAAATAATAGAAAAGCAGCCGAGTGTATTGTTCCAAATTCTCCACTATAAATGTTGAAGAGTTTATTTTGGAGTCATCCATAAGATCTGTTTTTAGTCTTTGACAATATTCATTTAAAAAAAAAAAAAAAAAGCAAGCAAAAAAATATGACTTTAGCACTAAAGTTTGTAAGGTAATATCAGTTGTATGTTAGGTAATTTATCATATAAGTAAAAGCTTTAAAATATATATTTAAATATATAATATAATTTATTTATATATTTAAAAATGTATCCTAGCATCATCGCGCTCTTGTCCTGTTAGTAGCACAAGATACTGGTTTAATCACCCTCACTGTCCAGCAGGGTATTTGACTTTGTCCCCTCTGCTACCTGTCAACAGTTTATTTTCTGCTTAGGCTGAATGGCAGCTACTTTACCTTCTGCCACATGCTTGTCAGCAAGCAGAGACTTGCAATGTCAATATCTCTTAGTCCCAAGCAGATACACATCTAAAGGTCTGCACTGTGAGCTGGAGGTGGAGGTTAATCAATTTTATTTGACCTTAATTTATACAGAGTAAATAATGAAGTGGCCTGCCTGTATAAAACATTCAAAGAAAAATCGTTCAGCAGTCAGGAGGGCTGGGTTCAGGTCAGACAGGATGGGGATTTTCTTTGACTTCTAGTATTGCAAGTTAGACGGTTCCCAAAGTGGACAAGAATGTCCTCGGGTGTCTGACAACACTGCAGAGGGCAACATGAGATCATCGGAATTTACATCGTCTTTCTTCACAACACAGCCAAACGAAATCACTCAAACTGGTTGAGAAGTAATCTAACACCACACTGTGGCAGCTGACTGGCCCGTTACCTTTGATAACTGATCACAGTTTGCAGTAAATGTAAAAATATATTCATGTTTTGCTAATGGAATACTTTTAAGCAGCGGGAGCCAGATGTTCACTCAGAATTAGCGGCAACTTGATGCAGCTGTGATGCAGCTGCTAAACGAGTGAGGATGAAACGCGGTGTGAAAAGAGAGTTTGAGTTCATAAGAATCTAGAGCCCTTTCCATGGGATTGCGGGCCTCATCAATCTGTTGAAGTGTCATTTTTATATTTTATGCTCCTCACAACTTCATTCAGCTTTGATGGAATGAGCCACAGTACTCGTTACATATAATGTAATATGTGAGCAACAGTTCACCTGTCCTAAGGGAAGTGCATAATGTAATTTGCTGTTAGGTTCTGATTGATCCTTTCTCCGTGTCTGGGATAATTTATCATAAGTAATTAATGAGGTTACTGCTGTATACTCAACTCTCTCCCTTCTTGTACATGAATTGAGCTGCTGTCTCATGCTGCAGGTATGTAATACAGTTAAAAGGACAGACTCTAGAAATACCTGGAGGAGAAAACTAATTTCAGTTTGTTGCCTGAATTTTTTCATTAGTTGTTAATCTTGTTAGAGACTCTTCTTCAGTGTTGTAAATTCTTTGCTGTAAAATGTGTTTTATAGACACTATTTGTAATACCTGTGAAGTTGTAAAATGAAGTGAATAGATTGTGAAACAAAGCTTTGCCCTCTCAGTTCATGGACTTGTGTTTGTCCTGAGAAAGTCTGATGTTCAGACTTTTTTTGTCTTGTGTGCATGAAGTTTAATGTATTTGATTTTTCCTTAAAGACGGAGCTTTAAGGACTTCTGCAGGACTAGTTTGAAGAGATATAACACATATTTGTTGTTGAACAAAAACTGTTCAAATTAGGTTTGATCAATATAATAATGTCATGTGATAAAGTTGTATGCTGAGGTGTTGACTGATTGCTCTTAGAGTGGTGCTGGTGGCTGGTTGGACAAAAAATGAATGGTAGAATGAAAAGGGAAGGAAGTGAGACAGCACTGAGAGGAATAGGTGGAATCCTCACCTCATTTGGTGTTTGGGTATGTTCGACTGCTATGGCTCTGGGGGAGCCATAGCAGGATTTGTTCAGGAAGATATATGGTAATAATTTGTATGAACGGTCTGTGGTACAAACATTAGCCTTTAATTAAAGAAAAGCATACTTTCCGGTTAGTGTTGGCCACCTCTGGACATGAAGCTGTATGTTGGATTTGGATTGTATAATTGTTGCATATTTATTACAGTTGTGATTATTAGATGCTGGCATAAAGCAAGCCCATCTCTGTAATGCTGTTAATACCATGTTGTGGTGTGTGGTTGGATTAAAATCACATTAACTATATTTTAGACTGCTTTCATAAAAGGAGAGGGGACAGTTAGTTATTGAAGAGATGCCCTTGTGATTTTCCAGCATGGCTTAAAGATGCTTAAAGATCACTTTCATGACTGTGGACAAATGGGTCAGACAGAGAGGTGATTGTATGGCGGTGTTTGGAGGGCAGAGAATGGATCAGTTCCCATCTGAAACCACCCTTAGTCTTATTTCATTACATTTGTTCCTTACTGTGCCTCTACTCAAGAGGGAAAATTGTAACAACAACAAAAAAAAAAATACAATTTCCATTTTCAAAAGAGATATGTTTGTTGTATTGCATAAGACTGATGTTTTTATTTAAAGTAATAATGTATCATCTTTGCAGTAAGGAATTATACAAAATCTCACTTCTGAAGATGCCCCATACACATTCATGTACTTGAAATTGTGTGTGCACTTTTAAACCCATTTTTTTTTACAGCACAGTGAAAACTGTTTGAGTCTTTTTTCATGTAGAATGAAGAGCCAACATTTGAGCCTGTTTGCCTTTTTGACCTAAGCTTAAATAGAGCAGACAGTGGGAAAAAAGAGGACTGGAGCAGAACAGTAATATCACAGTAACTCCCACCTCCCCCAAGACCGCTCAGCTCCTCAAGGCTGCCCTTAACAGAGCCACATGGTCTCCTTTTTAATAGCCCACCATATTGTTTTCGGTCAGCTGGGAGTGACACAGATATACAAGGCCAACTTAACCTGGGTTAACCAGTGAGTATTTTCACTGGGGATAATGGTATTGTATTCAGTTCTGATGTTTATGTGTCAAGGGAAGGGAGAAAGGCTTTAGTAAAAAGGATAAACAACCCTTTCTGTTCTCTTAGAAGCACCAACTGCAAACCAACTTGAAAGTTTAAATTAAAAGATTTGCAGTACATGAAGTGAGCTCCTAAATGACACAAAGGCTGTTTTTGTTCAGTCATTTGTGCCCATGAACTGAGAGGAAAGTGTTCTCTATTTCCCAATGAAATCATTTGCATGCAGTCTTTACTTGTCGTCCCTTTTTTTACACCACATAGTTCAAACATATCAGTGTATGGTGCCTAGATGTTTTAGAAGTCGAAAGCCCCCCTTTACAAAAAAACAAAAAAAAACAAAAAAACATATGCAAAGTTATCATCCGGCTCACTAATTGGCTGTCATGAGGACTCCCAGAAAATCCATTCATTCATGAGTAGCAGGGGATACTGCAGGCTTGCACAGTTTAAAGTATTTGCAATGCATTGCTAACTAATATCTTACCTCCAGAAAAGCCAGGGAGGTCATCCCCATTAAATAGTTCCAACAGTTCAAGGTAGTGTGTTTTGTGTGCCACGTAAAATAAACACACACACACTGGGCGATAATCTATGACTCATTCATTGTGTCAGATGCTAAATATTGTGCCACATTATCTGCAGTCACATTTCGTTGTCATAAAGTAAAGTCATCATGCAAACCTTTCCTCGATGGCCCACCTGTGGATGGAGTGTCTCGTTCTCAGGCCTTCTGCTCTTTGCCAGATCGTTGTGGTTATTATGGTTCTTGTGTCCTGATTCTTGTGTTTTTCGTACTATAGCCATGCTTGTTTGCTTTCCCATCGGTACCCAAAACCTGTGCGATTCACATGTGTTCTCATATTCCCACTGCCTTGAAGAATTTAAAGGATGCTTCTTCTGTTCCTTACCTGAACCCTACAGCTACTTCCTACATCAACAAGAAAAAGTCTTACCTAAAACTCACCTGACTGCCCATTTACCACTTCACTTTCACTTCATCGGGATCCTTGCCTCCCTACTAATAGCACCTTCGAATCTCCTACAAAAAATGACTTGGACTGATTACAATTATTACAAAATATTAACAAACCACCTTGGTTGCTTCCAACTTCCACCTCCTGTCAGGCAGAATCTCTAGCCTTGCTCCAGTAGTGAAATTCTTTGTGCCAGTAATGTGTTTTCTCAGTACTCATTCCTTGTTTACGTTAATTTCTGTAAAACTGCTGTTAGTTACGGGAATCTGCTCTTTGAGGACAACTCATGGTTAAACATGACAGAATGATTTGGCCAACATCTGGACTTTGAGTCAGTTGGTGTACAATCAGCTGTTTCCCAATCAAGGAGTGCTGCTTGGTCATCATGTACAACGTCTCTGTTCTCTTGTTGAACAGTTACAAGCCACACATTGACGACTAAAATAAATGAACAGTGTGATCCAAGTCATCAGTCCAAGTTGCCTCAAACTTCTGCTACTGAATCATGAGTTCAGCCCCCTGAACCTGGCGCAGCTGCTTTGCCACCAACTTCAATGCATGATAAAAAACTTCTCCACAACTGAGTCTTTTGGAGGTGAGCTGAGCTGGTGTGGAAGTTTCCTTTTATAGTGATCACTATTGTTTAGTGGTTCACTTCATGTTTAACGTATTGACTACTCCAAAATCTCCCATGTTGTAGGGTTGCTTAAGCATCGAGCACTTCAGTGGGAAAAATTTTATTTAATCCTGTTTATTTCTAATTACTAATCCTAGAGAGTTGTCCACATATGAAAAGTTTGTGGAAGAACTGACGAGATTATTTGACCACCCCTTTGCAAAGATAAAAAGTAGATGACTGTTTGTCAAGGCAATAAATCTGAGTCAGAATTCTCAATTCAGTTCTGCGTCTTTGCAGTTGAGAGGCTTCAAAAGTGGTAAGATGGACTTTCTATGATTCTTTAATTAACTAACTTAAAAATGAACTAGCCTCAATTGATGAGCCAGCATCTTTTGAAGAGTTAGTGGCCCTAGCTATTAGAATAAGCAACCTGCTCCAAGAACGAGTCTGTGAGAAAAACTTAAAAGCCTTTAAAGCCTTCCCAAGTAAAGTTTATTTCTGGTCTTGGCCGCTCTTTCTTTCCCACCTTCCGGTTCCAGCACTGGAACTTTGAGCTCCCCACCTAAACATCTGGAGGAGCTGATGCAGCTCTTCTTGGTGAACTTTTATACTGGAGAAATAGCAGCACAAGATCAAGGCTAGAATTTGTATTTGCTGTGTTAAGCCTGGTCATAATAAATATAACCTAAGAAATAAGAAGCCTTAATTAAGAAGACCAAATTTCGGAAATTAGTGATTCCTATGTGGAGCTTTTCAAGGCACTGGAGAGGCTCACTGTGGGATAAGCTCCAGTTCCCCCATGAGCCTGAAGTGGGTAAGCAGAAGAAAAGGGGATGGATGGATAAAGGTAGATTAATCCCCCCAATTGTTAAATGAATCTGTTTTTGAGGGCATGGAGTTACTTATGTCATTATAAGAAAACAACGAAAATAATAACATCTCGCTCACTTACTTTTTAATGTTTTTTGTGTGTGTGCAATTCTTTTAGATTTTAGAATTCTTTAGCGCAGCATACTGATCTTTTTCTTCTCATCCATGTTATGGGTTCATGGTGCAGATATAAATAAAGCTGGTTGCAGTACTTCAGCATCTTGCTAGAACCACAGAAGAAGAGCAAGAATAAATGACACAAAGTTTTATTAGCAGATAATTTTCAAATGCAAATTTTCAGGTGCCTCAAAATATCACCAAACACTGTTTCTCATGAGTTTCTCACAAAACGTGTCTGCTAGCCAAACTCAGTGCTGTATTTCCCTGGGAGAAAGAAAAAAGTGTGATATGTAACACTAATAGATATGGGGCAACATGTAAGAAAGACAGGTCAGCAGAGTGGGATGAAAGATTATTTTCAAAAGTAAGGATAGTGTGAATGTGAAATCTGATAAACTGAACATTTAAAGTTTCAGTATGTAAAGCTGTAATCTCTAGATATCAGTAGATTGCAGTCTTGTGAAGTCTGACATTTTATTGTGAAAGTTGCAAGTGGTATTGAAAAAAAGATACTCTGTCAGAAGAAGAGAAGGGGGGGTGAAGAAGCTGGGAGTGACACAGACATACAAGGCCAACCTAACCCACTTTAACCATACAATATATAATATAATGATAATTGTTCTGACCCTAAACAATTCCTCTCATCTCTAAATTACAGAAACTGCAGCAGCTAGCTTGGTCATTTTTCCTTATTAACCTACAGATATCAAAAACATTAATTTTACATTGTACCCCGCAATGAAAGTGAGACGCTACTTTGTATAGTAACAATTCACCCCAGTGTCTGGAGTGATCCTGAACCTTTGACTTGGTAAGCTCACCTGTTTTTGTCACTTTTAGCTGTTGTTAGACACTTTTGGCTTCTATGAGCAATTGCTAGTGAAACTGTCTTTGGATATATGAATCTAATGTTGTGCTGATTTAGACACTTAAGAAAAAAGTCTTGTATGATGTGAGAATGTAATGAAAATGAGGGAAAGTATAATTTTTAAGACAATCAAACCCAACATTAGCTGACATAATGTTAGCTCATAACAAGCTTTGGTTATTTAGCCACCTCACTATCAGATGTCTGAAAATGTGAGGGTCACAGATCTAATCTGCTGACGATGATTAATTGTGACAATGTTTTGAGAAAACACGCATGTGTGTGCATGTTTTCTTGTGTTAGAGATGATTGTCGATTAGATTCCTTTGCTTAAATTTGGAGTGGGAGAGGGATAATGTACAAACTTTCATTGCTTTCAGTTCATTGCTGTTCTAAAAATGAATTTGAAATGAAATGAGTGAAATTAGACTGAAGAACATCCAAGGCAATCTCACCTAATTTCTAATGAACCTGACAGTAATTTTACCAGAACATAACCTAAATTATAAGAGGCTGAAAAAAGACTTAACTTTCGGAATTCGGTTATTCGTGGTTTTCAAGGCAAACAGAAAGAGCTGCAAAAGAGGCTCCGATAGAGATAAGTGAGGAAAAGCTACTGTGTGGGTTTTGATAAAAAATGCATATTCATTGAAAAGATTTGGGATTATAGTAATACTTTTGACTAAAGCAGCTAATTAAACTACAAGATCATCAGTCCTGATTGATCTGAAAGCTTTTCACATAATTATCACTACAGTTAGAAATGCACTCATTATTTCCATTTGTAAAGGATTTGTATTACTTGTTATATTATTTGTAGATATGATGGCTAATATTGATTTGAAAGTTTCTGATTGCTACCTGTTGACCCACTGTTATTTAAAGGCTGCCACACAAGAACTATTAAGCAATGCATGTAATCCAATTTTCACTCATTTGAAGAAAATGAGCTTGCCCTTTGAGCCTTCATAATTCTCAATGAAAAGAAGAACAAAGGTGCGTAGAAAACAAAAAGAATGACAAAAAACACACTGTGGTTTTGATGTTGATTAGCAATAGGATTTTTTTTCCAGATTTGCACAAGGTTGAAATCACAAGTAATCACAAATAATGAAAATAGATAAAGGTTCCCAGTTTGTACTAGAATGAGACTGTTGTATTAAAAAGCAGCATGAGTCCTGAAAAAGAAAAGCACATCATTTGTCAGTTCTAACGTTTACTTATTCAGACAGTAAAAAAAAAAAAAATCTAGACTTTACCAGATTTTAAATAGTAAATCCAACTTGATATGAACAACCTCTGATGGAAACAGAAACAGTATGTGGAAAACTTAGAGCACCTCATGATTTAATAGCTTGGTTTTCTGTAGAACTTCCTTTGGCATCAATAACTAGAATTAACAACTTTCTTTAGGACATTATCAGTCTCGCACATCATTGAGGAATTTTGGCTGACTCTTCTTTACAATATTGCTTGATTTCATTGGGTTTTCTGTTTCTGTTAAGGTCCCACCACAGCATTTTGTTGGGATGAGGTGTGGACTATTACTGGGCCATTGTCCCAACTTGATTCTTTTTCTTTTCAGGCTTTCTGTTGTAGATTTGCTGCTGTGCTTGGGATCATTGCTCTGTCGCATGATCCACTTTTGGACAAGCTTAAGCTGTTGTGTAAATGGCCTTTCATTTGACACTAGAACCCTTTGATATACAGAGGCAGTCAACTCAATGACTGCACGCTGCCCAGGTCCTGTGGCTGCAAAACCAGCCCAAATCATCACACCTCCTTCACAGTTGATACAGTGTGTGGTGTTTTTGTGGATATGCTGTATTTGCTTTTCACCAAACATGGCACTGTGTATTATTTCCAGATATTGCCACTTTGGTTTCATCTGTCCAAAGCACAGAGGCAATTTTACAGAGGCTAAGGCATGCTGCCATGTTCTGTTTAGAGAAAATAGGCCTTCTCATGGTGATGTTTCCAAACAAGCTATACTTGTTCAGTCTTTTTCTAATTACACTGGCATGATCTTTAATGTGCAAGCTGAGGCCTGCGCAACAACAATTACTTCTCTAAGATCATTGCTTATAGCTTTTCTACATTGCATTAAGGTGTTAGCAGCACCTGGCTGCTAATTAACCTTTTAATTTCTGTGGAAGCAGTAAGGGTGTACTTAGTTTTCGCACCCTGCTTCTGCATTTCAGCTTATTTCTTGTTAAATAAATAATATCCTGATATGTTCATGATTGTTGTGGGATGGTACATTCAACAAATGTGTGCACATTGTATATGACTTGTATATACACTGTGTGTCTCTTCACTTGAGTCACTGTTATCAACTCTTTGAACAGAAGCATTGCAGGAGAGTGTTGCATTGGGGAACCTGTGTATCCAAGCACTACATGTTTTTAAAAAGCTAAGATTCTTCTGCCCCAATGACTGAATTGTCCATCTCCTTGCATATGAATCAGTCAAACTAGCTGTCCTCCCAGCACATTCCCCATGGTCCCAATGATAACTGTGGCTCATTAAACCCCTCCCCACAAGTGCCCCCTACACACAACAAACACACACATTTTGGAAAGAAATTGAGGTTGGTGTGTCAGTGCCCCTGTGGTGAAGAGCCTTGTACCAAGGGAGTAATTGAGATAGCCTGTGAAAAGGAGAGTGAAGCTTAGACAGCCATCCACACAAGTTCCTGGCTGCCGTCCAATTATACCCAGCAGCCTCCACTACCTCCTGAACTCCAATTATAGCAGGCAAAGCTCGGCTGGTCAGAGAACCTGTCACCCCTCCCTCTCTCCCTCCCACAACTACCAGCAAGAAATAGCAAAGTCAAAGAGAATATGTGGTGTCCTCTGATGCCTTTGTGTGTGTGTGTGTGTGTGTGTGTGTGTGTGTGTGTGTGTGTGTGTGTGTGTGTGTGTGTGTGTGTGTGTGTGTGTGTGTACTTGTTTTCGTGACATCTGAGGACAATTTTATGATAACACACTCACAAAATGAGGGCGCTCGGAAAAATGAGGACATTTTGAGGTCCTCATTTTCCGAGCCTTCTAAAGTGTTCTAGAGGCCCCAACATGCTCCCAAACCAAAAATCTCGAATGTCCTGAAATATCACAATTTTATGAAAAAGTGTGTTTAAGTGTGTTTAGCGTTTTTGCTCACTTTCAGTTTCGCCGCCTACTGGCCAGTTTTGGAACAAAACACACTTTTAACACACTTTCAGTGACGTCCACTCTGTGAGTCCTCATTTTGTAGGTGTGTCAGACACAATAACACATTTGACCCAGGTTATAGTGACGTCACTCTGCGAGTCCTCATTTTGTAGGTGTGTCAGACACAATAACACATTTGACCCAGGTTATACCCTTCTTGGGGCTTAAGCAAGGGTAACAACAGTTAAATCAGGCAAATCTTGACAAAAATGAAGGTCTTTAGATTCAGTTATTAGTGCCTGCACATCTTGGGGTTTTTGTTGTTGACAAAATGTCTCAAAATATAAAGTTTCAACATTTGTGTAATTATATTACTGTTATTTAATGAGTCTTACTTCTCAAAATCAATGCACAAATTGTCTGACCTTCACTAAGCAGAATGATGTGTGTGCAGATTTTGACCCTTGAAGAGTTTATATTAATCTGCATTAATATAATTGCATCTGCAATCTGCAGTTGAACTTAGAGATTCCTGCCGCTGTCATGTGATTCAGTATGATCATCAGGCTCAGTCTCGACTCTGAATTCCAAGAGGGCAGCAGCATGTCTCCTTGTTGAATGTCTGCTTTGAATTTTGGGTTGTTTTTTTTGTTTTGGTTTTTCTCCTCTGCTACTACCAGAAGTTGTCTGCACCACACCAGGGCCTGTGCTGCTAGCATAAACCAACTGAGCCTCAACCAGGGCCTGTGCTGTTTTCTGAGGCCATCTGCACCGCACCAGGGCCTAGCTAGACCCATAGGCACCACACCAGGGCCTTTACTGCTGTGTAATCAATTACTGTAAATGTACATGTTATCAGGAAATGATCAGACGGCAGAGGGTTTTCAGGAAACACTGTTAAATGTTCAGTTTCTATTTCATATGTTAAAACAAGATCTAGAGTGTGATAAAAGTGGTGGGTGGGTTCTTTTACATTTTGAGAGAAGCCAATTGAGTCTAATAACAGATTAAATGCCATGTTGAGGCTGTCATTTTTAGCATCTACATGGATGTTAAAATCACCCACAATAATTATTTTATCTGAGCTGAGCACTAAATCAGATAAAAAGTCTGAGAAATCAGACAGAAACTCTGTAAGGCCCAGGTGGACGATAGATGATAACAAGTAAGACTGGTTTCTGAGTTTTACAGCTGGGGTGGACGAGGCTAAGCATCAGGCTTTCAAATGAATTAAAAGTCTGTCTTGGTCTTTCGTTAATTAATAGGCTGGTGTGAAAAATTGCTGCCACACCGCCCCTCCGCCTGTGCTTTGCGCGATTTCTGGTAGTTAGAATTACTCGGGGTGTTGATTCATTTTAACTAACATAATCTCATCCGACTGCAACCAGGTTTCTGTAAGGCAGAGTAAATCGATTTGTTGATCAATTATTAAGTCATGTACTAACAGACTTGGAGGAGAGCGCCCTAATATTTAATAATCCACAATGTTTTACTCTTTGGTTCAGATGTGGATACTGTATTGTTCTTTCTTTTTGATTTTTTTTATGTTTAAATTGTTTTTTGCTGGTTTTAGTTTGTTTTTGTCTGTTTGGGAGCTGACACGGTCTCAGTGGAGATGGGTTTTGGGGGGTAGCAGGAGGAGAGAAGCTGCAGAGAGGCGTGTAAGACTGCAACTCTGCTTCTTGGTCCCAACTCTGGATAGTCATATTTTGGGGGCTTTAATAAATTTGTCCATATTTCTAGAAATGAGAGCTGCTCCATCCAAAGTGGGATGGATGCCGTCTCTCCTAACAAGACCAGGTTTCCTCCAGAAGCTTTGCCAATTATCTATGAAGCCGACATCATTTCTGGGACAACACAGACAGCAATTTAAGGAGAAATGCAGCTAAACAGGTCACTCCTGGTCTGATTGGGGAGGGGACCAGAGAAAACTACAGAGTCAACATTGTTTTGGCAAAGTTACACACTGATTCGATATTGATTTCAGTGACCTCCGATTGGCGTAACTGGGTGTCATTACTGCCGATGTGAATTATGATTTTACTGAATTTACGTTTACCCTTATGTGGTGGCGCGAATGAGGAATAACCGGGACGGTAACTAAGATGTTGACAACGCCACCTGGGGAGGGAGTTACACCCCAGGAAAGATATCTCTAGCCAATGTAAGTGTTACACTGGCAACCAAAGCCCACAGACTTGTTATTAACGGCAAAGGTGAGGCAGGTGAATTTTACAAATCAAGGTTTATTAAGAAGAACTACTAAAAACATAGAATTATAAAATCAAAGAGGCACCTAAGGTAGCAGGGTTGAGACGGCAAAATAGTTAATTAAAACGACCAGACTCCCTACCACGATGCTACCCTAAAACAATCACAACATGATAAAAGAGCAACTAAACAAAATGGTGGAGACCGGCCACTTGAGGAGGCAACCTACAGGAGGAGTGCCCAAGGGTGCCACCAATTACTCACCCATGTGATTTCACTGCAGACCTCACTCACACTAAACGGTGCAATCTACCTATGCCCGTGTGTACACTCGCATGCATCGGGAGGGATTCCACCTCACGTGCCTAGCCCCTCAACAAGCAGCCACACCTCCACTAAAGCAATAAAAGAAAGCATAAAACATTAAACAGATTAGTAAAAGATCTACATAAAACAAATACACCCCAAATTACTGTTTGTTATAAAAGCATTGCGTAACAAACAAAACAGCATATGACAAGACAGCAGTAGTATAGTGCAAGCCTGCAACAAAAGAGGGAAACAGTTGTCAAAGTCCACCCTACTATGCCACGTTATGATGAACACAAGAGTCCCACTTACCACTCTCTAAAGGGCAATACTAAACTGAGTAACTTTCCTGGAGAGATCTGCAGCGCTTAACTGCCTAATGCTCGCAGCCACCTTGGATGGACAAGACTACCAAATGACTCCTTCTGGTAGTGAAGCGCAGCTGTTTCTTATAAGCCTGCTAATTGTCAACTGGGAAGGTGTGGATGTTAGTGGTGCGTTTGTGGACATCATGTAAAATCCTACCCCAGAATCTACTTCACTACACTTAGCCAGCAGTTTTAAATTTCCTTCAATGTCGCCTGCTCTGGCCCCTGGAAGACAATTAACTATGGTTGCCGGTGTCTCTAGCTTCACATGTCTGAGAACAGAATCACCAATTACCAGAGTTTGACCCCGACAGGTGTGTCGCCGAGTGGGGAAAAACGTTAGACACATGTATGAATTTGAGGAATGGACCCAAAATGCAGACACAAAGGAACGTGAAAGAAAATTTTAATATTAACAGAAAGCAAGCTGTTTATTAAGGCTGGTAAAATAGGCAGAACCAGCTTCCAGTTTGGATTCGGGAGACAGACACTATCTCTACTTTTAAGATTAGGCTTCAAACTTTCCTTTTTGCTAAAGCATATAGTTAGGGCAGGATCAGGTGACCCTGAATCCTCCCTTAGTTGTGCTGCAGTGAACGTGGCTGCCGGGGATTCCCATGATGCACTGAGTTTTTCCTTTCCAGTCACCTTTCTCACTCACTATGTGTTAATAGACCTCTCTGCACTGAATCATACTTGTTATTAATCCACAGCATGTCTTTATCCTGTCTTCCTTCTCTCACCCCAACCAATCACAGCAGATGGCCCCGCCCTCCCTGAGCCTGGTTCTGCTGGAGGTTTCTTCCTGTTAAAGGGAGTTTTTCCTTCGCACTGTCGCCAAAGTTCTTGCTCATAGGTGGTCGTATGATTGTTGGGTTTTTCCTCTGTATCTATTATTGTGCGATCTACTGTACAATATAAAGCGCCTTTTGAGGCGATTGTTGTTGTGATTTGGTGCTATATAAATAAAATTGAATTTAATTGAATTAAAAGATTACAAAACAAAAGGCAGAAGTGAAGCTAAACAATAACCTAACCTGGGGACAAACCATGAAACCTGACATGGATACAAACATACCTGGAACATGGAAACGTGGCACCAAAGACAACAGATGACCTGACACTGAACAAATGAGGACAGGACTTACAGTGGCTTGCAAAAGTATTCGCCCCCTTGAACTTTTCCACATTTTGTCACATTACTGCCACAAACATGAATCAATTTTATTGGACTCGCACATGAAAGACCAATACAAAGTGGTCTACACGTGAGAAGTGGAATGAAAATCATACATGATTCCAAACATTTTTACAAATAAATAACTGAAAAGGGGGTGTGCGTAATTATTCAGCCCCTGAGTCAATACTTTGTAGAACCACCTTTTGCTGAAATTGGATTCCATTAAAATTGATTCATGTTTGTGGCAGTAATGTGACAAAATGTGGAAAAGGGGACGAATACTTTTGCAAGCCCTTGTAAGTACACAGAGAGACAATGAGGGGATGAGGAACAGCTGGGACAAATCAGACCTAACAAGACAAGGGAAACAAAACTAGACTCACTGCATATAGGACAAGGACTTTCACAATAAAACAGACATCACAAGGGTAATCTAATAAACAAATGAACTTAGCTAACCTAAAGAACTTATAAATAAACATCGACATCCAAACAAACTAAAACTTAAAATGCTGGGTCAACAAACCCAGGAAAGTGACAGTAAAATCATTTATTATACACATTATACTTATTTTCTTAAATTGCTTATCTATTATCTGTATTTTCACTTGAGGGTCTAGGGGTACTGCTCTTCTTTTCATGACAAATTAGGACATGTTTATGATAACACACTGACAATATCAGGCCAATTTTGGCATTACTCCATCAGTGAACAGCATGCCCATGCTAACTTAAACTAGACCAGCAAGCTAACCACATGTGTATTTAAGTGTTACTTAAGAATAGGAACCAAACAAATTAACGGAACGAAATTAACTGTAACAGCAGTTTGCAAAACACTGTGACACTTCTCAAGTGTTCCTACCTCAAATACAGCGAGTGTTGCTGTGTTTTTGTTGTTAAATGGACGAGGAGAGCCCGTGGCTGGTGAGAGGATGCGGCATTTCGTCAGTGGAGCATAGAACGACGTCTGTGATTGGACAACAAGTGAGTAACGCTGCATCTGATTGTTCGAAAGCCTCAACCAAAGAGCTGCTGGTCACGGCAAGATACAAACTCGCCGGAGCTCTGAGTGAACTGCACATCCGGGACCTTCAGCACTCAGCAGAGATTTGTCTTGACGTATGTATTTACCTTTGATATCCATGACTCGACGCACATTTAGCAAGGTAAAGTTGTATGTTTAACAAGCTAATTAACGCTAGTTAAACGGAACTAAAACAATACACAATCGATTTGAACAAACTGTGTGATGAATGATGATAAATGCTAAAAATTACTTAAGATTTATCTTCAACAATAGATATTAGAAGTTTAATTTAACTGTTTTTAAATTCCCACTGGAGTTAAAGGGACCTGTGGCCTTGCACGTGCTCTGCATCTTCAACTGCACAGACAGTCAGTCTAAGCTCTTTTTAAGTGTAGCTAACTGCAACACACATTTTTTTTTTCAACACAAGATATGTTTGGGGGATTTAAATGTTAATAATAATGTTTTCGTATTTAGCACAAACCAATAGGGTCTGGGTCTCTGGCCCAGCGTTTCTGACGTTATTCTAAGGTTTTTGAGTTTCTTATGTTTAGTGGCGGGTTAGTTGAGTTTGGCTTAACGTTATTAACATTGTTTTAAGGAGTTTATGTTAGGGTTGTATATTACAACGTTTGTATTTTCATGCCATTTTTCCTGTTTTATTTTGAAAGAGTCTGTTGTGTTCAGTTCATTAATCTCACTGACCTGTTGTGTCAATAGAATCATTTGTGCCAGCTACTTCCCTGCTCTCCTTCCATCCTGTCTCAACCTCCAACAGGAAAGTAGAAGTCCTCATATGGTAGGACCAGTGATTGTAGTGTGTGTGTTACACTGTCCTCATATTGTTTTAAGCTGTGAAGGACATGAGTGTGTTTCAGTTGCCTTCCTCATGTGGTTGGATCAACAACTCTAGTGTGTGTTACACTGTCCTCATATTGTGGGTAGCAGAACTGTACAGTGTTAAGTTTCTTTAGAATCTGGTATAAGGAAGTCGGATCCTTCTGTAATAATGTTCACTGATACAAATATGATCTGTAGTTAATTATCTAGTCGGGATTTATACTAGAGAATGTTTCTGACGTTATATTGTTGTCTTTTGTTGCAGACACCAAGTGCTGAGGTCCTGTCTCAGCCTCATACTTACCCACTTCATTCTTCCAACAGGTTACACATCATATTTTTGTATTTGGTATCAAGTATATGTGTCAGATGGGCCTAGTGCATAAATGAAATGCACTTTAATTGTATTAAAACAATCAGTTTCAGTCAAAGTTAACCAAAATCAACATTAGCATTAGGAGAAAGTAATTGTCTATACCATTTGTTAGTCCAAACTTTCCCGTAAAGCATCAGCGTGATCTTTATTCTGACTACATTTGATATTTTTGTCCTTTTACACATGTTTTTGTCCATTTAACCTCCCGCTGATCAGTTTACATGATTTAATTTCTGGGGAAATAGATGCCTTTACATCAGTGTTGGGTTTAGAGCTTTTATTGACAACAGCAGGAGAAGTTAGAAGTCAGGAACATGAACTCTACATGTGTTCAGTCGTCATGTCCTCATATTGTTTTAAGCTGTGAAGGACATGAGTGTGTTTCAGTTGCCTTCTTCATGTGGTTGGACCAACAACTCTAGTGTGTGTTACACTGTCCTCATATTGTGTGTAGCAGAACTGTACAGTGTTAAGTTTCTATAGAATCTGGTATAAGGAAGTCAGATCCTTCTGTGAATAATGTTCACTGCTACAAATATGATCTGTAGTTGATCATCTAGTCGGGATTTATACTAGAGAATGTTTCTGACGTTATATTGTCTTTTGTTGCAGACACCAAGTGCTGAGGTCCTGTCTCAGCCTCATACAGACCAATCGGTGAGTGACTTACCCACTTCATTCTTCCAACAGGTTACACATCATGTTTTTGTATTTGGTATCAAGTATATGTGTCAGATGGGCCTAGTGCATAAATGAAATGCACTTTAATTGTATTAAAACAATCAGTTTCAGTCAAAGTTAACCAAAATCAACATTAGCATTAGGAGAAAGTAATTGTCTATACCATTTGTTAGTCCAAACTTTCCTTTTAAGCATCAGCGTGATCTTTATTCTGACTACATTTGATATTTTTGTCCTTTTACACATGTTTTGTCCATTTAACCTCCTGCTGATCAGTTTACATGATTTAATTTCTGGGGAAATAGATGGCTTTACATCAGTGTTGGGTTTAGAGCTTTTATTGACAACAGCAGGAGAAGTTAGAAGTCAGGAACATGAACTCTACATGTGTTCAGTCGTCATGTCCTCATATTGTTTTAAGCTGTGAAGGACATGAGTGTGTTTCAGTTGCCTTCTTCATGTGGTTGGACCAACAACTCTAGTGTGTGTTACACTGTCCTCATATTGTTGGTAGCAGAACTGTACAGTGTTAAGTTTCTTTAGAATCTGGTATAAGGAAGTCGGATCCTTCTGTAATAATGTTCACTGCTACAAATATGATCTGTAGTTAATTATCTAGTCGGGATTTATCCTAGAGAATGTTTCTGACGTTATATTGTTGTCTTTTGTTGCAGACACCAAGTGCTGAGGTCCTGTCTCAGCCTCATACAGACCAATTGGTGAGTGACATACCCACTTCATTCTTCCAACAGGTTACACATCATGTTTTTGTATTTGGTATCAAGTATATGTGCCAGTTGGGCCTAGTGCATAAATGAAATGCACTTTGATTGTATTAAAACAATCAGTTTCAGTCAAAGTTAACCAAAATCAACATTAGCATTAGGAGAAAGTAATTGTCTATACCATTTGTTAGTCCAAACTTTCCCTTAAAGCATCAGCGTGATCTTTATTCTGACTACATTTGATATTTTTGTCCTTTTACACATGTTTTTGTCCATTTAACCTCCCGCTGATCAGTTTACATGATTTAATTTCTGGGGAAATAGATGGCTTTACATCAGTGTTGGGTTTAGAGCTTTTATTGACAACAGCAGGAGAAGTTAGAAGTCAGGAACATGAACTCTACATGTGTTCAGTCGTCATGTCCTCATATTGTTTTAAGCTGTGAAGGACATGAGTGTGTTTAAGTAGAAGTCCTCATATGGTAGGACCAGTGATTGTAGTGTGTGTTACACTGTCCTCATATTGTTTTAAGCTGTGAAGGACATGAGTGTGTTTCAGTTGCCTTCTTCATGTGGTTGGACCAACAACTCTAGTGTGTGTTACACTGTCCTCATATTGTTGGTAGCAGAACTGTACAGTGTTAAGTTTCTTTAGAATCTGGTATAAGGAAGTCGGATCCTTCTGTAATAATGTTCACTGCTACAAATATGATCTGTAGTTGATCATCTAGTTGGGATTTATACTAGAGAATGTTTCTGACGTTATATTGTTGTCTTTTGTTGCAGACACCAAGTGCTGAGGTCCTGTCTCAGCCTCATACAGACCAATCGGTGAGTGACTTACCCACTTCATTCTTCCAACAGGTTACACATCATATTTTTGTATTTGGTATCAAGTATATGTGTCAGATGGGCCTAGTGCATAAATGAAATGCACTTTAATTGTATTAAAACAATCAGTTTCAGTCAAAGTTAACCAAAATCAACATTAGCATTAGGAGAAAGTAATTGTCTATACCATTTGTTAGTCCAAACTTTCCCTTTAAGCATCAGCTTGATCTTTATTCTGACTACATTTGATATTTTTGTCCTTTTACACGTTTTTGTCCATTTAACCTCCCGCTGATCAGTTTACATGATTTAATTTCTGGGGAAATAGATGGCTTTACATCAGTGTTGGGTTTAGAGCTTTTATTGACAACAGCAGGAGAAGTTAGAAGTCAGGAACATGAACTCTACATGTGTTCAGTCGTCATGTCCTCATATTGTTTTAAGCTGTGAAGGACATGAGTGTGTTTAAGTAGAAGTCCTCATATGGTAGGACCAGTGATTGTAGTGTGTGTGTTACACTGTCCTCATATTGTTGGTAGCAGAACTGTACAGTGTTAAGTTTCTTTAGAATCTGGTATAAGGAAGTCAGATCCTTCTGTAATAATGTTCACTGCTACAAATATGATCTGTAGTTAATTATCTAGTCGGGATTTATCCTAGAGAATGTTTCTGACGTTATATTGTTGTCTTTTGTTGCAGACACCAAGTGCTGAGGTCCTGTCTCAGCCTCATACAGACCAATCGGTGAGTGACATACCCACTTCATTCTTCCAACAGGTTACACATCATGTTTTTGTATTTGGTATCAAGTATATGTGCCAGTTGGGCCTAGTGCATAAATGAAATGCACTTTGATTGTTTTAATACAATCAGTTTGAGGAAAAGTTTCCCAAAATCAACATTAGTATTAGGAGAAAGCAATTGTCTATACCATTTGTTAGTCCAAACTTTCCTTAAAGCATCAGCTTGATCTTTATTCTGACTACATTTGATATTTTTGTCCTTTTACACGTTTTTGTCCATTTAACCTCCCGCCGATCAGTTTACATGATTTAATTTCTGGGGAAATAGATGGCTTTACATCAGTGTTGGGTTTAGAGCTTTTATTGACAACAGCAGGAGAAGTTAGAAGTCAGGAACATGAACTCTACATGTGTTCAGTCGTCATGTCCTCATATTGTTTTAAGCTGTGAAGGACATGAGTGTGTTTAAGAAGAAGTCCTCATATGGTAGGACCAGTGATTGTAGTGTGTGTTACAATGTCCTCATATTGTTTTAAGCTGTGAAGGACATGAGTGTGTTTAAGTAGAAGTCCTCATATGGTAGGACCAGTGATTGTAGTGTGTGTTACACTGTCCTCATATTGTTTTAAGCTGTGAAGGACATGAGTGTGTTTCAGTTGCCTTCTTCATGTGGTTGGACCAACAACTCTAGTGTGTGTTACACTGTCCTCATATTGTTGGTAGCAGAACTGTACAGTGTTAAGTTTCTTTAGAATCTGGTATAAGGAAGTCGGATCCTTCTGTAATAATGTTCACTGCTACAAATATGATCTGTAGTTGATCATCTAGTCGGGATTTATACTAGAGAATGTTTCTGACGTTATATTGTTGTCTTTTGTTGCAGACACCAAGTGCTGAGGTCCTGTCTCAGCCTCATACAGACCAATCGGTGAGTGACTTACCCACTTCATTCTTCCAACAGGTTACACATCATATTTTTGTATTTGGTATCAAGTATATGTGTCAGATGGGCCTAGTGCATAAATGAAATGTACTTTAATTGTATTAAAACAATCAGTTTCAGTCAAAGTTAACCAAAATCAACATTAGCATTAGGAGAAAGTAATTGTCTATACCAGGGTGCCCAATCCCAGTCCTCGAGAGCTACTGTCCTGCAGCTTTTAGATGCATCCCTACTCCAACACAGCTGAATCAAATAGTTGGATTACCAATTCGGCATGCCATCAAGTCTGGCAAAGGCCTGATAACGAGCCATTCATTTGATTCAGGTGTGCTCGAACAAGGACGCATCTAAAAGCTGCAGGGCAGTAGCTCTCGAGGACTGGGATTGGGCACCCTGGTCTATACCATTTGTTAGTCCAAACTTTCCTTAAAGCATCAGCGTGATCTTTATTCTGACTACATTTGATATTTTTGTCCTTTTACACATGTTTTTGTCCATTTAACCTCCCGCTGATCAGTTTACATGATTTAATTTCTGGGGAAATAGATGCCTTTAAATCAGTGTTGGGTTTGGAGCTTTTATTGACAACAGCAGAAGAAGTTAGAAGTCAGGAACATGAACTCTACATGTGTTCAGTCGTCATGTCCTCATATTGTTTTAAGCTGTGAAGGACATGAGTGTGTTTAAGAAGAAGTCCTCATATGGTAGGACCAGTGATTGTAGTGTGTGTTACACTGTCCTCATATTGTTTTAAGCTGTGAAGGACATGAGTGTGTTTCAGTTGCCTTCCTCATGTGGTTGGACCAACAACTCTAGTGTGTGTTACACTGTCCTCATATTGTTGGTAGCAGAACTGTACAGTGTTAAGTTTCTTTAGAATCTGGTATAAGGAAGTCGGATCCTTCTGTAATAATGTTCACTGCTACAAATATGATCTGTAGTTGATCATCTAGTCGGGATTTATACTAGAGAATGTTTCTGACGTTATATTGTTGTCTTTTGTTGCAGACACCAAGTGCTGAGGTCCTGTCTCAGCCTCATACAGACCAATCGGTGAGTGACTTACCCACTTCATTCTTCCAACAGGTTACACATCATGTTTTTGTATTTGGTATCAAGTATATGTGTCAGATGGGCCTAGTGCATAAATTAAATGCACTTTAATTGTATTAAAACAATCAGTTTCAGTCAAAGTTAACCAAAATCAACATTAGCATTAGGAGAAAGTAATTGTCTATACCATTTGTTAGTCCAAACTTTCCTTTAAGCATCAGCGTGATCTTTATTCTGACTACATTTGATATTTTTGTCCTTTTACACATGTTTTTGTCCATTTAACCTCCCGCTGATCAGTTTACATGATTTAATTTCTGGGGAAATAGATGGCTTTACATCAGTGTTGGGTTTAGAGCTTTTATTGACAACAGCAGGAGAAGTTAGAAGTCAGGAACATGAACTCTACATGTGTTCAGTCGTCATGTCCTCATATTGTTTTAAGCTGTGAAGGACATGAGTGTGTTTCAGTTGCCTTCTTCATGTGGTTGGACCAACAACTCTAGTGTGTGTTACACTGTCCTCATATTGTGTGTAGCAGAACTGTACAGTGTTAAGTTTCTATAGAATCTGGTATAAGGAAGTCAGATCCTTCTGTGAATAATGTTCACTGCTACAAATATGATCTGTAGTTGATCATCTAGTCGGGATTTATACTAGAGAATGTTTCTGACGTTATATTGTCTTTTGTTGCAGACACCAAGTGCTGAGGTCCTGTCTCAGCCTCATACAGACCAATCGGTGAGTGACTTACCCACTTCATTCTTCCAACAGGTTACACATCATGTTTTTGTATTTGGTATCAAGTATATGTGTCAGATGGGCCTAGTGCATAAATGAAATGCACTTTAATTGTATTAAAACAATCAGTTTCAGTCAAAGTTAACCAAAATCAACATTAGCATTAGGAGAAAGTAATTGTCTATACCATTTGTTAGTCCAAACTTTCCTTAAAGCATCAGCGTGATCTTTATTCTGACTACATTTGATATTTTTGTCCTTTTACACATGTTTTTGTCCATTTAACCTCCTGCTGATCAGTTTACATGATTTAATTTCTGGGGAAATAGATGGCTTTACATCAGTGTTGGGTTTAGAGCTTTTATTGACAACAGCAGGAGAAGTTAGAAGTCAGGAACATGAACTCTACATGTGTTCAGTCGTCATGTCCTCATATTGTTTTAAGCTGTGAAGGACATGAGTGTGTTTCAGTTGCCTTCTTCATGTGGTTGGACCAACAACTCTAGTGTGTGTTACACTGTCCTCATATTGTTGGTAGCAGAACTGTACAGTGTTAAGTTTCTTTAGAATCTGGTATAAGGAAGTCGGATCCTTCTGTAATAATGTTCACTGCTACAAATATGATCTGTAGTTAATTATCTAGTCGGGATTTATCCTAGAGAATGTTTCTGACGTTATATTGTTGTCTTTTGTTGCAGACACCAAGTGCTGAGGTCCTGTCTCAGCCTCATACAGACCAATTGGTGAGTGACATACCCACTTCATTCTTCCAACAGGTTACACATCATGTTTTTGTATTTGGTATCAAGTATATGTGCCAGTTGGGCCTAGTGCATAAATGAAATGCACTTTGATTGTATTAAAACAATCAGTTTCAGTCAAAGTTAACCAAAATCAACATTAGCATTAGGAGAAAGTAATTGTCTATACCATTTGTTAGTCCAAACTTTCCCTTAAAGCATCAGCGTGATCTTTATTCTGACTACATTTGATATTTTTGTCCTTTACACATGTTTTTGTCCATTTAACCTCCCGCTGATCAGTTTACATGATTTAATTTCTGGGGAAATAGATGGCTTTACATCAGTGTTGGGTTTAGAGCTTTTATTGACAACAGCAGGAGAAGTTAGAAGTCAGGAACATGAACTCTACATGTGTTCAGTCGTCATGTCCTCATATTGTTTTAAGCTGTGAAGGACATGAGTGTGTTTAAGTAGAAGTCCTCATATGGTAGGACCAGTGATTGTAGTGTGTGTTACACTGTCCTCATATTGTTTTAAGCTGTGAAGGACATGAGTGTGTTTCAGTTGCCTTCTTCATGTGGTTGGACCAACAACTCTAGTGTGTGTTACACTGTCCTCATATTGTTGGTAGCAGAACTGTACAGTGTTAAGTTTCTTTAGAATCTGGTATAAGGAAGTCGGATCCTTCTGTAATAATGTTCACTGCTACAAATATGATCTGTAGTTGATCATCTAGTTGGGATTTATACTAGAGAATGTTTCTGACGTTATATTGTTGTCTTTTGTTGCAGACACCAAGTGCTGAGGTCCTGTCTCAGCCTCATACAGACCAATCGGTGAGTGACTTACCCACTTCATTCTTCCAACAGGTTACACATCATATTTTTGTATTTGGTATCAAGTATATGTGTCAGATGGGCCTAGTGCATAAATGAAATGCACTTTAATTGTATTAAAACAATCAGTTTCAGTCAAAGTTAACCAAAATCAACATTAGCATTAGGAGAAAGTAATTGTCTATACCATTTGTTAGTCCAAACTTTCCTTTAAGCATCAGCTTGATCTTTATTCTGACTACATTTGATATTTTTGTCCTTTTACACGTTTTTGTCCATTTAACCTCCCGCTGATCAGTTTACATGATTTAATTTCTGGGGAAATAGATGGCTTTACATCAGTGTTGGGTTTAGAGCTTTTATTGACAACAGCAGGAGAAGTTAGAAGTCAGGAACATGAACTCTACATGTGTTCAGTCGTCATGTCCTCATATTGTTTTAAGCTGTGAAGGACATGAGTGTGTTTAAGTAGAAGTCCTCATATGGTAGGACCAGTGATTGTAGTGTGTGTGTTACACTGTCCTCATATTGTTGGTAGCAGAACTGTACAGTGTTAAGTTTCTTTAGAATCTGGTATAAGGAAGTCAGATCCTTCTGTAATAATGTTCACTGCTACAAATATGATCTGTAGTTAATTATCTAGTCGGGATTTATCCTAGAGAATGTTTCTGACGTTATATTGTTGTCTTTTGTTGCAGACACCAAGTGCTGAGGTCCTGTCTCAGCCTCATACAGACCAATCGGTGAGTGACATACCCACTTCATTCTTCCAACAGGTTACACATCATGTTTTTGTATTTGGTATCAAGTATATGTGCCAGTTGGGCCTAGTGCATAAATGAAATGCACTTTGATTGTTTTAATACAATCAGTTTGAGGAAAAGTTTCCCAAAATCAACATTAGTATTAGGAGAAAGCAATTGTCTATACCATTTGTTAGTCCAAACTTTCCCTTTAAGCATCAGCTTGATCTTTATTCTGACTACATTTGATATTTTTGTCCTTTTACACGTTTTTGTCCATTTAACCTCCCGCCGATCAGTTTACATGATTTAATTTCTGGGGAAATAGATGGCTTTACATCAGTGTTGGGTTTAGAGCTTTTATTGACAACAGCAGGAGAAGTTAGAAGTCAGGAACATGAACTCTACATGTGTTCAGTCGTCATGTCCTCATATTGTTTTAAGCTGTGAAGGACATGAGTGTGTTTAAGAAGAAGTCCTCATATGGTAGGACCAGTGATTGTAGTGTGTGTTACAATGTCCTCATATTGTTTTAAGCTGTGAAGGACATGAGTGTGTTTAAGTAGAAGTCCTCATATGGTAGGACCAGTGATTGTAGTGTGTGTTACACTGTCCTCATATTGTTTTAAGCTGTGAAGGACATGAGTGTGTTTCAGTTGCCTTCTTCATGTGGTTGGACCAACAACTCTAGTGTGTGTTACACTGTCCTCATATTGTTGGTAGCAGAACTGTACAGTGTTAAGTTTCTTTAGAATCTGGTATAAGGAAGTCGGATCCTTCTGTAATAATGTTCACTGCTACAAATATGATCTGTAGTTGATCATCTAGTCGGGATTTATACTAGAGAATGTTTCTGACGTTATATTGTTGTCTTTTGTTGCAGACACCAAGTGCTGAGGTCCTGTCTCAGCCTCATACAGACCAATCGGTGAGTGACTTACCCACTTCATTCTTCCAACAGGTTACACATCATATTTTTGTATTTGGTATCAAGTATATGTGTCAGATGGGCCTAGTGCATAAATGAAATGTACTTTAATTGTATTAAAACAATCAGTTTCAGTCAAAGTTAACCAAAATCAACATTAGCATTAGGAGAAAGTAATTGTCTATACCAGGGTGCCCAATCCCAGTCCTCGAGAGCTACTGTCCTGCAGCTTTTAGATGCATCCCTACTCCAACACAGCTGAATCAAATAGTTGGATTACCAATTCGGCATGCCATCAAGTCTGGCAAAGGCCTGATAACGAGCCATTCATTTGATTCAGGTGTGCTCGAACAAGGACGCATCTAAAAGCTGCAGGGCAGTAGCTCTCGAGGACTGGGATTGGGCACCCTGGTCTATACCATTTGTTAGTCCAAACTTACCCTTAAAGCATCAGCTTGATCTTTATTCTGACTACATTTGATATTTTTGTCCTTTTACACATGTTTTTGTCCATTTAACCTCCCGCTGATCAGTTTACATGATTTAATTTCTGGGGAAATAGATGGCTTTACATCAGTGTTGGGTTTAGAGCTTTTATTGACAACAGCAGGAGAAGTTAGAAGTCAGGAACATGAACTCTACATGTGTTCAGTCGTCATGTCCTCATATTGTTTTAAGCTGTGAAGGACATGAGTGTGTTTAAGTAGAAGTCCTCATGTGGTAGGACCAGTGATTGTAGTGTGTGTGTTACACTGTCCTCATATTGTTTTAAGCTGTGAAGGACATGAGTGTGTTTAAGAAGAAGTCCTCATATGGTAGGACCAGTGATTGTAGTGTGTGTTACAATGTCCTCATATTGTTTTAAGCTGTGAAGGACATGAGTGTGTTTCAGTTGCCTTCCTCATGTGGTTGGACCAACAACTCTAGTGTGTGTTACACTGTCCTCATATTGTTGGTAGCAGAACTGTACAGTGTTAAGTTTCTATAGAATCTTGTATAAGGAAGTCGGATCCTTCTGTGAATAATGTTCACTGCTACAAATATGATCTGTAGTTGATCATCTAGTCGGGATTTATACTAGAGAATGTTTCTGACGTTATATTGTTGTCTTTTGTTGCAGACACCAAGTGCTGAGGTCCTGTCTCAGCCTCATACAGACCAATTGGTGAGTGACATACCCACTTCATTCTTCCAACAGGTTACACATCATGTTTTTGTATTTAGTAATCAAGTTTATGTGTCAGTTGGGCCTAGTGCATAAATTAAATGCACTTTGATTGTATTAAAACAATCAGTTTGAGTCAAAGTTTCCCAAAATCAACATTAGCTTTACTTCTTTGTGAAGATCTTAGGAGAAAGAAATTGGCGTACCATTTGTTAGTTCTAACTTTCCTTTAAAGCATCAGCTTGATATTTATTCCTACTAAATTTGATATTTTTGTGTTTTTGTGTTACATTGTCCTCATATTGTTTTAAGCTGTGAAGGACATGAATGTGTTTTTGTAGCCTTTCTCAATTGGTAGAACCAACAACTCTAGTTTGTGTTACATTGCTCCTTTAAAGTGCTCCAGTAGAAAGCAAGGTTTAAGAACATTTTGTATTCACATTATAAACTATAAACTAGAATATTTTCTATCTTTTCTTGCATTCACATTAAGATATTTTCTTTTGTTTCCATTTATGACAGCTGGGAAGGTGAGAAGCAAGTGGACAAATGATGAAGTAAAGGTTGCTGCAAAGTACCAGGTAAAAGGAATGTGACTGCTGCTTCCAAGCAGAGCCGGCAGCTCGTAAAGGCAGAGACTGGGTTGCCATAAAGTACTACATCCACAACAGGATCATTGCATTAAAAGAAAGATGCAAGGAAAAAAAGAAACAACCAAGAGAGATACTTTGTTGCTTCCACAGTTATGTCAATATTGTAGTTTTCTGTATTGCATTGTTCTTACTCATAAATCTGTGGTTTATGCTGGGTGCTTTTTCCAATTAAATGATAAGAAAGGCAGATAATGTTCCACGTTTTTATTGACATGAACATTCACTACAAAATGAATTAATGCATTACAATATTAAGACTTAAAAAGTAGACTGACCACATTTGACCTATGTCTTTTTTTTAAGTCTCTACACAGCTCATATTTACTGTTTTATTAACACATAAATGTCTGATATTTCTGTCAGAAGTTACCCGACTGGTGAGCATTACTATTGTGCATCCATGCCTATTATATTGTAATCTCAAAAGGAGCCAAGCTTAAAAATACAGAACCTACCCTTACCTGGTCCTTATAAGTCATATATACTTGAAAATTATGTGTTTCCATGGGCTTCACAATTCACCTAAACATGAAATATCAGTGTGTGACCTTATGGTACTCATAAGTCACATAAACCTGACAGTGTCCTCACAAGTAGCATTAAATTCAGGTTTGACCAAAATTTCACCCTAGCCAAAATCTCAACAGATGGGCGTGTTCCTGGAAGCATGGGTCAAACTTTGTGTGATTCCCATGCCTCTAGGACCTTCAGAAAGGCACGTTCCCATTTGTCACATTTTTGTCATAGGTCCTGATATTTCACGAAAACACGTATGTGTGTGTGTGTGTGTGTGTGTGTGTGTGTGAGAAAATATAGTCCCTGATGAATCTTATGCCAATCTATTCAGATGCTCCAACTGTCCAGAATAGTTAAGTTGGGACAGGATTAAGTAAGGATGTTTACTTTACTTTCAAGAGGTTGCAATGAAATCTAGAGCCATGAAAGTAGTGGAGAATGGATGCACTCTTCTTGAATCTTTATATGTTACACTTCAACTCATTAGAGCAAGGGTGCTGTGGAAGCTGATACTGCACCCATTCACAATCATCACCACCAACACCCACACCCACACTCTGTGTGCATAAATAACTAAATGTGAATATCAGCTTTAAAGTAACTGAGCTGTGAATGGTCTCCTTTGTGTTGCAAGCAATGTAAATGTCCACAATGTATAGTCACTCATCTAATTTATAATCTGAAATTTAAATTAAGACCACATATATCCAAACTCAAAATTAGAATGTCCAAAGTTCCTGACACAACCGTCGAACAAAAATTCAGAATTTTAAAGAGAATCATAAAAGTTCCTTTGAGACCTACAACATATGAGATATAGCCCCAGATTACACAACAAAACCAAAAATATATATTGCACAGGTTAACTGTAGCAATAACAACCCACATCACCATTTTCTCACGTAAATCAAGGCTCAAATGCAAATTGCTATATGCAGAGCCTTGGGAATTTTGGAGGATGTTAAATCATGTCATTAGCATTTACTACTTTCTAAAAGTTGCTTTATTGCTTAGTTGTTCTTCTTTGCCGACAAGGTTTATTGTTCTATTACCTCCCTCACTTCCTTCCTTCCCTGATTTCTGTTTTCCTGTATTGAACAAGAACTCTTTGTCATGGCCTGAGGAGTCTTTGGAGATTGCCATCTTTATCAAAGGTATCTGATCATTTGCTGTACGCTGTAGTGTTATTGTGTGGTTGTGTGCCTTCTTGTTCTAACTTCCCATTGTGGGTTTCATTTGTCCTTTGGGACTCATAACCAATCCCAACATTTTGATGGATGCATTCATTTCCCAGTTTCCGCTCACCCCTAAAGCAATACTTGCTCTCTCTTTATACCATACCCTGCCATCGACACAAACTGCACCATTTGTGCATTAGTCAGATATTATTCAAAACAGGTTGTAGTAATGATTCCAATCTGGAATGAACTAGCTTGGCCTGAATTTGGGCATGTGAGAGTTTCATGAGGCTGTGACTCTGATCATTACGTTTAAGTATATGGTTTTTAAAGTAGCAGTCAAAGTCCCTACTGAACTGAGACCATTTAATGTTATTGTCTATCTAAGTACCACTTTGGGGTACTTTTGAACTCCTTATTTCTATGTGTGTGGCACCAAATGAAAATGTTTATGACTTCCTGTATAATTCTACAAATGTGAACAGCACTTACAGTTTTGCAGTTCAAATATGAACGGGCTAACAATGTGTTGAGCACTTTAGGCAGCTCCATTGCCTTGTGCATTTAGCACCGTGCCTGCACTGCCCCATTTAGTCTAAAGTATCAAGGACTTTGGATAACTTTGAACTTCCATCATCTTTTGACCACGCTGAGTAGCTCAGATTGTCCTAAAGGCCTATGTAGGTGTGATGTGAAATTCAACTCATAGCAGCATATAAATACCAAGATAGTTTTGACATTATGTGGCATAAACAGCAAAAGCCAGGTCGTGTGGGGCAACACTGCAGTTGTATTCCAGAAAATGTAAAATTTGTGATCATTTGTGAAAGACTTACTTTTGTATTTTTTTATTAAATCTCATTTTTGTCTCATTATTGAATAATTAGTACTTGATGATGGAACTTAAGGGTTTTTGTTAAATTGGATTGATCACAACAGACGTGTAAAGTCATTTATTTAGTAATGCCACACTGGTAAACTACAGCAACAGATGGAACATATAATTCATTTTGTATCCTTTCTTCTTAACCTGTGGTGACCTGCATGTTAAAGTCAAACACCTTTTATCCTGGTGCCAGCTTTTCAACATGTGCTTAACATCAAATTCACAAATGATTTCTTTATAAATACTTTTAAAGCCTAACCCAGCTTAGCTCCATCATGTATGAGTGAACTACTGATCCTCTCAAGTAATCAGAATAAAGCAGTCTTTCTACTGGTCAAGTCACATTGTGTTAATAAAGATTTTTATTTAAAGAGATTAAGAATTTTATTTCATTGATCAATCCAGATCTTTTGATCTTTGCTGTTATTCTTTCGATAGGCCCGTTTTGTGGCGTGCAGTATAGTGCACTTACATTCTTTCATATGTAACAATGCAGAACTCATTTAACCTGGTTTCATGTATAAATAATAGTCTATTGAGCTTTTCTCTTATGCTGACATAATAAAAATGTGCTTTGAGCAGAAATACACAGTAATAGCTTCAGAAACAAGCTGTAAAAGATGTTCCCGATTTCCATTAAAAACAGAATGACCGGTACAGCAGCTCAGGGTGACAGATGTCTTAGCCTTTATTATATTGCTGTATATACAGTTCTCAGCAGTGGGGGTACACTGCTGAATCAACATCTGTTTACTGTCAAAATATTTGCTGGGAAGCTTTTGTGGGTACTTGGAGGTGAGGTGAAGTTATGAAGTTATATCTACAAATCAGGTTATAGTGCAGCGTTTTCAGGAAATGTCACCACAGTGCCTGTTGTTTCTGGTCTTTGCAGACCCAGCTTCCCTGCTAGACATCCCAGCAGGAGCCTAAGTGCCTAGTTTGCCAACTGGCATATTCCTGCTCACAGCCTGGACTGCAGCCTAATTATGCATCTTAGGTTCTTTGTTTTTGTCAGAGTCACTGAGTAAATTTCTCTCTCGCTTCCCATTTTCATTTGCTTTCTGCTGATCGAGACTGACTGGCCAACTGGCGAGATTCCGAATTCATTGGTCTGATGGCATATGCATATAGATGATTTTCTCTTTCCACCCACAAAGTGACCTTTCCAACATGTATACAGGAAATGCAATACCTCCTTTCCTGCATGCAAGTTATCCAAGTTGCAGCTTGAAATCTGCATTATAGTAGGACTTATTCCTTATTTATCTATACATATAGCACAGAAATACCGAGATGATCCACCTCATGTCCAACTTTCTTAGAAACTTGTCTAAACTTTACAAAACTCCTGTCTAAACTTTATAAAAGACATGTCACTGTTGGGCCATTTCTCACAATTCCACTTGTATGGCTCTAATATCAGTATAACATTACTACGGAGAGTCTGTAGTGTCATCCAGGGTGTTTGTTTTCTGTAAAGTCAGGACTTGCTTACTGTGACCTTTTACCATGCCCTCATGCTATCCATCTTCTCCCATTAATGTGTCGGAGTTCCAGTGTCAACATAGGTCATTCTTCTCCTATAAATGGGGACGGTTTATGTGTCTGAATTAGCACTACCTGATGCTGTCTGCAAGTTAGATCGCCAAGTTTGGAGTGAAACTATTTAGACTGTTTGGCTATTGGTGCAATTCTTTACATATATATGGATAATTGACTTTGCTGATAGCATTGCCTTATAGAAATTATGTATAACTAAATAGTTTTACCACTTACACAAAAGCATTGTGTTGACAAACACAGCTTTTGGCTGGAGGTTTCAAAGCAAGTGAACTGATGAATTCACATTCTGTTTTTGTGTGCTGATAGATCCTATTTCTCTCGAAAGAAAACATCCTTTTAATTATTTGGAGGCGCAATAAAAATTCTAGAGGGCAGACTGACTCTTTTGGGGTCAATCCAAAAATGAACATGTAAATACATTCGCAACAGAAAATAAAAAAATGTTCATGATCATATATTTTTTTATGGTCTACCAGTTGAAGTGAAAGAAAGAGTTACAACAGTGAAACATCAGATTTTAATAAGACATATAAAGCTTTCCTTTGCAAAAATCTAACTTTGTTATGAGAAAAAAATAGACACAAATGTAACTAAAAGATTACAACTGTTATTAAAGCAAAGACCAAAAAAATAACAGATTCAGCTCTTTAAAACTGGGGTTATCATTAACACATATTTTAAATGAAAGATTTTGCCTTCAGTGAGATTATTAACTTTTAGTAAATCAATAAATGAATTTCACGAATAATCCCACATTGCTGAAATGAGATAATATAATGGTCTACTGCATTTACTCACTGTTTCCACACAGCATTCTTCCAGTGAGTCTTGGTGGTCCTATATAGCACACCTCACTATTACAGGAAGGAGCTAGGTAGAGTTCAGTAACCACAACACTATAAACTGCACCTTTAATTTCAACAAAAATATAATTCACTATAAACACAATGGCTTAAAAACCCCAAAGGAAAAGATATTTGTTTTTTCAGCCAGTTATGGTAGAGTGGGCTCATTTCAGATCACACTATGTGGTGATCAATTGGCAGCTCATCTTCTCTCTTCCACTGGGTGTCCAAGACATACAACTGCAGCTGATCATTGACCTTTTGCCTAAGGGGCTCTGGTACCAAATGCACTTATCGATCTTCTGCTCAGGCATCACTATGGACAATCCATGACCAGCATGTGCATGTGCAATGACAAAATGTGCAATGACAAAATCCCAACGCTGGCTCAGTTGAAGTGGGCATTTTTTCCCAATCAACAACTATTTTATTCCCCACATGAGCCTTAAAGTCTCTAAGAAGAATTATGGAATTCTCAGGCAGCACCATTTCAAACATTCCACCACGACCCATAAAGAAGGTTTGGTATTTTCTGCAGTAGCTGTGCATAAGCACAGATAGTGGTCACAGCTCTCACAGCCTTAGCTTCTTCGAGTTACAGAAAGGTGACCCTTTCACTCTGGGGAAAACTTCAAAATGACCCTGATGAAGGCCACAAGCCATAACACGTTGGTCACCTAATAAAGTTGTTCCCTAATACTTTAAGTGTCACTGGAGTCTTCGCATCATTAAAACTTCAAAAGCACAGTTGCTCAGCCAGGGCTTTGTGTCAAGCATGTCTAGTAGCTCTCATGATGGGATGCACTACAAAAGGAATCCAGCACCTCTGCAGGATATGGTTCCAGAACCTTTGCTAATCAGTGAGATGAGTCCAACTGAGTCTAGCTGGTACCACTAAACCTTCCACACAAGCTCTGCTTTCTTCCCTACCAGAAAGGCGATATTCCATCTTCCAGAAACCAGTTTGTGATGCACGAGGTTGGCAGCACCCAGGCCCATGCTTTTGGCCACCTACTTTGCACAGCACTCAGCTGAAATACCTGTCACTAGGGAGGTGGGCCCACAGAGCAATGGAACCATGTTATTAACTCAGGATGTTCTCAGCCAAGCAGCTGGCTCAAGGCCAAGGCCATCGAGGAGGGGGTCCAGGTTATCCGCTTCCCTGTGAGTTACTATAGCTTCTATTTGTCTGAGCCATTTAGATTTTTTTGAATCGCTCTTCATCTGGCTCCTCTCTTGGGACCAGTTTGACTCGGGGACATTTAATGGACGGTAATTCTTTTGAGGGTATCATTTTCTTGTCAAAATAAGGTTGTAATACGCATTTGGGATTTTCTGCTTGAGACATACTTAACGTTTACCACTATGCTCTCTGATCTGTCACTGCTGGGCAAGTCAGAGTGCACTCTTTAAGTACATGTGTTTGAACTGGTACTGATCCAGGTGACTAGCACAATCCTACCACAAGGCAGACAGCTGATCTGAGTGTTTCAGTGGCAATTTAGATTGAGGGTCCTGGAAATAAAGCTGTGAGGCTTGACAACTAATCGAATGGTTGGGCCTACTTTGCTTGATCTTCTGAATCAATATCAGACTTTACCTGCTTTAACAAACAGGCCTATAGTCTCTGATGTTACTTTTTTGTACTATTTGTTTTATATTTCATGACATATTTCTTTATTTTATATTTCTCTGTTGTAAATCATAGATCATATGACTGCATAGAAATAAGGAATATACTGAAGGTATGTTAATCTTCAATTTGACATTTTACATTTTCAAAATAAGTAACTTAAATACTGTATTGTTTAGTGATTGAATTAACCAATAAAATGTAATTTACATTAAACATTAAACCTACAAGTATTACTTTTTGAATTGAAGCAAAAGTTGGCTTCTTTTTTTTTTAAAGACAGTACCTGCTTTACTAATTAAACAAATGCAAAAATCTTGATATTAAAATACAGCTTGGACAATAAATAATTTCTAGCAATATAAAGAGTGACTTTTTTTCTTAATAATGTGGATTCCTTAGAGATAGCCGTCACACAGAACTAGAGACCTCTGGCTTTATTTGAAAAAATCACATCATTGTCAAATGATTGCTGGAGGTTGTCGGCAGTCTGTGTGAAACTGCTGGCAGATTACAGCAGTTGTTTGTAGCTTAAGTGAGCGATGGTGACTTGTCTGCAAAAACTTTCTAACTAGTTGTCGAGTGATAGAGAAAATTGTAACAATTGCAACACAAACCAGAAACAGTTTGTGTTCAAAGTAAAAGTTGTGCATTCTAAAACAGGTTTCCCTGCAACAGTGAGACAGCTTTCACTTTGCAGGTGAACTTTCACTGTTGATGCTTTACTTTGGACTTTTTCAGGTTTTACAACCACAGCTAATAATAAGCACATATGTGCAAATTAATGGATTTGGTCACATCAAACCATGTAAAAGTGAAGAATAAACTTGAGGAATTAACAATCTATTCAAATTCTGGAAATTCAGATTTTTTTTCCATGTGTGGATTGTAAAATAAATTTTTTTAAAAAGGCTGAAAAAAAAAAAAGAGTTCTCCTTTAACGGAGATTTAAACAGCAAAGCTTTATTTTGGTCATCAGTCCTTTTCTTGTTTCCTAGCCAGTGATGCAGCTGAGATTATATCATAGGATCTCTCATATACATCCTGAAACAGAAGAAGAACTGGCTGGTGTAACCCTAACATGCCAGATGGCTGAACAGTGCTTAAAGCAAAGATAAGGTTGAGTGAAAATCTACTTTGTAATCTGAGTTTACGGTGACATTGTGGCTTAGGGCAATGCATCAGATTGTGAGGCAGCACTTCTTCACCATTAGCTGAAGGTAAAGGTCAGGATCTAACAGCAAGGCAATTTATTTTTGCAAATACCAAGTCATAATAGGCCTTTTTCCCCCCTCTCACTGCTGTGCTTAATATAACTGTGTGAGAAGCCTGTGTCATGATCAAATTTAAAGAGTACCTCAAGTACACTTTGAAACAGTTTAACAGGTAATGAAAAATATATCCTAGCAGGTATTTGTGGCCAATCTTGCTGTAAAACTGATACTTTTTGCTCATATTCTGAAAATATACAGATGTGAAGTCAATATCAAATCCAGTGGATGGGAAACTAAAAGGATTGGCTCTTGGGGTCGGGGCCTCTACAAGTTTTACTCAATTCTCTTTGTCTCCTTTCAAGGATGACATTGCAGAAAGTGCAGCAGTGCAAAATTTGTGCCACTTAACTTCATTAAAATCTGAGCAGGAAGAAGTCCCAGCCCAGTCAGCCGGATGATTTACAGGTCTGTAAAAGTTGTTATTCCTCTAATAGACACTCTGTTCTTTTAACAAAAAAAAAAATCAAAAAAGAATATTAACATTGGTTTACCATCTTTTTCAAATAAGTTTTTAAAATGATCTGTAAGTCTGTAAGATCAAACATAGAAGAAAAAAATAAATGAAAGCTGGAAAATGAAAGAAACTGGTTATATGTTATTGAAATCAAAATAACTCTAAAATGTCTGTTTTTAAAAGGAGTGGCATAAAGCAAATGTATTGGTGATACTAATTATAATTAGGCAACATGATTCCAACATAGCCATGCACATTTTTCCTAAGTCCTAAAGACTTCAAATTTAAGGACAGTGATAACATTTATGCTTGTTCCCACTTCCTGACATACATTTAAAGAACAAAGTAACTGGTTTTAGGATTAATACTCACAAAGAAAGTGTGCATGTATATGTGTGTTTGATACAGCAGCAGCATACATTCTTACTTTTTTACATTCACTTTCACACACACTGAACTTTAAAGTATCTGAACACAAAGTCAAACACTGCTGAAAAAAGAGAAAACTAATGAGAATCTGACCTTTATCTGAATCTATACTTAAAATTATATTGTGGCTACTGTCTGCTAATGTTAAAGACACTGCTGTATAAATGACAGCAAAAATAAATCCATATATGGAGGGACCCTTTGGCATGGGAAACCGTTGATACTGGTCGCAATAAGCTTTGTTGCCTCTCAAACACATGAGAAAATTACTGCAGGTTTGTATAGGTGGATTAGATCATTAGCAACGATTATGCACTTTCATGGTCACTGACTTGGGATTACGTCTGCTGATACTTGAAAACATAACCAGCAGCAGTTGCTTCAGTTAGAGGGTTAAGTGGAGTGGCAAAAATTGTCAGACACAATAAGACCACTAATGATGATCACCTTCTAATGAAATTAATACTACTGCTGCTATGAAGAGAATTTATTTGTACTGGATGTGGAAGTTTAAAAAAGAATACAATGAAGTAAACATGAAAGGTAAGATAACTTGGAAAAAAGACATCTGAGTAAGAGAATCACAGTATCAGATTTAAACTTGAAAAGCAGAATACATGAAAGTGAATTATTAATATTAGTAGTATTATTGTTGTTTTTCTCACAGATGCAGCCTCTGTGCATTTATAATCCTCTTTATTACAAGAATCTCTGAACAAACAAAAAAAGAAAAAAACATATTTATCAAATGTCATCAATGTACATATTAAGACGTAGAGCAAGAGAAGAGGGCACAAACACAAACATAAGGACAGATCACTTGTGTTACAGGACTAGCTGTGTAATTCTTTATTTTGTTCACAGTGTTTTGTTAAAGCTCCTTTGGTTGACAGTCAGCTTCTACTTTGGATCTTATCATTTTTGACGAACTACCTATCTAAAGTATGTCATCAATGACAACATTTCCAACAAATTAAAACTGGTATATGCTACACAGAAACAGTTTTAGTCATTTTTGCTTCTACACCACCAGAGTGGATTTCAAACCAAACAATCGAAATGTGATTGGGAGACTTTCAGCTTTAATTTAAAGTGTTTAACAAAACTATTCCAGACTTGCAGTAATCTTTACAGATATTCCCCCATTCTCACACGTTTTAAAGTAATTGGACAATTGACTGACAAGGAGTTTCAGGCCAGATCCAAGTGTTGAACAAAGGTGCATTTGTTAGCTGTTTACTGGAAGTCAATAAGAGGTCCAACAAGATGATGATGCAAGTGAAGAAGCCCATCATTAGGCTGAAAACCTAAAAAAAAGAAAGAAAAAGAAACACTTTTTAACTGTTATGGTCTCCCAGTGCTCCTGTGCTTCCTCACCATTTTACAACTGTCTCTTTTTCTCTTGTTGCTTTTTCTCTCCCACTCTGTCTTTGTGAGTGTGTGAGTATGTTTTGTGATTTAACCTCCCCCTTGTGTTTTTCAGGGGCAGGACTTTTCCTGGGTTCTGCCCTTCACCTCTGCATACTTGGAGGTAATAAACTCACCTGCAAACTCTTCTCATCTGCTGTCACCACTTAAGGTTATGGAACCCTGCCAGTCATTGCTGGATCATTGAGCTAACAAGTGTTAGTAAAGTTGGCTGCCTTGCTTGAAAGTTTTCTCTGCTTTCCCCCTGTGAGTTACTTACCTTGTTGTTTCCTCCGTGCAGAAACCCTAGAGATTGTCTGAGAGAGAAATTCTATGATGCAAGGAAGTGTGAAACTACCTGTCTATTTGGACCCTGGACTTAAACCAGAAACCTTTTCCCCAAGCTCTTGTGAATCTTCTTGTTGCAAAAAACTTGTTAAAGTTTTCCCCAAAGTCTCCCATTTCAGTCCTCCCTGAACTGTGGTCATGACATTAACAGAGAGACAACAAGAACTTCAGTAGATCCTTAGTAAATTAGTTCATCTATAAAAAGGGTGGAAAACATACCACATCAACAGGCATAGTGGAGGCAGACATGTATAGCTGTCAGTGAATTCTTACTACAAATGTTATTTCAACTTGAATTGTGTTTCTAATGAATTCACATACTATGAACGTGTTTTTTAGGATGTAAGGTGAGAAGAACAAAGGGAATGTTTAAAAACCTGACTGTGTTTGCTGTTGCCTACGTTGTAGATGGATAACTTGGTGTTACTCTAAAAAATGAATATAATGAGGGAAACTTATTATCAGTTACATGGAGAAGGAACTTAGGAACAAGTTAAAATAATTCCTATTCTGAGCTTCAGTAGCTTGTATATACAGATCAGATCAGCAGGGCTGTGCTGGCTGCTGTTAATAGATTTACAAAACTAAATTCAACAAAATATAACCCAATATTACATGTGCTATCATAACTCATTTCCAACCAATCTAATGAGCGAATGTAATCAGCATCATCAACTTAAATGTAAACAGGTGTCTGCTATGTTTGATACAGCTTAACACTGACCATGAGCATCGTAGCCACTCTGCACCAGTCAAACATAGTTCCTCATTGAGAGCTTCAGTGATAGTTTTAAACTTCCACTCTATCAAATATCACTGAGGAGTCCTTATCTTTAAAAAATAATCTCTCTTCTTAACCTGTTCTGCCTTTTTTTTTCATATCTTAAGAGAGAAAACACAACACTGGTGATGTCAGCGAGTTCTAGTTTTTGACCAAATACTTTTGAGCATCTGAAAATGGTTGACTATGTATAAAAATAGTTGCAATTCCTTGATAGTTAATGCAATACTTTTGTTAAACCCCATGAATTAAACCCGAAAGTCTGCTCATATTGATTGTCTGGTTTAAAACCACTGTGGTGATGCACATGGGATGCCAAAAAGTGGCATCCCATTCCATGGGAAATAGTTCCAGCACTTTTTCACTGGACTCCAGTCTTGCTTTAACTCTAGAATAAAAGCAAAATTAAGTTTGGCACTGTGGGGAAATATGGACTACTGTAGGTCAGCATTTGTAAGGCAGTTTTATCCACATGAAGTTAAACAGACCCCCCATTTATAAGGTTAGATTCCACAAAAGGAATCTAAATTAGGAAGGGGAGACAATATCCAACCAGTGGGAAGAAAAGTTTCGAAAATAGTTCAGTAAAGCCTCAAAAGTTGGATAAAAGATTGATAAAATTGCAAGGGGATGAGACATGTACTGGAGCCAAGCTGTGATCATCTGTATCAAGAATCCCTTTAGTAAACCTACAGTATTTAACCCAAAAGAAAAAAGAAAAGCATCAGCCGCTCTGACAGCTCACGGTATTAGGAGAAGCAATCACTGTGTACTTATAAAAATCTTTCATTTTTACAAGACAAATGACACAGAGGAACCTGTTACCTTCTTAGTAAGAACAAGTGAAAGAACTCTTCATAGCTAAAAAAGTCTCTTGACAGTATACAAACTGGCAGGAAATTAAGCTGGAGGGAAAATGACAATACAGTAGTCAATGAAATATCTTCAGATAATACACTAATTTATTTGCTTATTTAGTCATCCACAAACTAGCGTTTTGTCACAGTCTCGTCATCATATGCTTAATGGCAATGCACACCAGTTCTGCTGCCAACGGCATTCCAAGCATATGTAAAGTTCTCATTCCTCAACATTAGCCTGCTTCCGCTTTGATCACAAACTCTGACAGGTCTGTGGCAGACAGCCGCCATCTTTTTATAAACAAATGAGTCATGCGGCTTGGTCTCTCGTCAGCAGAGCCTTGCCTTAAGGCTGAATTCTGCAATAAAAACTTCAGGGTGGGGGTGTGAATGAGGGTCGGGGAGCTGTTGTTTGTATTTGTTTCACAATGACTGGAGCAAATTATATCGTGTGACAATAATTCACAAAAGCACTGCTACAAAATGTTGGCAGAAAACAAAAATATCTCAGGATATTATTTAAGATACTGAAGTGGGGATGTTTACTGATACAAGTAGGAAACTTATCACAATGCTTCTACTGTCAGTTTGTGTAATGCGGTTTCTTGGGTAACATAATCATCCCGGAGTGCCTGAGTTACATTACAATAAAAAAAACATGACTCCCTGCATGTAGATGGCAGGAAAGGCTTTAGAGACAAGCACCCAGCGCCTCTGTCCCCTAAACAGGTGGCTCCTAACAGTAATAACTGTCAAATGTTGGATGGTTGGCTTTTAGTTTAAAATAGTTGTCTCCATAAAAAGCCCAGAATCCTTATCTAAAAGAGCTTTTATGCTGGGTTTGGGGTTCCGAAGCAATAAAGCAAACCAAGATCCATTTAAGACAGACCCAAAATCCAGCTTTAGTAGAGTAATAAAGAAATCACCAAATCCACAACCATTGTAGTGTTGCACCAGAGGACAGCAGAGATTGTAACAATCAATAAAAACAATCACACAAATAGAACATTTACATTAGTTAGCAAGAGCGCTATTTTTCAACATCATTTCAAACTGACTCCTCCTGGCAGTAAGAGATGAGCAAAAGTTTGGTAGTGGTAGTGCAAACTTGGGCTGCCCTATGGATCTGTCAAGCCAGCCCTCTAAAACATAAATATGTCACAGCCCGCTTAAACTATAACTTCTTTTTTTTTTAAGATATGGCTGCAACCTCAAAGACTTGACTATTCAGAGCGCATAGCAAAATATGTCCACTCATCCAATGAAATATTTTGTCTTTTGAGATTTGCTGTCTGGAGTCACATGTGAAGATGACAGCACTGCCAGGCATATTCCCTTCTTGCTTCTTTTTTTCCATCCTTCTTCCCTTTGTCTTTTTCGCTTCTTGCGTTTCTTCATTACCCAATCCCATTGCCTCTGTCTTCTCTCCTCCTTGCCGCTGACCCTCAAAGACAGAGTGCCCTGTTTTGTCTGTCTACTATTGTCCACCAGCACAAGAATACCAATGACCATCAGCTTAAAGCAATCAATTCCTTCGAGGTAGATCCACTGTTTGCCTGACATCAGCCTCCCTGATTATTGTCTCAGAAAGCCAGCCGATCAATAGCAGCCACCACCTCACCTCCACCACAAAAAGCTGGCATCACACTTAAAGCTCCATCTTTTAAAATGCTCCCACAGTCATCAGCAGTTTGAAACAAGAGGTTCATAGAATCCTGGAATCTTCCTTCAGAACTATTATGTTGTGAATAGAGTTGTTAGAAGAGGGATTATCTGTACTCCATTGAATAAAATAACTTAACAGTCGTAAAAGACCTCAGCACGGCCAAAAAAAAAAAGCTCTGAAATTTCTAACTTTCTTGGCAGATGAGCAATATTGGCAGTGCTACAACAGGGATGCAGTGAACAAATGGGGGCATTAAGATTCTGCCAATGTTCTGCAAATCTGCACTGATGTGCTGGGTTACTGAGGGTGACGTTAAACCACTGAGCAGTAATGGTCTTCAATGGAACTACAATAAAATAATATGATTTTAAAACTTAAAGAAATATTTTTTCCTTCGTTCTGCCAAGACGTAATATGACTGATTATTTTTCTTCATGCTTCTCCTATGCTTCAAAACATATACTCTACTACCAATGTTTTACAGTGCGAACCTTTTTTTATGGTTTGTTCATGTGCTTGTTTTTTCTGGCATGACATGTAAACTCTTAACTTGCATTTATGAATATAACAGTTTCCAGAAGTACATAACCCAGGATTTCCACGATAGAGTCATTGCTGTTTTTAATGCAGTGCTGCCTGAGGGCCTGAAGGTTTCAGTCCTGCAGTATTGGATTGCAGCCTTTATCGGGATTTCTGTGGATACTCTGAATGTTTGAATCTCCAATGCAGTTTGAAATTTAGAAATATTACTATTACTACTATTATTAAATTGCTGAAATGTTTGCCTGCGCAGTCTTTCACAGGATTACAAACTCATACCCATCTTTACATCTTTTCTTCTAGAACTCATCATCCTCAGCACCACTTCAGCTCAGTGGGTGATCAATGACCACAGGCCGAAGAGCAGCGGCCAGGGTTTGAGTCTTTCTTCACTGCTTCACTATACAATAAATGTTAGTCTGAAACCATAACAAAAGACTTTTCACTAATCCTAAAAGACATAATTGTAAAATACTCTGTGTTTCTTACAAAGGTTGACCTTCATTTCACACAAAGTATAAATTTATTTATGTGGTTATGTGTGATGTCCATAGGCAAACTTGTGTTTTCCTGTTTGTTTATGTGTGCAGGAGCGTGAAGGGGAGCAGCATGGTCTACAAGGCTCATTGTGTATCAACTGGTGACATGTGACTAGGTGAAAGAGCATTCACCAAATCCATGTTTTAACAGAAGCATGGAGCTGCCCTGAGAACACAGAGCACGAAAAACCCCGCAGACCAGCCTTGTCTAAACATTTCTCACTTTGTAACCATCCAAGCTAAATAACCCTCCACTGAGCATTGCTGAATAATTGTGTTTGCCCTGCGTGAAGCCTGCCAGGAGAGCAAAACATTTATAATGAGTCCAGCAGAGCAACATCACACCTCTGAGCTGCAGCAAACCCTAGTCATGTCGTTTGTAACAGCAGAACAGCTAAACAGACGTGTTCAACTTTATAGAACTGTCAGTGCCCGAGGAGAGAGTCCATGTTGATGTACTTGACTCAATGCATAACTGTTTGGCCTCTCAAACAGACAACCACCTTACACGTAAGTTGAGGGTCGGTTTAAATTTCATACCCAAAGACACTGTCAGAGGATTTAATAGTGGTGCTTGCTGGCTTACAGACAGACAGGACAGAAGCATATGTGCAATTCGACAATAACTACACTGTGAGTGTTTTTTGGAAAATATTTAGTGTTCTAAACTGTTAAGTGACAATGATTTACTGCACACAAACCATATGATAACAGGATTATACAGTATTACAAAGTACTTTTCATCACAGCTAAACATTTCTGCAAACACTGCTGCTGTGTTTTCCAAACATTCCGGCATGCATTATGAAAACCTGTTTTTGTTGTGTTAAGCACAGTGAGGATTTCATTAATGACCTTTCAACCAACTGGATAGTTGACCTGAGTGAATTAATATTTTATATTAACACTACATGAAATTACCGTGTGCAGCGGGACAGAGGTCACACGTAGTGTTAAATCCACCAAAAATTATTACCTGGCTCGCTTGTTCTTTATTAGCCTCCTGTATAGCTCATTTTTGGCATTCAAGCAGCTGTTTTAACCAGCTGCGAGAAAAGCCAAGCAGCAATCTTCTGAGCTGAAAAATGAAGGCAATACTGAAAGTGCCAAAAACTGAGCTCCATTGAATGACTACCTGAGGCTGGCTCCAAACGTCAATCTTGATAAAATCACATCCAAAAAAAAGCCTTTCAGCAATTTCAGCCCTATACGAAAAAAAAATAAAAAATCCTCAGGTCTATATATGAAGTTCTAGGAATCTAGCCAAAACATCCAATAAAGGAAACTGGTTGAAATTGAGATGATTTCCCTTTTAAGGTATTTTTCTTGTCCATCTCCGGATTATAATCAACTTGGCTGTTTTTTTCACCAAATGTGAAAATCAGTAAAAAAAAATTTTTTATTACCCACAATTTTTTATGGCTCATCTTCAAACTCCACAACAGTTTACTATGCATTTAGGGGACATGAGTACCTAGGTTGGTGAAGCAACTGACCTTGATCTGCATTGTTAGCACCCAAGGCCAAAGTTCAACTTGAAAAAAAATTTCAAGAAACCATATTGAGTAATATAATATAAAGGGCACAGAGAGAGTTGTACAACACACCTACTATGTCACGATGATGCCATAACAAACTTTTGTCCTGCCTTCCTCTGTTCACCCCTAATGGCACATGGCCGCTCATCCCTGAGCCTGGTTCTGTCAGAGGTTTCTTCCTGTTAAAAGAGAGTTTTTCTTTGACACTGTTGCCAAGTTCTTGCTCATCTGATTGCCAGGGTTTTTTCTGTATTATTGTAAATTTCAATATAAAACACCTTCAGGTGACTGTTGTTATGCTATATAAATAAAACTGAACCTAACAAAAGACAACAAAGCCTAGTTGAGGAAAGGGGGGGGATCAGGGTACAAGAAGCTTTGATGAAGCGTGAAGAATGAGTGAAATGAGCACTGAAAGACAGGAAAAAGCCTGCAGTCTGGTAACCAACCATACCTGACATTCATTAGAATAACCATGGTTCTTCATGCATCTCAGTTTCAGCTAACTGCTTTAGTTGTCTGGAAGGATTCTGAAGATGAACCACTTTCAGTACAAGATGGATACCTACATCCTAAGACCTAAGATGTGAGATGCATATCTGTACTGAAGTATGTATGTTGCATTATTTCTTTTGAAACATGGACCCCTAACCCTGACTTCATCTACTGGATCTCGCTGATGATATGTTAAGTAAATGTTCCAGAAAGGATCTAATAAAAGATGATATGACCATTAGAGATAGAGATAATGCTAGCTGCAGTCCTTTGGCACCTGCATGAGAGGGGGTGTGATACATCTGTTACAGTGATCCTAAGAGGGCAGAACAAGATGTGCAGATGCTTTTATCTATCTTTGGACTGCTATAGCCTTTCCATTAATGTGATGTTATTCAAGTCAGCCTAAAACAGCATTAAAAAAGTGATTGAAATGTTTCTAGATCTGGTACTCCATCCAATACTGCAGTGTGCCAGTTTTCTTTGAAGAGCCGAATATGCCTGTCTTTTCGGTAGCATCTGATATGTGGAAAGGCACGGTTCTCCGTGCATTGTAGCATATATTATTGCAGAAGACAGCAGAAGACTTGGAATTGTTCGGAGACAACAAGATGTCATCTCCTGTAGTGGCTGACATGCTTTTATGCCACGTGGGGACAAAGGGATGCCATTAAGCTTGTTATCTGACAAAACAAAGCCCTGTGTGAAATTAGGTTGCATAGAAATAGTAAAGGCACTTGGATAAGAAATCAGTGGTCCTCCGATGGTATTTTCCTCTCAAACTCATATTATTAGCTTTAAATTAGGTTTAATGCTTTCAGTGCAAGACATAAAGAACCATGTTTCTCCCTACGCAAAAGGAGTGGAGCTCAGAGCAGACAGGATATTTACTGCTTTCATTTTGTTTCGAGACAGCAGCTTATTGCTTATTGTGTTCCATTATTACTGCCTCCAACTGGGGCTAATTTATTTAGATTAAACAGCACTGTTGTTTCTCTAATGCCTTTTGAAAAAACTGGAAAAAAATATCACATTGTCTGTGGTTGGTTGATGAACAAAATATTACCGAGAGATAGTTTTATGAAGCAGCAGAAACCAAGCATTACCAAGTTGATTCCAAAACTGAAGAAAAAGGTCTGTAACAATTATATCTGGGAGGTATTTAGCAGAATAATTTGGCGTTATCAACAAGCACAGTTTTTCATCATTACAAAACAACATGCATCACTAATAATCTTAATGGCACTTATCCATTCACCAATACACCGAATAAGGAACAACGTAGGATATTTTTGAGGGGGTTGCTACATGACACAGCTTGGATGATGTCTAAGTAGAACCCAAGGCCTGGCACACATAATATATCTTTCAAAATCTTTACAAGGATTATCACATTTGTAGAAACATGATGTGAATTTAATATAAAACATCTTTAAAAGTTCCATATGATTTGTTATTTTGAGATATTTCCCAAGCCTTCTCCAGTATTGATTAGCCTCACATTCCTCTGTGTGTCTTGTCTCTGTCTTAGTTGCCACTTCCTGTTTTACTTTGTTAATGTATCTCTCTTGTGCTTTGTATCAAGTTTTGTTTCCTGTCTTGTCTTTTTCCCTGATTGTTTTCATCTGTGCCTCATTTTTCCCAGCCGTCATTACCCTATTTTTTATTTTTATTTTAATAGCCTGCCTTATTTTTTTCTTTTGCTTAGTGGACTTCATCAACAACCTCTGTTCAAAGTGTGTTTTGTGTTAAAGGTTGCCTACCTTTGGAGTCTGTGTTTGGATCCTTAAACTGCATTCCCATTTTTTGTTTTAGCACAAATCCCGAGTCACTACTAGCTGGCAGAGCCCAAAAGAAATATTTTTTGAGATGCTTTATGTTTTTTCCTTTTTTTCGGTTTTGTTTTGCTTCCTGCTTTTATGCTCCTGTCGCTGGTTTATTGTCTTTGATTGGTGTTATGTAAATCTGAAATAAAAAAACAATCTACAGAAATAAGCCGTCTTGGTGAGATTTTAATTTCCCGTTGCAGAAGGGTCAAAAAACAATACAGAGTACAGCAGTAGTCTGCGTAGTATTTGACAGAGAATGATAACCACAGTATCATTTTAAGGAGCAAGTCATCTACTGGCCATGGTCATAGAAAAGTCTAAATGTACAACTTATTCTTTGCGTGGAACAGACAGGGTCATCTTAAAATGAAGGATTATTCAAAGGCAAATCATAAAACTGTGAAGCCTTTCCATCTACCCATAAGAACAGGATAACAAAATACTGAGAAGTTTAAATTCTTAAAGACTTCCATCACACTGGCAAATGTCTCACATGTGAAGTATAGACTTCATAATCTAGCTTCACCCGACTTCATTTAGAGATTATTTGTACTGCCTTTGCTAAGTTTTTCCAGACAGAAACAGTAGGTTTTTTTTTTCATCTATTTCCTTTTGCTTGTTCTTGATTTTTTGTGCCCTTAGCCTTTTTCTCATCTAATGTGCCTTCCATCTGTAATTTTTGCAGATTATTTTTTTTTATCATTTTTTTATTTTATCGTATTGTTTTTCCTTCATTCTGCTCATCTGTATTGGTTGCTTTAAACTAATGTATATCGTGCTTTATCTAGTATTTTGGGGTTTCCCTATATTTGAGTTCATTCTGCTGCTCATGACAAAGATTTCCGGATTTGAACCAAACCCAAAGTATGGACACGACTTAGTCAACATGGATTGGGAAAGAAAAATAAACCCAAGTAGAGGTAGTACAATAAAGCACCAGAGTCACAATATTACAGATCAAAACTGATACAGTTTTTGGCTGAAGTCATGAATGAACTGATGACTTGTGAGTCTCGACTCCACAATATTTTTAAAGTTTATCATCACAAAAGTCACCTGTGAGTCAGAAAAATCCCAGATACACTTTGTATGACATCATTAAGCAATTCTAAGGGAAAAAAATGTAAACAGATGATGAAAATCAAAGTGCTGTATTTTTACAGCTGTACACAGCTGAGTTAGAAAAACGACATGCAGGTGAGAGAACCACTGTAGAACCAGCTATGTAGAACCCAAATTTCTACATAGCTAGACATCTACCCAGTGCAACATTGGCTCATATCATAGGACACTATGTAGATAAAACCATCACCTGTTTGTTACTGACCAAAAAAGGTTGGGTTATTATCATGTCATCTCAACCATGCATACTAATGCTGACAATGCAGCTATATGTCCAGCACTGGTGTCACCCTTTAACAGTGCCTTACATTAAACACGTGGTGATGACAGTGCACCCTTAGCATCCTGAAAGATTCCTTATGAAAAAATTCCTTATGATCTTGAAAGCGTGTGCTTGCCTTTAGGAACGCAGACTGACTCCACAAGGCCTCATAAAGCTCCTCTAAAAGTCAGAGGATAGATTTTCATTCTTTGAACCCAGATTGATATCTCCTTCCTCACGCTGAAACTCCTGACCAAGAATCTCGAGGTTAAAAAATAAACAGTGTGAGTAGAAATTCAACACAACACACACCTCAACCTGACTCTTTCACCTCAGAGGGCCTCAGCTTTCCTCACTCAGTTTTGAATTTTGTGTGCTGTGTGGCTGCATTACTTACCGGAAGGAATGAATCAATCAGCATTTTGGGGTAACTCTTCTGTCGAAAACAAGGCATCTATTTGCTGTTTGCATTGTCAGCTTCACTGTATTATTTGAAGTTCTTCACTGTGGGTGAAGTGCACTGAATTTTACTCTGTCGGAATAAATAAAAACTATGTATTTCAGATACAACTGGATAAACAACAAACAGAGACTTTTTCTAGGACTTCTTTCCTATCTGTTTTTCTCTCCTTGAGTCTGTAACCGTCTGTGTCTAAACATAAAAAACAGCACTTGAAAATAATCCCTTAGACCCAGGAGCAGCGCACACAGCACAGAAGGGGGTTTTTGATTTTATGCCATGAATAGGTAATGGCAGGGATGCATTTCACTCAGACAAACAAGTCCTCCAACTAAAATCATATCAGTTGTTTGTTCATGAAATGACCCATATAAGAATGCCTGAAATGATATGAGTGTTTCAACTTCACAAAAGCAAAACAAAGTCTGTACTAGGAGTTTGCTCCGTCATGCATAAAGGTTGTGAAAGAGATCATGGTCTGGCTTAAAAAAGAACAACCTTTTAAGTCAAAATAACATTTTAGATTGGTTCATATGGACACTAGAGACCGATTAACTTAGTAACAGCTTGCACAAATTCCTTATGGGTTTATTTTCTAGGAGAGGACAATCTCCAAGCAGAACAACTCATTCTGCCAGTGTCAGGTTTGGTCACTTTAGACAGAATACTTGAAAGGAGGCGATATTAATCTTTTCAGCATCTTAAACATGGGGAAACTCTGCTACACGCACAGCAGAGGGCTTTAATCTAGATCTCCTCACTGCAGATGATCATTCTGCGTTGATGACGACTGTGGCTTCAAAACGTTACACATCAGTGGATAACACAATTAAGGGCATTTGCTAACCATCAGAAGCCCCTAAAAATACTATAACTAACTTTGTGGGTATATATATATATTAATCTTCTGCAGTAGCAGCTAATGTTAGCCTAATTAAAATACACATTTGGTTTGCCAGTAGCAAACCTAATATGTACATTGACACAGTCTTAAACTCTAGCCAAAACCTACTAAACCCTAAGAGACTTAAGTGACATCACATGATAACCAACTGGACCAGCTGCCTGCAATGAATATTGTCAGATTCTTGCTTTGCAAAGAGTGAGGCTGTTTTTGTCAAAAAAAAAGCATCATAAGGTGAAAAACAAATGGTTAATTAATAAGTAAACTCTGTGCTCAATATAATATTTACTTGCCTTCTCCCTGTTTCTTTCTTTAACATTGAGCTCCCTTCAACAGTTGTTCATTTGCTGGTTTTTTTTTTTCTTTTTTAGAGAAATGTGAGGTTACAGAAAGTGAGAAAAGGAGGGCTCAAAATGATTGTGAGGAAACCCCGATGCTCCTTAGTCCATGAATTTGTAGCTTACTCACCATGATCACTTCTCCTGCCTTTTGTCCTCTTACCCTCCTCACCCTAGCCAGTCACAGCAGATGGCTGCCCCTCCTTGAGCCTGGTTATGAAGGAAGTTTCTTCCTGCTGAAAGGGAGTTTTTCCTTCCCACTGTTGCTTGCTCAAAGAGGTTGTTTGATTGTTGGGTATCTTTCTATTATTGTGGGGTCTTTACCTTACAGCATAAAGTGCTTTGAGGTGACTGCTGGTGCTATATAAATAAAATGTAATGTAATTTAATTTAATTTAATTACTTCATTTAAATTAATTACTTCATAGTGGCATTGTAAAGCGCTTTGGGTGCCTTGAAAAGCGCTATATAAATCCAATCCATTATTATTATTATTATTCATTTGACTTTGTGTATCTCTGACTATCTCACATTAGCAGCTGTAGCTGATTTTGTGTGTTTCTGTCACTGAATGGGATTTGTCATAAAAATATTTGATCAAAAACAACAAGAAGACATTTTACTAAGTAAGCATTATTAATATTATGTTTTTATTTAGCTGAAATGCCTTGCTTTGGTTTTATTATTTTTGTTTGTTGACTGATCACAGTATTGCAGCAGTTATTGAATTACTTCGCTTTTGGTTGGGAAATTTTAAAAAGTGCTTCTGTAAATTAAAATCTTTCTTATTATTTTTAACCTGAGCAAAAGCTATTTAAACAAGCTCAAATGACACTGTTCAGTGCAATAATCTAACTAATATTACTAAATAAAAGCCTAATAAGATTTAACATTGGTCATCTTCTTTTTACACTATAAGGCAATTTCAGTTCCCTTAGAAGATTTTGTGCAAAGGCATGCGCAGCGAAAGGAGTCCTCAAGGCAGCACTATGCTGGTATGGTATGTCCACTTTCTTGGTTTAGGTGTTTCCAGGGGCAAAATTACTGCCCATGTAACCTTGCAAAAATCAGAACTTAAGAACATCTTAAGCTAGAGTTTGTTTTCACTTTTTAATGGACTTTTATTGCTATGAAAAATTTCACAGACTGAATGTTGTACCAATGGCTTGAGCTGTGTGTGGCGGCAATGAGGGTGTTGTTGCTTACTTCCCGCTTTGCTGTCTCTGAGGACCACCACATACTGTCCCTAATTAAGGCATCCGAGCATGCTCGGTCAATGTTTCCAAAAGGACAGGCAACACAAGATAGGCTTCTCCAGAGTGTTTGTTTCTTTAACACCCTGTTTCACATTCATGCAGCTCTGAATATTTGCACCTAAATGCTTCCTGGTAAGAAGTCTTACTTGTAATTGGCAGCTGGTGAGGTAAGTGCCTCACAAACACATCTGTGATAGCTATTAGGCTAAAGTGTGCCTACAGTATAGAGTTGCAGCAGTGACTCCTACAGGCTTCCTATCACCCAGGATGTATAGCACACTATCTATATATTACATAGCTTATTGATATTTCCTCATCATAGTTATAACACATCCCAGTAAACTTTGTTTGTAAACATTGTTCATAAATAAAAAAAAGAAACCAGCATATACCACCACTGTGACATCACTGGATCTCACTTGTAGTACATATACAAAAAAAACAATATCACTAAATGAAAAAAGCGTAGGAGAGAAAAGAAGTGAAGCAATATCATACCAGCGCCAGGCCTCAGGCACTTAATACTGGTGGGTGAATTTGGTTGCCAGGGCAACAGAGCATCTAGCATTGCACAAGTGCTTAAATACATTTTTTATGAGACTGTATAAAATGGGGAAAGAAGAGGTGAACGGAGAGCAGTGGTGACACGGGGATCTTGTATAACGGCAGGCACACCATGACAAGTGGAGCAGCAGGTGGGCACGCAGGTCTCCATATCTCTAAACTTTGGACAGTCTCCATGGCACTGTGTTACTCTTATCAATTATAGCAGGATCATGGCATAATCCAGGAAAAATAAATATCCCAAAGGCAATGTAAGCAGGAGGTAACCAGAGAAAATCCCCCGTGTTAATAGCACGTGGAAAGAAAATGAGCTTTTATGTCGTGTTTGTCTGATATACTCATTGGTATGCGTGCTGAAAGTGCAAAAAGGAATGGCTCCTGTGTTGACTTATGGAATTCAGCACAACTATTTTATTCTGAATCTCAAATTATTTACCTGCTTCAAAAGCACAGTGGCTGAAACTGAAATCTTGCATTTAGCCAGCCATCAGTATGTGTGTATCACTGCTGAAGATAATGCCTGCTAATAAAGGTTGTGCTGCATGTCAAAGAGGAAACACGGGCAAAAATTTGACATCAAAGAGAGCAGCTCCAGCAGTTTGCAGCAGGTTGGGAGAACTAGGATGAAAGATCACAGCAGCACAGACAAAACAAAGAGAAAGCTGCAGGCCTCTCGCACTTCTAACCTATCAAATTTCCAATTTGACTTGCTCTATTACCGAGCTCCCCCCCAAAAAAAACAGATGTCGGCTTCAAGGTCCTGTGGCGAGATATTTTTGGGTCATATGGTCATCATGCAAAAATCCCTGATATGATCCCAAAAATGGCATCGCCTGGAAAAAGCTTTATTGGACTGCCTTCCCCTTTCCCTCTTAAATCCATCTCGGATCACCTCCAGTATCAGAAGCACTCAGCTAGCAAGTTGCAATAGGGATGTGAAGATGTTTCCCAGTGGCAAAGATAAAGCTACTAATCCTTTTGCTCACAAAAGATACCGAATAGCTACTTGATGCTGGAGGATAAATATTGTATACAGTATCTAGAGTAAGTGATCTACTTCAGGCTGGCTGAGGCCATATGGTGTTCCACAGGGCCCATACTTCACTTTCACAATTCAGGAAGAGGTGCCCAGGGCTAGGATAAGTAGCTAGAAGGCTCTCAAGTGTTTTTGTGCTCTGTGGATGGATTGTAACCACTTTGAGCAGCTTGTCCTAATATCTGCACCAAACCAGCTGTTGTCCCATGTTTTCAGATCACACCTATGTATTGCGACCCTCTGTCCTGCTTCTTTTCCTCCCGTCCTCTATGCAGTACATAATGAGTTTTCTTCCCTTTCTGTACCTCTTTTGTGTTGCTCTCCTTCTTCAGTCTTCACATCTCCTCCCATTGGGATTCACACCGGTCATTGTGTTTAATATATTTAGTATTATTAGGCTAACCCTGCTCGCTTTCTTATAACATTCCAGTCCTCAGCTTTCCCTCCAACCTTTAACTTTATAAGCAGTAACCCAGGCAGAATCATATATTATCCTTCTGCAATGCAAATATTACTGATATCTTGTTTTACCATTGCACAGTTGTGCTGAAATAAACACCTTCGGTCACTCTCTCACATGTGGTTCAGTTCACTTTTTCCAGAGCAGGTAAGAGTTATAGTTTCATCTTCTTGGCAGTTTTATATTTACACACACACACACACACACACACACACACACACACACACACACACACACACACACACACACACACACACACACACACACACACACATTTGTAGCTAACATTAATAAAAACACAGCCAAAGTTTGCATAATTTAATGTTTAAAACTGATCAAAAAAGCAATTCACATGTTGCAGATTCCGCTATAAAAGTCACAAAGGTATCATTTTCTGTTCTTTTTCAGATGTTTTAGGCCAACGTGAAGTTCTGAAACACTGTATTAGATTACTGTAATAGATTTTGGCACATGCAGTGTGATGCCTGAAGGGAGACAGAACCTCAGACAACAAATACATCAGACCTAGGAGAGGTAAGTGTCAGACAAGCTTTTGAAAAAGTTTAGATCCGCTGATATATTGCTCAGTCTCTGGCCTTGCACTAGTTTCAAAACAACATTTATCTTAAAGCAGGCTCAGGCATACAGTACGTCAAAATCTGCCACAAAGACATCATAGTGATAAACACACATTTTCAAGCCACTCTAGATATGATTAACTGCAGCAAAGATAACAGCTGAAGATTCATTGAGAAATTTAAGACTGGGGCAAAAAAGGGCACTAATCTTGGCAGACTATGAAGCCAAGAACAACTGTAACCATGAAGAGAGGAAACTGCCTTTGAGGAACTGCAGGAAAGGAGACTACACTGAATCGTATCAGATTGTCCAGTCAAGGTTTGCTTACTTTGTCAAAAGATTGAGCCAGCTATTTATTGATAATTTGTTTTCACTTAAGTAATGTGGTTTTATTGGCCACAGATAATGCTTTTAAGTTTTAAAAAGTAATAATTTTAAAACTGCAAATATTATGAGATGTGTAAGCATACATTGCGTAAATAAGGCAGATTAGGAGAAAGAAAGGATAAGGCTGATGTTGAGGCTCTGAGACAGCTCACCCACATCCTTTAACCAAGACCACCAGCCCAGAATGCAGGGAGTAGTTGTCTGCTGGAGTAGGATGGTGTGTGCAGGTGCAGCTGTTTGTGAAGCATATGTGGTGCACTATATTACTGATGTTTATTCTGAGAAGCAGTTGTAAGTTTTGTACAATGAATTGCATATACAGTTTGACAGTTAGTGTCTGACTGTTTTATATTCAAATCAGATTTCCAAACTAAGTATATACTTACTCCTTCCATGGGAACTAATAGGCTAAGTAGCAGCCAGGTACTTAAATAAAGCTGATTAACTGATTGCAAGCGCAATCACCTCTGTAAAAGCACAGGTTTTGGACATTTTGGAAGAATCAGTCGGGTGTGCCACAATTTTCCCACGTGTGGGCATTCCAGCAACTTCATCCCAAGGTCAGACTACACTATGCAATGCTTAGAGAAACTGCAAACAACCCAACCCCATCACAGACTCTACAGGGCTAATGTAGCATGAAAATGTTGAAGTCAACATAGAGAACATATTAAAATGTTTAAACTGGGAAAATTTATAATTTAATGAAAAACATTAGCTCAGTTTGACTCAACCAACAAATCATTAAAACTTGACACCACCAGATGTAACGGGACTCAAACCTTTCAAAAAGTTCAGCCTCATCAGTCCAATGACTATTTTCCTATTTTCCTAAAAGTGGGCTCATCAAGATGCTTTTTTGTGAATTTTTATATTTACTTAGGTTTATCTAATATTTTTAACATGTAATACTGGCCAAAAACAGTTGCCTAATTTATACACTTAAGTTAAACTTAACTACATAAATTGTTTTTTGTCATTTAAAAATATAAATTGAAATGAAATTGGAAATAAATGGACAAATCCCATATGATGTTAGACCCATATTAACTTATAAATCTAGTTATAACATTTTAGTTTAGAGTGTTTTTGAAGTGCACAGTAATGCAATTAAAAAGATAAAATGACCTGTGGCGCTTTGCTTCCTCATGCTCATGCCCACATACCTGTCTAATCTCCACTGCTGCACTATCCAATAAAGGCAAAAATGCCCCAAAATTATTACATGAAAACCTCTGTTGAAAGACTATTGAATAGTGACTACTGAATACCTTTTGCATGAGCCAAAAACTCCAATTCCTGCAGTTAAAAATAAAATAGCAATGTCATCCACAGTAAAGGTCCAATCGCATAGGAATTGTGAGTCAAGGGGTTACAGGAATGTGACCGCTATCATGAGAAAAACTCATGAGGTCGGTCACCAAAACTGACAGCTGTCATCCACTAATGCTATAAAAAAAATGTCAGTTTTGATACTTCCAGTATTGGATATATTTCTAAGATTTTATCAAGTGGGGGAAAAAAGATTATCCTTTGCCCTCTGCACTTTTGTGACCCACCCTCAAACCAAATTCTCCTACCTCATTCCCCCAGTATGCACCAAGCCAGTTGGGCACCAGCAGTGAAGGGCATGTGTCATTGTATCCATATCATATACCCCTCCCCTCCCCACTCCCTACCCCCCACCAGCCCCGTGGATCTGTGCAGCATCGGTGATGAAAAATGACAAAACTGTCCAATTAGTAACCCATCTGTCTTCATGACATCATAGTCAGTTCTCTTGGTGGGTTTTCAGATCCACTGTGAAAACAAAATAGCCTAATAATACTTCTGCCCAAAGAAAACAAAAGTAGAAAGCTGTAAAACTTGATATTATTTCTAAAAAACAAAAACTTTGCAGTGTGCAGATTTCTCTCTAAACACAGTGTATTGATAGGTCATTCACACTTCTAAGGCCCAGTTTTTGCAATATAACCACAGACATGTCAGTTACTGCTCTGTCAAATAATGTGACGATTTTTTTTCTCCATCTCCCCCAAAAGGGAGATGTGATGACAACTTTGGCTGCACGTGGCTATTCCCAAGCACTGGTCGCTAAGATACATCTACTGTTCTCTCTCCAGCCACTTGTTTTGCTTTCACTCAAGATGAAAGAAAAAAACCCTTCTTAATACATTCCCAGATGTCACAAGTACATTTCAGCTGAAAATGTCTGTCTACCTTGCAGGCAACTGCTTGGCTGAAATTCAAAGAGCAATGCATGATTAGAATAATAATCACCTTGCACTGGATATTTGTGACACCCTCTAGCCTCGGTGATGGATGAGCTATCAAATCAGAAAGATGACAGATGTTATGTAAATTAACACATCCGACCCCCAAAAAAGTCAAAGTCCACCATACAGATATGATTTGTTGTCAGATGGGAAAGCAGGATTGTCTTTTTAATGAACTACCACAAAGGGAACAATGCTGTCATTTGACAAAATAGTGTCCACTCTGAATCCCTCTGTGACACTGACTTAATTGAGAATTGTGTGAGATAAATCAAAGGATAAGTTTTACACCATACCTAGATCTGGAGTTTTGAATGTTAACAGTAATGCTGCATAAAGACAGATTACCGTATAAAAACTAAACTGTTTTGTCTCTTTTAATACTGCAGGGTCAGAGAAAGAAATGTGAGCTAGACTTCTATCAAAATCTGTGTCTGGTGTAAAAAAATCTATACCTCGTAATAGCACCCTAAAATCATGTGAAAAAAAAACTTTAAAGGTGCACAAGGCAAGATTTTTGTAGAAAAAGAAATACAACCTCATCTTTCAGAATTTTATGGAGACCAACAGACACGCTCATCCTCACTTGTTAAGAGCTCACATCTGCTGAGGGAATTAAAACTTGTTCAAAAGCATCTGGTAAGTACTTCATTCAGAAAAGGGAGGACTCACTGCCCCTTACAACAGGGTCACCATTAGCTTAAAGGGTAAAAAACAATAATCATACATAATAATTATACACACATACAGATGTAAGTGAGTATCTGCAAGTATATACAAATACATACACATAAATATTCATGTGAATGCACATACATGCATATTTACACATGTATACACATATAAAGAGTAAATTTGGGTATAATAGGTATTATACATAAAGGAAAATTTTAAAGTTAAATGGAGTTTCAGAACCATGCCAGTACAATGGCCCATTCTATGCAAGGCCACCTGGGTTGGCTGGAAGACTGTTTACTTAGCCTGGCAGGGCGAAGGACACTGTCTCAGCTGAACTCTGGACACACACACACACGCGCACACAGACATATATACACATGCAGATATACACTCATCCCCCCTCCAAACGCCTTCGACGCTTATTCCCTTCCGATGCTGACGGTGGATCAAGGAGACCAGCGCATAGGCTGCAGGCCTGGATGTACTGTCTACATTGGCTGTCTCTCACCCTTTACCCATCCCTGTTGCTTGTCATGTGTTCTTTGGTGTATTAAGAGTTTTTTCATGTGCTATGTGCAGAGGTGTTTTTTTCTGTTCTCAAACTGATCTCCCTGTTGGAGCTCAGTCTGGGGGGAGTTATTTTTTTTCTCCTTATCTTTCCTCATGTGGTGCATTTTCCATTGTTATACCTCTCTGACCTGTCTTCCCCATGTGATGTTTTTGTGTAATGTATGTATGGTCGAAGGGTAAGATGGCGCCGCCATTGTATGCAATAGGCCGGCAGCCTTAACATGAAATTTCCCCTTGTGGGACTAATAAAGGTATATCAAATCAAATCAGGCAACTTCACCAGATAATTTATTGATGACTGAGTGAGTAGACATTTTTTCCCATTTTTACAATAGGGCAATAAGATGAAGAGACAAAAGCAGCAAGTACTGTACGCCTAGTTATTCAGAAAATAAAAAGGTAAATAAATGTATACATAATAAATAATAAGCACCGATTTCTTTTTCTTGTCAGGAAACCTCATGATGGCATTGTTGTCTCGCAGTTACTGTGAATAAATACAGACATAGTAATGAGGAAGTTTGATTACATTAGCTTCCCAGCACATTAACATAATGGCACAGTCTCATTAGTGCAGAGCAGTGTTTTATTTGATAGATAGGTTTTGAGTTGGGCTAGATAGACGGAGGGTTTGGATGAAGACAGCTCAACAAATGAAGATGTACCTGACGCTACCTGATGATGAGGAATTCATTTTTGTACCATTCATTTGTCAGATTACTTCAAAGCAGAATGAGAGCATAAGAATGATGAAGTTAGGCGATATGTACGGTGGCCCTGAAGTGCAAACCACAAAAACAAATCACAAAACGCACAACAAATTGAAAAGCGCAACAACAAATTGAAAAGCGCAAAAACAAATTCACTAAACGCAAAAACAAATTGAAAAGTGCAAAAACAAATTCACAAAACGCACAACAAATTGAAAAGCGCAAAAACAAATTCACTAAACGCAAAAACAAATTGAAAAGCGCAAAAACAAATTCACTAAACGCAAAAACAAATTGAAAAGCGCAAAACAAATTCACTAAACGCAAAAAACAAATTGAAAACGCAAAACAAATTGAAAAGCGCCAAAACAAATTGAAAAGCGCAACAACAAATTGAAAAGCGCAAAAACAAATTGAAAAGCGCAAAAACAAATTCACTAAACGCAAAAAAACAAATTGAAAAGCGCAAAAACAAATTCACTAAACGCAAAAACAAATTGAAAAGCGCAAAAACAAATTCACTAAACGCAAAAAATTGAAAACGCCAAAACAAATTGAAAAGCGCAAAACAAATTCAAAAGCGCAAAAAACAAATTGAAAAGCGCAAAAACAAATTGAAAAGCGCAACAACAAATTCACTAAACGCAACAACAAATTGAAAAGCGCAAAAAACAAAAGAAGAATCACAAAAACAAATTGAGAAGCACAATTACATTAAGCAAACCGGAAAGGGTAGGTACCAGTCGGCAACAGGAGACATCACTGATTGGATGTCCGCGCTGTTCGTCTTTGGAACCGGAAGTTACTCTGCCTGTAGCGCATTTCGTTTGAAAAACGGCGGAATGTTTTGTCCTAGCTATGGGAAAAAGCTGGTTGAGGAGTCACCAAACTTTTGCAGCGGCTGTGGCGAGAGGCTTTATCACGCATCTTGCATCGGAGACACTTCACTCCCATTGAGTAAGTTAATAAGCATAATAAAATGTTTGTTATTTATTGATTTATTAGCCTAGCGTTAGCTGTTTCCAGACCATAGCAAACCAGAGGGCTGTTCCACTAAGCGAGCTCAGAAAATCGAGGCTCATTTGAAAATGCACGCAGCTGTCAAAATGACTGCTCAAGACCTTTCTAGTAGTGAAGGTTTGAGGGCAGTTCTAGTGTTAACAAACCTCGCAGCTAGGGTGCCACGGACCAGACTTGTCCACAAGCATATTGCATAATGAATGAGCAGAAAGACTGCAGGTTAGCCTCGTTCCTGGAACCGAATTTGGGGCAATCGAGCCTGGATTTTCAGAGTGAGCCTGGCTTTTGGGATTAGCTTGCTTCGTGGAACAGTCCTCTGAGCATTTCCACAACTGAAACGATAATAAATTAGTTCATTTATTATGTTTGGTTAACTTTAGGAACTAACACTATTATGTGTCTATACATTAAAACTTACTGGTGTAGAATTGTATTTGGTCAATAGTATCAGTTACATTGTCATTCCTTGGTAGAAATTTTCTAGTGAGATTATTCAGTGTTGTCCTTATTTGCGTGTTGTGTGGACAATGGAATGTCACATGAATGAATGTCTTTAATGTGTGACATTGTAGTACATTTTCCTTTGTTTCCTTTAGCATCACAGACTACCTCAAACTGCCCAACTCCAACCTTCAGCACCTTCTTAGAATACAGAAAAAAAAAAAAATGAAGAGAGGCAAAAGTTTTCTGAAGGGAGGAAGGGCTTAAAGAAAAAAAAAAAAGAAAGGTTCAGGTAGTTTGGCTAGCTCTGTCTGAAAACAAGTTGAGGTTAATTTTCTAATAACATTCTTTTGTTATTCCTTAGGGGAGTTGTGTAAAAAATGTTCAGTGTAGTAAAGCTATCCAGAATAAGAACAATTGTTTACGAGTAATTGTACATTTAGGTTGTCAGGAAGATCCCTCTTTTGCAGTTAATAAATATTCAAGTTTGAATAGATCTGCTTAGAGTCATATTAGTATCTACTTGGCCCATTGTTCATGTCTTTTTCCTTACAGATAAATGTCGGCTTGATGACCATTAAAAAGGGTGGTTTGAAGCCATACCGTGGAAAACTATTTTCCTAACAACAGACCCTGACGCTACTGCCACAAGTCTGCTCAATCAAGCTGTTAAAAAAATGAAGGACTTTAACAAAGATCTAAAAGATGGACCTTTCCTTCTTCTGTATCCGGATGGCACTGAGGTCATTACTGTCCCTGGAACACAAAGACCATTTACACTTGAGGCTTATAAGGCTGAAGTTGGCAAGCCTTATCAAAGAATCACTGTTTTCATCTGCTTGAAGAGTGACTTTGAAGATGGTAAGCTGCTAATGTTTGTTTGGATTTTGACACACATTCCCTTAGTTTCAACAAATGCTAATTTTGAAATTGTGAAATGATAACTAGGGATGCAACGATACCAATTTTTTCAAACCGATCCGATACCGATACTTGGATCTGAGTACTTGCCGATACCGAGTACAAAATCCGATACTTCTACCACACACAAGTTAAACTTAACCAGCAGTAAAGAAACGACCCCAGACAACTCTTTAACACAAACGAAAACGTTTACTGAACGTAAGGGCAGAGACAAATACTGTACAACACATCCCTTTTTAAACTCAAATGATATTCCAATTCCTTAACCAAATGAAATACACTGTATAAATGAAATAATTCCCTTTCAAATTATATTAAACAACCCAACTTATGTTATCACCTTTTGGTAAGTGACTCACTAATATACACTCCAAAACACGTTATATAACTCCACTAAACATACAATATTCACACATGGGCCCCACACACACTCACATTCACACTTGTTTGCAGGCCTGTTTGCTGCTCACGCTGGACGATGGAGAAAATCCTCTTCTCCCAGTAAGAGCACAAAAGTCTGACTTACAGTTCCGTTGCTCGGTAGGTCGCCGTGTACCAGTCCCACACACTAATCCACTCCCTGCGGACCCGATGCTGTCTCAGCTACAGCGCGTTAGCCAGTCACTGTCCAGCTCTCCGACAGTCCATAACGGCTGCCTCCGTGGTGCAGCCAAGCAGTCCGGGCTAGCCTTTAGCCTCGGCGATCGTAGCTGGAAACACAGTTTTCCACGGTGGTGCGACCGTTGAAACAAAAAGTCACTTCACCCACACTCTGTTGCGAAGCTCCCACACGGTTAGCTTTCTAGTCACACACTCTTTTGTGCTAGTTAACCTCAGTAAAACTAGCCGAGTCTCTCACTTTGGTTCAGCTAACCTCGTGCATCTCTCCATGCCGTTCTCTTCTCCTCCTCCATTGCAACAGATACACAGGTCCCGTTTTATGCTACCTTCACGGGCCTCCAGAAAATTAGAACTCTGAACAATATTTTAACTCCCTTCAGAGTTACATACCATAAAATAATACTTTTATGATTAACATAACAGTTTGATTGCTCTAATTACCTGTATTTACCTTGTGACATATTACAGGGCAAATTAAATTCAGGGTACAGTTACATCACATAACTGTGAACACCTTATGTTACCGTGGCGTTCAAGTCCATGGGAATTATGAGTATCTACTCCCAAATTCGGGCTACATTAGTATCGGTTCATGGTATCGGTTAACTTTTACGAGTACGAGTACGCACACATTTTACAGTATCGGCCCCGATACCCGATACCAGTATCGGTATCGGTGCATCCCTAATGATAACATTACGCATAAAGCACCCAAGTCAATAGCATACCTACATTAAAATGGTGAATGGCCTGTATTTGATATAGCACCTTCTAGGGTTCTACAACCCCCCCAAGACACTTCACAACAAAACCAGTCATTCACCCACACACATTCACACACTGCTGGTGATTAGCTACAATGTGGACACAACTGTCCTGGGACTCACTGATTGACGCAAGGCTGCTGTACACAGATGCCACCTATCCCTCCCACTACCACCACCTGGCATGGAGGGTGAAGTGTCTTGCCCAAGGACACAACGACTGTGACAGACTGAGCAGGGCTAAAACCTTCAACCTTTTGATTACAGGGCGGGCTTTTAACTCCTCTGCCACCATTGCTCCCTAAATTAGCTTGTATATGTTATGTTTCTTCCTGGAAACATGAAATTCAGCCATTTTGGATCTACTGAGTCATGAGTTTTAAATGCTAACTTTATGCCTTTCGTATTAATCTATTATTGATGATCAAATAAAGTTTCATACATTAGTATGAATTTAGTTAGCTTAGCTTAATTTGTTTTCATGTTTTGTAGTTGGAGAAAACTCAGACTTGTCTGACTCTGACCCAGAGATTGTTATTAAAAGCCCCTCTGAGTTTGATCTTGCTGATACATTGGTAAGTACAATTTAAAATTTTTAATAGAGTTTTCTTGTTGTTTAGCCACCACCATTTGCCTCAGTTCAGTAAAACAGTTAATAGTTATATGTGAAATACATTTTGTGTGTGTGTGTGTGTGCGTCCTCGGCGTGCGTGTGTTTGTTTGTTTGTTTCAGCCATGGGAACTTCAACATGACAGCAGTCCTTTACAGAAAGCAGCAGAATATGAGTAAGTGATATTTGAAGAACATGTAATCTTTTACTGTTTTTTGCCTACACTTTGTATTAATGAGATATACACTTTTGTCATTCATTCTGTATATGGTTTTGGAACATGGACTACATAATACTTGTATTGCTTGTTTGTTAATCAAGATGCTTAAATATTTTCAAAGTGTCAATTAATATTTTCACAGTACACAACAAAAATGCTTTTCTTTGTTCTCTAAGGAAGGGTGCTGGGGATCTTGTGCTTGCTAATGAAGTACAACAGGTAAAAACTATTTTATTAGTAAAACAGTGCAGCAGACAATCTCCACCGCCTTTACTTTGCAATTAGATAACGATTCACTGTTTGCTGAGCCCCCAGAAGAACCTGTGTTAGTAATTTAAACATTTGAATCCAATTAACTGCCATCTTGTTCTATACAAGACATCATGCAATCATGAGAGAAGTATATATACCTTTAAAAAAAAAAGTTTCCCTTTTTTTTAGACACCAATTTGCAGGCACATGGAATTATTGCAAATTTGGGACTGGAACTTGACCACAAGAAGGTCAGCAGGTTCAATATATCAAGGTCAGCTGTATGGGATGGAGCTGTTAGAGGATTTCGACGCAGCACATACTCTGACAACTACGACATGTTCATCAAGTTTAATGATGATGCTGGCAGCTTTGAAGAAGGTTTGGATACAGGTGGCCCGAGGCGTGAATTCCTCACACTTCTTATGGGCAGTTCTGCGAATCGCCCCATCTTTGATGGACCTCCAGAGAGCCGTTATCTTGTATATAATTCAAGAGGTGGATGTTTTCTCCGTAATTATTACAATGGAAATTTTAATAAAAATTGGCGTATTTTTTCATTAGCATATTTAATAGCAATTAACCATGATAATTATGTGCCCTGTATAACAGCTGCCAGGCAAGATGAGTACTTTTTAGCAGGAAAGATGATCGCTGTATCCATTGTGCATGGGGACCAGCACCACATTTCCTCTCCAAGAACCTGGTCAACCACATCACAGGGAATCAGAGTTTCAGCGCCACTGTAGAAGATGTGCAAGATGAGGAGATCACAAAAATTTACATCAGGTAGAAAATTACCTAGGCTCAGGGAATGGGTTTACTTAGAAGACACTTGGGGCCAGTTTAAAAGATTTAATCGGGATAAAAGTTATCCGGGTTGGATCATATCTTGAAAGTAGGTTCAAGGTAGATTCTGTAATCTGAAAGGACGGATTTCCAACTCCCAACAACACAAGTGAAATAACAAATTGATTATTTTTTAATCCAATGTTTGAATGAATCGTAAAAGTAGTGAAAATTATATTTTTGTTTTCTTACAGTAAACCTTTTTTTTTTTTTTTTTTTTTATAGGTCCTGAAAGCTGAATCAGAGGAGTCTTTGCATAATCTTATTTTGCAAAACAGCACAATCTTCCAAACTGCTGGATGCCTCAGAAACGTCAAGCCTTTTGAGAAACAAGCATTTGTGGAGGAGTACCTCAGATGGTACATCCTTGAAAGAAACCAAAGTGTCATTCAACGGTAAACTCATTACTCCTTTTAAATTCAGGATGGCCAGTTGCTCATCACAGCAGCCACTGACATTTTCAGACCTTCAGATGTATATGAAAAAAAACTGATTCAGTAGCATCGGTGATCTGATGAACAACTAGTTAATTCCTGAGCCACTGTCGCACGCTATTAACCTTTTGACACTAGAACTCTAATTTAGTATACATTTATTGTTCACAATGACCCATAATAATCATAGTCATGCAACATGATTCATTTTTCAGTTATTTATAAAAAGAGGTGATCCTTGTTTGACACACTTGTTTATTCCAGTGTGAAAGCACTATTTTTTTTTTTTAAATGCTAAAATCCCAATGAGCTCTTCTTTTTTTTTGCTGTCACAGTTAATTTCTGAGCGCTATGAATTGTTTTTGTGTATGAATGATTCTATGCATTTGAAATCTGTCCAAATTTATAATGAAAGATCTAGTAGGTAAAGACATTTAAACACAATTTAGAAGACTGCAATAGTTATAGCTATAAACCAATTATTACTTATTTGTCTATCCTTTGCAGATTTAAAGATGGACTGGAAAGTCTGAATTTTTAAGTGCACTGCAACAAAATTCCAGTGTGCTGGCCCCACTCCTATGCTTCTCTGCCAAGGCCCTGACTGCTTCAGAACTGGAGAGCATGTTCAGACCAGATCTCAGCCCAGCAGGAAGCAACAAGCGGCATAAGGAGGTCCTAACACTTGGCTTTTGGGCAGATTATCTCCTTGATTGTGAAGGTTTGAATGACCATTTTTATTTGTTTATAGTTTTATGAAAGGAGAGGTGAGGAAATAAATTTTCTGTAATGTACTACAGTGTTTACTTTCTTCTTTCAGAGAAGGCAACAGCAGTGTGTCTGGAAGATTTGATGATGTTTGCCACAGGGCTGACGGCAGTTCCACCGGCAGGAATGACACCACCACCACGCATCCAGTTTTTAAGTGTTTCGCCTTTTCCAGTTTCAAACACCTGTGCAAATACTCTGAAGCTACCCATCTGTGACTCATACAGCATCTTTAAGGCCAACATGGACTTTGGAATTCAAAATGCTCCAGGATTTGGATGTTCTTAAATCAGCAAGGTCATCAAGTTACAGTTACTGAGTTACCCTGATAGGTTCAGCTGCCGTTGGCATACTACTTAACACATTTATGTGACAAGCAACTTCCATATTGTTAAACATTTAGTTGTTTTTTCTGAATATTGTGTATGTTGGAAAAGTGACAGAAATGCTGGACACTATTTGTAAATGGTTTTATTAAAGAACATTTTAAATGTTTCCTTGTGGTTAAATGTTAATATTTAAATCCATGCCAGTTGCTGTATATTATGAACAATATTATATTCAATTTAGCAAGAGGAAAGGAAACACTACTAACATTAAAAATGAAGGAAAAACAGAAGGGCTGGAGCACTCAAGTAAGTCCAAAGGTTTTATTAGGTGCAAAAAAGGAAAGAAACTAACGTTTCGACACCGTGTGTGTCTTCATCAGAGTAACTCTGACAAATGTCATTACAAACTGAAGTTCAGTTGGTATCTAAAACCCAGCTATGTCCATCAGGGCCAAATACAGTTCTGTGGCCGATTCCCAGTCTTGTGGCTGCTGCAGTGTGTTTTGTTGTACAGCCTGTTGTAAATATTCCCCAATGTTTGGATCACCACACAATCCAACCAGTAGCCCCTCCTCGGGAAACACATCCAGTTCCCTCTCCTCAACAGCAAATCCACAGTCTCTTGAACCATATCTGCAAAATGAAAATAGAACAGTGAAGGATTTTTGCTGACAATATGGAACTATATAAATCAACGCATGCAGTGACATGTTATAAACTGCTCTATCATACTTATGTGTAAAATTATGAATATATATTAACCAACTTAAGCAATAACAACACCTTGCATTTAGTTTGATGCAAAGGTTAATTTTGTTAAGAACTCAAATACCTGTGAGGCAAGAGAGAGTTTGTTTGGAATCCCCCCTGGACACGATGCAAGTCTGCTTGGCGGATCCTGTGTTTGTTCCACAGGTCTTTGCATTCATCCAGGTCTTTCTGTAGAACCCCTGTGAAGCAGAATCTCAGCAAGCATTGGCGTTCGTGGCTTCCATTGAAGTTTCCAGAGTCTCTTAGGTCTCCAAAAAGTCCATCCAAAACTGAGACCTGGGTATATAATTAATATTTAAGAATCAATTTAGCTTTGTTCTTGGTCATTTTATAGGGTTTGTTACATTTTGGTCCCATTTAAAACATGCCACAAATGGATGTCAAACAAAGTAATGCATATTAGTTTTCCATAAATATTGTAGCGACCCTGCAGTAATGTTCTTGTTAAAAATGCTGTATTCTTTTCACTCTGTTCTGTGTGTTGATTGTGAGGAGTGGAGAGTTTGGTCTGAGTTTTTCATTTTGTATTGGCGTCGTTAAATCTAGGCAAGCATGCTCATTTCGGCACAACAGCTGACAATGACCATTTTGAGTTCCTGCAATAAAGTGACGGCTGTTAACGTCTATCTCATCCAACTTTTCAACACGTCCAGCAGGACGCTACTCTATTTTCTTAAATGCATGTAAAAAAACAACAATCTGATCAGCTTTCACTGTAGCTTACACCTACCAGACACAAATGTACCCACCTTCCTCTTCTGAAATAAGACCACCATGACTCGATGCGCTGATTCCCAGTAGATGATCCGTAACTGTGGCTTGACGATCCAGCATAATAGTCCGTGTGCGCGTGACGGAGGGTACACTGTATTGCTGCCATAGTCCCATTCTCAGTCCCGAAGTCTGTTCGTATTCTCATTGGTATCACACCGAGACTCTTTACACAGTTTATATAATTGTGCGCTATAACAGCCGGGTTGTTGTTTGTTGCTCCACACACAAGCCACATCAGTCTTCTTGAAAAGCCATCTATAAATCCTGACAGGGTTTCAGTTTATCATAGCCATCTACATGCCATATGTAACTGGGCCCCATGGAGTGATACGTGCGTCTTGTGAACCTCCTTCGAGTTCTCAAAGCGATTCCTTGAGGATTTAGTTGTCTCAACAGCCTCATAACTACATCACGCTTGACACGCAGCTTGTGTTTTTGTTTGAGAACTTGCCACATGGTCCGATATCCAAACAATTGTCCTGGTCCTCGAAGCTCGGACAAAATGGCACGCCTCACCTCAGGAAGTGGAGAATAGTTGCCTCGTCTGTACAGTCCAGATTCTTTTAAATGTAGTTTCAGTGTACGCATACTAATTGAAATGTCATGATTACACTTGAGCATATCCAGTATCACCTCGTATGTATGTCCTGAATCAAAAATATTCTCGAATAGTGACAGCTATGTTTGGGTCACCGCTAATGTTCATGTTTGAAAATAATGCGCTACAGGCAGAGTAACTTCCGGTTCCAAAGACGAACAGCGCGGACATCCAATCAGTGATGTCTCCTGTTGCCGACTGGTACCTACCCTTTCCGGTTTTCTTAATGTAATTGTGCTTCTCAATTTGTTTTTGTGATTCTTCTTTTGTTTTTGCGCTTTTCAATTTGTTGTTGCGTTTAGTGAATTTGTTGTTGCGCTTTTCAATTTGTTTTTGCGCTTTTCAATTTGTTTTTGCGCTTTTGAATTTGTTTTTGCGCTTTTCAATTTGTTTTGCGTTTTTCAATTTGTTTTTGCGTTTAGTGAATTTGTTTTTGCGCTTTTCAATTTGTTTTTGCGCTTTTCAATTTGTTGTTGCGCTTTTCAATTTGTTTTGCGCTTTTCAATTTGTTTTGCGTTTTTCAATTTGTTTTTGCGTTTAGTGAATTTGTTTTTGCGCTTTTCAATTTGTTTTTGCGTTTAGTGAATTTGTTTTTGCGCTTTTCAATTTGTTGTGCGTTTTGTGAATTTGTTTTTGCGCTTTTCAATTTGTTTTTGCGTTTAGTGAATTTGTTTTTGCGCTTTTCAATTTGTTTTTGCGTTTAGTGAATTTGTTTTTGCGCTTTTCAATTTGTTGTTGCGCTTTTCAATTTGTTGTGCGTTTTGTGATTTGTTTTTGTGGTTTGCACTTCAGGGCCACCGTAGATATGAGCCCTGAAAGGCACAGGAGAGTCTGACTGATGAGCGACTCTTGAGATACCTCAACTGCCTTCAATCTATTTTGATAAATGAGCAACTGCTTTCCAACTAGAAATGCTCAAGCCAGAAGCTAGAAGTGACATTCTTTCTTTCGTCGATTAAACTGAGTAAATACAACATTCTAAAATTTCGTTAAAAGAAAACTACCTGTCCTGAGGTGCTGACTTCTGGTATCTGCTACATGTTTCCAGGGACTTTCAGCAGGCGTGTCACTGTGTGCAAACCCAAGCGTTTCAGACTTGTCGAGTCGTGGTCAGTTAATGTGTTTTAACCTTTTCAATTACATCAGCTTGTACTAAACAAAGACTTTGACGGTGTAAGCCGATTTTCTTCTTCGCTTCAATCCTAATTGAGTCTCATCGAGCTGCCGATTGGATCTTGATAGGCCCCGTCGTCAGCTGATTGCATGCCAGCTGTAATTTCTTTTTTAATCTAATTAAATCAATTGGGAATGTTAAAGAGATTTATTGCTACTAAGTCTCTTTAGCAATTCCACCGAGTATGGGTATTTATTCATCATAATCTGGACCTTTAAGTAAATTAATGTGGTCCAATAACATGGCATTTAATTACCAAAAATGGCTTACATGTAATTATTTCTGCTTTATTGTGAATCTACAAAGATTGTTGTTTTTTTGCCCAGGCCTTAAATTAAATCCTATGTATTTTCTTTCTTTTTTATTAATATTGCAGAACAAATGGTTGCTCAGAGCTCAAAAGTGGATCGAGTATAATAGATTTCTAAACAGTCGTAAAATTGTATTATCTATTGTTTGTGCTGTGCCGACTAGCCCTAAAATGGAGTTTAAATTGGCAGGCAAACTCACAGAGGTTGACGATGCCCTGAAACGCAAAAACAATCACTTCATTTGTCACACTTAAATTCCTGTGGAGTGATATTTCAAGATCCCAAGACATACAGTCTGTACATCAGAAAGTCATTACACGCTTATTACCAGGCAATTAAGCAGCATTGTGCATGCGAGCCAGTTCCACAGATATCTGACACTACTTGTTATGCTGAATAATAAGCTAAAAAACGGCAATGCTGTCCCTAAATATACAGGTAGCCCTGTTTATAATATTGTGTCCCACACTTTAATATGTTCTGTGAATTGTCAAGCTCAGTGGGCTGCCGTTAGACCGCAATATTAGCTTTCTGAGTTACACCAAAATTAAACTTTGATTTAAAGTGAGATAGCAGCCAGACACTGCTGTGTCTCCTTCTTATGAATATGTTGCCATTTGTTTTAGTTTACTTTCTATCGGAAGCTCTCAAAATGAAAGTGTTCTAAATGCAATCCTTTCACACATTCATAACATGGATTCTGTATATTATTACTAATGTTAGAAGTAATATTCATTTATATTCAAACAAATACAAATATTTTTTTATTGGGATCCCAGGTGTAACAATATGCTAGAAAAAGAAAGAAAGAAAACTAAATTTCTTAGCTTGTGTTTAGCCCTAGTATGTGGTCAGTACTGGTGGCTCCTAAAACCTCTGGTGTACAAAGTAGTAGTTTCTGAACACTGGCCTCTGTACTGAGCGCCTGTCTGAGACTTTGTTGTAATGAGCCCCAGGGAGGTTCAAAACAGCATATTCAGTCTCTCTGTGGTCCTCTCTGCAGCCTGTTCATCCACTAATCCCTCTTTTGCAGATTCCCATGGTAAGGTAAACTGAGGGAACAGTGCAGTGGTTGCAGTTTACCTGTGAATGTTGGGGACCACTTCAGATATAATTTATTGTACATCTGGCATGAAACAGGTGACTTCACAATTTTTAGATGTATTATATGAGGAAAAAAATGGCAAACCAGTTGTGACAACCATGACTTTTTTTTTTTGTCAAGTATCACTTTTTTTGATTTACTAACCAGATGGCACCTTATCTGCATTTGCTTTGTGTTATTGTACTTTTTTTATATTATTTAGTTACCATTGCTTTTTTGGGCCTCAGCATCTTAAAGAGTACATAACTCTAGCCAATTGACAAGAAAAGATGACTACAACACTTCTATTTCAAGTGTTCTACTTCAAAGTACAACAGACTGCAAGTATACAAATATGTCTTAATACAACAAGCAAATGTTTTATTGCAATAATTATATTTGTTTGGATATGCACAGAGAAACTGGAAGAGTCAACCTCACCCCAAAATTTCTCTGTTAGTCCTTTAGTTCAGTAAATATTTAACGTTTTTAATAATATTGTTTTAGTGTCACGACACCGTCATTCTGACAAAATTAAATTACACTATATATAATTAAATATCCCTCAAAAGCTACTGGGTGGATTTGGTTTTAATTTAGTTCAGGCGTTCATTTCCTTCTAGAAATTAGTTATAATAATTTTGGGAGTCTCTTAATGTTTTATCTAATGTCATCATCAGGTTAAATAACTCACTCTGACTACTAATTTGGTAAGCACATAGCAGTATGAGAGCAATTCTCAAAGCACATTACCTCATTTCCTAAATCAACAGTTAGCTGTTTGCCCCCCATATTTTTAACAATGCGGTATAACTTTGATGATTTATGAATGAGTCGTGTGTTTTATGAGTATACTTAACTAATTCAGGCCTTTGCCTTTGATGCAAGAGCACTGGGACAGTGACTACATTACATAACTTCCAGCCAATGTATTCAAACATTTACAGAGTTTACAGTGTATGTGGAGGTTTCTTCACACTTCAGGAAATCTGTGCCCCCTGTGAAGCCGGAACTTTAGGCACACACGTTTCTGATCTCCTCCTTGACAAATCACTTTGATGGTGACTCGCTTGTCTGTTTGCATTCCGAGCAACTGTCCTGAATTTTGTACAAGTCAATTTTGCTGGCTTGTATGCATGTGGTACTTTCAAATTGTCTCATTTCCTCCTTCGAACTGTCAGGGGAGAGAATGCAAAATGTCATGGTTTTAAAAAATTATACCTCAGGAAGTGGCATGATGACTTTGTACCTGTCAATCAGGCTTACAGTGATCTATATTCAAATGTTCATTGGTACTCTTCTTTGTGCTTTGCTTCATTTTTGTCATATGGTTACCATAGAAACAACACAAGGAGGAATCTCGTTTAAATTTTGCAGTGATGACTCTGTTGGTACCTGTGAGAAAAGTTTAGTTTTCGTAATTCTAGCCTTGCAAAGGATCCAGTATTATTAGAGCCCACTACTCATAACACATATAGGGGTCAGTTCAGTTAAAAAAAAAAACACCACTTGTAACTTCAAGGCACACAAACACACAATAAATGTGCAAATGTGTTCTATTCGTCACGTTTACAAAGCTACATATGATGTGTATGCACATGCAGGGGTTCATTTCCACTTCCATGTTTAGCCATTTCATCCGTTGCATATAATGCTGCTATTTGCACTACAGGTCTTTGACAGTGAACGGAACACCAATAAGAAAGCAAAATTTCAAGGCGAAAGACTCACTGGAGAAGTGGAAAAATGAAAATAGGTGCTATTTGGTTGTTTCAGGTCTGGAAACACAAAGAGGACAAAAGTTACAAAATAGAGGCTATCAACTCTCTCTGATACAGTATTTGTGAATGGTAAATAGCACATTTTGTGTGTGAAAAACACAATCTATAATGTTAAGAAGAAATACAAGTGAGTGTGTTTTTATGAAAAATTCTGAATATTTGTCAATTCTAAAAAACAAATTTCATGTGGGAAAATGCTTTTTTTTTACCCATACATCCAACCCCCAGTGCTTTCAAACATGAAATAAAGCACTGCCTTGCATGAATTAATAAATAATTGTAAATAATCATGTAAAACATTAGAGAAATGTATAATTCAGGTAAAATCATTTGCAAGTGCCAGAATAGCACATAACAGATTCAGTACCTCCACTAATATGCTTGATTACAGTACAAGAACAAATTCACCAATGAATGATGTTCTAATTTTTTGTAATTTGTTCAATGTTTAATGAAGTTTGACATTAACCCAAACACACCATTAGCTTTGTGCTGACCCCTTTATAATTCAAACTAATTATTTGAGACCTTTAACTTTACAATTTCGGTTGTTTCTGTCATCAAAATAAACAACGCACACCTCTAAACAGCATCCCGTGCAAATTTATGCTGCTTTACTTATTCCAGTGTGCATCAAGAGATGCTTTTACTAAAGTAAAGTAGTTTGTTATGCTGGCTGCCAAATGTATTCTGAATGAATTATTAAGCTGTTTTTTGTTTTTTCTGCACAGAAAAACAATCACAAAACACAAGTTTAAGAAAATCTTCCAAGAAATGATTGCACATTACGTGAAGGTTAACACTAGCACATTAATTTAAGACATCATGATAATTACCAGGAATGCATATTTTTCTTTTCATATTTTTCTGACAGCTTTTACACACTTGGACTGGCAAATAGAGGCAGAATCTGCTGTACCATTTTCATAGCACAGAGACTGCATGTTTTCAGTAATACCAGCAGCAGATGGTGCAAGGACTGAATTCATGCTAGCCAGTAGCAGACTCGAGCTTTGAAGTGTTCTTCAAAACAAACATATGAGCAATAGAGGATGGTGGCACAATGTAATTCTGGCAGACATAAGTGAGGTTTTGGGGAAATGTGTGTATGACTCAATTTTTTAGAAACAGTGTTGATTTGGCAGGAAAAAGGTGACCTACACTCTTAAGTCTCCAATTTATATGCTTAATGTTATTAAAAATCTTAAGCAATCAGGCTTTGCCGTGGGTGAGAACCTTTCACATTAATCTCACATACTTACTTAATTGTAAATGTATGTAAAATAAGGCCTTGATTTGTTCTTTTTTCTCTCCTATATATTTTACTATTCACATGATTCTTACAGATGCTGTATGGCAAACCTGCTGAGACCTTATTCCAGCTGTTGGCCTCTCTGGTCATCAGGCCTTTAACTTTCACATGTTAATATTTAAAATTTACAGGAAACCACAATTTTAAAGGGCCTAAACTTTGGAAGAGGCTTCTTCAGCCCATCAGATCAGCTAATATGTAGTTTGTATTAAGCGACTGCTCAATCTTTCACACTTTATTTTTGGCTCTAGTCACACATTTACACCCAGTTATTGGTGTTAACGTGGGTCTCCTCCCAAGAGGCAAAGACACAAAGGAAAAACACCCAGCCATTATTATATTTGTTTGCATGTCTACTTAACTTTTGCTAGGCATTTGCTTTAAATGCCGCCTGGTGTGCTTTGACATTATTTTGAAGAATCAACTGTAAAAACTTTTTTTAAATCCTGGGATTAAAAAATTATACCTAATGAGTGTAACGTCCTCTAAATCCCTCTATAATGCCTTAACTCCTCCATCAGCTGCTAATAGTGTTAACAAAGCGATCAGGACGAGACTAACAGATTAATAGCTTTTCTCAAGAACGATGCGCCATCTGGTGGCAGGCAGTGGACATCAATTAAAATGTTACCAATTACATTAAATGATTAGTAAGTTCAGTACCACAGGTGACAACTGCGACCATTAGTTGTGCACATCCCAAAAAACCCAACCTTATATTATACAATCATGAAATTATAATGATCAGTGGAATTGTTTTAATTCTTTCTACACTTAGCTAAGACACATTATAAACTAGAAATTAACATTTCTTTTAACAGGTTTCTTTTAACCAGGAATTTTGATTACCTAACTTATTTAGCATATTAAATCATGTACTAAGCTATAGTTCAATATAAATCTCCTTCACAAATTTCTTATATGACATGTGAGTGCACATAATCTCCCTCACAGCAGTATTTGGCGTGTTCAAGTTACACTAGGCGATAAACCCCCCCCACAAACAAATACACACTTTAGTGACACACCATGCAGGATGTTGTCCCAACATTACAGTTAGCTATATTAGCTTAGAAAAACTCTAACTCAATAAGTTCAACTTCATCAAGCTGGTTGTCTGTTGCCTCAGTCACTTCTGCTTTTAATTGTAAACACATTTAGAGATGCAAAAAGCTTTGTTTTAACTTCGCTTCTTTTTGAAAACTTAATTCTCAGTTTTCTCATGTTTTGGTGTGTAGCCTCTGCTCCTGCTGACCATGCATTCTGGGAGAGGGCGGGTCAAGGTTCCTCCCTCCAATCAGATCGCAGTTGAAAACTTTTCAAAATAAAGTTACATAATACATAGTTTAACCAAATAACGTAGGTTTTAATTCACATGTTTTATATAAACATGAAAAATATGTGTTTCTACTGGGTGTATCTATGCAGTATATTACATTTTCTGATCTGTTTTGAATCCTAAGCTCTAATATGCTATATCTTGTCAAGTGCAGGAAGCAAAGGTGTTAATGGAGAATCAGTCTCAACATCTATGAAACACTTTATCTTGGGTTTATATTATAATAACAACTGTGATTGGATGAGAGAAGTTTTTTAATTTTAAAAAGGGTCACCGTTTAGGTCTCAAACAGCTGACTTACAAATAATGCTTGGACAGAGAAAGTGAAAGTCACATGAATGTCGTGCAAATTAAAAAGGCTCTTATAAATTAAACTGCTTGTTTAGTTTGCTTGTTTCATGATACTGTATGCATGAAAAACAGAAATATAATTTTTGATTTTTTTATTAAAGCATATTAAATTGAGAAAAACATCTCAATTTATGCAAATAAAATATTTTTTTTGTTTACACAATTAGAAGAAATTGCAGTATTTTTTAGATCTCCGTAGACTGAGGATGATTAAAATTATTCACCTCATGGACATAATTTAATCGTGAAATTAGATTAAAATTAGATTAAAAAGCTTAGAAAACTTTTATCACATAATAACACTCTTGGAAATACACTAATAATAAACTTTAGTCCTTTTTAAGTCATGACCACAAGTGTTTACACAGCAATCAACAACAACAGTGTGGAGCATCACAGATGCAGAAACATGAAGAATTATTGATGGATTTTGATGGATTTATGATGATGAAGAACATAATCTTCATTTCACAGGAAAGGTGATTGAAGGAGAGATAGAAGGGGAATGGAAGTAGGGTGGCGGTAAGGCAGTGAGGCTGGAGGAGATGAAGTAAAAGGTAGAGAGTTAATGGAGGAAAGTTTGAGAGAAGGGGAGGGGGAAAGAGAAGAAGAATGAGTGGAGGGATGGGGAAGAGAAGGAAGGATCAAAGGAGGGAAGGATTAAAGGTGGAGGGATGAGAGTAGGGAAGATGAAGAAAAAGTGGAGGGGGGGGGGCATTACTCAACCTGAGACGAGCCATCATTCTCCTCAACCTTTGTGTCACTGGGACATTTTTTCTTTTGGAACCAGCTCAAGACGCCACTCTTTTTCTTGGCTTTCTTCTCCTGTTCTTGCACCTTCTCGAACTATTTTATCTTCTTTTCAGCTGCTTCTTTGCTGCTTTTACTTTTACTTTAAAAAAAAAACATTTTCTTTGCTTCTTTTTCTTGCCTTGTCAGCTGTTTGAGTGCTTTGTTACACTTTTGTGTTTGTTGTGTACCATTTCTGTTTTTATTCCTATCGCTTCTATCACCTCCTTTCGCTGTGGTTTCTGGACTTCCAACAATTCCGTATTTGCAATTTCAGCTTCCATCTTTGCAAAAAAAAGGACGTTCAATTTCATTTTTTGCCTCCTTTTTTACTTTTTCCTTCTCTTTCAGTGCTTTCCAGAATTTGAAGAATTCCTTTTTTGTATTCCCTTCTTTTTTTCTCATCTTTTGCATTTTTCTGTAATGCTAAAAAATATAATGTACTGTGACTCCCAAGTTCCTGTGCTAAATTCAGTAATCCAAAAATGAGCCATATGAGTTTTTATAATAAATTTAGAACTAGAGATATAATTATGTTATTACTTCATTACAAAGCTTCTCCAGTTATCTGCATGCCAAGCAAATAGGAAGAAAGAAAAATGCAAATTGTGTCTTTTGCTGCCAGTGCAGCTGTGCTACAATCAGTTGTTTTCATGTGTAGGGAGGAGGTGGAGGGATCTATAACATTTGAGGAGTTTTTATATTTTTATTGCACTAAAGGAGAAGTGTGTGAGGCCAAAGGTAATACTGTGAAGATAACAATGGCTCTTTGCATACGCATGCTAACATAAAGCTAGTGAAGAACCCAAAGTAATGCTAAAGCTGAGTATATGCCCAATCAGCAGGTAACAAAAGCAGTAATGAGCAGTCAAGCTTGTAGCTTTGTAGCCTCCATTTCTAAAATCATAGTGGTGATCACTTTGGAATTTCTTTAGGCTGGTTTTCAACTTTGCTTTGTAGCTTTGTACTCATGCATAAACAGTAAAAGAAAGGGTGTGTGTCTGTCCCCACTGCAGTAGTGATTTTCAGTGGTGTGTGGGACCGCTGTTTGCTTGACACTGCAACAAATCCTCATTTACACAAGTGGCAGTACAAGTAATTCTGATTCTGATATAATTACGAGTAACTTGAAAGTAATGTAATAAGTAGTGTAACAAATCACTTTTGCTGCAAAGTACTTAAATAACATACTGCATTACTTTTTAGAAAAACAACACTTACAATGTAATACATTACTTTTTTGATTAACAACTCCAACACTGCAGAGGAGGGACGTGGGGAAAGTATGAAAGTCTTTGCCTAACTCCTACCATTATTTCCACATAGGTTGCTATAAAATTATTATTATTTGCCAAGTGGACTATTTACAGAGCAAGTTAAATTATAGGAGATGCTACTTTGTATTATTTGTATTCTTTTGAATTTTGCAGTACCTTTCAAAACATTACATTTAGAAGCAAAAAAATAGGTGTAAATCTCATAATTTTCATTTGAAATTGTCAAAATCCATGTCCACCTGAACTGACAGGCAGCAGGACCCAGTGTAAATATCAGGTCCTACAGTACTAATTGGAATATTCCACAGTAACAACTTCTTAATTGAATTCCCAAGTGTCAGCTCTTTTTCAACAAGAAATGCTAACCGACATTCAGTAGTTATTCTGGTGCTACTTAGTATCACAATGGACACAACAGAGCTTTAATTTATTTCTCTTGTCACCAGCACCCTCATTGAATGGCAATTACTGTATCAATTATTATACCCTCTGTCAGTAGTAGAAGAACAATGTTAAAAATTTATTCAGCTGTTTAAAAAAAAAGTCAGAGGTCAGACTCCAGCACAGAATGGCACCCTGAAGCTGGAAGGAATTCAAGGACACTTGAATATTCAATGCAAAAAGCAAGAGCGAGGACTGATTATTAGGAACGGCCGGTGAACATCGGGAAGGTTAATGAGCAAAGGGAAAGATCGTATGTATTATCATATAATTTCAAGTCTTTTTTTCCAAATGAACAAATGAAACTGCTTTTTTTTCCAGTAGAAAACTTAGCTGTAATCACAGTGACGTCCTTCTGATGTAAAGCAGTCTTTTCGCACATTAAATGTCAGCTCTTTAGATTGCTGTTAGGTCACTGTCCTCCGATAATTTACAAAACTTTTTCAGTGATTGCACACTAGCTTTCAACTAAGTGTTCCTCCTAAGTGTTGTGTCCACAGTGCTTCTTTGATATAGTCAATCCTTTTTACTGGTGAAATCAAAGCGGCACATAAACACTTTGGCAAAAACCTGGTGTTAGCTTTGATAACCAACTGCCCTACAAGGTCCACTTGCTATAGTTGGTGCTCCCTCTGGTAGCAAGCTTTATTAAACAGCTAATGGTTGTTAGACATCAGACCCTGTCTCATAATGGAGTGCAGCTACTGGCTGAGGTCCTTGCCAGCTGTGTTTTCTTTGGTGGCACCTATGTTTCCATTCTGAAACACTTGGAGCCTTCTATAAAGAAGCCTGTATAAATGATCAGTAGACTTCATTGACCACTGCTTGCCTTCCTCATCAACCAGATTATCTCCCTGACTTGAATATATAAATATTGTGAGATGTCCCTTTCAAAATAATTTAAATATTTTCTTCAGATTTTCTACTTTTTACTCAGGATTTGTGGCAAAATAATTTGATTTTCAGATGGCTAAAATGCAAATGAGGTAAATCTGGCAAATGATATCCTGACTCGAGCAATATTTTGGCACTTTTTACACCCTAGAGGAAAATAAGTTTCAGGGTGTATCAGTCCCTCTGAGAGCAGCCTTTAGTGAAAAACAGACGGCACGAAGGAGACTGTCTCAGCCTTATGGCTTTCTGTGGCACGTCATTAGTCTGCCTAATTAGATAATAATGACTCTGCTTTCCATTATAGGCTGGTGTAGTACACGTGGCAGTCAGAGCTTTCGACCACCTTACCCATGCCAAGAAAAGTCAGTTCGGCTGACAAAGTAGTTCAGAGATCGCTTGCTCTTCCACATCTCTCTCCTTTTATGTCTTTGTGATTACTCACAAAACTGGTCTTTTTTGCATTCTCAGCTGCTGTCAGGGTCAAGCTGAAACGCTACTCTGACAGAGAGGGCGGCACACAGCTCATTTGCAGCTACTGCTTGTGTTGTACTATGCAGCATGCATTCACAGCACAACGATGTGAGAAATCCCTTGCAAAATTTCTAAAATGCCTCAGAACTTGCTCTACAGCAAATTCTTTCATTTTAAAGGACACACACACAGTATGAAGCACAGTTACGTCAAGATAAATGAAAAGGAAGGTGAACAATGGTGAGCATCAAAAGAAATAGAATCAGGTGTATTTTCCACAAACCTTTATTCTCAGGGGCTCTTCTGAGGCTTTACGCTTTAATTCAAAAGGACAAGTTCTCAACATCTTTTGGAATAAGGATAACAGCGCACGTAGATGATTAGGTTTTATTGTGCAAACATGAGTCTATTTACCATTTATCAAACAAAGAAAATGTGGCTACACTGGGTTTATTAACCAGTATCCCCAGTTTCATCTCACTTAAACTGTGACTGCACTGACTGCTAAGAATGCATTGGATGTGATTTTTTTGTTGTTGTTTTTAAGAATTTTTGAGATTACAGTTTTTAAAGTTTCATCTTAGATTACTAAAATCTGGGCCGACATTTCTTTTAGAACGATCATAAAGACACAGAAATGTAAATGTGGGGTGAAAAAAATGTTATGGTGAAGTGGATGAAAGTTCAGGAACTTCAAACCAAAAATTGTTCTAGAATTTTCCATTAAGTTTCCAAAAGTAACAGTGCTTGTGTTATAGTCCCATCCTCAGAGTCAGGGAACGTGTAGTTTAAAGCTTCATGGGTAAAAATTAGTAATGAGTGTGATATTAATTGATTCACATTCTAGTTACAGGTCATCAGCCAATGAAATCAAGATCGCAGGTGCATTTCCTGTCTTAATCTCTACACACAGTTACTTGTAGCAGTTATACAAAGATCTGCTTGTCCACTGATGTACATAAAGTGGTAAAGCTGTACAATAACTATGTATCGTTAAGAGTTTTCCTTATCTCTAAGTTGTATTTACTTCTCTAATTACCAAGAAACATTTTTGTTCTACAGTTTTAAATTTATCATTTTTGATCCACTTTCTAGAACTTTTTTTTTCTACTTGCAGTTTCTTTGTTTTAACCATAATCTTAATGAACAGGATTGATACATATATATGAAAAAGAGGTAGAAATTCAAAAGCTCTTTACTTTGAATAATGGACATGAATTGGATTTTGAAAATATTAATAGTCTTATTATGTCTTCTCTGCAAATCCAAAATCTTGTCTGCAGATTAGCCTGACATGTTCTATAATCATGGGTAGAAATACCTCTGTCAGATTAATATACTTTGCCTTAACACATACCATATGTATTCATATTCTGTGTGGCAGATAAATTACATATTCCATTATCATCCTTCAAAGAAGATGATAGTTACTGTATGAATATGTAAGCAGAGCTGGTAGGTTTCTTTTTATCTTTGATGAAACAAGCAGACAATCCATTCAGTGAGCGTCATATTTAAATCCATCTCATTGTCATTATGATAGCAAGGTATATATACCACTCAGATTACAGGTGGATCAAAGCAGTAGATGCTGTTCAAATACTGACATCCTGGAATGGAAGGACAGCTCGCATGTCCACCAGCTAAGGCTGTTAAGTGTAATCACAATGAAGCTGTAAGATGGATTAAACTGTGTTTTTGACCAGTCACTGCTGGTGATTACTCACTCTGGAGAGAAAGCAACTAAATCTGGCTATAAATGAGTTTTCATTTCATCACTGAATGGACCCGAGTAGCAACACACTTAGCTTGACACTGTTAACGGTATCAGCATATATAAAACTATGTTTTCTGAAGGAGCGACATCTCATTTGTTTTCTTATTTTTTTGTCATTTACGTGATCAGGCTCAACAGACAAGTGAGGTGAATGATGCTTGTCATTTCTTTTTAACCCAGTGTTCAGTCGGAAACCTTTGGCTCCTGGTATTGTTGTAGATGGTATGCTGAGACGTAAATCCACCTAACCATTGTTACAGACCAAGTCTCATGACAATGGCCTTCTGCAGGGACAGCAGTCTCACCCAGGAAGACAATGAGCACCGCCTCAATGCAAATAACGTCTCCAAAACAGACAAAATAAAACAACAACAAACAAAAAAAATAAAATTAAAAAAATGGGAGCTGGGGAGTCTAACAAAAACCCACTTCAGCAGGAGCCAGTGAAAAAACATGACTCATTTCCAGTGAAAGAAGTGCTTCTAGTGTGTGCCCAATCAAATAAGGGATGATGAGCAGCCCCACTCACTTTAATATGTTTTAATTGTCGATTTTTAGATTTCAGTGTCATTTTGTAAGTGCTTGTCTTGACAGAATGACACTGATCCATACCAATACTGTGGTGTTGTGCTTTAAAATTCAGTTCACAACACCATCAGATATACTGGTGACCTAGGGGAGCAAAAGTTGAACTTTAACCTCCTCCAAAAAAATTGTTTTTGTTCTTTCTGCATTATTTCAGTCTTGTTTTATTTTATATTTTCCTTCTGTCATGTCTTCACTTTCTGCCCTCCTGTGTAACTCTATGCCCGGCCCTAAAGTGTCACACGTGTGCCTCATTGTTCTCCATGTGTATATTTAGTCCTTGCATTCACTTCATTCTGAATCAGATTGTCATTGTATTATTTATTGAGCTTTCCAGCACTTCTTCACACACATTTTCCTGTGTGCGTTCCTGTGTTCTCCTCTTTTTTTGTCTCTCTTTTGTCTCTCTTTGGTTACGTTTGTTTTGATCGACTGATCATCTATCAAATCTTTTCTTCCTCCAATAAATTATTTCTTTGTACTGAACTTTTACTTTGTCTCATGCATTGAAGTCCTTTATTTTTGAATAGCAGTCATTACAATTTGTGGAATTCAGGCAGACAAGCAAGCAGAATTATGATTATGGACTGAGGAAAAGGTCAGTTTCTATAAAATGACAACAAAAAAACAAAAATAAAAAGCACAAAAATAGGGAACAAACCTCTGAATTGACAATACAATACACCGACAAACAACAAGGAGAAGACATGACTACTAACATACAGACAAGCAAACAATTTACTGAATACAGGTGAAAGTAACAAGACAAATCACAAAAGGTCACATGGGGCATGTCGAAAAAGGAGCAATCAAGCCAATTTTAATCATTGTAGATTTATTTAATCTGTTTATTTATGACATTGTTCTCATATCAAAAAAAAGCTGAAGCTCTCATTTTGCCTTTGGCATTTTTTCCTTTACTTTAGTTCAATTTTTGTTGTTTTCTGTCTTTTCTTTTATCAGATTTGTGTGACCAATATTTCAGCTTTTCAATGCAACCTATAATTTACACCATAGAACACAGTCACACCCCCACATCTCCAACCGTTAACCTCGGTTATCCCTAAAACATCAAACCCTTTAAACTGTATAAATGTTGGCATATAAATCTGCACCTACTTGCCCTACTAACAAATAACACATTATTGCACATCATTTACATGTTACAGTGTCACGATCATTGTTGAGAAGCTCAAAAGTTCAAATTAGCTTTCAAGTATGCCCACATCAATGAAATCAGCATGTTGAAAAAATGAAGTCAGCATATAGCTGCCCTGGATGTAATTACTGTGTGCATTCCACATCAATCACGACTGTAAATATTCATTAACAAGACATAATTACCATTTCAAAGCCAACGGAAATGGCTACAATAACGTGGAGGCAAGAGAGGCCTTTAGTCTAAATCAAAACAATTTAAGAACTTGATTTCCTGAAATGACTGCCAATTCAGCTGATGAAATGAATGTTCAGCTTCAGTAGCCCAGGAGTGTAAAAATTGAGACTTGTCCATTTAGAGAGAAAAAAATCTACACTGCAAATGTAAGTTCGCCTACCTAGCAAACAAGGGCTCCTCATGCAATCAAACAATCAATCATAACAAGACACTAGAGGGGCAGTGATCATTACATACGCAATTCAAACATTTCAAAAGCACTAAATCATAGCAAATCACCCCAACTGAAAGAAAGTCATCCCATCCACTGGCAAAATATTTTGGTCAGTGTTTTTCTATTTAAATGCAAATTAGGAATCAGGATTCTCACAGGCAAAGAGCCTCTGGCCAAAGCAATTACTTTAATTAAATATTTCATATATAAAAGAAGGAGAACTGTTTGTGCTCCTACACAGGTTGTTGGTCAGGGGTTGCAGCAACAAATACCCTAAGATGTAGAGGGCACAATGTGACATATGACACACCAGTCAGTCACAACAGAGGATCAATAAAATGATATGGTTGTTAAATTTGAGGTCCTGGCATTTATCCACAACCATCTTTAATCTTCTGAAATTACATTTCAGAATTCAGGACATCAAAAGAGATTTCAAGGATTTATTTTCAAAGTTGAATTTACAAAGTTACTTTTCACAAGCCGGAGGATGAGGTGGTGTGTGGGTGGTGAGACACAGGCCAGTGAAAAGCAAGCAGATAGGTAAGTTTCTTGAAAGATAGGGATCCGAATACTCAGCAGGGTAGACGAGTGGCTGACACATGGGGAATCTAAACCACATAGGAGAATGAGAGGTAAACACAATGAATTGTCGCTTACACAGCCTTTAGTTATGGTGCTGTATACTGCTGATGCACTAAGATGCTCTCTCTCTCTCTCTCTCTCTGACTCTCTTTGTGGTGATTAACTTTGGTTCTGAAGTTCTTCTTTTTCACTTTTGCCAAGTGCTTCCTCATGACTTTTGCTCTAACATTGGAGGGTCTTAGCCGGACAACAACATACCTTGGGTTGTTTGTTTTTGTGAAGTGGAATCATACAACTAAAATTAAACTGAACTGAATGGGAATTGTATTGTTACTGTTATGACTTTTGCAGGTAGCTGGGTGGGAGACCTGGTCTTAGCAGTGACGATGGAGGGGTTCCAGGAATCTAGCTTTAAGTAGCCACGACTCCTGAAGGAGTTCATAAACACAGGTAAAAACACAGAAATGCAGACAGCGCAAGACTGAGAAGTGAAGAGCAGAGAGAGAAAAGGTTTTGTTTGCATGCTGTCATCCAAACAAAAATGTATATGAAATGTGCGAACAATTTTTTAAAAAGCAACTTCTTTTTTTTTATGCCACCAGGCTATACACTGCATAAAGTGGCTCTGATTTTTGGACTGGTCATTCCATATGCATTAAAGATTCATGATTTTCCTATTAAATAATAAAAATATTGTTTCAGTAAAATAAATAACACAAGCAGTCTTACTTTCTATTACACCAGGGTCCAAATACTTTACACAGAGAATCTAATAACAAAAAGTAAGGTGCTTTGAATTTCTTAATGATCAGCTTATATCAAGACAATGAATGGCTATCACGCACAGTCATATACCTACAAAAACACAGATTATCAAAAATGGCATATATTTAAATGAATCAGCATATTTGTACATGCAGAATGTTAGACGATTTCAGCTTTTCAGCTTTCAGTTGCACTTTAGCAAATTTAAGACAACAAAACTGTTTCATTGTTTGGATAAAAATGTAAGATTAGAATATTGATCAGATCTTAGTGGACCTATGACAGAAGCTCATGCACATGGGAAAAAAATGATTACACTACTATAAGTTATCAAAGGCAAGATAAATTAAAGTAAAAAACATGAAATGGAAGAAAAAATGAAAACAACAACAACAACAAAAACCACTGGCACTTAGAATTTAGTCTGTATTAAAAGTAGCAGTGGTTTTCCACCAAAGATAGAGAAGAACATGCTGTGTAACTGCATAAATGAGATGAGTTAGGGAAGTGATAAATACTTGATAAGGTCAGCTGTATTTGATTAAATAAAATTAAAGATATTTACAACTGTTAATTATTTAATTTTTTCACACTTTTTATTTACCAACATAATTTCAGTCTTTAAATAAGAATTTTCATTCACACATTTATATCGTTTTTCCCTGGGCTGCTCCGACAAAACTGCTGTGTTAAATCCAAGCCACCAGTGACAGACATAAGAAACTGTAAATGTAAACTTTTGCAGACTTTTGTAACTTATCACTGTTTGTTAGAAAATGTATCCTAGTGTCTCGTTTTTATATGTCTAACGTGAAGCATGTCTTCGTCTCTTTTTAAACTGACATATACCAAATGAGCAAAACATTTTATTCTGTGTTTAGAAAGAAAGAACACAAGGAACATAAGTGAGAAGGAATGACTGATCTGGCACAAACTGACTAGAATTCCTTACCTGTTTTCTGATGAGACATTAGCATTCCTATTTTGCTTCAAGAGGGAGGAGAGTACGGTGACGCCTGCAGAGCATGAAGTTCTTTTGCCTCGCCAGCTCCCCCACGTTTTTGAAAACTTTCCTCTCCTGGATCCTCCGGAGATGTAATTACTGTGCAGTCAACTTGTAAGACCCACAGTCCCGGGGAATGTATCTCCCTTATCGACTATTCTTGGCTGTTATTTTTAACATCTCACATCAAAAATTCACAGTTTTGCAGGTTTCCTTTGCTAAAATATATCATGTGCTCTCACAAACAGGAGAAAAAGACAATGAAAGGTTTTGGGGGTATTTGATGATTTTCTCTTAGACAGGCCTGGGCTTTGACACCCAAAGGGTTACATTATGTCTTGGAATATAATGTAGAATATTGCACAAGGGCAGAAGTATTGACCAGTAAGCAATCAAATGCAATGCACAAGGTTTCAGCTTTCATTTTTCAGACAACGAGTGCAGAGTTGACACAGTCTCTTTAATGACACTATAGTCAATACAGAAGTGACTTCCCAGATAATTTGTGCCTTTGCATGGCTCATTGATTCTGTATTGAGTTTCATAATTCTGTAAGCCATATGGCAGTGGAAACTGACTATTTAGCAGAGTAAATATAAAGGAAACCGTGGTCTAGTCTCGCTGCTGCCATTCCTACTATTAAAACAATGCTTCATTCTGCTTCAAAACTGAAAAACTAGTAGCAAAAAATTAACTATTGCTAAAGAGTGCAATAAATGTGCAGAATTGTGTGCATTTTTGTATGTTGTCAGTCAGTGGGTTTCATATGCATTAAAAGAGAGTATTCAAGGCAAACCATTTTCCCTCCGATGATATTTAATCCCTTTTTACAAATTAAAGAAACACTCCTTGTGCATATTGAAATCTCACCTGCTTTATGGGAAATTTGCAAGAGACATGGCAAACCTTGAAATCTTCCATCACTGAGGCCTTACCTCCGGTGGGCACTCTGACGTCATGCAAACAAACATCTATAATATCAAATCTTTTTTCTCCCTATGGAGGCTACAGCACACTTGAGGAATTCTGGGCATTGCATTATGCTGATAAGAATGTGAACTGTGCCACCTAACAGCTCCAGTACATGTTTTATTAATAAAGTATGCAAAATGGAACCATCCAAAACTGCAAAAATCAGGTCCTGCAAAAGCAGGCATTCATTTAGCGTCACTTTATGTGACAAAGATATAAGGAACACTCTGTTTTTGTGGGGTTCAATTGAAATGCAGCACTCAGAAATGCAGAATTTACACAAAAGACGCTCTTTTAATCCCGGACGTCATCAGAATGTATCGAGGTTGATTTCATTTTGAATGCAGAAGGAAAGATTTCTGAAGATGTGTCCCAGAGACAAGTACACACACACAGACACACACTGCATTGCACTTGGAAGGCTTTCTGTATGTTCCTTGATCTTGCAGCTTACATAATATAATTAAGCATGTTAAGCTGGCTTTATTGACGCAAGCACTGAACGCAGCAGTGTCATGGAGGGGAAAATCCCATCAGAGTCCCCCTCCTTCACAGCCCCTCAACCAACACACTCCCCCATTTGCGTCCTCAGCATATGTGGATTGATAAGAGACCAAAAAAAAAGTATTTCCCGCATCGCTGTGCCAGGGACTGCTAGGAGCAATTGGTTTGTTCCACAGTTCTCCGCTCTTGTTGGCCTGCCAGCCTCACATCCTACCGGCTGCTACAAAAGGAAAAAAAAAAACTGCGAGGAGGTTGCCTCCCAGATATCATTCACAGGCAAAACGGGACAGTAGTTAAAACGAAGTGAATACACAGACTGTGGGATCCATTCCATTTGATTATCATGCCATTTGAATTATTTAACACAAATGTGGAATTACTGGTGTTTGTGGGTGGAGGCGGACTATCAGGGATAAATGAAGGGAGATGAGGAAAAAATATAACTGTGCAAATCAAACCCTGAGTGTTGAATTTTAAAAATGAAATGCATTATTCATGACTAATCACTTCTGGCAGTGATTGCGTGAACGCAAATTGCAAGTGGTAAGGAACTGACAAACTCACAACAAACACAAGCCGGTTAAGATGTAAATACATCTATTAAACCACCAACATGCATGAGGTAAAGAGGACGTAATCACAGGTATACCGGCTTGACTTTTGCTGTGCTGACACAACGGGCATGCTTTCATAACTTTGATTCAAGTTAAGAAACCAATTTTGGTTTGTGTAAAATATATATTTTTTAATTATTATTTTTAATTAAAGCTGTGCAAATTAATAACTTTAAAACAACAACGGCTTGTATGGAAGGCTTACTGGGGCAAAATCTTCTTCTCCATCAAAAGAACATGCCAGCATGGCTTAGCTTTGTAAAGTTCCATCTGAACTAAACTCATGTTTTTTGAATAGACATAGAGGTATATCAGCAAAACACCTGATGCCAGTTTGCGGCCACGGGGCCTGGGCACCTGAGTGGACATGAAGTCCTCTTCACACCAAACATTACTAGGGTCAAATGTGAGGCCATCTGTCTGGCAGCTACTGTAAAGCTTGGCTGATCCTCTGGAGATGTAATTGAACAAAAGGACAATACTTCCAAGAACACAGCAAATCTACAACAGAATGGCTGAAAGAGAAAAGATTCAAGGTGCTGTAATTGCTAAGTCTGCAGTGAGACCTTAAAAAAGTATTATGTACATAAAGAAATGCCCCAAAACGTCAATGAACTAAAGCTTCCTGCCTCCACAATGATGTGAGAGACTGATACCAAAAAACATCTACTTCAAGTTACTACTGCTAAAAGTGGTTTGTATGATACAATCATGGGTTGTATTGAGTTTGTCACAACACTGCACAGAGTCCTCTGCATATGCATGACTACATATTCAATATTAGTCCTCAACATGATAACTATCCTGTAATATTGGTTTGGGAGTCACTGTTGTTTATAAAAGTAATGTGGGGAAAAAATGTGATGCTGTGTAAATGCAAATCAAATTTGATGCCAGCAACAAGTCTCAACAGAGTTGGGACAGAGGAATGTTTACCACGGTATAACACTCTCTCTTTTTTAGCCAACAGTCTTTACAGACTCAGGGAATCAGGAAAAAGAGAAGACAGCTCTTGGACCTTTGGGAGAGGAATGTTGTCTCATTCCTGACTTATATATAATTCTAGCTGTTTAACAGTCCTGGTTCTTTTCATTTCGTGAGATGTGCCAAATGTTTCTAACTGGTCACAAGTCTTAACTGTAGGTAGGTCACTTCAGCACCCAGACTTGTCTAGAATAAAGCCATGCTGTTATAAAAGAAGCAGTGGAGTGCAGCCATTGTCTTGCTGAAATATGCAAGCCCTTCCCTGATAAACATGTCATCTGAATGGGAACATATGTTGCTCTAAAACCTGTATAAATCTTTTAGCATTCCCAGCAACAGTTACATAAACACTACTGCATCTCTATACCATGAGAGATGTATGCTTTTCAACTTTGCACTGATAACAAGCCGAATGAACCCTCTCGTCTTTAGTCCGCTGTGTTTTTCAAAAAGAATTTCAAATTTCAGTTTTTCTGATGGTTTTCAACTTCCCCTCGGTCCTTTTGAAATGAACTTTGGCCCAGAGAAGATAGAAGTGTTTTTAGATCATGTTCACATATAGCTTTTTCTTTGGATGATAGAGCTTTAACCTGCTTTTGTGGATGGCTTTTGTGTTCCTGAGCCAGTGCAGTGATTTCCATGACAGACTCATGTCTGTTTCTAATTCAGTGCTGCCTGAGGGCCCGACGATCTTTTTGGCTTTGACCTTTGCATACAGATTTCTCCACGATGATATTACATCAACTGTTTCTTTTTAGTACCCTTTCAGACTTTTGTTGCCCAAAACACAACTTTTGGGGATATGTTTCTGTGATCAAAGTCAAAATAAGCTAATATTTTTCTAAAATTAGTAAATTTTCTCAGTCCTAACAGTTGATATTTTTTTTGTATTCTAATCTGAATAAAATATAATTTGAAAATAATTTAATTCTATTTATATTTACATTGACACAAGCTCCTACCTTTTTCACAATTGGGTTTCTACAAATGAAATAAAAATAAATGCAGCACTGTAGTAAGTACAAAGCTATGTTTTACCCATTTCAAACATCAACCCTAACATTGCATCACATATGTCCAAACTCCTTGTTACACTCATGGAAAACTCATTCTGAGACCTGAAAGATCAAAGTTTAAAGATTAATCCTCAACTTGTAGCACAATGGATCCTAAAATTATACACTTGTCTTATGTCTTGATTGGAGGGGTGCATGAGCCCTGAGGGAGGACACGCAGACCTATTCTGAGCTGTGAAGATGCAGAGCTGTGTGAATGTGTGAATGATGCTGTCACATGTCAGGGAAAATGAAATCAAATGAAGTCAAATGAGGGAAAAGAGCTCTACTATATGATTTTGTCATGAAAAGTGATTACTTTTGAAGTTTTATTAATAATTATCTCCATCTGAATACTGTCTTTGTGGAGGTGCTTTCTCTCATGTACAAAGACTGATACCTTAACAAGCATGTTTTTCATGTAAAGCCCCAACTAGAAATCCATTTTACACAGTTAAAAAGGTGATTATCTTCAAATGTCAGTTAAACAACAGAGGAGTCCAAATCATCGAGCCAATTCATCAAGCAAATTACACTGCAGTAATGGAACCATATCAAATGTGACCAGACTGACAAAGACATGAAGCCATGAATGGTTTTTAAAGGTACAGTGTGTAAAATCTCACCACTAGATGATAGTAGATTGCAGTTTCCTCAGCCCTCCCAAGTCCAGTGCACAATCCTAGTTACAATTTATCCAGTAGGACAAACAACTCTGCCCATTCTTTATTTGTGGTTAGTGTGGTGCCAGTTTGCTGTTTACCTCAACTGTCAATATGCTGTATGTGCATGTCTATTTACTCTGGAGGAGGCTGTTAAACTTTGTGAAAGGAGTCCAATACAAGTCGATGTGTCAGTGAAGTTCACTTCTATCTGATGACAGCGATACGGAGGTGAGTTGTTGAGAATATCCTGACATTTTTTGTCAATAAGGGATGCTTCTTTTGCCACTGTTAGCTGCTGTTAGCCAGTAACAGTGAAACTATCTTTGAAATTCAGAGTCAGACCCAAATAAACCTGAGTAAACTCTCATACGGTGTGAGGACACTGTTAAGACACTTAAGCCTAACTTAAGCTGATATATGTCTTCATGCATGCTCAATCATCGAGGTAAAGAAATCCCAAAAAGTTCATTTTATTCATCTGGATGATTAAGTAAATGTGGGTATCCCAGGTGGACATTTGTCATGCTCCAAGGGACCCAGGAGAGAAGAAGAAAGAACAACTGCTGCCTAAGCCAAACCCTTAGTGATCCCATATGTGTCAAGAGTATTGGAACAGCTGAGACACATTATCTCTAATTTTCTCTGTGGCTTTTAAACCCCAAAACATGCTGCACCAAAACTTAGTCCACCCCAAGGATCAGGTCCCCTGGCACAAACAGAGGAATTTAGTGTACGCTATTAAGTGCCAGGAGTTATACATCGGGGAAACCAAACAACCTCTGGCTAAGCGAATGGACCAACACAGGAGAGCTAACTCTCTTTCAATAATGAGGATGTACACATCCTGGACAGGGAGGAATGCTGGTATGAGCCGGGAGTCAAGGAGGCTATTTACATGAAAAGGGAAAGACCATCTCTGAATCAAGGAGGGGGCCTAAGGGTAGATCTTTTACCATCTTACAATGCTGTGATTGCAGCCATCCCCCAACTCTCTGTGAATGGTACTGATGGACATTGATCAATGGTCTTTGATCAATGGTTGTTGACCAATGGTCATGACACTTTGCATATTAATGATCAAGGAACTGACCTCACAGCCCGTTGTTCATTCAGTGTTTCAGTCATTATGCAAATGTACTGTTTATAAGGTTGAGGAAACCTGCAGTCAGCTGAGACTGAAGAAGTTTCTCCCACTGGAAACGCTACGTCCAGATAACCAGAATCAACCTTTTGGGGTTTAGCGTATATAGTGTTAGCTTATTGTTGCAATTGTAACAATATCAGACATAAATAAGCATGTTTATGCATTTTGTGTAGTATTAGAGATCTGTGATGATCCTCAAGGTGAGGAGGAAGAGATGAGGTAGAAATGAGAGAAGAGAGGGGAGTGATGAAGGAGGAGAAAGACAACATGAGAAAGTGAGGATTGAAATATACATATACAAATGTTAAACTGTAGAATATAGCTTTTAAAAGTGTGGTGGCCCGAGTGGTCAAACAGACTGTAACTTCAGAAAACACGAGCAAATAGAAAACCCTGCATAAAATTCATGTAATGCAATGACTTCATGTCTGCTATTAGCTGTTTACTGTTAGCTTGTCACTTCTGCAGCTGTTCTGTTCTGTTATTTTATCCAGAAATGTCCCGTTATTTTTTTTCGTACATTTTTTTTCTTTAGAGACAAAAACCCACAAAAAAACTGTTTCCTTTGTGTTTTATTCAACTTCATTTGTGTTTTGTGTGCTTTTGCAGCATTTCTTTTTAAGCTGGAGTGCTTTTGTCCCCCCAAAGCCAGCATATAGAGCTATTTGTGATTTTTAAATTAAAACTAAGTTATAAGGTGTACTACACATGTGGCCATTCTGTAGCCATATAGATAAAATGCAAGTAGATTGAATTGCAATGCCCATCTTAGCCACTGTATTCAAAATAGTGGGGCAACATACAAACTGCCGCCCACTCCTGTGTAATTTTTAGTCGATTCATTATATATAAGTATCTAATAGTTTATTGGAAGATGTAATTACACGCCAATCATGCCAATGAGTGGAAAAGTATTTTTTTTTCTATTAAATAACTTAAAGTTGCAGAAAAAAATGATTTACTGTACCTTTAAATAATCCATCCTCTACTCTGTCCTTGTTTTAACATGTCACTTCTACGTGAGCCCGTGGTGCACCAGAAACAAGCATTTTCATAAGGATATTAAATTGCATTAATCATTCAGGAAGCAGAAATATTTGCTTTGATTTATGGCGAGTGGCTTTTAAGTTAAAGATGGCGCGATTGTTCCATCAGCAAACAATTCAATCACTCAATGGTGCTTTCTTGTAGAGGGCACAGGGGATAAGGAGCAAAGATGAGGGGGTGCGTCGAGTAGTGGGGGGTTGAATAATTAACAGAGCTTTAGGCGAGGGATTTGCATACTCATACGTTGGAGGCTGTCCGTGTGAGAGAAACGACCAACTCATTCCTCATTCATGGAAATGGTCCGCTTCCTCCCCAGTCATATGGCTCCAGTCTAAAAATACTCCAGAGGTCATTTACCAGGCTTATTACAATCAATATTTCTTCCGTACCTCCCCCATACACAGCTGCTCCCAGGTGGGATGCTGGTGTGCTCAGAAAACCTATGCAGCACTGAGGGGGTCCAGTTGCTGCGTAAGTGTGGTGCATGAGGGTCAAATCTAAACTTCAAGGAAACAAGCTGATGATGGGAGATAAAAGAGGCTGAGTTTCCCATGTTTCTAACTTATACATCACATTACTAAGTGGTGACATGTTAGTGATGAACAATGCTTAGCCAGTCAATACTGTCTGCAATAATATTGATTTAGTCAGGGGGAAATTCTTTGAACAGTTTCTAAACTATCTACAGTATTAATTTAATTAGAACATTTCTGTTATTTCATATGAAAGTCTTAATATTCTTGCAGAAATCTAACCCAAAAAAAGTTAATTAATGGAAAACAGTAGGATATATTGTAAATTTAAGCCTGAGTCTACCGGCATGTGCACTTTTCTATATGAGATGTGTAGGAGTGCTCCAGTCCTGGAGGAATTCATTTGTGTGCAGGTGGTTGTTCTGGTAATTGGCATGTTTGCAATGGAAACCACACAGAGATAATTGTCCTAGCTTATGTTTCCCAACATGATGCTGCACGTTGTGTTCCACTCAGTGGTTGTATGCATTTGCAATGCACTAAGCGTCAGAAGAGAATAATTGTCACAGATCAGGGTCACTCTGGAAACAGTGGGGAGGCCGGTGTGCTAGTACCAAGTCTAATGTATTCTGTGGCTGGTGCACAGTGCACACAAAGCTCGGCTGAAAAATCTAACTGATTGCCCTAGTCTAATGAGTAAAAATGTTATGGAGGTAGTGTAGATACAACATTTTACTTTGTTTATTTACAAGGTCTATCAAAAGAAGAGCATTCAGGGGGGAATTAATGTTTTGTATTGCTGTGGCTCAGAGGTTTGTTCTGTGGATTCAAATGATGGAGCTACATCGCAGAAAAGGGATGTTTGGGGATTTTTTTCTAAATGCATTTTGGATTTTCCTGTGCACTCCTGGTTTTCCATATGGTCAGTTGTGTTCAGACCTTTGCATTCACTCATCATGAGTACAAATGCCATTGTCATTTGGGGATTTTAGCTGGTATAATTTTGACCCTCTGTGGATTAGAGAAAATCCAAAATAGATCAAAAAATTGTGGACCCAATTCTTGTGTTTTAAGTTCATCAAAGATACGTAGTTCAAAGAAATCATTAAAAGCCCAAAATTACCATGACATTCACCCCCCATCCCCATGATGAGTGTATATTGTGTAAACGTCTGACCATTGCTGCAGTTCCTGTTCCTCACAACATGGAGTCGTCTCAATCAAATTTTTTCTCCTTCAACACACTTCAAGAGGAAATTGATTGTTCTGTCATGTATACCACAATCTAATGGCACCCAACAGACTCTGTAATCAAGTGAGATACGTGACGTTCCAGAGTAATGCAAGTTCTGTCATATTAATTTCTGACAAGAAAATATCACCATAAAAAAAGAGATACTGAAATTCTAGCCCTTTCTTCTTCAATGAAACTTTGAGGGAACATCTGAGAAATTCATTATAAAAAAGCATCAAAGGTAGAAATGTTGAATTGTGGAAGAAGATAAAGTGTTTTAATTCAACAGTTTGTCTGAAAGTGAAAAACAGCATAAAAAGCATGAATCTCTTTGTAGACTGACACAGAAATGTCCTCACACAGTATTTTGGCTGGGTTTACAAGTAAAGGGTTGTTGCTCATAAATCTCAGCCATCATAAAACTGCATAAACGCACGTAAGCCAGTATTTCAACTCCCATCTTTTGACTTGAATGGAAGCGGACACTCCCTTTGTTTCATCATTTGCATGTGTAATTGATGTTATTACATTATTAGTTACTAAAATCTGACAGACAAGTAGATATGAGGAGAAAGAAAATCTGGTGATCATAGAGCTAGAATAACAAACAGCTTAAAAATGACTTAAAACTAAGAAGAAAAGAAAGAAATAAAACCTCATTGGTTCACGCTGAGAAAGCAGATCATTTCTCACGGTGCTGCAATAACACCCACAATTATCAAATAACAACAACAACAAGAGACTCAATAAGATTTAGCACACACTAAATGATTTTGAATGAAATTTCTAAATGATAAACGGTGCAAATTAACATAGATTAAGAATGTTGGCAAATGAAAAAAATAAATTGCTTATAATAAGAAATTCAAGCAATTACAGAAATTATTCTGTATTTTATAGTATCTTTATTTTGAAAATGTTAAAATAGTATAATGACAACAATAGAGAAAAAGAGACAAACAAACAAAGGAAAACAAAACAATAATAATTATAAATAACTTAGAAGCATATATAGAGCATATAAATGAAGCAAGTACTATTCTTCCTTGTTAAATACCAGTTTAATGTAGGGAAAGATGTACACAGGATTTTATACACTCACTCATCTGACTTTTACACCTTGAATTTAGAGTAGTTTCAAAATAGCAAAAGATAGATTAATTTGAAGTATTCTCTACTTTCAAAATAACCAAATTCAAATTGAAAAACTACTTGTGAGCACAGGATACGTTACTTGACATATTTTTGCCTATGATTCCCACCCACCCTCTCAGAGACTCACCTTTTACTCTCCTTGCTCATTCTCATATCCATCTGTCAAGTTGGTGACATTTAACCTGTGACCTGCTACTTGTGGGGAAAGGTGTTTGCTGGGCTCCTGAAACTATAAATATTGCATAAACAACAATATTGTTTTTTATTAAGTTGTTTTCTGTCTAGCCAAGGTCATGTTGAAAGATGAATTTTTAATAACTTCTCTTATTACAAATGTCAATCTGATTTTTAAGGACGTGTTGTTACTTCTTAAACAGAACTGATGCCTTTATTTACATTGCAACTCTCTCCAAATTGCTTTGCTTGCATGTATGACCTGCATTAAAAGAAATTAAATGTAGCCCATGTGTAATATACTTAATCTAAGTTCTGTGCACAGATTGGATTTTATTAAATTACTGTCTGTGCATGTTATTATTTATGATCTTTTTTCACATGATTAAAAATCATGCAATTTACTGAAAGAAATGTCTTCATTTTCATACACAGTCATCCATGTTCACTTAGAGCAGTTACCTTATACTCAGATTTCTTTTAAGAGCCAACAAAGTGGCCCGTTGGGTGCCTCCTCCATGCCAGTGTGAGTACAAGTGATCTCATTTAGGCCATTTCCCTAGAGAGGCTACACAAACTCTAATGGTCGACTTAGCATTAATGGTAAGTGAAATGTCTGCCGTTGTGACAGACAATCCCCCGGAGAGCAGCATTACCTTATGCTGTTTGTTTTGCTGCATCCGCACCTCTAAAGCCCACTGCTCTTGCTGATTTATTCTTGGAAGTATATTTACAGGTAAGATAACTCTTCTATTGTTCTTAAATTAATTTCACATATATGTGCATAATTCAAATGATTTTTGAAGGACAGTATTATATCTCTTATTCCCTCCTCAAAGTACATATTTGGTCTGGTATAAGACGTCATTCTTACTCAGTGTTAAGTGAAAATAGCTGACATGATGGGCTTGCTAGCACCTGATTATCCAGGGGGATAATAGCAGTCAGTTAGCATACCTGCCCATAGCGGTGAACATAAAAGCACGAAGTTTGCAATAGGTCCCAGCAAAAGATAAATATTTGATGGAGATTTTAATAAAAGGCTTAACAAGCTGAATAATTTAGGAGACAAGTCTCAAGTGAACTGCACCCAGAGCTAAACGGGCATATGGTTAATTATTTAAACACCCGTATTTAGCCCTTCAGAAAAAACTTATGAAGCTAACAAGTTGGATGACCTCCGCACTCTTCTCTGAAGTGAAAGATATTGATTCAGAATTTGTTAAAAGTGACATATTGATTTAATATTTTTATTTTATTTTTTTCTGAAACATAAAATTAAAAGAACACAGTGTCAAAAGGTTAAATCACAGGAGGGCATCGCAATATAATAATAATAGCATAAGGACTAAACCACTTTAAGTCCAGTTGGAAATTGACACTTGGCTTTAAAAGACATATTGATCCTTGGCATTTGATGTACCTTTTCTGAGATCTGTCAGTGGCCCTTGGGGATTATAACAACAGCCTCAAGCCTCAAGTGTCTTTACAAGTCAACAGGAGGGGCACATTTCTCTTAATATTTCTGTAATGAAGACGACCCTGATGAAGGTCACAAGCCAAAACGAGCCGGTCAGCTGATAAAGTTGTTCCTTCAAGTGTCGCTGGAGTCTTCACACCACCTGTTAACATTTCCTTGTTATCTTTTCTCAACAGTGTTTCTGAGAAACAGTCATCAGCACCTAGGGTGACCGTTCCACTAGCACTGGTGACAACACGACCACTTTTCTTCAACAACCTCCACAAGTGGGCCAGATAAAGCCAGGCAGTTTCTTAAAAATGAAGTGGACCAGGGCTACACATTGTCATGTGCCGTGGGAGTGTCTGGGGGTTTTCCTGTTTGTGTGAGAGGAGTTCCGGGGTCCATCCTTTGGGGCAGAGTTTCCGGCAGCTCACCTGCTCCTCATTCCAGGGCAATCAACGGGAAGGTTTTTAAACCAGCACCGCCTGCCACTCTCGGCCAGTTCGTCCTGCTACCATTAGTGGTAAGGCGGCCTCCTTGTGTTCAGCTTCATGCTCGTCTGTTCCGCGTCTAATGTTGCTTCTCTGTTAGATTTTACATTACTTTCTCCTGCTGCCGTGCCGTGCACTACTACAGTCTACAATGCAAAGGTTCCGTAGTCAGCCCGCTCACCTGGCTGCCCTCCTGCCTGTCCTGACTCTTTTACACCCCCCCCCGGACCCCTGGAACCAGTGCTCACCTCCCCATACATGACACTCTCCCGGGCACCCCCTCCAGGACTACTCAGTCCCGACCTGCACACCCCACTGCAGTGCGTACTCACCTCTAGCCATTCTCTCACCTTCCTGCCCAGCACCCTCTCTCTCCTCGGTTACAGAGTTCCCCGTTGTGTCGCTCTCCTTGTGTCCAAACATTCTCCGTCTATGACCTTCCTCAGCTCTAGGTCCCCTATTAATGTTTTCAGTTTCAAGTCATCTTCGAGTTTTGACTTCACCTTTTGTAAATAACCTTGTAAATAGTTCAACACGTGTATTGAGTCTCCCTTTGGGTCCAAACCTCGCACAACCATCCAGTTCTTGACACACATAGAGAAGCCCTAAGAAGTCTTCATGCTCATGCATAGCAGACTACAATACAATAATAAATAATCTAGTTAACTGTAGAAAGTAAAAGTGGTTTTTCTTCCCTCAGAAAAAAAAGATGTGACATATTTAAGTGTGTGTATATAGAGTGTAATTAAATTATTAAGTAAAAAAGATTACTGTAATCACAGGTGGTGTAGTCTATGTGGCACACAGGAATATGCTGAATACTTAGTATGAAAGCAGTAGGATTTCTGTATACCCAAATAAAAACGTGGAAGGATATGTAACAATATGATTACGATACAGCACGTTCACCTTCAATAAATATGGATGTATTTTGGGTCCTTTCTGGCTGGGTAATTCTAGAAGAAAATGTTTTTGACTATACTTGGTGCACAAACATTTTATGTGACAATGCCACAAGAGAGAGAAAGAGGAAGCAGAGAGGCAGTGATCACTGGTTGTCACATTTGTCATCTGGAAGTTTCCTGCAAGATTCAGAAATGGCAAAAGTAAACAAATCCATCACTTAAGTAAAAGTGCAGATACTTGTATCAAAGAATACTTAGGTAGAAGTTGAAGTACTGAAAGCTGGATAAAAACTGAATTCTGTGAGTGAATCTATCAGCACCGTCATTAAGTTCAAATTGATGTCTGCTACCCCTGATATAACTTCGCACTGACCATGAACTCCATAGCTACACTGTAGCAGTCCAAAACCAGTGCAATATTATAAACTTTACCACAGTACTTAGAACTAATCAGTTTATCAAGCACTAAACTGCAGTTGCATTCAAACCTTTTCACACACTTTATTTATGCTTGCTCCTTTTCTGCAGGGTTAGGTTCTAAAGTACTGAGACGACAACTTAAGGACAAAAACAACTTTTGGATCATTTTACATTAAAATCTAATTATATATCTTTGACTATTGTTAATGGATACACCAACTGGACTGTCTTATATTAATATTTTCTCCATTTAGGTTCAATTCAGTTTGATGTTTAAAGGTTTGCAGATAAAGGAAATAATAACTCCCCTTCAAATGTCTTATAAACAAAGTAATCAACCTGTTTTGGAAATGTGAGGAGAATCTGGAGATATTTGTTTTTAAAGGTACAGAGTAAAAGTCAAAAGTTGCCAGAAAAATAAATACTCAAGTAAATTGCTTGAAAATTCAGTTTTACAGATACTTTAAGATACTACTCAGAAAGAAAAAGGAAGACGGAGACAAAGTGGTACAGGTGAGGCTAAAGGAGGTGGAGTGTTATTGCGTTGCTGTAGTACTGGATGAATACAAGTCTGCCAGTTAGTGATGGGAAGTTCGGCTCTTTTCAGAGAGCCGGCTCTTGTGGCACGGCTCCCAAAGAAGAGCTGGTTCCCAAATGGCGCTTATCATCTGTAGCCTCATATTTTAGCCTTACTTGGCAAATATGAATGCTTTGTGTGTTGATAAACCCTTTTGCATTTAGTGTTTTTATGAGAAGCCTTATAATTCCATAATTTTGTGTATTTGTTCTGTTACAAAAGCAGGCATTCTTACTTTTGTTTAATATTTTAATCAAACTTTTGATTTTAATTCAACACTAAAACAAAACACTGCAAACAAATGCACAGAACAGAAACAGAACCAAACTCAGTAGCCAAACAGTCTGTCCTCAGTGCAGGTTGAAATTCAGAAAAATCAAATGCCTCAGCTTGGATGATGCGGTTTCTGCTTCTTCTTTAAACTGCTGCCAGATGCAGCTTCGTTTACGGGTGTCAGTCATATTTATGTGTTTTTGCGACGCACTCTCCTCCTGAGGGTTAGTGATGTGTGGAGCGATCCTGAAATAATGATACTTCCAATACCAGCGTTTCATGTTGCAGGATCAATTCCCATATGAAAATATTAATATCTAATTTGATTAAATTTGTTTTTAATCACAAGTAGTCGTAAGTAAACTCAGCAATTAGCGAGATAGTCAGCAATACCCTGTTAATAGCAACTATAATCGCCTTCTGCCTCTCATTCACGTGCGTGCTATGGCTCCACAACAGTGTGAGCCACAGATAAACCTGAGACACAAAACATTAGACCACAAAACACGCAATCTTGAGTTGGGTCACAGATCATAACTGCGTTCACATTCAGCATAGAAATTATGCTGTGAGTGATGTATGTGGGAAGACAGTTAAACACTGTGGCAACACAACAAACCTCGTTTTAAATAAAAGTGGGGAGACAGCTCTTACTCGATGAGAGTTGGGTCTTCTGATTCACTACAAAGCATCAGCTCTTAGAGCCAATGCTTTTGCACCTGACACATCACTACTGCCAGAGTCTCATTTACAAACTCAGGTAGGTAAAGAATGTGGCTCGTTAGCTAGTTAGCCAGCTCAGTCATTTTTTTAAACTTTCCTGTCAGAAGGCACACCATTTATGAAAACTTTTTGAAGGGACACCTTCAGATGTCATCATAGCTATTTAAATCATTTTAACACGACTAATTCCAAGGCACACCTGGCTGATCCCCAAGAAGATTTTTACGATTTTGTATTCGTAGCTGTGATCAAATAATGGATAAGTGGATAATTAACATGCTTGTAATTTAATCATCACATTCAAATGTGAAACATCTGGCTAGTTTTTCTTGGCATATGCTTATTCTGTTCTTTTTTTATAACCAGGACAGCAGAGAAGGGAAGAGAGCAGAAAACAGAGGACGTATATGACACCAGAAAAAAAGCTCACTCAGGGGGGAAGGAGCAGTATCAGAGTCAGATAAGGAAGCACTAGAAACATATAGAGTTCTCATGACAGCAGGATTTTATTATTTTACTCTGAATTAACTGTAAATCTACCAATAATTCAACACCTTTACAAGCAAATATAGTATGTGAGGTATCGCACAAACATCTTGGAGGGTGGGAATGAATCATTTGAACATAAACATTACAGTTAACTAAATTACACCAGTGCTAATTATTTGATTTTTTAGCAGCACCTCTCTACACTGCACACACTTTCAGGACAGGACATGAGAAGAACGTCTTCTTACAGGTCAGCTGTCGTACACAGACTTCAGGTTTATATACCGGAACAGTTTGTAATAGCGCAGACCTCCAGATTTATCCAGAGAACATCTGCCTCAACCTACAAGATCCCACACAGTTCCTAGCAATTTTTAACACAAGAGTTCGCCCTTACATCAAAAACATGTCGATCCTGCTTCAGCTGTCCCGCATTGATCTGATTTGCCATGCCGTTTCCAGAGAGACACACATACGTAAAAAAGCCTTTACACTGTGCAGCTCTTGGTATGTTGGCTAATTTTGAAATGGAAGCATCTTATTTTTATAAATTAACAAACTGGTAGATATAGATTTCTGGTATCAGTACCCAGTTTCTGGTACTTTGATATCTACAAATTAGGATCATTTCAGAATACTTTTGATCCTGCTTTTAAATGTCTACAAAAATGTCCAGTATTTTATAACATATAAGCATTATTTAGCCTGCAATGTACTATTGATGTATTTTGTTTTGATTATTTCTTTCTGTGGATTGAAACTAAGATTAAAGAGGTAGGAGGAGGATCCTTCTAATATGACAAAATGAACCCTTAGCTGCAAGTTCCCATTCTGGCTATAGCCTAAGATATTTATTAAAGCTGAATTAATCATTACTTTCAACAATAATTTGAATTTGAATAATGAAACCATATTGTAGGTCATATTACAAGGCATCAGCATCATAAAGCCTGCTACCCTTTTTTCATTGAAGAATGCTGCTGAATTCACAGTAGCAAATTTATCAACTCAGACATCATTTATCATGTCAAGACTCGGATATTTTTTACAAAAAGAAACCAAAGCAGACTTAAAAAACATAAACACGCTGTAATTTGACATATATTTAAGAGGATGGCCTTGCACATTGAATCCTTAAAACAGAGAACCGTGGCTGAATACTGGATCTTTGTAAGGCATGACTTTCATTTGCTAGTTTGATATTATTTTCACGCTTTCAGCTAGAGAATTCCAAATGACCATATAATCACAAAGTAATCCAAAGCTATTAGAATTCCAAATCACCCTTTCCATTATAAGACCCTCCAGATTATGTCCATAAAATCAATAACGCCATTCCCCTTCAATTAGCCGCAATCACACTGAGTTTATTAGATAAACAGTGCAACAATATCCCTCCATAAAATTAAGCAATCTTTCCTGAAGATCTGCCGTCCGCAATCTACATTTCAATTTGCATTTCACTATCTCTAATACGTTTAACAACATCCCAGTGCTTCTGCACTTGTGTTTTGTAATATCTTTGTAATATCTTCTATCTTTGAAGCTTTCCTTCTTGCTCACTGCGAATCCTGAACAAACATTTTGTACCAAGGAAAGGCTCGTATCCGGAAGTCATCAAGACATTTCAGACGAGCACTGACTGTGGCGTTACACATCTTGTAAAAATGCCTAAATAAACAAAGAGGATTTATTTTACCTTTACATGTATCTACTCAGACAAACCCTGGTTCATTCTTTTCTTACTTTCTCTGGTTTTGAATTGACCCTTCTCGGTCATCAAAGAGAAAACTTTAAAAAAGTTTTGAGGGGAGCGTTTTTAAGGCATACATACGTCAGAGGGGGAACACAATCCACTTTGATCATAACATCTGTGCTGTAGTACTTCTGTTCCTTGTTATGTCATGGGAACAGCCAGAATACTTTCACTGAGAGCTTCTAACCAGGGCAGGGTGTTCTCCTTGTTTATCCACCATGGTTTCCCGCTGGCGTGAAAGGGCTGTCAGTTAATTTTTAATTTCAGGCTTTGAAACACATCAGTAAAGTGGGTTTCCTAATTAACCCCGTTGCCTATGCAGATTGAGGCAAGAGGCAGCCTGAAACAACACAAGCCTCTAAAGTGTTGTCTGTTTTACTAAGACTTAGTTCCATCACCTAAAGCCTTGCCATTGCTACTCACTGGTGGCAGCATAAACATCCTCCAGGATAAACAAAAAAATCAAAAAAATCCAATAAAAAAAGCAAAACAAAACACTGACATCTGCTTATTTCATTGGCCAAAAGAAGAAAAACACCCACGTAACATAAGATAGTAAAGTTTACTTCAGTGAATGATCTCTTTCTTTTATCTATCTTGGTAAGAGTATTCCTTTTTTTCAGTCTCCCTGCTGTGTATCAGCCTTTTTTCATCTCCCCTCATCCTCACTCACATCTGACAGCAAAAATAACAGGCCTGAATACGGCCGCATATCTGCCGTGTGCAAAGAAAATAAAAGCAGCATCAGCCCATGGACAATGCACAGAAGACACATCTATCCATTATCCTGTTATCTCCAGTTTGGGAATTGAATCGGGTGAGCAGAGTTATATAGTAATCATGCTGCCAGGTTCTATTAATTTTGTGTTTTACCAAGTGTTCTGTAAACATTCCTGTGTCCCTACTGTCACACTGCCTACTTTTTCCTCTAGAAACATTAAAGACAACATTTTAAAATCAAACATTTTATCCTTGGTGGTCTTTGGTGATGCTGAAAAGAGTATTAGATCAGAAGGATACTTCGAATCATAGTCTGCAGTCCTAAGTAGCAATGCTGAATAAAATACTGAGAACAGTGGAGGTGAAAAATGTTTGTCACCTTGTCATGAATGTTTTCTTATAGATTACTGTAATGTATGCCTTGTAAATGTGAAATTAGATACTACATTACAAGGGCAGAGTCATTCCACTGTTAATCAGCTAATAAGTCACACTGAGGCATAAACCACAAGTGAAAGAAATTGACATTCGGTGATATTTTTTAATGAGGAAGGATTTTATTCTTTCTCCATTTTCTAAGATTCATGCGGTCTCTCACTGACCTCCTTTTTCTTATATCTCAAACTTTGCTTGGCTCTTAAAACCTGTGTAATTTAGGGGGTAATCGCACTGTTCTTAATCCCCTGCTTAGTCTCATTTATCTACTGCAAATCTGTTTTATCGAACTTTTTCAACAGTGGCATTTCCTTCAAACAGAATACTAAAATTGCATCGTGTGAACAATATAAAACAAACACGTTCTTTGATCAAGAACATTATCTGAATATCTGAAGGGGAAAAGGGGAAACTCGCGAGAGCCAGTGGAATTTCAGCTCACAAATGTGCGTTCTTATTATGCATCCATGTATTATTACTGTAGGTCACATTCATCAGTACAGCTAGAGTAAATGTTTATGCACTTTTGTTACTTCCCAAAATGTTTGTCTGATGTTTCCTCATTTTAAAGCATGCTGGGATAAAAAGAACACCCAGCTGCACACATAGTTATCAATGTAACCTTGAAACACAGAAACGTGCTTGTTTGAAAAGTCAAATTGTGTACATACTGAGCCACCGCTGCTGCACTGAAAACCACATACTGATGACTCATAGCCTCTGAAGGTTACTTTTTCATTACAACATGGAAGAAGAGCCTTAAACAAATGGAAGGACAAATACTTTGTATTAGTTTGGGCTTTTGAATTCTGGGATGGTAAAACAGACTAGGTCACCTCCCTGTTTACTCAGTGCCACAGAGTGCACTTCCATTGCTTTCATGCTGTTTTACTTTTAAGTTATTTAGCTTCTAAGTTAAAATTTAAAATATTACAGAATTTACTTTTGGGAACTTTAACCTGAAACAACAGAATTATCTTACCAAGTTATGTGATCACATTTTACTCATGTCTTTATTGAATACACTGAAAAAGACTTTGATGCTACTTTTCTTTGAAGCTGAAATACGACTACATTGTTCATAAAGTACAAATCTGTACATTTGTGCAGCTGTGTGCTGCAGTCAAGGAGGAGGAGGAGCAACAACAATGGTGAATGGGTTTGTTCTCATTTGTAGTTGTTTTTTACTTCATCCTTAAAATCCAGCAAATTTAATATGTTGGCATGCAGTGCAGCAGTGTGGATGCAAAACAGTGTCACATAAAACACTTGTGATGGTCTCTAGTTGATTATTGGGGCAAATCAAATCTTCCCCCCAACAGAAATCAGATATCACAGAAGCACGGTGCTGCATGTCTGCAGGCAGTCACTCTTAGACATTTTTGTTTATCTGCTTTAGTGATGTGGCTCCAAACAAACTTTGGGAAATATGCTTTATCTCACTTTTGCCAAAACTTTGATGGGAATATTGATACTGTTCATGTTTGTATGTATATGAAGCTAAAGCCCACCACCAGCTAGCCTAACAGTCTAAGGTGGCTGCCCCTGCTCTGGCTATGCATGCATAACTGATCAAGACAGCTGTTACAGCTCTCTGTTTGTATTTTTCTTTTTCTGACTGATAGATTTTAGTATAAAAATATGGGTCTTTGCACAGGTTTTTGTAAAACCAATGAGGCAGTAGGCCTTAGTGTATGAATATGAACTATTCATGCGTTTTGTTGCTGTGGTCTTTTGGACTTTTGGGATGTTTGTGGAGGCCAGCGGTGGTACTCAGATCTGAAAAATCCTGATCCTGTTCTCTAATGTGCAGAGGCCTCTTTAATGTATAACTTTTTTTTTTTTTCAAAAAGGGCTTTGAGTCTTCTTCTTATTGCCCTGAGATTTGCTCACATGTGTTCTCATTTGCAGATAATAGTAGCAAGCATAAACTACACAGGAAGCGTGTCATGATAGCAGTGAGTTTTTAATCCCTCGTGGCGTCAACTTGTGACTGACAGTTAAGGTCCACAGCATTTTTATTATTGTAAAAAAATGCAGTGTTATTACTGTAACCATCAATTTTATATTAAAAAAAAGCACCCCACTCATTTTTTGTGCTATCGGCATCTGTCTATATCACCCATTTTCCATGACATGAATTTCTGCAGAAAGTGTTGGGAATAATTTGAGCTTAACCCAACATGCTTATCAGTTATATAAACTGCAAGTGTATGTTTTTATAGAAAACATAAGGGTGCTATATGTTTTATGAATGTTATGATATGCCTATTGGCTCTATTTATGTAGACAAAGCCCTTGTATTCTTAGTTAGTATTAGTGGAGACTGAAAAACAGTCTTGACAAAAAATGAAGAGAAAAGAAAATTTTGGGGGAGTGCTGAGAAATACTGACTGACACCTGTCACAGATATGGATCAAAACCTGAGGGGGGGATTCCAGCTCAGTGACAAGTGCACACAAACTAGGCACTCCAGGAAGACTGACACAGCATACAAGCTGATATTCATTCAGCAGCTGTAAATGAGCTGTAAATTCAACAGTATTCAAAATAGCCGTGTGTTTATGCTTTCTATATGTGCTAAGAGGTTAGTGAATCTGTGTGGGATTCAAATGCTGACTTTGTCAGTTCAGACTGAGCCTCTGCTCTTCAGTTCATCAGATTTTATCTTTGCCAAACAAATACAGCGGATGGAAAAAATGTGATCACCACTTTTAGCCTCACTCAACCACATAGTTTTGTTTTGTTTAATATTTGAATTTCAGTCCCAAGCACACTGAAGAGGTTGTGTTTGTATTTGCATTGTCCACAGTATTTTGTAGCAAACAACCCCCTTAGGGACTCAATCAGCACTTCAATTCCATGAAAAATGAGTCATGATTTACATGATGAAGTAAAGAGCTGAATTTGAATGTGGCTGATTCCGCAAGACTTAGGTACATCTTGCTGGCACTAGGTTGAACCGTCTTTTGCCTTCAACACTGGATTAATTCTTTGCAGCACATAACAAGGTGCTGCAGACTTGTTGGCTGCACATCCAAGGTGTAAATCTTTCCTTCCAATACATCCCAAAGCTCCTCGAGTGGACTGAGGTCGGGTGACTGTGGAAGCTATTTGAGTATGGTGAATTCATTGTCATGTTCAAGAAACCAGTTTAAGATAATCTGAGCTTTGTGACATGGTGTGTTGTTCTGCTGAAAGCAGCTGTCAAAAGACTGGTACACTGTAGTGATAAAGAGATTTTTTTTTAAAAAATAGCAACAACGCTCAGGTTGGTCAAGGCATTGAAACAATGCTTAATTGGTACTAAGAGGCGGAAGAAAATATCTCCACATCCTGAAACCAGCACCACCCTGAGCTAGTGACACAAGGTAGGCTGGATCCATGCTTTCATGTTGTTTACGCCAAATTCAGACCCTACCATCTTAAATAACTTAAATAACCCCTCATTGTAATGAGAGGTTATTTAAGTTACTGTTGCTTTCTTATTGTCTCAAAGCAGTCTGGCCATTCTTCCCTCACCTCTGGCATCAATAAGGCTTTTTCACCCAGAGAACTGCTGCTGGTCATTTTTTTCTTTTTAGGACTATTTTCTGTGGTTATTTGTGAAAATCCCAGTAGATCAGCAATTTCTGAAATACTCAGACCAGCCTGCCTGACACCAACAACCAGGAAACATTCATGATTTAAGTCACCTTTCCTCCTCATCCTGATGTTTAGCTTGAACCTCAGCAGGTTGTCTCGACCATCTCTACATACCTAAGTACATACCTGACTTACTGCCATGTGACTGGCTCATTAGACATTTACAAAAGGTTTTCTAACAAAGCAAATGTAAGTTAAAGTAAGTGGTACACAGAGAGATTGCCCCAGCAAGAGAAACAGGCACCCCAGTAGCATCAGGCTCTTGTTCAGTGACTATGATTGGTTCTCTAACCTTGAATATAAACTCCTAGTATTTTAGACAGCAAAGAGTTCTGAGTTTCTGGGGGTTTGGAGTTAGAAAGAACTGACATCCACCGCCAGCTCCTTATCATGGCTTGATATCACAACTCAAGGCTTTAACTGCAATTAGCTAGACATACTTGAATCCATAACCTAGAAAACTAGTTTTGAAGTGGCACAGTGGATATGTAGGTGTCTGATTTTTCACAACGGTGAAAAATAATGTTAAGAATAAAAATATCATATGGTTCTACTGCATGAATTTTTATATTTTTGGCAAATTAACAGCATGTTTTACAGATTAGTCTGAGTTTTGGCAGCTGTAACGAAAGGTGAAGCTTACGCCTTGTTTTCACTGTGCACTGGCTTGTCCTCATTAGAAAAGAGAGTTCAAATCAATGTAGCCTGAAGTTATAGAACAGTTAAAAGCTTTGGAGCCGTATTGCTGTTTGTCTCAGCTTGGTATGTGCATGGTTGAAAAATCACAGAAATCTGATCAAGTGAAAGTTATTTCAGCTGGCAAAGTATGCAGTTTTTCTTTTTCCAATAAATTTTCAACAGACGCTTCGATTTAGCTGAAAAGCCTTCCACACTGTTTCATTACACCACTGCTACTTATGTCACCATTTTTCCACAGCATGTGACTCATTTCTGCTTGAGCTGACTTGGAATGTCATAGTCAAAGTCAAGCCTTCAGGTTTGGACAATCCCCTGCTCACTGCAGAGACCACAGAAATCCAATCCAAATCCAATTTGGCCTGTGATTGATTATGGTGCTCACCAGCTAATTAGGTGGGCAGCTAGGCTAATAACTGATGTAGATACATAGGAGCCATTTCCTTCAGCTTCCATGTAAACATACTATTGACCTTTCTAGTTCCGTATGGCCATGTATGTCACTGACTTGTGAAACAAGCCATTTTCCCCTAATTCCACTGAGGTGCAGATAATCTGCTAATTCATCTTCCAGGCCCTGAATCCTTTTGTAACTTAATTTAAAGATTCCACTCCTATGTGCATGGCTATTTGTCTTTTGCGTTGTAAGGTTGACCTATGCAGGGAAACCCTCCTGACCTTGTGGCAATTATCAAGAAAGGGGTTTAGAAAGACAAACAAGGCTATTTATTTTTATCTTGAAACAATCATTTGCTCCTGTCAGACAAATAGAGGCCTTCTTGATGGTAACACAAGGTGAGCTAGACAGACCTCATTTAGGTTCAGTGGGAGCATCTGGTTAGATGTGATACCTGTGTCACAAGTAAATATTATAAGACCAAAAAGGACCAGGTGCAAGACATTTGCCCCCTCCACCAAATATTGTGTGGACAGTAGGTTTTCCCCTCTGCTGTGTGCAGCAGCCCATAAGGACAAAGCACAGTAGGAGTAGAAGACAGAAGCGTGCTACAAATAGGATGAATGAACAGAATGGCAGGAAACACAAGAACAATGCATTCAGAGAAATAAGAAGAGGCAGTGAAAAGTCATCTTCCATGCAGCCCTCCTTGTTTTAAACATTGTGCTTACAGTTTTGTTGCAACACAAAGGATCTTCAACTGGCCCCATAAAATTTCTGTGGAATGAGTGGGGGAAATCTCTGGAAAACAGGTCTCTTGGTCTTCTTTGGCCTTCTTAAACTTTTCTTCAGAATTTTAAGTTTGTTTGGGATCATTATCCAGCTGCAGTGTGAATCCTACTCCACACAGATTCACACCCCAGAGTGTAGCCATGTCTCTGAAGGATCTGTTACTCCTCTTTGTCCAACCAGAAATGAATATTTCCATCATCATGTTCGACCGTGGGCTCAAAATACCTTCTTTTCCCTTCTTGTGCCCTTCTGTTGGTGCTCGAATTCCCCAAAAATAACTTTTTACCCGACATTACTGTGAAATTCTAGTATCCAAACAAGCCAGCCAGACCTTTTTCCTCAAACAGCCTTCTTTATAGAAGCTATAATAATATGTGTTTATATGAGTCTCGGGCATGCACAGGTTAGTAACAACAACAGTTGGAGATGCTAAGAATACAACAGGGTCTACACACTGTTAACGACAATTACAGAGTACATAAGCAAAACATAAAAATACTAGTTTACAAATTGATTTGTAGATTGCTACACTTTATTTTGTACATGTGTAAGAAATATAAAGCATGTTCGGCCCACAATAATAACACATCCTGTGTTCCAGGTCTATGTTAAAATGTGAATTGTGCTGAATAGAAGATGCTACAGGTGGTTTTCATTTGCTGTAAATATGAGCCTCTATAACTTGCCTGTGGAGACAACAGAATAAGAAGATATAGGCAAACAGCTTGAGTACACCATAGAAAATAAAGACAAGAATTAAAATGAAAATTTTTGTTAAAAAATGTTCCTGATTAAAATTATATCATCTGGCATTGATATACAAGGCTTGGGTTATTTTTAAGTGCACAATTGTGCTTTAAGATTCAGTAACAAATAAGTCAGCGCCCGGAGGGGATAAAATCAGATGATACAATCTAAACGTAAACTGCAAACAGCAAAGGTAATGTTTTATCTAGTGACATGAATTTTGTACAGAAAGTCCCTGCGCAAAATAAATCAAATATAAAATAAAAGTATAAATAGGTATTCTGTTCTAGGATCACATATTAAGGCATATGTGATCCCATATTAAGGCAAAATTTAAAAAAACAAGGAATAAAGTTACATATAAGAACCTATTGACCTGATTATGGCTGATGCTCACCAGGGAAACACAAAGGCACTAGACCGATAAAAAAATCTACCTACTCTGTACACACAGATCTGAGGAGGTCTTCCACGAATCATGATGCTATTTTCTGGAGATCTGATCTGATCAGTAGGCAGTGATTTCATACCTGGCGATGTAGCCCAATAGGAAGTGAGCCACCATCACAGTAAAGAAAACCCAGGATTAATCCTGAAGCTACCTGGATGAGACAAAACTTTGCCTCGTAGTACAGGCTCAGATCATCTCTTTGCACTGCCTGTGTATTTTTTAGTTATTTATTTATTTTGCTACTCTGCATGGATCACTAACTGCTTATTTCTCGTTTACCAGTCCAGGGTTTCAGAATCTGTGTCAATGACACCCTCACAAAGCATCGGACTAACTAAAAAATTTTAAAATGTTCATGCCAAAAGAAAGTCATATCCGTCAACCTTATGCTCCTAGTATGCATGACTGACTCTGTTACAGCTGCCAAGCAAAATGAAGATCTGCATCATTCACAAAAAGGTCATCAGTTTCTGGCCACCTTTCATTTATCCACCAAAGAAAAGGGACAAGTCCTGCACTGCTTGTCTAAATACCAGGGATTACATTTTTAGGGCACTTTATGTTTCGCGCTGTCTTTACCTTATTTATTAAGATTTCATTTTTAAAAAGACACCTGATGTATTTATCTTTTCACTTAGATTTTGATTCCATCGAGCACAGCACCATCTTTATCTTCTACTAAACATATTTCTGAAAAAATAATTAAAAATATTACACTTAATGGAGATTTGGATGGTTAGCATTTTGTTGTGCTGGAATTATATTGGATACTGTTATTAGACAGAGTTCATAAGGTCAGGCCAAAAATAATACTGAATAATATTTTATGTGAATAATAAAAACAGGCCTATATAAAATCAATAAAAGTCCATGAACCATAAAAATCAATCAAAATATACTCTTTTTTTTTTTTACAATTTTAAAACACAAGGACTAAATCCTGTCTTTTAATCCTGGATCTTTTACCCTATTGTTTCTGATTTTCCTCAGTATTTGTTTGTGTATAAGAAATAGGTTGTTGTGACTTGACTAACACGTATGATTGTTTTAGCCTGGATTACAGTGTGCAGACACATTTCTGTAGTTATCCCAGTGTGACTGGCCACTACAATCATTTTTATTGCTGCTATCTCTTGAAAAAAATTATCTCTGGATAACAAAGCTTCATTTCTTCTGATAACAGTTTAATTGTTTAGCTATCTTGTACTAACAAACCTCCGTTCCTCACGATAACGAGTTACTTGTATAGCTGCCACAAGAAAACAAAGCATTATTTCCTCTTTGTTTATCTGAGAGCAGAATTTTCATGTCAGCATTGCCTGACCCACAGGAAGGCTTAAAGCTGTCATCGAATTGCATGTATGCAGGAGATATGTGTGCATGAAAATACTTTGATAACATGAATCAAACCCATCCTGTATTTAAGACAATGTTCTTGTATTTATAATGTTTTAAGACACTGGGAAAAAGATGCTGCTGACATCATAGTCAGAGAATCTGCTGGATGTATGTCATTTAAAACATCAGCCAACACTAAGCTCTGTGCTCAGCATGAGGACTTTTAATATCCTCAGTAAATTCTGCAGTCTTGCTTTGTTAGCAAATGTCTAATGCAGAAGCTTCAACATTCACAATTAAGGAACAGAACAAAAAGTGAAAATAGCACCTAAACAAAGCAACACTCAAAAAGCCACTGCCTTCTAGTTGAGAACTAACACTAATTTCTGTAGTAATCCATTGAGTGACTTGTTCAGGAGGAAAGGACTCTATATGTTTATCCAAAAGTCTGAGGTTTAATCTCCTGCTTCCTGAGTTATCATGTCAAATTGTAATTGGACAGGATACTAAACCACAAATTGCCGCTTATGTGTGATGATGACTTAGCTGGTCAATATCTGACTGTGTCATCTGCATAAAGCTAGCAGCTGGACTCTGGACAAGAGGCGGGCAGGTAATTGATAAATAAAATTAACAGCAGTGGACCAAGGACTGATCCTTGGACCACTGCTCCTTGATGCGCCATCCAAAAGGTACTTGATACTTTCAGAGTTTGTTTCTGTGCAGTATTTTAGTCTAAAGCCAAACTGTTTTGGGTACAGGAGTTAATTGGTCTCAAGATGGTCAATTAACTGTGCTGCCACAACTTCCTCAAGTACCTTTGATAGGACAGGAAGTACTGAAATTGGCCATGCTCCCCTCTTTTAAAAATTGGACTAACTATTGCCTTCATTAACCCCTTGAATACAAATCTGAATCTGGTGATTCCATAGCTGTTATGTTGTTAGTTATAGTTATAGCTGAAGAACTGAAGTGTTGTGTTAATTCTTCTACTGATGGGATTTCAATAAGGAGAGATCACTTGGAAGAAATGAACATGATTTTTTTGAGATAAAGAAAATGTTGTACATGGAAGAGCAGAACAGAATCCCAGAAGTGATAGGATTCAGGAAAGGACCCTCCAGAGTCGAGGCGCTGATGATGGTGAAGCTGCAGACTGAGGCTTGACTATAGCTCTGGCTGAGGTGAGTGAGGCGGAGATGAGGAGGTGGGCTGCACAAAAGAGATTCTGAAAGGGAGAATGACAGAGAGCAGAGATTTAAACCACGCAAAGCGGAGGCTGATTGGCTCAAAGAAGGCGGGCGAGAAGATAACTGGATTAGAGTAATGAGGTCAGTATTGAGATTGACAGCATGGGAAAGCAGCCTAACACACAGGAAAGCAGGCAGATGAGTGATTATAGAGCTTCCTTACTGAGCTTCATAAAATATTTGTTACATTCATGTGCCGTTTGCACAGTTCCATGGCTAATTTATTTCACACACTTTCAAAGATCAAATAATCTGTATTACATTACCTGATAAACCTGATAACACTGTTTTCAGAGCCAAATCTTATTTTTACATAATTTATATGATGAATATTCATATGTCGATATTTAACCTTGTTAAATTTGTTTACATTTCATAACTCTTGGTATATTTAGCTAGTTATCAAAGGGGATTCCAAATCATACTATGTCCAAGGCCAAGTTCTAATTTTGCAATCATAGTTTTTAGTCTTTTAGTCCAGTTTTCTTAAGGTTAAAGTCGTATGACCAGACAAACAAGTTATTAGATTATGTTATTTTATCCAGTCCGATTTGTTTGCCATATCAATTAGGGCTCTACTCTTTTAATTTGTAGAAATTGAACTTGGACATAATAATTTTCATTTTTTGCTCATTAGTTTGATCAAACCAGTTAATAATATGGACATCATAAAATATTGCTTCTTTGCAGCGATCAAACCCTTTCATTACATCTTGTAATTATACAGAACAGCAATATTAAAAGTCATCCTATACTAGAAAATTTACATTTAGAGCTACATTAAAGGGGAATGTTCATTTCTATTTCACTGCATTTGTACGTGAATAAAAATCGAAGTGTCTTTTGGAGATCATTACCAGAAAATGCCGCTTGATCCTGGCTCAGATCATGTCTTTCAAACAGGTGCTGCGGCTCCTCTCCAAACACATCAATCACACCACGGGTGCCTTTGCCTCTGCAGCTCCGCACCCACCCTGGGAGACCAGATCACCCACCTGCTGCACTCCAAGCATCCGCATCAAATTGAGGTTGCCTCACAGACGATCTGGTATTGAGATGTATGTGTCCTCAGCTAATAATAGTAAGATAAATAGAATTCCTCACACGCGCCACTTATGATAGCATTTTGTTTACTGCAAGTTGATCTTTATCTTCTCATTTTTGCTCAATCTCAATGAAAGAACGGCCATTTTTATGTTGATATACTTGTGTCATCTGTTGGTTTTAACCTAGATCTGATAAGAAGCATTACTAGTAGGCAACCGAGTGATAGAATACAAGCTTTCCATTGATCATAAAACAGAAAAGCACACAAACAGACTGCTTGAAATCATCCTGGACAATAATACTATAATACATATATCATTGATGTCATACTTGCTGTGATAGTGTTAGAGAAAATGTCAGAATATGGAGGGATGTAGTGCAAACCAACAACCCACTCACCCACTTTTAAGAAGACACATTTACCAAAACACAGTCCCCAATTAATAATAATTGGCTGTGAAATATGGTTGTCAAAGCTTGCTGCTCTTTGCTTTCTATGAATAAGATGAGCCAATTTTTTGAAGTGTTTTTCCAGCTATAAACCTTTTCAACACAGTGAAAAGGTGGGGACATTCAACAGTACAGCCTTGTCTGTGACAAAGACAAAGGGCCATATCAGAACGCTGCTTAGTCCTAATGTTTTTTACTGTCCTTATAAATCTACCTTCCAGTTACAAATCCATTTTCTGATATTATATTTTGCATTCTTGCTAAAACATTCACTTTACTTAGATATAAAAATGTGTTTAATGGTGCTCTTCATAACAAGCCAAGTTATTTAAGTCTTAAGAAAAAATGATGTCATCAGGGTATAACCTTTAAAAATCTAACCTTTCCAGTGTACTTCTTTCTTATCAAACAACACTGATCCCACCTTCAACCTCCGCAGTAAACTCGATGAGCAAGAAATTGATATATTCTGGGAATAAGAAACGCAAGTTCAAGCTGGATGAAAAGTTGTCCTAGCACTCTACAATCCATAAAAACACCTTGAGCTTCTCTTGTCATCCTGTATACATATGTCCAAAACACCAACATCAACATCTGACCTCTGTTTTTCAGCGTTATGTTTGTAGTGCTGAGTGTTCTTCCTGAGTGACAAAACCGTTTCATGCAGACTGGAGAGGATTCATTTATGCAGACTCTTGACTGATGTCAGTTGGACTGACAGGGGATGAATGCAAAGAAAAGCTGGGGGCATCATACCCAGCAGCACTGAGGTGCCGGTACATCAAAGAGAAAAGCACGGTTTTTTGATACAGAGGGGAGGATAACAGGACAAGCTTCAACCCTGACAGTTCACCACAGTGCTTTTGTAGATTACCGTTTGGTCTTTCCCAGGCGGACACGAGCACAAGCTGACAGAACACACATCAGGGTATCTCTCTGTGTTAGCTGAAAGAAACAGCAGAAGTCAAAACAAAGGTTGTGTCAGATGTTTGCTGGGCCTGTGACTCAGGGTCAATGCACAGCAGAAAGAAACATTTATATCATCAAAATGTTGATGTAATATTCTTCTTGGTAGGCTGCTTCTGAAATCTTATATCTAAAAAATCATACAAAATCAATATATTTTAAACACAGGTTTAAATTAGTTTTCCAGCCCGACTTGGTATAATAATTACTCACCAAACATGATAAAGCATTTACTTCTTCTTCATTTTCTTGTGTATGATTGTTCTTAACTCGTTTCCCTTTTTCAGTTGTCTTACTCTCACGAGTCTTCTGTGCATAAAATTGTTTTTTTATCAATAAACCAGAAATCGATCATGGTGTTAGTACAGCAAAGCTGCAGAGCCGTGGCCCTGAATGGTCTTTAGTAAATAATTTTATCAAAGCTGCATTTTTATTTTTGTAAGAATAAGAAGTGATAGATGGATACAATCAGACATGTTGCAATAACATGTTAGATTATGATTTTGTATTTTTTCCTTGATTTATAAGTGTGGCATCCATATTATATGTTTTTAAAAGGTTGTTTAAAGTGTTCTTCATTTTAAAGCATAAATCTGTTAAAGCATGTGTGTGACTCTCGGATGCCCTACCACCCCAGCTTCTACTGCTGACATACTGTTGGCATACATGTTGGCTGGTGTGGGGCAAAAGGAAATGAGACAATTTGTGTTGAAGAGAAACCTGTGAAGGTTTTGTGTTTTAACAATTACATGGACATGATATCAAGGGCATCTAGCTTTGACAGTGTCCAAAGAAGATTTCATGATGATAAATATGTACTTTGACAAGGACAAATAGCTATATTACAATTAGAGCAGCACCTAATCATCAGTAACAGACAACAGTTTTGATCTTGTGTGCTCTGCCATTCAAACCAAAAGCACAGTGACTTCTCCAAGCCATCTATGCACTACTTAGACACAAAGCAAGAAAGTTTTCTTTCTACTCAGGCATGGTGCAGTTTTGAGACACACACTTTCTATCTCAGCAAAAGAAACGCTGCAGCTCTCTTTCAATAGTTTCTTTTGGTTTAACAGTCTGACAGTGTACTTTAGCAGTAGTTCGCTGTGCTGTAGTTACAAATATTTTCAGCAGAAAACTGCAGGAAAACTCTGAAGAGTACTTACTCAGCACTAAATGGTGAAACTAAGCAACAAAGTGGAGCACTTACCAGATAAGGAGCTAAAATATTTTGCTCCTTAGAGTTTGTGAAACCCAAAACCTCGATTCATCATATGGGCATGAACCTAAATGAATGACAAAAATGGTTTCCGTCAGATGATTACCGTAATTCTGGAACCCTTATATTATTATTATTATTAATTACTGTCTATAAATATAAATTGTAGTTGCTTTGATTTATTTTTTTTACGATATAGCAAGGACAGTATCTAATGGTTACACATTGTTATATAAATGGAATCCCACCAATTCACCAACCAGGCAAAACAAGACATGATATTGCCTGAAAATAGATGTTTTCTCTGAAAAAGATTGTTGTAAAACCTATAAACATATAAATTATCCAGGTCAAATTGAGCCACATCGTGAAGGAACAGTATGTAAGGCTTAATATCGCTCTGATAAATGTGCAACCATGTTTATACTGCGTTAAACTTCTGTTGTTCGCTTAATGATGTTTAGTCTTCTTCTGTTATTTTTTCAGTCTCTTACAATGTCACACACTTGACTGACACCAGCTGTCAATATGATAAACTGATCCCTGCAGCAATGTAGTAAAATTTCCATTACTTTTATGCTGTTGGTGTCTGTTCTAGTGGAACACAAGATAAAAGATATAAAAAATATCTTCTTTTTTTTTATCTTTTATCTCTGCAGAACCACACAGTGGATAGAAAGCACTAAAAGGAATCACTAGTCGTAGACCTTAGCCATTTAAAGCTGTTGAGAATCTCCAAGTGACCCTGTGTCATCACACAAAAGTTCAAAAACTAAAATTATTTTTCACAGTGATAGGAAGCAAACAAGTAAAAACACAAATAGACAGCAAATCTGGAGGGAAAGCAACAGTAAGTCTGCACTCTAACACGCACCCTGTCAATTAAATGTAACTGACATGTTTTCAGTGAAGATAAACCTGACCTCTCTGTGCTTCATCTACCCTGCACCACCCACACACATCCATCTCCAGTTATCTCATGGGATGCCAAGCACACTGGCCTGCCATCTACAAATAAGCCTGTTTAATTACAGCTAAATGTTGCTTTCACACAGATTCATAAATTACAGTCCATATTATATATAATAGTCGCTATAAATTAGTTTGATCTCATATGATAAATTGTAACAAATGTAACTTGTTAAGAACACACAAACACACACAGACGCAGACAAAACCATCGGTGAAAGTGGGCTGCTAAACCCAAGATTTCTGTGCATTTTAAGATGCAAATTTTGTTTTATTTACATTATTAAAACCTTTGCAATTTATGTCAACGTGAAATGTGTTTTTACAAAATGTACTATTTGTTTTTGGAAAGCATTTCTTAGATTTTGTTGTTAATTCACATGCAAAAAGGTGGGTATGTACAAAACAATGCAATTGTGGATATGAAAGGATTTTTTTTATCATTTAATTGAAAAATGTACAAATAAAATACATCAAAATGATTTAAAAAATATATTCAATTTAAAATTTTTATCTGTAACACGTTTTCCTTCCTTTTTTTTGGACATCATTGTGTTTACTGGTGTGTTGCACCATTGCTTCTTTTGCAACACTCTGCAAGCATTTATGAACCGAGGAGCCCATTAAAGCTGAGCTTTAATTTGATACAGGATTTTTGGTGCTCAAAACATTACAGCAACTATCAGATGAGGCCACATATATAGCACGCATAGCAAGTATTTATATGACGTTAAATTTGGGGAAAAATTGCAAATATATCCATTCATACATCATTAAATCCTCTCCAGCTTCAGAGATCCAGTTCTGATTAAGGTGCATCAACTACCACTGAGACAGGATGTAATTCAACTTAATAGACTCCCTGCTGAAGCATAAACCTCTCTGGCTTTAGGATTCAAATTCAGTTTGACTGCAGCTATATAAATACAAAAGTATTTTAATGCAGACTGAGACGGTGTAAACCAGCCTAACAGCCACACAACAGCTTGTGTTTTCAGCTTCACCTGCAAAATGGTGGTGCAGGGGAAACATTACCATTGGGGAACAGCACATAGAAAGAAAACACTGAGCAGAGGTTGAGATAAGGTAATGTGCTTCTGGCTGCTCTATCTCAGTTCTGCCCTCCAGTCCAAAAGCAGCCTTCCAGTCTTTCATCTGATTGCATATGCATATCAGTGTCACAGACAAACAAGCACTTGTGCTGCCTACAGAGCTAACTTTGTTTTTGGGTTGTTTTTGTGTCTCTTCCATGAGATTGCGACTTCATGCGCTTCCAGCCCTCTAAAACAATACTCCCTCAGTAGGAATAATTTAATTTGTTGCGATTTTCCCACACAGAACATTATCTGTGTGAACAACACTTGAGCAATCACTCAGTAATTTTGTTCAGGCTGTCCAAAGAGATTAAGGAAATCACATCTTGGAGGAAGCACGAAGAGTGCAAGGCTCAACATGCAGTCGCAGTGTACGACTTCTCCGAGCGCCATGCTTAATTTGTGTCACTCCCAAAAGTTGGTGGCGATTTCTTTTCCTCCACCCATCTGCAATGCCTCAAGAGGAGGGTGGTAATCACTGCAATTACGTTCCTCTAATTAAGGCTTTGCTTGGTGGTGTCTTAATGGACCGCACAATACTGACAAATTAATCCATGCTCCGATAATAAATCTGATTTGACAAAGCACAAAATCATTAACCTCATGACCCGCTGACAGTATCCAGCAAAGTGTGTGAGATGCACTGATTGGCTGCAGCTGGGTATAGGGCTCTCGCTGGCATCCATCGCTGAAACAATTACATTTTTGCTCACAGGTCTTTTGTGTTTCCATGATATTTTACATGTTTTCACACTGTCAACAAAGCAGTTAAAGCATCTCTAACACTTGATTAAACACTTTCTGTTTTAATCTCAAAAATCTCCACAAGTATTTTTTTTACCAAACTTTAAATATGTCAAATGTGAAATTAGCTTATCTTAAATTATTAAATGTGTGAGTAATCCTTAATAAACGGGGGTTTTGTTATACCACCCACTTGAGGAGAAAAAAACATTTGCTACCACACAATGCCATGCCCTATTTTATGTATTAAAACCTAACATAAATGAATAATAAATAATAAATAAATTAGTAAAGGCATGAGTCAACAAGTGTCAACATGAGGAGGTCAGATGCACAGGGTAGCAGGAATACACCCACTTTCACTGCTGCACCACCGGGACATGTTCCAAGGTAAGGAGCCGAGGGTCATCAGAATTTCCCTGACGGCTCTTCAGCTAAACATCGTAGCACAGATGGTGGTGTAGCAAACCTAGAGCGAGCCAAAAGGCACAGTTACCTTTATCCATGTAGTTTAAATGCATCTCTAGAGACAATGATTACTGCAATTAGAACCACACACTGTTTTACTCTGTCTTTTGGAGATTTACCCATGACACTTCAAAGACCAACACGTCTGTTTCACTGGGAACATGGCCATATGTGGTGGGAACCCAGGCAGATCTCATACAAGTGTCAAAATCCCTTTGAACTCTGTCACTGCTGCTCAGCTACAAAATACACAGTTTTAAGATTGCCTACGACCATTCTGACCCCCACTGGTGGATGTAAAATGCATTTTAATAGATACAATATGGATCAAAATTGAAACAGCGCAGCCTCAATAGATCATTTTAAGCACAATCGGGGATTTTTTTTCACTTTCTGTGTTTTGGGTGAATTATCTGATCATCAGCTAAAAGAAAAGCACATCTAGTTGTTTTTGCCACTGTCAAAAATCAAAATTGACCCAATTTAACCTGAGCCATAAAGATGATAATTTCTTTAAGGATGTGAACTTTGTAACAAAGGTGATCCCATCATCAGAGACTACAATTAATGGACAAAAGCATATGGAGACACAGGCTTTGTCTGTTTGGATGTCAGGTCTGGGTCTCCTTTGACCCTACTAGCCTGAGCCCAGCAGGAAAGGTTTCATTATAGACGCACACTTTTGTGCTACTATTGAACAGCAGTACAATTTCATGCCATTGTTCTCTTTTTGTTCTCTCTCTCTGTTTTTCTCTGACTTGCTGCAGTACTGCTATCACTCTCTCCACCTACATGTTTACAGCACAGGCAATCCTTTTGTTGAAAGCTGTTAAAAGCAATTCTGGGAAATACAAGAAACTGCTAACTGTGGCAAAAGTTGACAATGGAGGCTGAGAGGAAATGGGTACACGAAAAATGTAAAACACAACAATTCAGCTACAGGATCTCAAGTTGGATATCAGACAGCTCTGAAGGAGAACAGTGTCATGGTGTCTGAGGGTGGTGTACCTGACTGTCACTTGATCAGAAGGACGGCTCTCATCCATACTACATTATTACCTTATCATTTGACCCTGTCAGGAAAAGAGTTTTAATTCTGATAGTGCACAATTATGCTAAGTAAGGAAGCTGACACATATCATGCTATGTTTGCATTGTACTTCATGAGAAAATTACAATACACAAAGATGGAGAACACAAGCCCCATACAAGTCCTGTTATATAACTGCATATAGGTAAGTTAAAATTAGCTATTTTTAGGATAATTAACCAGAATTTGATCACAATTCTTTGTCTTCCACTGGACTGTAATCACTATATTAAGCAGTGTTGTGCTTTGTGGGGAAAATGGCTTCATCTCCAAAAACAGGTCATCTTTCTGGATGACCTGTTTTTTAGTCCACATCATGCTCCCCATGCTTCTCACAGTTTAGTCACTCTGTGTGTTACTGCTCGTGCCTGTGTTTCCATTGGGCTCCAACATTTCGGTCCAAGTTTAAATGGACCGCCTCTCCAGGCTCTCTTCTACCTGCTACCTGCTCTCTGCTCTAACTACAGATCACAGTGTTGCCTCAAGGAGTCAGAGAATATAACTAAAAGAGGGGGTAGCGTGAGGACGCATTCACAAACTCAACAAGGATGATGGGTAATATTACAGAAGACTGATTATGTATTACAAATGGGAGAGACAGGAAGGTGAATACAGTTAAGGACAAGTGAAAACAAACACCTGAAAACACAGGCAGGACATAAAACTGACACAAGAAAGAAATAAGAACAAACCTTCAAAGTAAACGGGGGGGTATTCTGATTGGTTTGAAGAGGGCACGCAGAAAGATGATTGGACTACAGCTACAGACATTGAATTTTTGCAGCGTGAGAAAGTGGAAGTGATGTAATGAATAGACTAGCAGCCAAACACCTGGGAAAGCAGGCAGATGAGTGATTACAGATCTTCCTTATTGAACGTACGCATAAGCTTCATCACTAAAAAGAGAAGGAAATGAAAGGCACCACTGCCTCCCTCTGTCTCACAGTATGAGACAAAGGGAGGCATGAAGAGAAACACTGGGGAGGCTATTACTACTACCGGTACTAGAAATGAAGCAAAATACCAGCAAAACACAGAAAAATAAAACTCATCTCTAGAACAGACATACAGTAAACAGAACTTGGACTCGGCGATGGAGGAATCAAAAACAGTTGATTATAAAGAAAACAAAACAGGAATCTAAAACTTAAAATCTTAACAGAAACTCAGACTAGAATATATAAACTAAGAACTAACATCAAACTAGAAAGCAAGGATCAAACAAGGACCATGACATAGATGGCTAAATCCTTAGCTTTGGTGATTAGGTTATAATTGGGCTGGAAAGGCAAACAGGGAAGAAATCTATCAAATCAATGATGGGGCCGCACAAACACAGCAGTGCAAAGATGTGTATAGAAGTTATATAGAAAATCTTGTTATATAGCTGACATGGGGTGTTTAACTTCAGAAGAATGTGGTTTGTTAAACCTAGTTTAGAGTCTCAGTGTCATTGTCCCAAGTTTTTTCTGGGTTGTTTTGTTGTTGTTGTTTTCCTTCGCTCCTCACCGCCACGGCGGAGTCTGGCTCTGGGCCCCACCTCAGTACTCACCTGTGAAGATCTACTCACCTGCCATCCCTCGCTGAGGATTACTCCGGAGCAACGTAAGGCCCCAGTGTTGCCTGATTTTTCGCTGGATCATTGTACTAACCTTCGTCAGTGTAACCCAGCTCGCCTTGTGATTTCCTCGTGTTTTCTTAGTGCTCTTTGCTAACATTAACTTCTCATCTGTGTGCAGACTTCCCTGGACCCTCACGTTTCCCTTCCACATGGACCCTGAGTGGATGAGCGTGAGTGAGCATGGACAGAATTGGATTGTGGATTGTTGTGAGTCACTGGCTGTGTGAAGAGGAGTTTGGACCTTCCCTACTCGGATCTCTCAACGGCTGCCCTGGACCCCTGTTTCTCTCCCTGCACTGTATATATATGTATATATATTCCACCTGGTGTCACTATTGTAAATAAACCACCTTTTGACTTTTACCCAGGGTGAGTCCCGCAATTGAGTCCCGCACTCGAAACCTTGACACTCCGTATGGAAGAACGATAAAGTAGACTAAGTAGAAAAGTCTTAGTAGGTGAGAAATTTAAATGTAAAAATGTCATTTTTATAAACGTGTTCCACATTTTCCTTTCCTATCTTTCACCTCTTTTCAAATTATAAATAAACAGTATTTGCATGGAGAGGCATTACAACTTAATGAATTGGGTTATAAAAATCAGTCACAGGAATATATATCATAGAAATACAAGGGAGCCAAATGTATGAGTCACTAACACAACACAGTCACATTCATTTCATACATTTTGCTAAGGTCTGAGCCTGAGCCAGTAGTCATAATAGGAACACTTTTGCATTATACAAATGTCATTAGCATACATTCCAAACAGACTCCCACACAGTTTGCATAGTTTTGTAAAACCGGCCTCTCTTAAGAGATTGTTGCAGTCTGATATTTTACAATAAATGCAGCCTGTGGTGATGTTTGCAGCAAAGGAATGATGATCTCGGTTCCTTTCAAAGTAACCATGCTCTGCACTCACACACATACACTTTCTCAGTAATTCAACATGCTCCCAAGAGACGTTGACAGAGGAATGATCTACAGTGTGGCCTGTTTTGGGAATAGCACTTAGACCTCATCCTAGATATTGTTTGTTTGGTGCATAGTCAATACGGTGGCAGCTCTATCTCTGTGATTGATAAGGCTCTCAGTAGAGGGTCCAACTTTCCATTAGAATGCCTTCCACTGATTTATGCCGTCATGCAAGCAACTTATTTTCTTCTAATCCTTTGGGTTTTTTAACCCTGTTTACAGTATGACTTCCATCTTTTCAACCAAAAGCTGCTTTCAATATTCTTTTTCTTGTTCCTTTTGTTTTTTAACATGTTTTCATTTAATGTTTTAAGAGCCAGTAGTTGCCATTCTCTTGGGAGGCAAATTAAGTGTTGAATACACTTCTTCATTTCATTTATTTACTCATTTGTGCCAAACACGCCTCACTGTGCAAGGTAGCATTGTGCGGTTGTGGCTTGCCACGCACATTTTGTTTGGCAGAGAGCCACAAGGGACGCCATTGAACAGCTGTTGCTGGAGTGGTGGGTACTCCCAGCAAGGCAGACGGAGCTACCAGTGCTACAGCGTGTGTGCACGTCTGAGTGTGTGTCTGTTCGGTAACTTGGCAGCCAAGAGGCCATATGGACACTCTTAGAATTGTTTATTTATTCTAGGAAGAGCTGGGCTTTTGCTGTCATTAGCAAATCCTGTAACAAGTTCAGCTAATTGCATTGTCTCACTGTGCCACTGTCACTGTGTCATCTCTGTAGTGAAATGTAACAACTTGCAAGACATTTTTAGGTAATATTGAAAGGCTTTTAGTGAAAACAGTGTGGGTTTTTTTAAAAATATTTAGCAGTCATCTGTGTGAATGGAACTGCCCATAGAAAATTTCAAACTCTGTCCCCTTAAGCTCTTGTAGTAGCTGCCGCTTTTTGTCTTCCACCAAACCCTCATTTAAAAAGAGACAAATTACAGCACCAAGAGTAAATTGCTTGTATGTCAAATTCTGTATGGATGTGAGAGTGTGGTGGACCACAGGGAGCTAAGAATTGTAAATGCATTTCAGTATATTGATGCATGTTGCTTTGCGACACTCTAAATTCATTGTGCACAGTTGTAGCTGTAAATGATGTGTCATGTTGCAAACTGCAAAATCCCAACAAGGAGCATTTTTTCCTTGACGCAGCAAGTGTAAGTGGGCAAGAGGAAAGTAAGTTAATTACATTTGCCAGACGAGTGGTGAAGATGGGTTCATAGTAGCCTAATTGCTGACACTTGAATCATCACAGAGGCCCACCAGTGCAAAATCACACCGTCACAGTCAAGTTCACATGTTCAAACTTTAAATTCTAACATGCAACATGTTGTATTATGCTATTATTCATCTTTGCATTCTTCTTCAGATTTCTTTGAAATCAAGCTGAACATTTAACGCAATAGTACAACTCTGCTCCTGTGCTCATCTTATGTTCTAGTGCTATCTATTTTCCCTGTAGTTTAAACATCTAAACTCTACTTCTCCCCTGGTCACTGATATATGTGATCATATCAGTAGTGCGTAGGGTGGCATGGTGGTTAACACTGTTGCCTCACAGTGGGTTCAAATCCAGTCTGGGACCTTCCTGTGCAGAGTTTGCATAATCTCTGCGGGTACTCCAGCATCTTCCCACAGTCCAGAGACATGCATGGGGCTTGGTTAAGTAAAATGACTGTAGGTATGAGTGTGAGCATGAATGGTTGTCTGTGTTTATGGATTTTTTTACACCTTGAATGGGCAAACAAAAACTTTCATGATTGAACTGTAGATTGGTTGCCTATAAGGTTTTCTTTCACCATGCAGCTCCTCTGCCTTCCTCATGCTACAAACTCTCCGAGGAAAATGAAGCCTGGGTAGCAGGAAGAACAGGAGGTATTGGTTGTTTTCCCAAGGTAGCTGAAAATGGTTGATGCTGGAAAAGAAAAAAGAAGATGAGTCCAACTGTCTAAGGAAGTAAAGACAGTGAAGAAGAGAGAAGGAGAGTCCTAAAAGCCAAATGTAAAATAAGAGTGACCTATACACAGCAGCAGAGAGAGCTGAAGAGCTCAACATGGCTAAAAATATAAATATTCATTAGCATTGTTTCTCTTGTAAATCACATAGAACCTGCCAAGCATTAGCCACAGCCAAGCATGCAGGATGAAATGAGATCTAAACAATAATACTACTACTAATAATAATATTAACATTCATGTTGAATATTATGTGTACAATAAGCACAGTAAGCATAAGTGTTACAAGAGACATACATTTGCTTCACGTCTGAGCGTCCTCTTTAAGAAACTTGGAGCAGTGGCGCCCCCTACTATTTCGAAGTGTATAGCTCACAGCATTTTCATTTACATGTGAATATCAGCTCTAGGCTTACAGGCTGGGAAGTTAATCCCCAAGCAGTTGCCACATATTCCATTTACATTATAAATTCCAGTTAACAGTTGTGAACCAGCACTCCCACAGCAGTGCAACTTACTAACAGAAAGCCCACTTTTTATGCAGTGAATGCTTCTTGCAAAATTCTTCTGAGTGTTTTGCAGCTGGCCTAGCTTGCTTAAAGTCTGCTGCTGGTTTTCTTTGAGATGTTAAATTCAGTGTAAACTTTGTAATGACTGAGTCTACACAGAGGACTTTAAACTCTTTAATTGCCTCAGTGTGCAGTAATTGCAAGAAAGGGCCACTTTAATTTCCTGCAAGGTTTATGACGTGCTTTGTGAATTATATATTGTCTTATTGGAGATTCATATATTATGCACTTGCAATATTCCAGAGCTCATTTCTCATTTTATAAAGTTTTGACTCTTATGTCTCAAGTTTGAGACCATGTGTAAAGAAGTTAATATCAAGCCTAATTCAAAACAAAAATGAGAGTGGTTGTTTATGAGATTTCCCCTGCCACTGGCAGAACCGATGCCCTCAGGTGGTGTGTAAGTATTACATAACACACAATATAGGGCAGTGTGGGATGAAGCTAGGAAAATACTCGAGGCAAGAAAGCAGGCAGTGGCTTTCTCCAGGGACCCACATAAGAAAATAGAGAAACGCTCTTCGCGTTGCATTGAAATAGGTTGTTTGATTTTCACATAATTGAAAGAAAAAATATGTGGTAAAGAATGAAAACATTATTTTTTCATAAAGAGGAGCATCACGAGGTTGTTGCTCTTATATCAAACTCTTTCCAGTAACTTCTTTGGCAAATACATGTCAAAAACTGTACACTAATGGAGTTGCTTAATGTGTTTGCAAAAGTTTGGGCATTCAAAGACACACAAGGTGTTGACGATTTTCAGTTTACTCTTCCATTCTTTTCTTCGTCTCGCCAAGACAATCAATGAAGAGCAGGCTAAGAGGAGGAAAGTGTCCATGTTTTATTCACTCTCACGGAGTGATATCAGGCCTTGCTGGAAACCCCAGCCCTCGTCCCAGGGGCAGAGTGTTGTGGTGTGCTAATGGATTTTGCAACAAGGACGCATCTCTGGGCGGTTTGAAGATGCAATTATGCCGGTAATGGTAGTGCCACTGCAAAATGAAAGCATCAGCAGGAGCAAAAATGATCATATACAAGATCCCAGCAGCATGTAGCATGACAAGCTTAATCGCGTGTCTCTAATCCTAACCTCGAATAACATTCTCTTTACACTGCTGGAAACACATTGTATTGTCCTGATGACAAAGAAAGATGATTATTTTGAGATTATAATCATCGTTTCCAACACCAGAACTTGATGTCTTGTAGTTGATTATGACAAGGTGGGTGTAGAAGGAAATTATGTTTTATTGCACCTTAAGTCTATAATTCATGTGACAATCCATTTTCTTACTTATTCTGAGATGAATGTTTTGAGAAGAGGGCTTTTATTGTGAACAGATGATGAATTTCGTCGTATTTGTCTCTAATACAAAATGTACCCCGAGCTAGAAAAACACAAGAGGGAAAAAAGGTTAATATTTCACTCTGAGGTTTACTTCACTTTACAGCATGTGAGAGACAGAGCATATTGTATAAAAGACCAAATACTACAGGCAACCTTCAAAGGCACCGTAAGTAATAATAATTCTAAGTACAACAGCAGTAAAATGCCTGACATGAAGTTATAATATCTGATCAGCTTTGATGTGCAGATCTCCTCTCCGACCATGTGCTCACATGATAAGCACTGTGCCAGTCTGGGAGCTCTAGATGCAGCCACCCTTATAATCTGCGCACAATGTTTGTTTTCCCACTTTTGTTTTAATGAAGATAGAAATCAATCCAAAATGAGGTCAGCAAAAAGAGACTCGTTTTTATGGAACTGTTGTATCATCTGCTCTGTAAGCTAATCATCTGTGTATTTTTGGGAAACTGTTATCTATCCTTTTCAGAAGATTTAATATGTATAGTATGCACACAAATGATCCACAGCCTACTACAAACAGAATTCAAATCCAGTTTAATGTTATTCAACTGCAGTTTAGCATAGAATGGAAATGATTTTAATTGTCTGGAAGTCCTGTATTTGTACAGACCTGTTTAATATAAGATATAATATATAATATAATATAAGTCTACCTACAGTCTAGACCTACAGGAGCCGCTTGGCCATTGGGAGGAATGGTCTGCCCAGCTTGAACCTGAATGGTGTTTTGTTGTCCGACGTCTGTGTTATCCACAGTGTGTGCATCACTAACACTTTGTTAGGTTAGAAAGATTTCTGCATGAGGCACCATAGGCCAAAGGTCAATGATTGATTTCCTAATAGTATCCTCAGATCTACAGTGGTATGTTCTGGACACTCATGTGAAGAGGGAAGCAGAGATATTAGCTGATCACCACCTCCTGGTAAGTTAGATTAGGTGGTGGGGGAGAATCCTGGATAGGCCTGGTGAACCCAAACGGACAGTGAGTAGGTCCTGGAAATTTCTTGCAGAAGCCATAATGGGGAAGTCCAAGTTAACCATGTTCTTTGCTTCCATTGCTGAGGTGGCTGTGTGAAGTGCTGGAAAAATGGTGGTTGGAGCGGGTTGTGGTGGTAATCCCCCAACCAGATGGTGAACACCAGAGGTGAAGGGACCCATCAAGCTGAAGGAGTTCTATTGAGCATGGTTAGTTTGCGAGACTCCAGATGTGGCTAAGAGGTACCAGCACGCACTCACTGCTCTTGCAGTAGCCAAGGAAAAATCCTAAGTAGATGAGATAAGTGAAGTCATGAAGCAATCCTTTTAGTTGGCAAACCATCACACAACTCAGGAGGGGGAAGCAGTGTCCTTCCCACACTGTATATAGTGAGGTCTGAGGGACTCTGTTGTCTTCAACTAGTTGTGAAAGGAATACTTTAATGAGCTCCTAAATCATACTCACACAAAGTCCAGACACGAAGGGATGATTTGCCCATCACTGGTGGAGGTCATCAAGATTAGGATATCAAATTAATCAGAACCTGAGTGGCAAGGCTCCTGGAGGGGAAGATTCACCCTGAGTTTCTCAAGGCTGTTGTGGTTGTTGTAGTTGACATGCTTCTACAACATTTTGTGAAAGACAGGGACAGTGCCCCTGGATTGGCAGACTGGGGTGGTGGTACCCCTTTTCAAGAACGGGGACCTGAGAGTTTGTTCCAAATTTAAAGGGATGACGCTTCTCATCATTCCCTCTATAACAGCCTAAGGTGTACAACGGTTGCCAGAGCCTGGTGCTCGACTCCACCAGGGTAGCCCTTTGTCACAGTTATTTGATTACTAGGCACAGCCAAGGGGCGCAGAATATCATTGCTTTTTGGTGGATGATGTGGTTCTGTTGACTTCCTAGGGCAATGAAGCAGCTGAGGTTTTGGCATCTTTGCTTAGCCCAGATAAACGGCAGAGGATGGATGGATGGATGGATGGATGGATGGATGGATGGATGGATGGATGGATGGATGGATGGATGGATGGATGGATGGATGGATGGATGGATGGATGGATGGATAATTTTGGCCATCATATAATATGTTCAACTCTAGCTACACCTCTAAAAACTGAAGTGCATTATCTACTTCCAAGAGGGGTCATCGTCCAGATACTGACACCTAATGTTTGATGGAAAACTTCAGTCTGCTGGTGGGACTCAAGCAAGCGGCACACCACCAAAATGGGTCACTGGAAACTGCAATAAGGCATTGTGAAACAGTTCACAACAGACTGAATGTTCCCAGAGAAATATGATTAAAGTAAAGGGAGAGCAACAGTCTTTGATTGCCACCATTGAACTCCTGGTACACAAAATTACTACTCAGTTCAGAGAAATAGTCTACCTACGTTGTAATTTTCCTTCAATTTTGTAGCAATACTACAACAAAACTATAAACACTGTATTTTACAAAACCCAAACATGAAATTCAGTTTACAAGAGAAGCAGCATTTTTGTTTTCTGTGTGTACATGATACTCCATAAATCGGTGAGGGGTGGAGCTGCAGATATTCTTAAGTGCTGAATGGAGTTTGAGGTCTGATGCAGGATGCACATGAGGTATAATTTATTCTCTTCCAGGCTGACCAGTTTCAAGACAAAAAATAGCACTTGCCCAGAAGTTTTATCACTTTATCTTTGCAGGGATAAAATTACTTCCATGTCGAAGCGGGGACCCAGTTTTACACCCTTTCCAACAGACTACACAATTACTGTCAAGGCTGCAGTCAGAGCAGTGAAAAGTGCTGGAATACAACCTGTTCTTGGCTTTATCTGGGTGTAAAGTAGGTGAGGGAACTGTCAGTGAAACATGAGCCCTCACACAAGCTAAGATGTGCTGGAGTTGTAATTTTTAAGTTCGTTGACTCAAATGTAACCATGCGTGAAAGAAGTGGGAGTAAGTACTGGTATGTGCAGCCTTAAGTAATGCTATAGTGACATTTTCTCTGTTATTCAAATAATTAACTTTTACTGATAAACTAACATTTTTTTACAAGTTAAGTTAGAGAGCATCTTTACGGGAATATTTTTATTATTATATTGAAAGATTTATTCTGAGAAATGGCACGTGACTGTAACAATACCAAAACTTTAAAATAACTTTGATTCCAACTTTTATACAGCAACCCAAAGTGAATTAAATATTCCTCCGTAACATTCAGGAAGCCATCGCTTTTTATTTGTTCATGCTGTGATAAAATAAATCAGTTTGTACCCTAAAAATTACTTTGCATAAAAACACAATGTATTACTGGTGACACAAATTAGATGTGACAGACCAAACTAGTCAGAATAGGTTTAGTCTTGCAGTGGACTGTTCATTTAGTGAGGATAGTTTTTTAGGCCTGCTCTTCTTTTCTTTTGTTCTCCGCTTGTCCAGTAATTTTTTCTAACGACACACTGCACACCATGCTGGGTTATATTCGTTTTCAGCTAATAGCTCTTTGGGAATCTCTTTGTTGGTGCAAAAGTACTCTTTTATGTCTGTCAAAATGTGTTATCTTTATCCTTTTTTGTAGATTCGAATAAAGAAATGGAAGAAAATTATATGTTTTAGTAGAGGTTGCTAGTAACAAAGTGCCTAAAGCCGGAACACCAGCATTATTTGGACTGAGCCCTAGTATCATGTTCAAATTGAAGGCCAAGTTCCATACAAGATGACACCGCAAGAAGATCATTTCCTCACCCTATCAGCACTTAGCACCTAATCCCATATCCCCACAGTCTGGGAGCGAACTCTATCCTCCAAAATGACAACACTCGCTCCCACAGAGCAGGGTTTATCGGAGATCATCTCCAGAATTTAGAGAGGAGGACAGGAGAGGATGGAACGGCCTTCAGTCCTGACCTCAACCCCCGGTGAACATTTGTGGGATCAGTTTGGGCATGACGTTCGTGCCTGAGTGTCCAACACATAATGAATGATGTTACAGGGAGCATAAGCTTCTTCCCCACACCCTCTCATGTCTGTCACAAGGCTCAGGATGAACCTGATTGCATCTATGAAAAGCACACTTTTCCACTGGACCTGCCAATTCTGGTATTCTGTGGCAAATGCCAACTGGGATCCATGGTGCAGTGAGCACAGGGCCCACTAGAAGACTAGCTGTACAACCTCTGTAGGGTCCGGGTATCGCCTCCTGCTACCGGTAGTATCACTGACCCTGACCAAATGCAAAACGAGTGAAAACTGATGAGGAGGTAAAAAATGTCAGTGGGTTCCAGCTGTAAAACCCTTCCTGTTTGAGGGTTGTCTCATTGTTGTGCACCTGTGGTTAACTTAATTAACATGAAAGCAGCTGAAACTGATTAACAACCCCCTCTAAGACTTAACTGACCAGATCAATATCCCAGAGGGTTAACTGGCTATATGCTGCTATACTGATTAAATTTGTTCCTCTATTTATTTGTTTATTTATATAGATATAGATACAGATATAGATATATATGGATAATAACAAAACTAAAATTCTAATAGTCTATTTTTAGAGTTTTAGTTGAAGGACACATCTGAAGAAAAAGAAAAATTGGACTCAACCCACATATGAAATGATCACAGGGAAAGTAAAATTGCTTCATTCCTGTCATTTTGGCGAGACAGCCGTGGTACCTGAGGCTGCCTACGGGCCAGGTCTGCTCCAGTGGAGTTTCCCCAGGGCGTCTTCTCGCCACCTGTTCTCCCAGATGTGATGGAGCTCCAGAAGCTCTCTTAAGCATTTTCCTGTCTACAAGTAACAGAAAAGAACTTTCTATTTGTTTGTGTAACTCAATATAAGACATGACTGAAATAAATAACTCTCTGGGGAACTCAATGATGCAGTTCTTCGGCAGATGCAGGTTTATTTCCAAATTTGGGAAGCTGAGTTTAAAAAAACTAAACTAAACTAAACCACAAACAAGCAATGATTTCCTACTGTAGTGATTTATATTGTATATTTAAAAATATTGTGAATATTTGAAGTAACTACACAGACAACATTTACAATATCGAAACTGATGACTGTATTGTGTTTTTTTGTAAAAATGTCTTCTTATTGTGATGCCAGAAACACATTTCAAAAAGTTGGGACACGGGGAATGTTTACTACATTGTTGCATCACCTTTTCGAACAACAGTTTGTGTTTGAGAACTGAGGCGGCCGCCACAAGAGTTTTAAAAGTGAAATGTTTTCCTAATGTTTCAAATGAGCTACTAGAAGTTTAGAACCTTGTTTGTCATATTTTTTCATCTTACGATGTTCCTTTGTCCATCAAAGGGTGACAGGTCTGGACTTAACCACTGTGGACTTTGGTACAGAGCCGTGGGTTTGCAATAGATGCAGAATGTGGTTTGTGGTTTTCTCGTAAATAACCAAGTCTGTTCCCCTCCTCTTTAGCCAGGAGGATGCAGTTTGTGAAGATTTCTAGAAAGGACTTAAATTTTTGATTTGTCAGCCCACAAGAGTTTTCCACTCGACCTCCATCCATCTTAAATGAGTTTACGACAGGAGAAAGCTTGCATTTAGCTTTTGTACCTTATATGTGCATTTTTCTTTGCATGCAGAAGTTTTACTGTTTTTGAGGATGCAGCAGTCTTGCTGAGCACATACAGTGTTCTCGGATGTTTACAGAAGTTTTTTTTCAGCTTTGTAGTTTCAAATTATTGTTTATATTTTTTTTTAAATGATACTGAGTATCATATATGATGAAATTGCCAAATTCTTTACAATCTTCTGTTTTGTTGCAGTTTGCACACTCACTCTTTCCCCACTTATTTCTTTTTTACTTCAGATCATGTTACAATAAACCTAATGTATGTTTCACCTTTTCCAATCATTGGGATCATTGTTTCTTTTTGACATTTGTTCCTGGCATTAAACACAAAATAAATACATAATACAGAGAAAACAGATTTAAAAAAAAAACATTTTTAATTGTTTGATGTTTTCTTCATAGATTTTTTTTAGTTTTTTTATTCTAAGCACTGTATTTTATTTACACTTCATACAGCATCACCACGGTTTGAAACAGGCTCACAGATACTCTTGTACTGTAATTTGATACAGTGGCTAACAGACAGTATTTCTCTACAGAATTTCCTGTCACACTAGTTTGATATGATAACAACCATTTTTTGAAGTCTCACCCGATTCCCTGCTGCCGCTGGTTATTGTGTCTCTCCAGCCACAAGCTCTTCCCCTCCGGGTGCCGGTATAAGCTGCCCGTGGAAATCATACATAACAAACATCCTTTTTCATTTTAGTTTGTGTTCTTTGATTTAGATGCTTATCACAGGTGGGATTGTGGCTGTGCTGTGAAATACTGACATTTGACTCTACTAGCTTTTCACATGAAGCTACATGAATATTAAAACACAGTCGCGGCTCGGTGATGGTGATTGGCACTTCCATTTGAAATTTCCTATTCTGTCATAAGAGGAACGGAGACAGAGAGCATGACAAAGATCAATAACTGGTCCCTGTGCTTGTTTACTTGCACCAAGAGCTTACTTTTATGATACTGACAAACACGATCCCCTATGATACATATTATTCACAGCAGGAATTCAATCTCTTGAGTGTGAAAACGGCGCTTGGCCTATACTCAGCCTGCACTGTTAGACTGGTTATATCAACTGCCTTAATATGCTGGCAATGTGAAATGTATGTTTTTCTCAGGAAAGAGCAACCAGTGAAGGCGCTGATCCTCAGTAGCTGAAAAGGTAGAGCAGTGAATTTCCCGTGATTTGTTACTTTTTCTGCTGATGATTTGTTTTCTTTTGTTTTCAGAGGAAATGGTTTTCAGCTTTTCAGTCAGGAATTATACGGTCAACTCTTACATGCTGCTGTTTCTTAAAACTATTAAAACTGCATAATACTGAGAAAATACATATATTTTTAAAAATCTACTGCAGAATTAATCATAAAAGCCATTAACTGAAACATTTTATGCACTCCTGTCCAGATCTAATTCATCATTCTTCTTCTCCTGTTGTGAAAGTTTCCTACCTCTAAAATTAGTCCAAGGTAAAAGAAAATACTATTTTCAGGCGATATCACAAGCAGTTCTCAATATGAAAACTTATGGCTCGGCTAAACTTTTTTTAATTCTTAAATTTGAGCTTAATAATTCTTATTATTTACAATGCTTTAAAAAAGTTTATATTATGTCAGCTTTTACTCACAAAGTAATGAACAGAGTTATATTCAGGTGTTAAATGGAGAGTTATTGAGTAATAAAATCTGATAGGTAGATTAGTGCATATTACTACTGAATGAGTTCATTTTTCATGTGCTGCAGCCCGGTGTTGCTTCCAGTGACTGTATGGAACGACTTTTTTAGTAATAAGAAGATAATTTGCATCCCACTGCGCACTTACACCTTCAACACATCCTTTTTCCTTTTTATCTCTTCATTGAGTTCATGCAGATATAAAGTTGAGGTTGCAGCATCTAGCCAGCTGGGACCAAGAATAAACGAATAAAATCCACCTTTTCAAAATGAAATATCACCAGATTCAAAGTGTTTCTGTGCATTTTGTTATATTGTTAATGTGCCACACTGAGAGAAAGTGGAGAGAGGATGATACAAGATACCTTTGAAAGGTGAAATTTGATAACCTGGACATTAAAGTCTTACATGTAGTCTCCTCATTCATTGTGGAGCTTGTAATCAGATATTCGATCTGCACATGATGTTTTACTGAATCATGATTTTGTGAGACATCTTGTAAAACAAACTGAAGTATAATTCTAGCTAAACTGGCTGGTTTACATTCAGAAAAAGACATGAATTTATATTTAAGGCGACAATGCTGACTAGATACATGTACTGAATTGCATCTTTTATAGCAGCTTTATCTCTAGCAGTGGAAAATTAGCCACGCAGCTGCTGTAACATCTGCTTCTATCCTGTTGAAATCAACTAGCACAGGTCAGCTGATCACAGCCTTACACAAAGAAAAATAAAGAGTAACTCCTGGTATATTTTATGAAGATGACAAAAAGAGACTTCACTCCTTCATCTACGCAAAACCATTGTCTCTGTTCCTGTAGATATGACTCAAGCTCCATTTGTGACACAAGTTCATTGTGAGATGTGTGTGACTGATAGCTGGTGTGGTTCATTTGATGCCCACAGCTACTTTAGTTACCAGCGTCAGCAGCTCCTGGTTCTGGCACCTGTAGGAGCTGCCTGAATTTTCAATAAATGAAAAAGCAAATTGCTTTTCTGCTTTAAGCTAACTTCCAAACAAATTATCACTCTCCTACATTTCTCTCACCAATGTGACTAACGTTAGAAACTTTAGTGCTGTGAAGTAAACACATCATTAGATATGTAAGCTATCATTATCTAACAAAGGCAACTTCCAGAGTCTAGAGTCTGGTCCATAACTGTAAGGTCTGATCCCTATTTCTTATAACTGTTTCAATTGTCAGTGTAAATCTATTTTGAAATGTATTTTTTTAGTTTAATTGAGCTTCATTTTCCTACACATTAAATTACACGAGTCAGCCTGAGTCTTAAGTAAATTGTTGGCCCATCTTTGGTTCTACTGTGAAGTCATCTGTATTCACCCTGGATACGGCTGAGGAATAATTACATTTGCTTATGAATTACTCACTTCTATTCTCGATTTAAATATTTGCCTGCTAGACGTAATGTACTAAGAGTTCCCACTGTACCTTACAAATAATTCAGGAAGTGCAAAATAGTACTAGGTAATAGGTCATTTATCAGTCGCTGTTTGTGATTACACTAATAGCCATTGTTCGGAGCTATTTCAATGTGGTTCAGCTGTTGCTGTCTCTAGTCTTTAGCTTTTTACAATTTCGAATGGTGAGCGAGGCCGAGACACTGCAGAATAAATTTGACTGGGCAACTGCTTAAATGACTTTAATCAGCGTAGCATCATCTCTACTATTTATGTGTTATAAAATGAAACCTAAATTAGTCATTTGTCATCACCATTAACTATCAAACCCTTATTTTGTCCCAAAGCATTTATGAACTGAAGAACCAAAAATGTGACAGTTTGTTTATGAAGTCACTATCATAGTGCAAAGCTGACATTTCCCAGCAAAACTGAGTTCTAACCAATTTCTTTCTGTCATCATTCCAATACGATCCGCTCTGCACAAACAAGAGGCACAGCCTTGCTTTCCAACTGCTCATTTTCCATCTTTATAATTGAAGGAGCCCTTATTAAAATGTTGAATGTACAGGAAGAATTTATTGGCAGCAAACTCACAATAAATGGGAAAATGTCCACCCATGCAAAAGGGAGTAACGAAGCCAATAGAGTCTGCGCGTCCAGCTCGTCTCTCGGCTCCTTTCACACTTGCTGCCATGAGGCTGGACAGGGCCCTAATGGCAGCTAAGGGACTGAGCTCAAGCAGACAAAGAAGCCAACCCTGTGTTGTAGCAGGGAGCTGGCTTATTACTGTGGGCATTAGTCTTTCACAGCACAAATTCACGGGTGAATGGGGGTGAAATATTCTGTATGTCTGCCTCAGATGTGTTTTCACCTGGGGAACAATTCAGCCTTTTTAGCCTGTGGGCCAAAGCCAGCAGGTGGGTGACACATCCGCTGACATACCTGCTGGGTAATGGTGGGAGGCTTAATCACGAGCTGAAAAGCAGTGATATTGTGAATCACATCCGTTGTTACAACTATATCAGAAGAGGCCCTGGTGTACATTGTGCCTCCTGCCTGAAGACAGTGACGAGTCACTCTGATCTCAGCTATAAGTTAGAACTGATTATTATGCAAATATGCGCTCGCATACCCAGAGAAGCCCGGGGTTAGCCCTTAACTTTCTTCCATGGAAGTAACTAGCTATTCATTACTGTACAGACCGACATCACCATTCTTTACTGTCTACAGAAGAACTCGCAGACTTTCCAAGATGAAATGTGAGCACAGCAGGAGTCTGCATCCCATTTATGTCATGCTGCAAAGTACAAAAGCAAAATATACATTTAAGAATCATACACAGTTGCATTGGGTTGTGTTTGCAAGCCCAAACTGTATTTATGCACCAATCTGTAGACCTTTCCAGAACCCCAAAACTATTCTACCCCATAATTTGAAACCTACATTTGTGTCACTGACGCTGTGTTTACTACGCACGATCTGGGAGAAGCAATATCTGTTGTTAGCGAATGCTTTGAGATATTTACTGTTACTGCAAGTCAGCTTTGGAGCTGGAATTTGTTTGGAATTTGTTACTGACTGCCATGATTACTGGAAAAAGAAAAAAATCAGTAGAAAAATTTACAAAGAAAACTTTGTGTGTGGGTATCTGTGTGTGTGGCAACATTATGACTACTATGACTATGTGTGGGCAAAATGTTTGTGCTGTTTGCTTGAACGGCTTCACTTTTCTGTGTTCACATTTAATTGAGCAGAAAGATTAGCTTCAGTCACGCTTTCACTGCAGATCTGCAATGATTTACAATCAATGTTCAGTCCTTTATGCTTTCCTGTGCACCAGTGCCCACTGTGGAACCAGTTGCACACATTTCACCAAATGCTAATGCCAAAAGCATTAGCACCAGACCATGCATACTTCCCCAGCTTTTACTACTTAATGTAATATTACACAGTCGGGTCTGGAGCCAGTCAAACACCCCTCCTGTTTCTTTTCTTAATGAAAATTACTTGACTCTGCTGGACGATGACTGTAATGAGGTCAAGGTGAGATTTGATCGAGAACTCAGGACAAAGGAAAAGAACACTTGATAGATGTGTTAAAGCTGTATGTCCCAAACACTGCAAAAACTGCATCTTAGATACTTTGCCCCATTTTGGATTTGTCCCAGGAGGAAAGGTGGGCTAAACCCCGGATTGCCCTGTACCCCTGTATTATAACCCCCAGTATATGATATATATAGAAAGCACTTAAAAGCACTGAATCTTTTTTAAATGTAGTATAAAAGTGGGGTAAAGTTAATTTGTGACCCTAAATTGCCCACAGGGGTGAATGTGACTGTGAATGGTTGTCTGTCTCTCTTTGTTAGCCCTGCATCAGACTGACGACCTGTCCAGGTTGTATCCCGCCTCTCTCCATATGGTATCTGGGATAGGTGCCCCATGACCCTGAAAAGGATAAGGGGAAGAAAATGCACAGCCAGGAAGATACTTAAATAAAAATCTCTTCTCTTAACCCACATTTTAAAATTAGAATTACAATTAAAATACAAAAATAAGCACTTCTCTTAAATAATAAGAATATTGTCACATACCTTAAAAAAATCTCAGGTTTTTCAAAGTCCATAATAATAGGATTTTCAAAATACCACAAACTTAAAAGGTTGGGCACAGTAGTTTGAGGTTATTGTCTTACACCTTTGTCCCAGAATTATGACTTTGTCACACCTGGCCTTGAACTTAAATCCCTTCGCCTGTGGGCAGATAAACAGATTACAGTAAGTGGGGTCTTAATAAAAGATAACCCTGTTGACTTGTGAGGAACTTCAAGAACTTGAAGAAAAGATTAACCTACCTGACTCAAATTTTGACCAAGACCAGGGAAAGACTTTTGCTCTGTCCTCAAACAACCCTGCAGAGTCTCTGTATTTCACCCTGAGAGAAAGGCATGAACAAAATAAACAAGATCACACTTGTTCTTGACTGCTTATGTCGGAGAATTTGAGTTGTTGGTAATGCTAACAAACTGCAATCCAGATTAAACTATTACAGACTTCATGACTAACATAAACATAACCTTCTGACATGCTGGGGGGCAGATATGGATATCAGAAGAAATTTGGGGTTCATTGTTTTTCTCATTTAAATTTCAGCGTATCCTCTCGTCCTGTTTTTTTTTTTCTTTTGCACATTTTTCACACTTAAATGTTTCAGATCATCAAACAAATTTAAATACTAGTCAACAATATCCTGCATAAACACAAAATGCAGTTTTAAATGAGGATTTGTTAATGGAAAAAAAAACTATCCAAAACCATTTGGCTCTATGTGGAAATTGAAACCCTTCAACTCTTAAATCATGAATTAATTGTGATTAACTGCATTTTACGGAAAGCTGAGTTCAGTTTCACTAGCCACTGCCAGACCTGTTGGATCGAGAAAGCACTTTAATACAACCTGTCTGACAAAGTGAAGCACATCATGCAAACAAAGTCATCAACATCTATCAGTCTGGAAAGGGTTGCAAGCTTTGTGACTCCATCAAACCACAGTGAGCACCATTATCACTAAACAGAGAAAACTTGGAACAGTGGTGAACCTTCCCGGGAGTGGCTGGTCTACCAAAACTAGGAAATGAATGGCTAAAAAAAATCCAACACGAAGGTGTTTTGAGTGGCTTGGTCAAAGTCTGGACTTAAAACAATGCTGTAAAGAAGAGTGGCCTAAAGTTCCTACACAGAGATGGGAATTGATTACAGTGATTACAGTTCCTCCTTCCAAGGATGGCACAAAGAGAGGGGGTTATCAGGTTTAGGGGGTAATGACTTTTTCACACAGAGACAGGTAGATTTAGTGGAAATAAAAATCATCATTTAAAAACAGCATTTTCTGAAAAAATGAAGCATAGCAAATGAGTAAAGAAACTTTAAAACAGAGGATTTTCACAGCACTGTGAATGTTTCTGATTATTTTGCATTTACCTGATGTTCTTTCATAGAAGCGCTTGCTCAACTTTCCCATCACAGCTATCCAGAAATTTATCTCCATTAAAGCCCCAACCGGGAAAGCAGTAAAGAGGCTTCTACACAAAATCATTTGTCTGATGTCATCACACTGATGCCTCAAAATGAGTGTTAAAATGCTATACAGCTGCAGGAACATATTTAGCAATCATTCAGCCCTGGTTAGAAGGAGTAAGTTAAACTCTGCACTAATCTTTCTCTGAAAATCAAACCTCATAGGCAGTTACAGAAAAAGTGCGATGGAGGATTTTGCCAAAGAGAAGCTGTACGAGTTATAAACATAAGTGTCCCTGTACTTTTTTCTCCTGATTAATCAGTATGTTTAATTAAAACATGACAAAAAAAACTACTTGCGGTTTTAGTCAGACTGTATTCGTCTTGGAAAACAACACAACCACCTTTTGTGAGTGATCAGTGTTGGAATCAAGGTAACAAGGAAGCATTTGCAAACTTTCCACAAAAAAAGTTTTCTTCTAGTCTTCTTTAAGGATACTCAGCCTTCTTTAGGTATCTATGTTGTTTGGATTGTATTATATATTTGATTTTTTTTTTTTTTTAAACACACCTGCTTTCTCTCATGCATTATTCAGGAGGAACTGTGATTAATGCAACACCGGAAAAAAAGGAAACTGTTCAGTTTCACTAACAGTGTCGCTTTGTCATACTGTATGTGGAAAACTAGCTGGCTGGCAACACAATCTTCCCTTTATAGATAAATTATAGTTATCCGTGTTATGGCTCACAAAGTGACTTTGAGCCGCATAAAAAAAATGCATTTCATAGATTGAAGTTGCTGCTTTTCTTGGAATGTGTCAGCAGTTTTAATGGCATCATTCATAGTGAATTATATTTGATTCACGAATCCATTTTCTAATTCATTTTTACTGTCTAGGACAGAACAATCAATATCCATGAAGATGAATTCTCCCTCCCAAAGACATAAACATAAACATGCACAACAGTGAAATGTGGGCCTACACTCGTTATATCCAAAGTTCACTTTCTAATAAGTTCATACTCTTTAATATACTCAGATATCCTGCTTATTCTCTGTGTGATTCCACCTTTCTGCCCTGATCGCCTTTATTTCTGAATCTGTAGCTGCAAGACTGCAATACATTTCACATTTATTCTGTGTTCTTTCTTTATTTTGATCAATAAAAAATGCTTTGTTTTTAACAAAAGGGGTAAAAACAGGAAAATCATTTCAGCAAGCTTTTGAAATTGAAAAGCAGCGTCGACCTCACCTTTAATATATGCCCAGAAGCTTTGAATAAATGTTACTTTTTATTATGCTGCAGTTCAGTAAAGCTTGAATTTTCTAATATTTCATCACATGGATGAGCAAGAATTACGATACATGAAAGCTATTTACTAATACTCAGTTAAAACTGGCATTTTAATGCTGTGTCCACACACTAATTTAAAGACACCATAAACAAAGCCTTTAAGAAATCAATATAGAGTCAGTCCGTTTTAAAAGATCCATGAATTGTTTTATGGGTTTTGGTATTGTTTTTAAATCTATTGTTTTTATTGTTTTCTTTCAGCCTGGAATAACTCGCATCGTTTCTGCCTCAGGACACTTTTTTGAACAGTGACATAAATTACTGTGGACTTGATGCTACCCTCTAACCTGACCACTTATATCTTGATATTTTGCTTCCAAGGAATTTCACTTTTTAAAGGATATTTTTAAAGGATTTTCAAAGGTTTTCTTTGGACATTGGCTGCTTTTTCACTTATTTTCACCCTGCCATTGCAGTAAAAGTATACCTGCAAGGAAAAACACACAATGGGCCACTATCAGTCATGGACTGGCCTCACCAGAGCTCGTACTTCAACAATACTGCAGTACTGTAGGATCATCATGACAAAGAGCAGACCAAAAAACATCCAAAGGAAACAGTCACGTTGGGTCAAATGTTGGTTGTCTTGGAATAATAAAAGAAGCACAGACTATCCTTCTCCAGCAGCTTCATGAAGAACCATGGCTTACTAGAAATATTTCAAACTGGTTTCTTGTTTTCAGGTTTGTACACAGTACAACACATTAAACATTTCAGTTTGGTATATTTATCTACACACTCCTAAAGTGGAAGTTTAAACTGATGATACCAGCAAACCAAATCCCAAAACAGCTGTCCAGTAAATGTTTCGGTTGGTGGGGAATTTCACACTTCCAAGTTTTGTGTGATCTCCTGAGGTCAGCGCCTGCCACTACACATTATTTCAATTCAGTAAGGTCAATAGAGAAGCACCAAAAACACTATCTGGTAGTTCCTTGGTTACTGGGATAGGGTATGCAACATTTTTGTGTCTATCATACTGTTTTGCTTTTGGGTTTTCTTGCAGATTCACAAATAATCTAGAACTCTCCAGCTTTCTGTATGCTGGGCTCTGACAATTTGGAAGCAGAATATGAAAGATCAGGATTTACTACATGTTCTTCCACCACATTCAGCTGAGGCAAAGGGAACCGTTAAGGTTTCTGTAGAATGAGTCAGTGGGTTGATAAGAAAGATCTAATATTTCACCAGGTCTCTGTGTCCTCTTTTTGTTGTACAAACAAGGGGAAAGCTAATGGTATCCTCAGCTGTTGTGCAAGGGCACTGTCACTCCAGGGATTCAGAATCTCTCTGGATTCTGTTCAAAGCAACTGGATGTTACTGTTTATCACAGGGTGCTGGTCACTGTTTGTGGGTTTATGTGTTAACTGAGTTTGTCTTTGTTCATCAGCCAGTGGGGGTGATTCCTCTCAGGTATGATGGGACGACTTCTTGGACAGGATGTCATTTGGACTCTATTATGCAGGCTGGATGTTGTTTCATCTCCATCCAACAACATGAGTGAGGTATTGTAGGGGTTTTCTGTGCTGAGTGGGGGAAACCACAGATAGCACAATTACATATGCTTTCATCCTTGTATGCTCACGCTCAGTCTTTGTGCCAGCTCATCTTCACGGTGTTCAGACAGTAAAGCAGCACACAGCTTTCTGGAACTCTGACATGTTACTGTAAGTGTGTTTAAAAAAACCTGCTACCCACCAGTGTCTTGTCATTTCGTGTAGCATGCTGTGTAGTGTTGCCACTCACTACAACATGCTTCCCACCACAGCATTTGTTGTAGATTGGAGATGATGTATCTGGGTCTTTACTGGCAGATGATACTTGTAAGATGTTGTAAGGATCTTTTTTGAGATGTGAAAATCAGAACTTTGTCTCAGCTTTCATGGATTTTTGTCAAGGTGGTGTATTTGCCACATATGATAAATTCTTTGCAGACCTTTAAATATATCTGTTTGAACCAGCACTTCATCACCAAGTTCTCATTCGACTCATTTCTCGAGAATTTGATTCAACTTTATTTCATATTTTTAGCTCCTCCTAGCAGATCATTTGTTTATTTATAAATTATATTATTATTATTCTATTATCCCACAGCTGACACATTTCTCTATCAAAAACTGTTTGCCTTCCCTTTGTACTGTCTAAATGAGTAGCATTTGACACTAAAACATTAAAATAAAATAATACTATGGACTTAAAGTAAAGTCAGCACAGGATTATGCTTGCAGCATGTGAGCAATCACAAACATTGACTATTCACAGTGAAGTGGCTTGTTTTACAAATGAAGTGTTCTGGCCTAATATTATAAAAATGCTAAGAGGTTAAACACATGATATATACACTATGGAGGAACAGTCACTGCAGCCCAAACAGCAGAGTGGTTGACTGGTTGAATGGACGTGTGAAAGATGGGTTTATTTAGACTGTTATACAGACTGAGACCAAGTTAAAGACAACTTTTTAAAAAATGAATTCAAACTGATTACGTAGGTTGACTTGCAAATTTCGTGTGAGATCGACAAGTGCAAGGATTTAATGTTGTATCCTTTGTAAATATCACAGCTAACATTATCAAGTAAATGAGCTTCAATGATTTACCTTCTTGATAACCACACTGGCCAATGTATGTGACGTAGAGAAGATGGAGTTTGGAAACGTTAATAACTTCTTTAGTACATCAGCACGGAAAGCTGCAACCATGATGGAGAGGGCGCAGCAGCTCTGACCATGTCTGGTCTAATAAATCAGGTGAGCTGAGCAGGTGCAGGCTCAGCAGCACGTTCAGATTAGCATCTATGAGAATGTCTAAATATAATACATTCAACCAGCTGTTTTGCCAACACCCCACCTTCATTTGTCCTTCATATTTCAATTGTGTCTGTAGATATTGACAGTTAACCATGTCACACTGCTCACACTGTCTTTTAATTCAGCTTTTTTCAGTTTTTATCATTATTAATATATTTTTAAAAGACTTAAAAAATTCTAGATGTAGGCCTGTGAGCTAATGAACATCTATTTTTTTCATAGATCTGTAGGACAGCCACTACAAAGAATATGATGCTGGACATTCAACAGAATATAAATTATTTAAAATGAGCTCAACCTTAAATGTATGCAGCAGTAATATCATTTAATCTAACACCGATGGGGAACATTTTTCTGCATTTTTACTTTTCATAATACATTTTGTTTACATTTCAATTTAAAGGTGTTTTCATTGTGTTTTCTCATTTCTTCATAATCTACATAAAGGAATGGTTTGAAAAACATCCCACCGCTTGTCATCTTCAGCTAATAAAACATAATTTTGGTAATATAGTAGATTTTTAACTATAGCAGTAATAATATTTTACAATTCTTCAGTTAAAGGAAGGACTGTAGAAATGTGAAGATGTCCATGTAGAGCGCAGACAGTCAGCTGATCCTTTTTTATCTTGTTAAACTGGTAAATCGTGGAGGAAGATGGTTTTTGTTGGGGTGGAGGTGGGGTGGGGGTATCATCTCTGCTTGCCTTTCTGTAAAGGCACCGCATGGCGCTGTCATAACCACTTAAGTGGATTGGACTCAAATGCAGGACTCTATACTAACAGTTTATTCACAAGCACACAAGGATGGCAATAGTTCAGGCAAAAGGTCAGTGTTAGTGAAGTCCGAGGTTCAGACAAATCCACAGTTCCTTCTCTCCTCAGAATCTCTGTCACCAAGCACAAGTCCCAGCTCTCCGGTCTCCAGACAGAAGACAACAAGGTAAATAACTTTCACAGAGAAAAAACATAGCAAAAACAACAAGCAAGGAGCCAGCTTCACTAAGTCTTGTTAGTTCAACAATCCTGCAAAGACTGAAGGCAAACCACCACACATGAAATGAGACGATGAGGAGCAGGTGAGCTCATTACTTCCAGGTGCGTGGAGCCAAAGGGCAGGAACCGAAGATGTGTCCCAACTCTGAAAAACAAGCACGAATTTAACTCACAAACAAACACAGACAGAGGAGAGGAGAAAGAGAGGGAGAGAAATGGTGAGCCAGCACAGGAGGACTGAGAGACCCGACAGAAAGACAGCAGGTTTTACACACTCTTTAAAAACAAGATGTGATCTGAGGTGTGAGCGATCGTCCAGAAATGGTGACGTCATAGAACTCTTCAGTCAGTAGTGGGTGGTGTTGCATGTTTCTCTTACTTCTAACATAATCTGCTCCAGAGCATGTGAGGTCTCCAGTATTAGTTACCACGGTGATGTAACTTTGGGTAACAGGTGAACCTTCATAAGCTTGAAAACTTAGAATTAACCCTAAAGGTATTCTGCTGCTCTCTCGCTGTATTACGGTTCTGGGTAAGATGTATGGGGGACAACGAGTGCCAAAATGAATTAAATAAATACATTAAATAATTATTTAAGTGTCATTAATGGATTAAAAATTGAACTAAGTAAAGACATACATCATTTCTAAAATAAAAAAATATGAAATGACTTGATATTTAATTGTTTATTTTTGTAATTAATGTAATTTAATTTTGTAATTATTAATTAACACAGTTAATTATTTAATGTTGTATAACAGTAACAACTGTGCAGTTTCAAAATCGGGTGTGTGAAGCTAGACTGGGTTGAACCTAAGCAGTTTTATGCAGTGATACAGAAACGACAAACGCTAACAAAGGCTCAAAGTTAACTGTGCTACTACTCACTAGACCAATGCACTTAACTGAGTGTCTGTCAGGTTTGGCAGGTTGGAGTTACCTCTATCTTGGGTCATATTGAGACTGGGGGACATAAAGCCTCCACATAAAGCTTCCACAGGCAAATGATTTAAAGCAATTAGAAGACATGGTGAGCACCTAATTCCACAAAACTACAGCTGACATGATCAGGTGAACACAGATTGTTTTTCTTAATGAGCAATTTTCAGCTCTAAGCCATGCTTTCTCTTTTTATTCTCAATGCATGCTGCAGTTGTCCTTCCAAACTAGGTACTGTTGGCATATGGTGAAACGTGGAATCAGAAAGTTAAGTGATTGCTCCTGTAGTAAGCAAAAAAAACATGATTGACTGAAATTCAGCTGCCCTCCTGTCAAAGGTGGTTTCCTTGTGCAGCAGTGCACTGCTGTCAACACTGTCTGCAACTTTTTAAAACTGACAAAACAGCGACGCCTTCAATTAATTTTAGAGGACCACGGTTCTCCCCTTACACACCTTAGAATATCACAGTAGAACTGCTAATCTCACTTTAGGGACAAATTTACTGTACAAAAATAGTCAAAAAATTAACAAAGAGCATGATCCCGGTCATAATTTGAGTCGAGGATCGTCCAACCAGCTCAGTGGAGGTGAAACTTTTTTCGGGTCTTCCACTTGACTTTTGTTTCATGACCCTTAGGATCATTTAAGAAATTCCAAATGACTGTCTTACTGCATCCCACCTCGGCAGCAATGGCCCGTTGCGAGAGACCCTGCTTATGCAGTTCAACACTCTGACCATGTTCAAAAAGGGAACGTTTTTTTGCCTTTGCCATCAGATTGTCATGACAGTGTGACTACCTGACAGAAAATGACAATGAATCCACATTTTTGCACAGATTTGGCCTTTTAAAAGCATGTGGTCTTAAACTTTTGATCGGGACTGCATGTGCTAAACACCTAACCCATAAATAATCACGTCTGAATAATCAGAGTAATCTGTTTCATTCAAAATAAATGATCTCTGGCTTAAAATTGAAAATATGTAAGCAATAAACTCATAAGGACATTGTTCCACAGAAAACAAAGACTTCCGTGGACCTGCTCTTTTGTTTCTCTCTTTTTTCTTAACTGCAATTTTTATTAATTCACATTGACTTTTTTATGAGAACTGATCCCTCCATATGTCACACATCAGTGTCTTAATGTGTTTCTTCAGTTTCAGCTCTGTTGTTTCAGAAAGTCATTGTACACTATGCATTATCCTGCTTATACAATGCTGACTAATCACAGGGAGAAATTTCAAATTTCAAATTGCCCTTCATTTCTCAGAATGTGAAGATCTAGTTCTTACGAGAAACCAATTACTACCCAAGGAGTGGAAGCATGCCAGTTTCTGTGAAAGCAAGTTTGTTCTCCTGAAAGTATTACTCATCATTCGCTACATTGTGTTTCCCTGTCCATTACAAAGGTTGCCAGATAGATGTTTTCACCAGATTTTGGAGTAATTAATTGTGGAGCAGAAAAAATAATGAACCTGAACACCCCCACCCCCACTCCCCATCTACTGTAGGTCTGAGTTTGCTTTGTTTGTACTCTTGAATATTGAGGGAAATGATAAACTGGAGCCAAGGGGACACAAATGGTTCTTTTGTTGTTGTTCTGTGAACTCTAGTTGGTGCTAATCATTTAAATCCCACATCATTTAGTATTAGTTTGGAAAACATTTTTGCATTTTGGCCTCTGGAGAGACTTGTGCCTATTTTTATCAAGATCTGCTACCTCTCCCAAATGCAGTTCTGAGCATAGTGTGTAAGCTTGACCTAGATTTTGGTCAACAAACATTTTAAAGTAACATTTCATATTGTCATGTCAGAATGAAAATTACATTTCTACAGTCCATTTTTAACATCACAGCCTATTTCTGAATGTCAGAGGAAAAGGCAAAAGTGGCCGAGGGTTTTTTAAGATTAGCAGTAACACCACTCTTTAGTTGCCAGTTTTGCTTACATATATAACATAACATGTGCAGCAGAGACTTATGAAGGGTTTTTTTCTATTTGCTTTTGTGGCTTTTTAGTCTTTAATGAGACAGGAGGTGGAGAGAAGACAGGAAAGCTGGGGGAGAGAGAGCTGCAGTAACTGTCTTTGGTGCAACAGCCTGATAGTATATGGGTTACCTGCTCAACCCAGTGAGTTACACCAGTGCCTCCAGTATAGCTCTGCAGCTCACATAAAGCTCTGCAGTTGTCAGGCAGGAAACAAAAAGTCAGAAGTCACGTTCAACTGCATGCCTTCCCTCCCAAGTCCTGCCTCCTCTTTTCTCAGTATGTTAGCATTAATTAATTCAGTGTCAGATAAGTCGGCTTTATTATTGCTACGTTGAGTATTCTGGGATCTGAGCCACACACTTTATAATTTATAATGACGAGAGAGTGCATCGACTGGAGGGATCAAAACTGGCAGTTACCCAGTTAATGTTTTCAATGTGACCTCCATATTTGCGGTCAGCAGTGATTCGATGTGAGCTCATTCACTAATACTGACGTATTAAAGAGTTTAAATATGAAGTGTTTAGATTGGGCTTCTGCTCGCCACACACTCTGTTGTGAGTACTTTTCCGAAAAAGCCGCTGACATCAACATTCTGTGGCTCGGGGTAACGTTGCCATTAAGTACAAAGACAATGACACAATTTTGCTAATTCATCGCAGAGTGTCATTTTATTGTGATGCGTAATGCAGTTGTGCGTGCTAGTGTAAAAAATAATGTAATTTGCTGTGTTAAGTCATTGAAGGCCGGTGTAAATATATTAGCCAATTAAATAGCAGGTACTCTGTACTCAGCAGCTTACACGATTAACAGTAACATTTTTATTCAGATTAAATTAACACTGATTTCTCATCAAATAGTTAAGTGTATAAAATCTTATAATAAGAGGCCTGTTACAACACCATCTCTCTGAAGCAGGTGTCTTACCATATGCTGCCTCAATTACACAAAAATCTTTAAAGAATTCTAACACCGCTCATTATAATCTGTATGGTACTGTGCCATCTCTATTCTCTCTGACCCTGATGCTATTTATAGCCAAGGAGAGACTCGAGTGCCTGGTATAAAGGAGAGAAGTGAAATTTCATGTTCAGGGAGGCCTGGAGAGGCTGTGAGATAGAGCACCTGCAATTGTTTTCACATGATTTTCATGTAGAACAGCATCAGACCCAGGCCAAGACAAGAATAGGTCATTTTCTCCATATATGAGCAGCCAGGACCTTAAAATTATTGTAATTCAAGATATGAAAACAGATGGAAAAGCTGATTACTGGCCTTTCATTTTTTTATTAAAGCCTGCATGTAGAAGTTAATGTTTTTAGTTTGTTTTTTATGCTCTGCTCATTTTATATGCAGTCAGCACATAAGCAAAAGCATGTACATGCTGTGTTTCTACAGAGGTTTCACTGCCCTGAGTGAGGAGGAATTTCAGCACCACGGACAGCACCGCTGCAATAGGCCTGAAAGCATCAGCCAATCCCAACCTGTAATCAAGCCTGCAGAATCACTAAAGTAGGACAGGAAAGTGGAAGAAGTGTGTGCAAGTGTGTGTTTATTGCATAGTCAAACAAGTACACAGTAAAAGTACAAATATATCAGAAACTTCAGCATTTTTGTAAAATCAAGTAGAAAAAGGGATAAATTACTACAGTCATCCAAAACAACCTGTCCATTCTTATATGTCATAACCCCACATTTATCCAAATCCTACAGACTGCTACATACAAGTTTTAATAGAGTTAAAGTGTTTTTGCTCACCGGTGTTATCTCAGCCTGAGGTTTTACACTACCACCCTTTACCAGGAAGTCTGTGTTTCAAACTGTTATGGAGTTTTATAAGTTAATAGGAAACGTACTGTAGGATCCACTGATCTATATGAAGCACTAAAAGCCAGCACATCCCATCTGCTGCTGCTTTGATTTTGACCATTCTGTTTTAATCGTTCTCTTGTGAGTCCTCCAACTTTATGGAAGTACAACATTAGATCATTGGAGAGCCCATTTAAACGGTGCTTTTAGGTGTCCCCCTGAGTTTTTCCATCAGTTGGGAAAAAAAAGCCCCTGAATTTGCATTTAGATAATGTAACATTATACCTCTCCATTAAACCGAAGTAACACCACTACTGAACAACTTCATGCTATCTTGTGAAAATTTATCAAAGCATTTTAGTTAAGTGGCTAATGCTAAAATAAATATGTGGCAATAAAAAGGTAACATGTGACAGTACATGAGACCGCCCTTTTTTCTAAGCTTCACTGAAACAAAATGCACATTTGTCCATAAAACTGAATCAGTCCCGTCTAATAATGAGGACATCTTTGATTTCAGGGTGGAGATGCTTGCTGTTATATGAACTGTGAGCTTGTCCACTCACATCAGATCACTTTCTTTCTGAAGGGTAGATGAACCTTTGCTGACCCTCGTCTCTAGAGGCTGACTGGTGGATTGCTGGCTCTGGATGGTGATACTCAGCCCTTTGCCCTGAGCCGGGACATGGAGTGTCTGTAGACTCAGGGCCAAGGCATGGGGCTGACCACAAGGAACGCAGAGTAGTATTAAAGCCTGCCGTGCCACATGACAGTAAAGTGCAAGATCAGTGTCATAAATGTACCAGGTGCTGGCAAGTGAGAGAGGTAGAAGTAAGACTGTGAGGTCAGATAGGGTGCGGGGCTTGGAAGAAATGATAGTTCATCCACAGGCAGGGGGAAAGCCGAAACAATAGGCAAGAGACAACTCAACTACGTTAACATAATTCATGTTAGACTCTTAGATTTCACAAACAGTCTAGTGAGATGAACTTCTCTAGTGAAATAAAAAAAAAAAAATGTGTGTGTGTGTGTGTGTAGTGCCATTAGAAACAATATTATCGGTTAGGGTACCTGGGTCGTTGACCCAGTGTTTTCAGTTTTGTACCTTTATTTGTGTTCTCATCTTGGTTTATTACTGTCAAGGTTTTGGTTTCTGTTTTGCATTTCAATTTCCCCCCCGTTCTTCTTGGTTTGTTGATTTTGTAGTTCTTAAGTTTGGGTTTCCATACTCCCTCTGTTCTGTGTCCAGTCAGTGTCTGTGTCTGCCCTGGTCCCACGACTCTGTTCACTCTGTTGCACTGTCTGCTTGCGAGTCTGTGTCTGTAAGTTCAGTCTGGTTTCCTGTTTTACTTTGAAAGTCTGTGTCTCATGTTAATGTGTCTGGTTTTGCTTCCTTTGTCTCGTCAGCCCTGATTTGCCCCAGCCGTGCTTCACTCCTGTTTCCCATTCCCTGATTGCTCCCTCTGTGTAGTTAAGCCCCGTGTTTTCCTTTCCCTGTGTTGCGATCTCCATCATCTCACGCTGTGTGTTCTGTCCATCTGCCTGCCAGTTTAGTTTCTGTATTCCCAGTTTAGCCAGTTTTCTGTTTTTGTCATTTAGTAATAAATCTTTGTTTTAAGTCTGCACTTTTGGGTCCATCATTTCTCCTATCCTGCCTGCACACATCCTACACTTGACGATTATCACATGGTGATTACTCTTGGTCTGCTGGTTAAAAAGTTAATGAAAGCACTGACTGAACCAAAATATTAAAGCTGCAGGTTATAAAAGTAAATGATGAGCTGAGAGGAACACAAAGAGGAGGGACAGAGCTACAAAAAAGTACAAAGTAAGAAAAGTGTAGCAGAAGCAAAAGTTGTTTTCTGTCACAAGGTTAAAAAAAATCAAAGTTTAGGGCAGATCAATCAAAATATCGATAGTATCGACATATATATTGTTATTGGATCGATGCTAACACAGTAAGATCGATATTTTTGCTTCTATCCGCCAAGTTGAGCATGTAGGCCACTGAATTGTATCAAATAAATTCGTTATTTTGGAAATGAAAAACTATACTTCAAACACGCTCTATGAAAAATGTCTGAACCTTTTCGTGTTGACTGCCACGTCTATTTTATTTATATCCTACAGCACATTTAAACAGCAGAGGCTGACACAATGACAGGCACATTTACATTCCAGGCCTCCGAAAAACACAGTTTCAAAATACATGCTTTGTATTGTCCTTTGCTGTGCTAACATATTACTGTGGAAAGTAAAATTCCCTGAAAAACTGATGATGATTCACGTCATTAATCACAACACACTGCTCTCCCCTTCATAAGCTATTTTTATAGGTTAAAAGTATCAGTATCAATATTGGTATCAGCCCTGTGTTTACTTGGTGTCAAATCTATACCAAACTTTTGCAACACTAGTAGCATATTGACAGCACACTTTTATTGACAGGTGAAGGTCCTGCACCGTTGCATCAGAGAACAGGCTTGACGGGGCCTAATTTTTTTCCTGTAACAAGGCTTTGCTGACAGCAGTAAATGCAGAATGATGCCAGCTGAGAAGTTTTCATTCCAGATTGGATTTTATGGAAATGTCCTGAACTGCCTTTACTCTCTGCCTTTAAAAGAAAAAGAAAAGTTAAAAAAAAAAAAAAAACTACCTGAGCTCTGACCCCTAGCCTGATAAGGTGGACACACAGTCGAAGGCCCAATTTATCTCCAGGGGACCTGGTGCCCACTCATGAATATTTACCATATTTCTAAAGCAGTGCACTTAGGTCAACAGGACTGCACTTTGTAATCAGTGTTGAAGCAATAGGTTAATAACATCAATTTCATTTTTGTCTCATAGCCTAGTCTGATTGGCTTAAAATGAATTTTCTGCATGTAGTCAGTCACAGGAAATCTGCATATAAAAGTGTGGAGACAGTCAGCCCCAAGATAATCTTCCAGCGTTTCTGACACACAGTTTTAAATGTACTGTAAATGCAATGTGTAAATGTGAAAGGACAAGGCAGAGGCGGGAGGCCACTTTGTAGTGTCTCTGATGTCACTGATAATGTTTCTGTACATCCCAGGCTTACTAAGTGGCAGCGCACTCTGATGTGCAGTGGTTAAAAGCAAGGCGGATATGTCTCCAATAAGCCGAAGAAAAAAAAAGAAAGGACTAAAACTCTTGGCTTTGAACACAGTACTCCCGACCTCCATTGTGCTGCCTTTCTTAATTATGCCAGGCCATTCTGCTGACAGACGGAAAGTGCACCGTGACACCCAATCAGGACTCCATATTTCATTTCCCCTCTCTCTCTCCTTTTTAACCGTTAGTACATTAAACCAGAAATCCGGTGGCTGATTTTCAAAGAGCCTTGATTAAACCCAGGAAATGGGACATGATTTCCCATTTAAAATTCATAACAGGCTAACACTTAAGTAATTTAAATCCCCTCTACCGTTTGAGCAGTTTGTATCTGCATCAGATTGAATAATTTCACCTTAACTGCATCAATCCATTTCATTTCAATTTGATTGCAGGAAAACTCAGTCAGAGGACCCTTGTGTGTTTTCTCTAAAAGGCTTGGCAATGAAAATACAAGCTTCTGAAATGCCCTGCTGCTTGTAATTCAATTTGCTTGACCTTCCAGGGTGCTCTAATTGAAAAAGGCGGTTATATGAGTAATGACTTTTCTGAGTATTAGTGTTGAAAACCTGGTTTTGCTAACCCTTTCAAATATGCCTCTCAGTGAATAAAACTGCACATATTGTGTCGTATACATTGGGGAATCTCTGTCGGCTTCATCACAACCTTTTCATCCCATCTCCTTCAGAATTGCCGGGTGTTGTCGGAAACTCAAGGAAGTCCAGTGCCGCCGAAGGCTGAAGTTTGAATGAACAGCGGTCTCAGTTTTTGAAGGGGGTCTTCTTCTTGTTGCCAAGCAACATCAGTTAAGGCAATGTGACATTGTCTGTGACCTCACAGTTACAATGTTCCCTGGTGAAAGGGAAATTGTGAATTCTACGCTGGTTATGAAACAGTCCTTAAAGCCTGTTCAAAGCACAAATAAATGTGTTCTTGGTTTATGTTACAACATTTTTTCAAATTGCTAAAAAAGCAGCCAAAATATCAAAAATCAAAATGTTTCCAAACACATAAATTAGCTTTCAAAATGATGAGAAAGCAAAAGCTCTGAAACGCCAGGAGCTTTTTTAAATATTTACTTCTGTACATCGCAAGAGTGGATTTTAACCTCCACTGTCGATGGTAAATATTTCCTTAACTTTGTGGCTGTTTCTTTAGTGTGATCAGTTTTGTAAACCTTTAACACAAGATGAAGAAAAAAATCTCCTTTGTTTTGGATTCCAGCAACTAACCTTAACTAAAATTTAAAAAAATCTAATGTACAAGCAGTAATTTCTTGTCATAGTAATACTGATGCAGACAGTAAAATAGTATCCACAGCAGTGCACCAGATGTCGCCAGGAAGAAAGCATGAAGTCCTCAGAGGAGGTGAGTGGGCTCGGCCCGTTCACCAGTAACAGGGGCTTATCCTCCAATCTCATTTGTCTCCAGTGAAAGTTTCTAAAACTTACAGTGTAGAACAGTCACTGCAGAGGCGGCTGTTGGTGGCGCTCCACTGTGGGTCTTCTTCAGCTTATAATTCTTGCTGAATTTTGATGAGGCTAAGCTTTTTTGCTTTTTTCGGTATCCAGAAATGAAGGCAAAGCTAAATAGCAAACTGTAGGCTGCAGAGCCAGTAGGTGTAGCAACTCGCTATCCAACAGGAGAACAACTAAAATAAGTGTTGGAGGAGGGATCGTGCTGAGGAAACTTGGAAAAGCGTGTCATTGTGAAAATGATAGAAATAAGTAAAAACAACCGTGGGTTAAATTGTGATTTAGACATGGAATCAGTGCAGTGGAATAGTTGGGGTGAAAAATAAAAACGACTCACTTAAAATAACTCCTAAATAACTCTGTGATCATCTGTGGACTTCTAACAACTAACTGGTGATGTGAAATAGAAACTTATAGACACCCACAAAGCAGGAAAAGAATACAAAAAGATATCAAAGTGCTTCCAGCTTTAGCTAAAAGAGGCATTAAAGTCAACATCTACACTGTTCAAAGAGCCATCTGTCTGCTGAAGCTGATATTAGGCACTTTGGCCCCTGTCACCACAAGCTTGGAGAAAGAACACTGTTCCTACTACTAAGCGGGGGGTAGCAATGCTCTGCTTTGGGGTTGTGTGACAGCCAGAAACAGTGGACAGATGGAAAGAACTCCTTCCACAGGATATCAACAAACTTCTGGGTGCAAATAGAAAAAGTTTATCAGGAAGCAAGTGCACCCCTCACTCGAAAATCCTTTAAAATATGTAAGCAGATATTTGCGTTTTGTGCAAGCCTGAGAAAAGTTGGGAAACATTTAAAAACTTGAGGAGATCTACAAGAATGAATTGGTGAAAAACCTCCAAAGTCAAAGCCTTGAGGTATTTACAAAATAAAAATGTTTGCAAGCTGTGATATCTGACAAAAAAAATGGGATTAATAAGCAGTGACTTTGCAGGGTGCCCATACTTTTTGATGTTTAACCCAACATTTTAAAGAGAATCCCAGAAAAATATCCAGAAAACAAAAGCAATACTTCATATTTGAAGACAGATTCCTTTTTGATGTGCGTCCGCTGTAGAGGTTGCGCCTCTTTCTCCTTCTTTTCTCTTCAAAAACATCCAAACACAGAGTTAGCCACAGCAGGGGTTCGCTGCAACCGCAACTTTATGCTCCTATCAGTATTACGACAGATTTGTAGTAATCATTACTGAACTGCTACTGCAAAAACATTTCCATCAAGACTTCTCTTCGCAACAAATCAAAGACAGTAATATGACCTGCGATGAGTCTTTTATGATCAAACACACTGGCTCAGGCACCCATACCGGGGCCGGCCTCAGAATAAAATCGAAGAAGCCTGTAGCATGCAGAGATCATCCCTCTGCTTCTATAGTGGATCACTGCTCTTTGATTTCAACACAGAGTTTGAGACGGCACCTTCTGGTTTATAACAGAGCAGGTGGGGAAACTACATTCCCTTAACACTGCAAGATTTTAGTGCCATGCAGAAAGACATCCACTCCTTTGGATCAGACCTCTCATTTACTGCTGGTGGCTGTGCAGCTATGAAAGGGAAATATGTTAAAATTTCAGTGTTACCTTTGATTCAGACCTTTCATTTAACAAGGCCCAAAATGTAGTATCCCAAGGAGCATATTTCTATCTGCAGATTCTTGCAATTCCCTTTCTACCTTTTCTGATGTGCTGCAGTAACAATGCCCCATGCTGCGGCAGTCCATCAAACTGCGGTGGTCTCATTCCTAGACCACTGCAGAAAAATATACATATTTGAATCCCCGCGGACAGGAGACGCGAGGACACTTGAAAGTCCCATCGCCCAGTCCTCAATTTCACATCGTCATTCACTTTATGTAACTGCTTCTGTCATAAAATCTTTAAGGGGGCACTGGCCCACAATACATCTATGGTTTATTATCCGATAAACCCACAGGAAACTTCCTTTAATGGTCTACAGGAATTATTGTTAGCCAACATCCAAGGCAGACAGCTGGGAATGGAAAATGTTCTCTTCTCTTAAGCCAGAAGGACTAAGAAAAAAATCAATGCATTTAGCACAGCTTTCAATCTACTTTTCCTCCCACTCCTCAACAGCAGTCGGTGTAGCTCTGCTTTTTTTTCTTTACTTAGCTAATTTACAGCCTCAATTTTGGTTTTTAGCTGACGATCCAGCTCAAAGTAATCAACAGCGCAGGAGCAGGTACGGTTGACAAAGTGTTCAAGGAGACTTACTGTAGAGGTGACTACTACCATTAACGAACCACTGACCCAGTTAATAGAGGATATGTCTCCTTATAAGTATAGTACTGTGCAAAGGTCTCCAGTCATCCCTATTTGATACGTGGACTGGTACTTATGTCCTGCTTATCTACTCAATTTGGGCACTCAAAGCTCTTTTCTACTACAATTCTCATTGGCCCAATCACACATTTACCAAGCACTTTTTTCTCTTGCCCAAAAACTACGGGAATCAAACCATCAGCCTTCTGATTCAAGGATGACCCGCTCAAACTCTTGAGAAACATTTTGCAAAGAAAATAGGTAAAATATGTACAAACACGTGGAAACAAAGTCAAACAAAGTAGCAGTGAATAAAGTAAAACTGAGCTGTTTAGGGGTTTTTTAAGCGAGTATTTGGTACCACCAGCTTTATTCTTCCACACAGTCTGAACTCTTATTTGATCAAATGCTGATTGATCACTCAATAAGACCTGTTGCCACTGACTTTCAGTCCAGTTCTTGTGTAATGTGGCATACCTCAGCCTTCTCTCCCTGTTTCCCTTCTACTCAGGCTATTTCTGATGAGGCTTCAGTGAACAATAAATGGAAAAACTGAAGGAGTCAGATCTGGATATTTTACTAATTTTTAAGTGTGTGACTTTCAGATACTGTTCATTGATACTTTGGTATTATATTATTATTATTATTTGTAGGTTCAACTAAATAAAGTGGAACAAATTATGTTTTAGTGACAGACTGCAAATAAAAAGATACAGTTTAAAATTGACTCTTTGCTAAGCTGTCAGTGGTTCAAGTCTTGAGTGATTCAAAGATCAGTTTTAAGAAAAAAAAACCTGAAAGACCTTCAGAAAGCCTGAAGACCTATTGATCAAGACCATCATATAAAGAAATGGGGGGCGGCTCAACATTTTTGCACAATACTGTACATCATTTCATTCGTTTAGCAACTTATCATTAGTGCTACCTGCAGTACACACTTACTGTATAAAGAGCCATAGAAATATACAACACCCTGATAGACCTGTGTTTGAAGTGGCGCTGTATGATTTCCAATCCAAAATGTGTTTTCATATATTTTTTTCCTACTGGTGTGTCCTCTCAAGTGCCACCAAAAGAAGCTATGTGGCAAAAAAACCTTAATTTCTCATTCCCCTCTACGACACCTCTGAATTACCACAGCAGGAGGTCCTGCAGCAGAGGGTGCAGGTCAAAAAAACTTGAGCTGTAGCAAAATGCAGTGCCATGGTTACTAATAAAAATCCAAGCAAATATTCATACCAAGTAGGCTACCGGCCTGTTTTGCATAAATGCTTCTTACCTTGCCAGGGCTGACATGAATGATTGATGGTGAAGCATCAGGCATCAAAATACAAACTATGACCACTCTGTGGTTTCTTGACATTTAATAAACTCGCGCTCACTGCTTTGTGTTTTCTCTTTTATCTCCACCCTGTAGCAACACGTCCATCAACATATCTCCTCACACTTAAATGGCCTTAAAATACCCTTGCCCCCATCTTCCTCGGTGAACAGTCAGTGTTGGTTAAAACATCGACCCGGCAGCTGAGGAAAAGAAAATGTTTGTCTTTTTATATTATCAGATAAAATTAGTGAAAGGGGTTGCTTGGGGGACAGGTCAACACTAGCGGTGGATGAAACAAACAACAATCTGATAAGTTTGCTCCGAGAGTGGTGCCGGAAGAATGACTGAGGGATGATTTAAATCAAATGTGCTTTATTTGTGTGCTAATAAAACTGTGATAGTTACGACCGAGTTCAAACTTTGGTCAGGTTGTGAAATAGTCACAAAACTGTTCTGGAACCAACAAGTGAGCAAGCGGCTACATCAACAGCTGCACTGCACTGAGGTGGCCACTCTTGGCTGGTTCAGAAAACAAGTCAACTGCAGTAGATCCGTGTGTGAAAATCCCCAATAGACACAAGCATGTTTACCCCTCCACAACAAACATGGGTGCAGCACATGTGTAACATGGTAGACTAATGTTGCCTGTAACAATTCATCTCCATGCTTGTTGTGGGAAGTTGGCACTGGTTTGGGAGTGGTTTTGTGTGTTACATTTCCAACCCCATTACAATTGAATTGCACTGATACTCTAATCTACTTGTAGCCCACACTACAAACCCTGCTGTGATATTTTGTCTCTCTGTGCAGGTATGTTATATAGCCAGATCTAAGATGCCCTGTTTTTAATATGTTTATGATGGATAGTTTGCTGCTCTGTTAATTGTATAATGAAGACATGGTGATATTTTGTCTGTCTGTGCAGGCCAGGCCCTACTATATGCTGCAGCCTAAAGGCAGAGTTGGGTTGCTGACACTGATTACCGGCTTTCTACTTACAGGGTGGTGGGTCTTGTAGGACAACTGCTGATCCCTGTTAAAGTGGTCGACATGTAAAGTGCAACTGACTTGTAGCATCGCTGGCTCTGGCCTTGAACTGTGTGTTTTATCCCTTTTGCAAGTGGGACGTGGGACTATTTTTATCCTTTCATTTTTTTTTTCATTTTTTTTTTTTTTTGACCATTGTACTAATAAATTATCCTTTAGAATTTAATTGATTCGTTGGTCAACTTTTGCCCACGACTGAGACAGTTGGTCAGACCTAGAATCTGTGTGTGTGTTACACATGTTTGAAACTCAACCTCAAACCTTGAATCTTTGGGGCTAAAGATAGGGGCGTGGTCACTTTGAGTCAGAGGTGGCCTGTGTCAGGCAAACACCTGACACAGGCAGGTGTTTGCAAAAGCCTTTGCCTCATTTGATGAGAGAAATTCTGCTCTTAATCTGCACTAATTGGCAAAAATGATGCATCCATGCATGAACAGCAACATCAGACTATATACAGCAACAGTTGTGAACCACCAGTTGATATGTAACACACAGGTGAATATTTCATTCAGAAAACCTCCACTTATTAGTTACTTTTACCAAGTTATTTGGGGGGGGGGGTTATCTACAGTGAAGTGTATATATTTGAGTTGTTTCTATTCTATTTTTATTGACTTTACTTAACTGATGTATGGATTTGTGTGTGTGTGCTACTAATTTATGCAACTTATGACTGTACATAATTGCATTTTTAATCTCAAAAGTTAAATACATAAAATAAAACTCCTGGCGGTAAAAGTTTAAGAAGGAAGTCCAAAGTTATCATTCCACAAGCCTTTTGTAGTTTGTTCTTCTTTCTTCCAGAGATTTCTGATCATTTCTCTTGACTTCTTTTAAGCATAGTTATGTTCCCAGGGCACAGAAAGTAGCTTAAAGCTGTCCTATTTATCAAATGTAACATTTTTAGTTCCACTTATAACTACTAATTATAGAAACAAGACCAGTCCTATTTTTGGTGGTCAACACATTTGAAAATGGAGCCAGGCTAATACAATATAAGTCACAGCTGATCCACTTAGACATCAGAGCAGCATCACATCAAGTCCACAGAGAGGAGGAGGAGAGGAAGGAGAGAAACTTTGTCTAAGTCCCCATTTTATTTACAGAGTAGAATTTATGCAAATCTGTTCACTTATTATAAAAACCATTTCACAGAAGTACACCCGTTTCCCATAGGGATGAGTTTAAGTAGCGCACAGGTGCTACTAATCAAATACACTTGATTAACTGATCACTAATAAGTGAGCACCTGCTCAGAAGCCTCTTCTCTAAAAAGAAATTGGCAATGCAGCTTAGGTTTGCAAACTTACATCTCAACAAACCACAAGACCTCTGTAACAATATGCTTTGAACACACAAGGACATGTTGGGCTATTATCCACAGCTCTACTTTTGGCAAAAACCAAACACACATGCTTGATACCAACTGTCGAACTGTGGACAGCACTCAGTCTTGTTTAAGAGGCCATTGCTACAGCTGAAGCTTGTCTGAAGCTGGGTTACGCACCAGGACAAGGATCCAAAGCACAGAAGAAAATCTAAAGCAAAATGATTGGGAAAAAAAAAAAAAAAAAAAAGAATCAAGATGTTGCAATAGCCCAGTCCAAGTCCAGACCTCAACCTGATTAGAAATCCTGCCGCAGTATCTTAAAAGAGCTGTGCATGAACGAATGCCTGCAGTAAAGATGAGTGGGTCACAACCTTGTCTGAGAAAGTCATACTGTACATATGGTTTTACAAGCTACTGAATCATGAGGTCTACTCAGTTTTCTTTTTCACACTACTGTGTTTTATTTTAGTTGTGAAAAAAAAATTTCATAATATCATAATTGAAATATAAAAGCTAAAAAAATAATCCCATTTCCTTTTTATTTAGTATAATAAAGCTAATTTTTTTCACAAAGTGCTAGCATTTTGCTATGGTGTTTGGTAAATTAAAGACTCATAATGGCACCAGTTAATTATAATAAACATTGAGAGCTAAATCAAAGAAAACCATATGTGTATTAAAAGTTATATAATCCAAATGACTGGGGTGCTGGTGGGTGACGGGTATTAGGTGGCTAATGCTAAACACTTTCTGCTTGTTTATCTAGTAGTTATAGAACTTCATCCACTGTTGCAACCCATTCTACTAAAAACATGATGAAAACGACCTTTTATGAAACCCATAAAAGTCCATGTTCATTCTGGACTATCAGGTTAATGGCACCCATTGCAAGGAAGTTGTCCCCTATTGATTAACTCTCTGGTAAGTCAATTCTGACCTATTTCTACATGAAATTCGATGGACTGACTGTAAAGATTTCACACAGATAAGTAAAGAGAATAAATGTGATTGATCTATTTATTTAAAAAAATAACTAAAAGGTTATACATGCTGGTTTATTTGTGTTTCATGATATCAGACTGGGGGAGTCTTATACAAGCTCTTGAATTCACTAAAGCCTCGGAGGAAAGGAAGAATGGCAAAACAACTGAGCTGTATGTGTAAGGCTGCCATCTACTGAGAACTGTCTTGAATTTGGACAGATACAGGTTTGCAGTGGCAGGAACAGCGTCTGCTCCCTCAGAAAATCACGTTCCCTCTGTGCTCAGCAGTCATGGCTGAGGGAGGGTCCTGCTGAGACGAGTAATGAGGTAATTGAATTTCAGTTCATTAAGAGCTCCTTCTTGCACCTCATGTCACAATTTCATGTTTATTAAAGAACCTCGACTGTTTACATGAATCCCCATGTCAAAAGCACTTCAAGCCTGCTGCTTGAAAGCTTCAAAATCCGTGCAGTTCGAGCCACACCCCTATCAGTGATGCCATAGCAGATGTTTTGCCTTTCACAGCTACAAAAAAACAAAAACAAAAAACTGCCGTGGCATCGTTCATCCGGGTGTGGGAAGAAGTGAATCTTTGAATTTTCTTTATTTCAGTATTTCTTTTTTTCCCCCAGTAGGGAAAAACCGTCATTAGCTCCTTTGCTGTAATGTGTGTGTTTTCCGTTTCAAGTGAACCGCAGTAATAATAACAAACTCTTCTCGCCGCTGCACGAGTGCCGATCCAAACCAGCGGTGTACATGAGGAGGAGGGCTTGTTGCTAGGTTGCATATTCCTTCAGTTACAAAGCTCTTTGATACCTGCGTCGCTGTATGCTTTCACAGACATGCACCCACTCACTTGGCTCAGGCCAGGCACCTACACACGCACACATTCACAAAAGACCACACTAACACAGAGACATGCACCAGCAGGTAGGCCTGCTTTTTTTCTCCCCACCCTTTTTTCTTAAATCAGGGCAACAATGGGCACGCTTCCACCCAGCAAACTATCAAGGCAGCCTTGACTTCGGGCAGCAAGACAGGACCCGTCTAACCACACTAACAAGGTGAGCAGACAGTGTGAGTTGTTGTGGCGGGTGTCTGTGCTCCTTCAGGAGGAACTGACAACAACTGGACTGGCACCACTAATAAGGTGTCAGTGCAGCTCTGCCCCACGCTCAGAGAACAGCCATGCAGCTCACACTGAAGGGCCTGCTGCACCGAGCAGGATCCAGGTATTAAAACCAACAGAGGGAAGGGTTTTGTTTTTTTCTTTTCCACACTTTCACACAAACAGAAAACACCGCCCCATTCCTATCAAAGATGCTATGCACTATTTTGTGCCAGATTAGGATGGATGGGAGGAGGAAATCTTTTCCACGCACAGGCAGAGACACGTGGGACAGCTCACCAACAGACACCCGCTGTGAGGGCAGTGAATGGAAAATGAAGTCACTTGCCTCGCCATTTAAGGGATAGGGTTGGGTTTTAAAGCCTCTACACGGCATGGTGTGCAGCTGTGCATGTGGAAGGAATCCACTGACTGGTTAGAGCAAAACAAAACAAAATTGGCACGTTTTTTTGGGGGGGGGTTTGAGGAAAAATCAAACGTTATGTTAAATAAAATCAGATTAAATAATTTCTGATTAAGTCAGTGGTTCATTTATGGGGCAGATCAGACAGCTGGTCGCACGTTAGCCTCAGATGAACTTTTGAATGCATCGGCACAGAATGGACTCAATTTCTAGTCTCTCAAAACTTGAAAGCATGAAACAGGAGGAACGTGTGCACCAGCCAGCGCCTCGTCCATATGGCATTTAGCTATTGTATTAAGGCAAACTTTAATTAAATATAGGAACCCATCCATGTCGGAGGTTACACAGCCTTAAATGTGTATATTTGTAAGCTGTGACCATATTAACATGAAATGCATAATACACTGAGGATGTTTTTTTTTTTTTTGAGAAGGTAAAGATGAAGTGCACCAGGCTTGGCTGCTATCTTCGTTTTATTAGGCTTTGCCGCGCTGGTGAGGCTTACTTTGCAGCCTGCATTCTAATGAGAGAGAAAGCAAGGATGAAGGAAGTACGGAGGGGGGTGCAGGGGGTGGAGGGATTGTGTAACTCTGTTACATAACACAATATGCACGGCCTTCTCTCCGTCTCCGGTCCTCCTCTCTCTCTCTCCCTCTCAGCACCTCCAATAGAGAGAGACATGGCAGAACAAGCAGGAGGGAGAGCATGAAGGGTTTAAAAGGGTGCTGGTGTTAATGAGGGCGATGTGAAGAGATGTGCGCCTCGCTGGAAAATCATACTTCATTACGGCGCTGTTTCTAATAATGCCAGTGATGAGGAGAAGTTGTTTGGGAGGTGAGGGGACGAGGAGCGCAGACCCCCGGCTTGTCTTAGATTAAAACTCGGCCATCAAGTGGCATTCAAGTGGGTTTGCTGGGTAATTAAAGTCGATAAAATGTTATTGCTTTCACCCTCGGCCCACCTTCGGATGGCTGGGGTTGAACTGACAGGCATTTGCCAGGCTTTTTGGATGAGGACAGCTCACTAGTGGGAATCAACCTTGACACCTTAATTGCAGATTGCATGCATTACTTTGCTGATTATGAAACAAAGCAAATTTACAACATCATTTACTACTTTTCAGGCTGCTTTGCACCCAGTTTATAGCTCCCAGTACTTTTAAGTTTAGTGCATAATTTAGCAAATAAAACTTTTCTAGTCAGTTTTTTTTGTTTTGTTTTTTAGAAAGGAAGCTGGCGATTCTATTCAACATGTTTGATTCCTGCGACGTGACCTCATTTTGGCGTAACAAATTTCATTCAGACTTCTTGGTCAGGCAGTACAGAATAAACAAGTTTGTATTAGAAGACTGAAAAACTCTCAGTGTTACAAAGTTTTATTTTCTTAAAGAATAATCTAATACAAAATGACAAAAGAGCCAGGAAAGTTACAGTTTCTTTCACACTCTGAAAGTATGTTACAAAGTACAGCACAGTCAACATTTCCACTGAAGCTACTACTTGTTTTTTCAAACAACTTTCACTTCATGAATAGTTTACTTTCACACAGAACGTCTCCTCTGTCTTCTCCTCCAGGTTGTTCACGTAGACCAGGATGTCCACTGATCCGGGACTCTGGCTCGGGGCAAACCGTAGTCCGATGGTGTAACTCTCTCCCCCTCTAATCTGAACATAGTGAAAATAACACATAATTTTATTTAGATTTTTATCTTTTTTTCTTTTTTTTTTACATATTCAATAAATGAAACTATGTGATCCATCAGTAAAGCTGACCTGTCTGCCCATTCACACGTTTAATAATAAATCCATCATTTTTGTTTTGAACTGCATTGTTCACAAAGATCTGCCCCAAGATAAAAACCCTGAATAAATGGCAGTCACTGTTTGGCAGCACGGTGTCTCAGTGGTTAGCACTGTTGCCTCACAGTAACCGACATGGCTTCCTGCGCTTGCTCTGGTTTCTCCCACGATCAAAAACATGCTGTTAATTCCATCGGTGCGCCCTCGACCGTGGCTCTGGGTTTAACTAGGCGCTGGTCCCCAGGTGCTACGCTGTGGCTGCCTGCTGCTCCTAATGCTTAGGATGGGTTAAATGCAGAGAATGACTTTCCTGACAGGGATCAATAACACTGTCTGACGTTATCTGTTAACATTATTAGAGCTGTACACCAGTTATAGATGTGACTCCCTTTTTCTAGACTAGATCATTTACACTAGATTAACCATATATACTTCACTGTGCTTATGTAGCCACGGTAACAGAGCCAGACTTCTGAATGAAACCCCCACTCATTCTTCTGAGATGAAGACAGTGCCTCAGAGTGAAAAAATACGTATCCTACAACACATTTAAAACACTGAAACCAATATATACCAAAGGTGACACCTCACAATACAATATTATCACAATACTTCACTCACAATACAATATTATTGCAATATATTGCAATAATATACATATTGTGAGTTATCATGTTTTTTTTAAACATGCTACTAACACTGTCACTAAAATCCATAAATGTTGCCTTAAGATGAAGTCAGTCTGTGACTGATAGCAGAAAGACTCCATCAAGTCGATAGTTACATGCAATTTTTTTACTGATAATGCAACAACTAGTTGTGATAAACTGTTGAAAATCACATATCTGTTGCTTTCTACATAGACAGAAATTCACATTTAACAGAATTCTATTTAATTATTACGTCTGCACTCAGCAATCTTCCTGTTCTGTATGAATATAACCAGATTATTACCAGCTGGCAGCCAGTTGAAATGAATTCCCTCAATTCAGACTGATGGCAACATGTTTGGAAACCTGAGCATTTATAAATGAGGCAGCAATTATTTGCAAACCTTCAACAATCTCTGAGAGTGACTGCAGTCAGCTCAGGTCAGACTGGGACTGTTTGCAGAAAGGTCGCCTCCTATCAGGTGACCCAGGTATCGCCTTGTGATTAATCTTAGGCTCTAGGCAACATTTAGACACCAGAAGTTGTTCAGTTGTTTTTTTATGTTTTAACTTCTTTAATACAGTTTATTTGGTATCCGTGTATCAATACAACGTCGCAATGCACAATACTGTGATACTGTTCTGTATTGATTTTTCCCTCACCTCCTAACATATACAGAGAACCTACTTTACAAATTAAATAAAATTGCCATGCAAAATAGTGAGCTCTGGTTCTTTCACATGGAAATACCCATCTAAGTGTTTAATCGCATGTTTTGTGACTCCAGTGACCTCATTTCAGTATCCAATTAGTTTCCTTCTTCCATGCAGTAATTAGAAAATAAACAGAGTTTATTTCAGTTAGATTTGAAGGTATTTTACTAATCTGACTCAAAAATGAAAACATTTCTCAGGACAAAAATTACCTATATATGGAGCAAATGGTTATCCACACTGTTTTAATGCTTATCATCGCTGTGGGCCTCTCCTTTTCAGGCATGTCTAAAACACAACAATTATTAAATGAGGAAGCACCAGTTGTCCTAACCTCCTGACTGCCTCTGTGGAAAGTCTAGTGTTAGAATTTTTTTATCTGTATGTTGTAATTTTTTTCTGTTCAGGCATCACAGTGAGGTAGATCTTTAACAGGTATTTTTTTGTTTTTTTACCTTCTCACTACTGTAGTTTGACCAGAAATATTTCCTTCTATTCTCTGTAATAGCCAACAACAGAAATATGGGTCAATTTAGGGGATTTATGCTGTAATCTTTCCCACAAGCATGGCAGTATTGATCTCTGCTTTGCCTTTCCTCCTGACAGCTGGTTTTATCACGGTGAGGTAGTTATGTCAAAAAAGAGAAAAGTGTCTCCACATTTGCCTAATGCCACAGGCATGGTAAATTCTTTATAAGGCACCTGGAGCTTCACTGACAAGATGGAAAAAACAATGGGCTGTTTTTCACCTGTCTAATTGATGCAGTGTCTTCTGGCCAACAACAATGAGACTCTTTAATAGTTTATGTGAAAACAGGCTCCCCTCGCCTCTCATTCATTTATTTCTTAATTTAAAATGATAGTTTCTCATTTGTTTTAGCATTTTATCACACCTCACTAAATTAAAGGCAATGACAGCAGTGACTCCAGTGTTTCGTGTCTGAATGTGAGCAAATCAGCTTTTAGAGACACTGAGGCTGACCGCGCAATAATAAAACAGCAGCACTAATGACTTTGTAATATTCCTTGCATTCAGTTCTGAAAGCCGACAAGGAAGCCATTTACGGAGGAATGAGCAGTCAACATAAAATACTAGAAAAAACTAGAAATGTCTTGTACTCACCTGTCATGATGACAGGAAAGTCAACAGTAATGTATACACACGACTCATACACTCATATTTTCTACAATAAGCCTTTTGGTCAAAACAGTAGTGTTGTTATGCCATAACCAATTTATGATTTTGACTGGGAGGGCATGAAAGCTGATGACAGGGCCTGATACCGGCTAAAATCTCAAGAAGAAACTTGGGGGAAAAAATCCAGTACAATAATATCTAACTTCTCGCTTCCTACACGGCAGCTCCATCATATTGGTTGTAGATGAAAGAAATCTCCATCAGAATGTCAGAAGACTTAACTGCTTAGACACACAGGAGGCACTTTAGCCTAGTTTTTTTCTAAAATCTGTCAAAAAGACTTTCGTTTTAGTCAAAAGTGTGTCAGATTATGCGTGGTCAGTAGCACTGCTGGTTAAAGCTAATGTTATTGACATCAGTTACACCATCTTAGCAACATATGTACCATTACTCCGTGAAACAAAACCATCTGAGCAGCTTTTGTTAAGGAGGAGGGTTCTTTTCTTCTACTCGCTAATTAAAGTATTGATTTTACTCTTAATGGGGGTAAGAGAACTGGACGGCCTCTACTCTCATTTTACCTGGAATTTATCCTCTTTGAACTGGAGCAGATCTGGATGGTCAGAGCGAAGCAAGAATGTACGGCTGCTGGTGTACGGATTTGTGTAGGTGATTTTTCTGGAACTGCCACGTCCACCGCCAACTGGAACACATACTTCAAAAGCCTGCAAATACAGACACACACACACACACACACACACAGATGTGTGTGTTATAGCATCAAACCTTCTTCGGCACAGAGGAACGAGGGAGGGATTGAAATGTCTGAAAACAAGAGCTGAGAAAACTGCAGTATTCATCCAAGCGCACCAGATGATTTGATGAAGTATCCTACAAAAGGAAGCCCATGGCTGCCTACAGTAAAACTGCAAGAGTAAATGAACTTGAACAGTTTGTAAGTGTGATTTGATACTTCAAAGTAATGGCACAAAGCTGGCAGGATTAGCTGGCTGCCTGTGAACTGGTGTAATGAGCATTTGTACAGCGGTTCTTTTGGCTGCTCCCTTCTTTTGCCACAGTGGATGGATCCGCATGTTTCATTTGGCACACACCTGGTGCTTCCCTCACTTTTATCCAGTCTTGGTACTGGCACTAAGAGTATGCTAGCCTATGACCCCCTTGAGGCTGGGTTTGTGTTCCTGCCAATCTCAAACCAGGGATCTTTTGTATTTAATGCAAATGTGTTAACCACTATACTACCACTACCACTAATGAGCATCTGTAAAGGGATATCCACTGTAGGAAATACTTTAGATCAATGGAATAAGACAAAAATTCAGAGACCCACTTAGATAGTCAAACTAGCACAAAAGCCAGCACAGTGGTTGGCATACACCTCACAGCAAGAAGATCCTGGATTTGAATTCAACAACTGTCTGGTGCCTTTCTATGCCGAATTTTCATGTTCTATCCGTGCCTACGTGGGTACTCTCCATGTACCCCAGCTTCCACCCACAGGTCACGCTCATTAGCTTAACTGTCAATTCTGAATTGGCTATAAGTGTAAATGTGAGTCTGTCTCTCTGTGTTAGCCCTGCAATAGACTGGCAACCAGTCCAGGTTGTGCCCTGCCCCTCACTCTGTGACAGCTGGGAATCCAAAATCAGGAAGCTGCAACCCATCCAACCCAGATAGGTCACCAGCCCACACAGGGAAGACATACAACCATCCCATGGCCAATTTAGAACTGATCTTACCAGACTGACTTCAGATGCTTATTTCATGGTTTTAAAGTAATGTTTGGTCATCCCTGACTTAAAGCAAGATAACTTTATGTAATGTGAGATGATAAATAACCACTGCAATACCCTTTAAGCATTACATTTTCTCTGTTTTGTTGTCAGAGAAAATGTGATTGTTGTCAATCACTTGATTGTTCAGCATTTTAGGAGAAGTGGATATTTGATCAACTTAAATTGATTTCATTTGATTAAATGTATATTTCTGCTGTGTAGTGCATTAGAAATATGTTCTGTACACAACAGGCAAAAGAAGAATTTAGTACTTTACCTATAATGCATAAAGCATAATCCAGTCAGCCAGTTGGGTACACAGACATTTGATTTAGAAAGGCAGAGAGGAGCATTATTAAAGACGATTGGACCTAAGCACTGGTCTGGGACCTGCTGCTCTTTATAAAGGGATTGGGAATGTTGAGCTGGCCTTGGGAACTACCCGGATGATTCAAGTATTGAATGTGTTACAAGTACAAGTACTATAAAAATGAAATCATGATGTCAAATCTTCTGTCTTCCTCTTGAATATTTTTTTATTTCATACACTGATATCCTTCAAACGCATGTCCAGAATACTTCAGAGCCAAAGCCAGTTTGCTGGTAGATTATGGTGTGTTAGGTTAGTAATGGTTACCCCTGCTGGAAAGCTGCAGATGATAGCTGGTAATCTTCTTTCCGCACAGGCAGTATTACTCCCAGTGTTATGTAAAATTGGGGGTTCCCTTTTAAATCACTAGAGCGTCACAAAGTGATGACAAAATGAGAGGCAAACATAATGCAGTTTATTAACACAACAATGTTGCATAAGGAACACATTTGAAAGGCAAATTTAGGTCATTGACTAAATGCACATAGTGCTTACAATGCTAATGTTAGGAGTACAGAGCAGGAGAGTCCAAAGAGTTGGAAAATCCCAAATCACTCTGAGATAATGAAATATACTCTACAACACTGGTGAGACAAAACTAGGTGGCACAAACACTTTTATTGTATTGATATTGTGGTAGATTATTAAGTTACCAAGCTAGGCAGCTAGCTGCTTGGTAGACACTGTCCTGTTTTTCAAAAAAGACGAATGACTGAGCTCCTGTAGGTGCCTGGGAAGGGTTAGCGTTTTACCTTCAAGCAGAATCAAGCTTCTAGCTCTAGCTAGTGCTTTTTTCAGGGAAATGCATTTTGTTATTTAACCAACAGCAGTGCAAAAATGATTAAAACATTGTCCTTTAATGACTGGGAGGGGGGGGGGCGCTCAAGTTCAAGGGAGACCTTTTATTAACACATTACCCACATTTGCAGCAGAGCGGTGTGATGAGCAGGTCTGCAAATCTGACGCTTTAGTGCTGTAGTGTTTGGCTTTTAAACAGACACCTGGAACTGTATTTAACACACTGTGCTGCTGCTGCTGCTGACACAGTGATGAAAAGGGTAAAAACCTGGGTTGCTAAATATGCCCCGTTGGATAATGATGGCCACTCTGTCAGAAGGGCAACACAAGGGCCGATACCCATATGAGGAAACAATAAAAACATAAGATTTTTTTGGGGTCCTACCTTGGACAGCACAGGACGGTGAACATTGAGGCAGAGCAGCCACGCGGTGACCAGCCGCTGATGCTCCACGTCTACCGCGTTCACGTACAGAAAGCGGCTGCCAGCCTGCCATGGCTGCACCTTCAGCTGGAGCTCCTGCACTGCTGCAGGAGGCAAAACAAAAACACCCGCCGGGTCCACCTAAAAAGAAGGCGAAGGCCATTAAAGTTTATTGGGTTTGGCAAGTGGTCTGAGAGATGTCAGCTGACTGGGCTGTGAGAATTAGAAATATGAAAGGGGTTGACAAAAAGGGGGGAAAGAGATGTGTCGACCAAGTGACAAAAAGAATGTGACAGTGTTCAAAGAGAAGAGGTACATTTAATAAGAAATGGAAGAGAGACAGAATTAATGGGAAAAGATGCTTAACAGAGTCAGAGGAAGGTAAAGGAAGTGCGCAGATTAAAGGAGAGTGGGTGAGAGAAAGGGTGAATGAGGTTCAATAAAAAAAGGGGGGAGGCAGACAATGAAATGAGAGAAGTAGAGGCAGGAAAGTGACAGAAATAAGGATGTGGGAATGAGATTTACTGTGCAGCTCCTTTTCAATCTGTTGAGAAAAGCAAAGCTATTCACTGACGCTGAGCTTTATCCTGCTTTATAGAACTCCTCCAATGCATTCCACTGTGAGCTAACCTGCCGCGAGTCAGATCAAAGCAGCTGCTCATGCGTACGCCGAAATCTTTAAAAAATACATCTGTCGCTTTTTCAGCCAGTACCCTATTTCTAAAGGTAAAACATGTTTGGGTCATACTGTATGCACCCATGGTGGTTGTGACAGTCTATCACTTCTCTTTTTTCTGCATGAGTGCTATAAAATGCCCTTTTATTCCAACTCTGAGGAAGAAGTATTGTCACACTCTCTCTACTCTTGTACTCAGTTATGAATAAGAAACAATCTATTAAAAATAGAGGGCAATGTGACACTCTGGGAGCATATTTTCACATGTTCAGAGTGCATAAAAGCCACTGCTAATTTTTTTCAAATTGTATCAAACTGGGTCCCGACATGATCTGGCATGAAGACAGGAAGTAATGAGGGAACCTAATAAAATGAAATGAAACCCCATGAAAAGACCTATTATGCTGTCAATCTGCATTTGCATGTTCTTGACAATGATTCAAATCTTAAACTCGAGGTATTATAAGGGAAGGAATTGCTTCCATTTTTTTTCCTTTTGCTGCTAAGAGAACAATTTGCATTAAATCACTTTAGATGAGCAACTTCAAAATTGCTCACGATAAAAAGATAATATGTCAAGAATAAATCCCTCGACATTTTTTTTTAGATAAGTGAGATTTATGCATTTTTTTTGTGCTGCATGTTGAGTGTCGTCCGCATCAGTCGCATTTTGTCCAATTGAAAAAGAACACAATAAAGTAAAAGCCTAATTTTAGTTCGAACATGCCACATTTCACATATAAAAAATGCATCCAGACCCAAGCACCCTTGATGACTAAGATGCTGCTCCAGTCTCTGAACCACAAGCTAATGTTAAGTGGCGGGGGAAACAGAGAGTGACAGGACAGGGAATGTGTACGGGTGGTAGAGAGGGTGTAACGCATAGTTCATCACCTCAGACTACTACTGCTGGTTGCATGCTCTTGATCTCTTATCAACTTGACTCAAAACAAGAATTATATATTCAGCTGAAGTGCTATGAACGCTGGATGAAATAACTAGATTTTACTGTCACTGGGACTCATAAAGAATTGAACGGAGCTCTCCACTAGAGGTCTTCGTGGGTCTAAAACCGAAACCAGACCGATGGAACTAAATGAGCCCAATGTGCATAAATTAATTTTAAACATGAAGTGCAACGGGATCCTAAAGGGACCCACATAAAGCCTAAGGGAAGCAAGACCTCATCCAAAATCCAGTTGACTAACAGAGAGACAGAACAACATCAGCAGGAGCACGATGCTCCAGCACTTAAAGGGCAGCTGTCATCCAAAAAAGCAGAAATACATGTTATTTTTCTTTCACTTCACACATCTGCCACAAAGCAACAATTTTCTACTGCAATGGTTGTGACGCACACAAGATCTGAGCTACAGAAGAGGGTCAGTTTGGCTATGTCTATTAGACAAGTGGATCCAAGTGGCACAAAGCAGCTTAACCGACCCGCTTTTTTTTTAAACTGTGTTGTTACTACATTTCTTTTTGTAACGGATAGCCAATCAGAAGAAAGGCGACTTAAACTAAAGGGGATGGGAGCTAAAACAGCTTGTTTCAGAGAGAAAATGAACACAGGGGTTGCACCAATGCCAGGTATAGAGTAAATACAAAGTCTTTTGAGGAGTGAATCATTCAAAGGTGCTTTAGTAGAATCCAAGAATAAAAATATGCAGTGTGAAATGAGCATAAAAAGCCCACTTTAAAGCATTTCTCTTCACTTTTTTTTTTTAAATCTCAGGTTAATAAAATAGTGACTTCACTAGAAGACATGTGATCGACACCATGAGTTGATTTTAGTTTTGATGAATCTTTAAATCTTGATAGAGGCCTGAATCCCACGCAGCAGAGAACATGTGCACATTGTTTACAATTTCAAAATAGTGCGTTTAGTGATAATCGTACCTCAATCTCGCCGGGGTGTGATGAGAAACACTTGACCTTACGGATAGCCTGCGTTCCCCTCAGAACGAGTGACTGACAGCTCCGCTGGCCAGTCACACAGCTGACGTCCACGCGCTCCAGGAAGTGCACGTAAATCTGCCAGATCTGGGAGGGCGCTGCCATCCACTTATCACTACAGAGGAAAAACATCATCAAGAACAATTAAACTAAGGCCCCCTGGAGATGCAGCCGGTGCAGCACGGGGTAAGAGATGAGGAGGGCTGATCTACGGCTGTGCTAGCATTTTAATAAGCAGAGCCATCAACATCATCCTCACACTGCTGAGATGAAAGGAATTCAGTCTCAGTGGCCCTAGCTGACTCAGAGTGGGAGGCGATACAGTCACCTACTCAGGTCTGCTCTGAGACAACAGCTCTCATAAAGCGTTTGGGGTTATTTGGAATAGGATTCAAGTGATATGGGATTTTGAGGGCAAACACGTCATTGGGAGGGTTGAAGCTGAGATATTTTCACAGTGATATTTTCATATATATATTTTTTTAATGTTAGAAATCAAATCCAGATCAAATTCACAAATGTATTTGTGTGTAATTTGCTGGTAATCGGGTTGATTGCTCGACACTTGGGTGACAAATTAAAAAATGCTCAACCCCGAATGCAAGGGGGTCAGGTGACTGCGTTACAGCACTTGGGACTGGTTTATACTCCAGTATTAGAGGACTGTATTAGACATGAAATGAAGAAGCAATGTGTCTTCTGCAATATATTTTATTAGCAAAATAGATTAGCTATACAGTATGTGTTCTTCTTGATGGAAGCACGATTTAATATAAAGATTCTAAACCACAGATGTCAAACTCATCTTACATCGAGTGGGCCGGACGAATGAGTCTTTGTGTCAGCAAAAAGATGTTTAATTGCACATTTAATCCCTGAGATATCTTAACATAAGATAACAAAGTGCAGGGTCTGGTAGATAATGTTTGCTCAATGAACCAAAAATATAATGTTTCATTTCTGCCATTTAATTGTTTATACTGTATATTACTTTAGTATAGTGTGAGGGGTGTCTTTATCAGCTGGAAAACTTTTCCAAAGCTGTCCAGCGGATCAGATTGGAGTCTTTGCTGGGCCAATTCTGGCCCCTGGTCCTTATGTTTGACACTCCTGTTCTAAACACAACCATTAGTACCATTAGTAGTGCTATGCATTGTTTCTATGCACATATCTGTGGTTAGGATTGTATGTTGTATGAAAGAGTGCATGTGAATGATGCAATCCATCATTTCCACTAAGTGACAGAGGAAAATGAGGAAAACAATGAAATCATGTGAAACGAGTCAAAATGCTTTTATATTCATGTCCTCAGAGTTAAATGACAGATATTTAATAGAAAACAAGTATTTGTATAACACATTAAAAACAAGGTGTGCATAATCCTGATGGAGATTAGGCAAACTGGACGATGGACTGTGGAACTGCAGGCAGCCAGAGCATGAAACCTCAATCTGATTAGTTAATTGATTCAAGCCTGCATGAACAATTTAATTAGTGCAAAGATGAATGCTTCTTCAGGCTAAGCTGTGTGTGTGTGTGTGTGTGTGTGTGTGTGTGTGTGTGTGTGTGTGTGTGTGTGTGTGTGTGTGCCTGGTCAGTAAATAATACATACGTGAAAACCATTACAAAGAACATTTTTATGTGTGGACTGGGACTCCCTGGCACTTTCAAGTACACATCTTGAGGCTCTCCTGGTGCCTACAGACAGAAACAGATAAAAGGTTGAAGAGTAGAGGGGAAAAACAGGCAAAAATAAAAAAGCCCCACATTGGCACTACAATAGTGTGAAGGCACGACACAAGGGCAAGCCTTTATTCTATCAAAAGAGCTTGTAATTTATCAAAAAAAGAGCTAGAGTTCTGTCCTGATTACATTTTACATGTAAAAAAGAGACAATAAACTGTCAATGAACTTACTGCTACATCCTTCAAACAGAAATGGCTGATGATGGTTTTGTGACATTTTTCCTCAGTCTGTAAGTATGTAGTAGCTTGATTTGTTGAAGCCTCTGAGATAATGATGCAGACATATGTTTGCCTTTGACCTGCTTATTTTCTAATGTGTAAATATTACACTGTATACCTATAGGATATTTACCTTGTAGCCTCCTGTGTTAGCGCTTAACTATATTTACCTGAGGATTACATGACAACCTAATAAGAGGTTGTTGGGTTTTTGTGTGTGTGCGTCTTTATGGTTTCACTCCAATTCAGTGATGTCACTTTGATGTGATTGCTGTGAATGAAGCCATTAAACGAGCAAGCACGCTCACTTTAATGGCTCTTGAAAAGAAGTTTGGCTGGCTGTTTATCTATGTTCACACTCAGGGAGGACAACACACAGAGAGACCAGTGCAGCTAGAATAAAGTGCTCTCCCTTCCAAACAGTTATCAGTTCAGTAATTAACCCTGTTAATATTTGTATGTTAATTGCAGAAGGAATTAAATCCAATGTCATTCACTCACCAGCATCCTTGTTTGGCAGATGATGTTAGGGTCACTGCAGCACACAGAAACATGAGCCCAGGCATCTGGGTTGCCAGCTGGTTTTCCCAACAAGAGGCAGGAAAAAACGAATATAAGACCAATTTACTATTTAAATGAAATGAAATAAATGGTTTTTATTATAGTTCAGAACATCAAGCCAGTCATAAGAGCCAATCAAACATTTTCTTAATTTTAAACTTTTATTTCTTGCTTTTCATTTCCTGCTCTGTATCCAGATACTTCTCTCTTCTTATTACCCTTTTTGTTGACAGAAACTGCACTGATATTGAAAAGTTGTTTCTGTTGACATTTAGTAAAAACATAATAAAGTGAAGGCAGAATACATTACTCATTCCCATTTCCCACATAAGCTGTCAAAATTGTTTTCGCCTTGTGTGTGTGAACATGTGATTCACATTTATGCTCACACTGGAGAGTAAGTCAGTATGCCAACTGAAGGTATATTTAAATCTTCATTTGATATATTGATTAAAACTGGAATGATATGCAAACGACTACTTTAAACACAGTTCAGAAAGCAAGAAATATGAGATGAAGGACGAGGAATACTTGGCTCATGGGGGATAGCCAGGGTAATCTGTACAACCTGCAGGGTCATGCCAGACTGGCAGGCGGATGGCCTTTTTAAGGAAACACAGCTCGGGGTGGTAAAGTCGGAAAGTCTGGTCAACGACATGGGGCGTTGGCTCCACATTCACTTGGCAGATGGCCATTGGCTTTCCATCTTCTGCTCTGAAAGTAACCTGTGGAGGAAAAGTGAAAATTCAGCGTTATTAGCAGCATGTCACTTCCTCACCTGATAGTCTGATATTCTGTGCATTAAAACAGGTTTTGCATCATGAGGTAGTTTAAGATCCATTAGAAGCTGCAAGTTACTACCTTGAATTGCACATACATTACATGCACGGTAAGTTGTGCAGTTTGACCAGAGGAGTTTTTGGAAATTTAAAGAAGGTATCCAGTACTGGGTGTGTTTAGTGCTAAATCTAAAAGTAAACAACTGAAGTTTTGGAAAGTCCACTAGTAGTTGTGTAAGTCAAAGTTAACCAGGCTACAGCAAATACTTTCAACATAATCATTTTCTCTTCCAAACAAGATTAGTTAAATAGACTGATTTAAAACCTCTAGGGCTCCTGCGCTGCCAGATTTCTTACTGGAATTAATAGCCAGGTCATGTATACGAGGTAGTAACAGCACAAACTGGTTTAATTAGTTCAACAGGGCCTTTTCCTTCTGATTTCTCTCTGTGTGCCATGTTTTCTTCCTGAAGCAGTCCATTTCTAAACAACATATACAGGCTTTTTAAAAACAGCCTTGGGGAAACTTTATTTTAAAATTCACCAGAGAGTATTATGATGATGGAGAAAGCTGTACACTAGAATATAAAAGTTTCTTGCAATCTGACTGCTGAAACCCCCACAGACTGACTGAATGTGCTTTGAAGATTGGTGCATTAACATAGCCCCCAGGAGTTGTTTGAATCAACACAAATGTGTTCATACATATGTACTCATTCTGCACGGTTATATATGATAACTGGCATATACATCAGAGCGGTATATGCAAACACACTGGAATTGCTCATTCCTGCTCACAAAGCGTCATACTTTAAGAACACTAGTGTGTGCTGGTGTGACTTCACTGAGTAAATGTCAGAGACAGTTTCTGCTACAGCTGCCGGACCACAAACTACAGGTCTGATAATCCAGCCATCCATTGTCTTAACCACTTATCCAATTCAGAGTCAGTGGAGTCACATGAGAAGAGGAAGGTATAGTCTTTGTATTTGTCACACTTAAATGTTTCACATCATCAAACAATAATATCAGACAAAGATAACCTGAATAAATGCCAAATTCAGTTTTTAAAGGATGATGTCATTTATTAAGAGAAAAAAGTTATCCAACCCTACCTGCCCCTGTGTGAAAAGGTAATTGCCCATAAACCTAATAAGTGGTTCTTGGCAGGAAGAACTGCAATCGAACATTTGTGATAACCGGTAATGAGTCTTTCACATCTCTGTGGAGGAATTTTGGCCCAACTGTTCTTTGCAGAATTGTTTTAATTCAGCCACGTTGGAGGATTTTCAAGCATGAACAGCCTGTTTAAGAACATTCAAAACACTTCAATCTGATTTAAATCAGGACTACGCCACTTAAAAACCTTCATTTTAGTTTTTTTGGGCCAATCAGAGGTGGACTTGTATACTTGAGCTGCAGGGCATGAACTGATGGCTGACATTCTGCTTCAGGATTTTTTAGCAGAGAGCAAATTTCATGGTTCCATCGATTACAACAAGGCGTCCTGAAGCAGCAAAGCAGGTCCAGGCCGTCACACTACCACCACCATGTTTGACTGTTGGTATAGCATTTTTTTTATGCTCTTTTTATGAAATGCTGTGTTAGTTTTTTGCCAGATGTAATGATGTGCAAACCTTCCAAAAGTTCAGCTTTTGTCTGATTAGTCTATTAGTTCCCAAAAGTCTTGGGGATCATCACGATATTCTTTTTGGTCAGCAGTTTTCACCTTGAACTCTTCCATGGATGCCATTTTTGCCCAGTCTCTTTCGTATTGTTTAATCATGAACTCTATCTTAACTTAGAAAAGTGAGGTCTACAGCTCTTTAGATGTTGTTCTTGGTTATTTTGTGACCTCCTGGATAAGCTGTAGATGAGCTCTTGAGGTAAAGGAAGATTCACCACTGCTCTGAGTTATCTCTATCTGTGGCTAATGGCTCTCACCGTGGATCACCAGAGTCCCACAATGTTAGTCATCGACAACTATCAGTCTGGGAAGACTTGTAACCCTTTGTAATATTTATTTGTGGTAAATATGCAAAAAACTACAAAAAAAAAAAAAAAACAGGAAATGGTTAAATGTTGGTTAATGGTTAAATTTTCAAGGCATTGTACTATATTGTATATGTTAGCAATAACAGCCTATGCTGGGAAACACCAAAGTGCATTAATTATCTTTAGGATCTGTCTATAACTTAAATTCAATGCACTGGACAGAAATTAACAAACACTTCCTTTTACATTTGCACATATCAGCACAAATGCACTTAACAAGTAGAGTATTAACACTTTCCTTTGCACTTTGCTGACCTTTGTTGCAAAGATTTCCTGTTCTGAAAGGTTATAAACCACCCTGCTATTTTTAGCCAACCTCTACCACAAAATAAGGTCGGGTGACTGAAAGAACTTGAATAACACAAGCCAAATATTTTGATCAATAACTGTGAAGTGATTACAGTCACAATAATGTGTTACATTCTAATGCATCACCCCTGACACTGACAAGCCCAGGTAACAACTGAAAACTTTTAAAACATGGTTTCTGTCCCACCTCTTGCATTCCCACCTGCTGTGCTAGAATTAAAAAAAGATTACAAAGTAAATAAATAAATAAATCTGGGAACGCTACAGCAACTGATTAAAACAGACTCATATTTCAGCCACGAGGAATGCCCTACACTCTGAAGTTAACTTCCCACAATCTGGTCATTAAACACACAGCAGCTGTCCAAATCGTTGATGCGTCAGATTTGCAGGCCAATGCTGACCTACAAGAGCGGCCCATATCTGGCTCTGGTGATGTGTGCTGACTGACAGCCGTGCCAAAGCTGGCATCCTGACAGCGCTGCTGTTGGGACTTGTCAGTTTTAGCGGGACACAGATTTGATCCAGACCCGACCTCTTTGACCTCCTGACAGGATTTTTGCTCAGAGCAGCAGTGCTGACACCGGCACACAATACGCACAAACTGCAGGCAGACACACACACACACACACGCTTGGCAGACAGGCAAATATTTCATCAGCCTGTGCAATGCGAGAGCTTGGGGGTACTGTACTCTACACCAACAACAGGATTATTGTAAGGTCCTGCAGGTTAGCAAGAGGTGATGAATATCTTGTTTTTCAGCACATTCAGGCTACATTCCAATAACGTGAGATTTAACCTCAAGTATTTAACCAGAAGCCTTAAATTTAGTTTTTAATAAATTCCATAAGAAACAGCATTTAATTTTTGTGACAACTGCAGCACAAAGAATATTCTTTCACATGGTGATATGGAGCACTTATCTATAGTACACCCCAACAAGCCTGTTCACAGTGTTTCTCCCTCCTCTAACCGTCTTACATATTATAAACAGCTGAATAAGTGCTTAATACTGTCAAATAACTTCAGAGTAATACTGTATATGCATGGTTCATTTAAAGTAGATTAACCAGACGTGTCAAGCTGTCGTCTAGCCTGGGATAGTTTAACTCTCCACCCTGACATTTGCCAGTTGGAGAAGATAAACAATGTTTAGTAAGATAAAAGTGATTTTCAGCATATAATTTTGCTTGACAATCTTGTCTGGCTAGCGTAACTTTTTTAATAGTCGACACTTCAAAGTGTTCTTTGTGTCTGTGCTGTGACTGCGCAGGAGAGGATGGGAGAGGAGAGGAGGGAGGAGGCGGTGCACTGCCACTCCTCAGAGAGTTGTCTGGGAGTGTGCGTACACTGGATGTTGTTAGACTTTGGGATCTAGCAGGAGGTTAACCCAACTAAACTGCAATCAAAAGCTTCATAATATATGTCGAGTTTAAGGCGCTTTCATCTTTCTCAGCTCACCTGAATCAAATGATCAGTTTATATAGCCAAATATGGGAAAAAGTGTAGATCTCAGTTCAAAAGCTCGGGTTACGGCAGAGAAACATTTACATTACACGCAAAGTGAAGAGCAGATGTACTCTGCACTTTAAATCCAGCCTGAAGAAAAACAAATCAGGGACTGAGAGGCAAAAGACTTCAGATCAATATAAAAATGGTTTAAAGCATAAGTAACACATTTTGTACCTTGATAGTTTTGGCAACAATAATATTGGACAGATTCTTCTTGGCCACCTGGGAACCTCTGGCTGTAGCCTTCAGGCTTGGTCCCTGTGAGGATTTGATAAGAAGCCCACATTTGTTATCAAAAATGAACATCTACCAAAAAAAAAAAAAACATAGCAAAAGAGCACAAAGAAAAATTGCATTTGCACATTCAGTAAGAAAACTGTATACAATCACGATAAGCAGAATATAACCAAAGGGTTTAAAAATTACCTTCATCTAGAAGAAGATAAGAGTGCAGTCAATCTAAATGACATTTATTTTGAACTGTACTTCTGGCATCAAATTAACTACAAAGACTGGGTTGGTTTTATGTGTGTATAACGTGCCCTTGGAATAGGTTGGCTTTGGTTACAGAAACCTTGAGCTGTACTGACATTTATATGACTGTTAGATAAACTTTCATCATCCCACCTCTTACTCCCATTTTTTTTAATGACATGAGATCAGTATATGAAAGAAGATTTTTTTTATAGGTTTACACAAGTTACTTTGATCATTCATCTCTATTAATGAAAAATGTGGTGACTGCTTCTTACTGTAAGACAAATCTAAACATTTTAAGGACTCAAGAAAAACGACTGATTAAAAGAAATATATCTAATTTTGTCTAACATGCTGCAGCCAGAAATAGTTACCAATCCAAGAATGTGGTTTTTCCTTATAGAGCAAGTTCACACGGTAAGAGTGCACCTTTATTTTGCACCGTACCTGAAGGCCCATGGTATGGTCACAGAGGAAGCTTTGGTATTTCAGGGGCACGTGGAGGCTCTCTTTGGGCCGGAGGTAAACCCTAGGACCTGGAGCACCCTGCTCCGAGTGGAACATGTTCTCCTCCAGCGGAGTAGGAGTTCTGGTTAGCGCTTTGAAGTAACGCCACTCCTCAGTGTTTGTGATGACACTGGATGAAAAGATTAAAGGCCACAATTGAGATGAAAGGAGGCTCTTACATATTTTTTAAAGAGATCCATCAGGGGATCAGAGCTGGACTTGTTACGTGGACAAGATCCCTCATTGCAGAATACTACAGCGTTTATTACAAGCTATGACGAGATTGTGCCGAGAGGAATATAGAAGAATAAACCCTATCGTGAAGATTCAACTAATATCAAGTGAAAAAAATGAATGTAGAGAAGAAGAAGCATTAAGTTGTCATTTGATTGTATATTTAGAGTCAACCGCCATCACTTTTTAAACTATTGTAATTATTGTATTTTTTAATTACTGAAGTAACAGTCTCATTTAGATAAAGCCGTCTTTTTCAAGAGTGGCCAGACCAAGAGATTGGAGAGCATTGTAACAACCACCCACAAATCCCACAGCACACAAGTGAAAGCAATATCCAGCTCATAGAGATCGGAAGATCGAGGTCACAACAGTGACAGACCAAGAATACAAATTTTTCAATCCTTAAAAAAAATGACTTCAATCCCCCAATAATACTCCACTCTGACAATTTTATGTCCTTCTGCAGATTATTCTAGGTGACAGGGGAAGTATATTTATAGTGGAACTAATATGCTCATTTCCAGCTCCATAATTTTAGTCTTGGATTGAACAAGAATAGCTTTGCATGATTCATAGTTCCCCCCCCAGAAAAGCTAAATTTATCTAAAACCAGGCCCTGGGGCAGTCCTTCACTTTAACGACAATTTAGCTTTACCATTAAGATCACACTCCCTTTAAGCCAGATTTCTTCTGATTGGCTGCCCCTTGCAAACAGAGGGTCCAAACAGTGGGCGGTTGGTTCAAGAGCTGTGTGCCTGAGATGACCAGGCACAAAAATCTGCCTCAAACAGAGCACTTAGATAAGTACGAAGACTTTGGGGAACAGAGCTTGCATGCATATATGCTAGCTTAATGATCTGAGACTCGTTTCAAGGCAAAAGTAAAAATAAGAGAGGGAAGAACCAAAGATCCTTTACATACTGACCACACCGTTAAGACACCTATTTGCATATAAATCCCACAGAGCACTAAAACTGCACCCACATTCACTGTCTGCACTAAACAGAAAAACACTTACAACCTGAATCTCGCAATGTAAATTTTACTGCAGGGCAAGTGACCAAAATTTCACGGCCAAGAGTTACACTGCTTGCACACAATTCTTACTTTTAATTATCAACAGCAGACAGGGGGAAAGGTGTACGGGGGTCAGCGAAAGTCTCCCTTCTACTCCTCAACAAATGGATTTCCAGGGAGAAAAGTCAGGAGCAGATAACACATTCCAACCGAGGGAGGTCTTGTCTCTACGCTTTCCTCTTCCCTTGAATGCAAAAATTTCACACACAAATGCATAAAGAGGAGTGCTGGTTTAAACTTCAAAGGTTTCAAGCCACGGGCATGGAGAGGGAAATGTCTCTCAATAGGAGAGTGAGTTTATGAATTTTTCAGGGCCCCACCTCGCTAACATTAGGGAGAGATGCAACAGGCTATTCTATGAAAATTATTTGGCTATTCCCACCTGTGCACTTGAAATAAAAGATTTTGCCCTCGGCTCATCCTGGCAGTGTTTGTCCATCTTTCACCTGAGCCTCAAACAAAGACCACAGGCTGATAACGCCTTTAAAGAAAATAGAAAAATGGAATGAGGTAATGAGGAAAAACAGGTTGAGAGTAAAAAGGGAGAAGGAATAAAATGAAGACGATAATTAAAAGGACAGCAGGAGAGAAGGGTCGAGAAAGCAGAGAGGAACATGGATAATGAGAGCGTGAAAAGTAATGAGATAGAAAGCAGTTGGATGAAGCAGAATTCTTTCTGTCTCTGTTAGCCACCAGTCTTGGCTCACGCTGGGCTCTGTGAGGCCAAGTGTGAAAGGTAGCCATGAAAATGGATGGCAACAGGTAGCAAACCTTTCCTCCATGTCAAGAGGAGCCTCTGGGCTTGAAACCACTGCAAACATCAAAGCCACAGCTAGCCTAGCCTGCCACTAAGTACTCTCCTTTCAAAGTCTGACGCTCGAATTTCGGTGAAAGGTTAAACTTGTTTTTTTTCTTGTTTGCTTCTGTAGAACAAAGAGCTGACCCGGGGACCAGTTTACATTTTCAAGAAAGCTCCTTGTCAATTATTTGGCCAAAATATAGACAAGGAACTAGGTGCAGAGTTACTCCAGTGCAATGGCCAAACTGCATTTCAAGCCGGTTTTGTTGTTTTTGTACACCTTCCGTCCCTTTAAAGACTTTAAAGAGGATTACTGTGAGCAGTATTTCATCTCACAGTTAAGAAAAACTGAATCTGCTGTTATATACATTCATTGTAGTGGTCTTGTGATTACTTCCACCAGCTGGTTCACCTTATATTAATGTGTCTTGCTTTTTATGTCCTAATTCCTTTCATGACAGTGTATACATTTGTGTTAACCTATGACAGGCTGTTTGTACTGAAGACAAATCATACTAACACAATGAATGTAGCAATACTAACTATACAGCTTACTTTCTAAGAACCATCATCCTAAAAGAGCAGCTTGCGGGAAAGGTGTTTTTTTTGTATGAACAAAGAGTTTAAGATCTGTCAAAGAAAACAAATTTATCAATCAGATTTCCGTTTCCAAATAACATTAAGGACAGAACTTGCAACAAAACTATGTGACAGTCCATTATTTCCTGTAACATGTTAAAGAACACAAAAGACTGAAATGAACCCAGTTAATATTGATTTTATATAAAATTTCCCTCTTGTGTGTGTCCTTCTCTCTTCTGTGGAAACAGCATTCACATATACATTACAATAATCCATTTCGCAGCACTGCTTATCTATGATTAAATACCAGTTTTATGAAATGAAAATGTGTCATTAGCAGTGCCTTGCTTAGTGCACTATGCATTCGTTTCATAAAAAGGGGCTGCAGGAAAAGCGCATGCAATGCTGGCGCTTGCTCGTTAATTTACACATTTCAGGGCTCTTGGTAGAGGTGACAGACGGTTTGGTGTAAAGTGTCACACCGCCTCATCAAGAAATGAATAAACTAACAGGGTGCTAAGCCAGCAAGAGGACAGATGCAGGGATTGATGACTCTCAATTAGACCTGGTAGGCCCGGTGGCCGGGCTAATGCCATAATGAGTCATCCAGAGCGCACTGCAGCATTTGTTGATCAACGTGATATATCCTAATCCAAGCTCAGGCATGAGCAGAATCACTAACAAAAGACTCAAAGAGAGGGGATTAACTATGATGCTAACTGAAACAAACACCAGAATGGGTGATTCAGGAAACATCAGCCATAATGGCTGCTATGGGCAGATTAAAGAGGGTATTTAGCATCTCTCGAACATAATGTGTGCCTCTGTGTCAAGGACAAGTGATTGTGCTGTGGAAGGAATAAAAATATTCTTTTTTCATGGCCTCTTCAGACATGAAATTACACAACACTGTTTGTTACATCCAGAAATATGGTGGTGTTCTGTGGTCTAGACATACACTAAAGTCAAAGCCAGTCCCCTTAATTAGAGATTGACCGAGATAAGATCTTTAAGACCAAATAAAGGTGTTATTCTAAAAAGCATCATGGCAATGTAAAAATGCCACCGATGCAACAATAAGTAGTAAAATTTCTGTCCTTTTAACCCTAAACTTTCTTGATATTCCTCAGTCAGCTGTAACCATAACTGCAGTGCAAAGTGGAAGCATTTGAGACTAAAACAGGAGTCCTGTAATAGTAAAGTGCTGATTATTGTTAAGATCTTATCTTATGTTAATGTTTTTCACAGCTATATTTAGAAATGATCTCAACATATATCAAACATTTACCATAGAAACAAATGTGCATATGAAATGAGGTGTGAATGATGTCACTGTTTTCTTACTGTAACAAAGCAGATGATCGTCAGTGTGACAGATTATTCCCTCATCCCCCATCCTCCAAGAATTACAAGTTACAGGTTATCCACTACAGTATATATAACTATGTCAGTGCATCATAATATTGTAGATGGCTATCTGTTGCACATACTGTAGGTCAGACTTGTGCTGTGCTGAATGTAACTCAGGAGAACCTGTTGGGATTTGGGTGATTAGGGTGTGTAATTAGACATGAAGTCAACACATTCAAATACTGTCAGAGTTTTGGAAAGGAGAGGTTGAAAGGTGCTTACGTACATGAAAAACTGTGAAATGTTAAAACATAATGTTATGCACTACACTGAAACACTGAAAACTTCAGATTTTTAACTTTTTTGATAAAACAATTGAAATGTGGTTGGAAAAATGGGTTCTTTTCTCTGGCAGAACACAGACACTGGCAGAGATCATCATTATGTATAATTAGCAAATGCAGTAATGTGGAGACCTGGTCGATGTTAAGTTATGTAAAACAGAGCACCTGCGTGAGATTCACACAATAGGGTTGAAATCGCAAAAAGCAGCAAAAAGCAGCAAAAAGCAGCAAAAAGCAGAAAGGAGGGGTGGCAAAAAGTGGCTAGAAAATTAAACACATAAACATCTTCATAACGAAATCAATTATCTTTAATACATTTTAGTACAGCACAGCAAACACTGTTAATATGGGCAAAAGAGAAAAATAAACTTCCTCATACTAAAGTCCCTGCAGTACCTCTTAAAGTAAAGACTCATGCCAAGCTAAAATGTCTTTATGATCATGCAACGCTCATCTTATTATCAAAGCAAAAATTACATCCCATGTCTTGTGCAAAAGATTGTCCATTATTTAATCTTGCTTATAATGAATAATCCAGCTAACCTTACTGATATATTACCGTGGCCAACAATGCAACAACTGCTCCAAACTTCACCCCAAACCGGAACCAACTGGATCAGGCTAAAATGATAACCCATGTACAGAGAATGCCCACTGATGTAATAAAACCAATTTTAAGTCCTAAAAATGTAATAGATGAAAACCCGCACACTAGCACACACCTACACGTACATGCATCATTTCAAATCAGTGAGCAATCTGTGACTCAGACCTGAATAAAATACACAGTCACACAATCAAACCTCTTCATGAATTTATCACATAATCTTCCCATTGTTGACGTATCACCCTTTTAGCAGCATATTTACACATATAACTGTGTATATACCTAATTAACAACTGCTTTTGCATGATGAGATTCTTAATCATTCTTAAAACATTTCGAGTTGGATCATAATTTGGTTGCTTTAAATTTCTCCACAGGAAACCATTTTCAGGTTTAGTATTGTTTAACTACATAAGAAATAAATGTCTTAAAATGCTTCATAAGCAACACGAGCTTTTACGAAACATATATAAAGAGGCTAAGCATGCAATCATGTTTTGTTCTGTACATTAACAGATGATCTTAAAGACAGTCCAATCAGAAACATGGCAGCCAGCAGCTGTCATAGTTTTTGTTTTCTGCCTTTATTTCTTTCATGTAGTCATTCAGTCAGTCTGGTTTTCATCCTTCCTATGAAACCATCTTCTCCCTCTTCAGACTCGCCACTCTCACCTGCCCTGCTTTCCTGCCTGCATCACCTGATCTTCCCTGGCCTCTGATCACCAGGAGCCACTTCACTAATCAACCCTGCAGGATATATACCATAAGCTCTCCACTGCTACTCTGCCAGATTGCTTTTGTGCTCTTTGCCGTTGCTTTCCAGAAAACTTTTTTCGCACCTCACGCCTTACCAGCTTTTAGGACCTTGTTATTTTTGAAGTAAAGCTTGCTTTTTCCCCCCACTTTTACATCCTGCTCCTTGTATTGTGCTCTGGTTTCATTGTAACTAAACTATCTTTGGCAGTATCTACTGCAAAAAAATCATAACACTTATGAAATTTGCTCTCACCTCAAAACGATCAAGTGGTATTTTGGCACATTACAAGCCCTGTAAGGTATCCAAGACCATGTAAGATTTGATTAATGTTTGCAAAATCTAAAGTCCTCATTTTGTCTGATGTGTTAGAAGCAAGAAAAATGGACGAGCATATGAATTCAAGCGATTTTGAGGAGCAAAGGCTGGCCTGTGTGGTCCGATCCAGCAGACGAGCTTCTGTTGCTCAAATTGCCAAAAAGGTTAATGTTGGTTGTCCGAAAGATGCCAGAATACACAGTGCATCACAGTTTATTCCCACCCACCTCACCACTCTGAACTGTGTTCTAAATAACCCTAATCACTCAGGCCACTAACACTCAGACAGTCCGGTTGCACTGCTTCCAAGCACTTTGTTCTCTAATGTGTGCCTTTCTCTTGTTTTGTATATATTCTTCTTAACTGTATATATTTCTTTTGTTTGCTACTTATTCCTGCTGTCTTACTATTTATATTTTACTTTTGCACAGAGCATGGAGCACCTATTTCATTGTACAATGACAATAAAGGTTTGTTCCATTCTATTCTATGTTGCGTATTGGGTTGCATAGCTTCAGACCAGTCAGGGTGCACATGCTGATGCCTGTTCAACAGCACAAGCACCAACAATGGGCACATGACCATTAAAACTGGATCACAGATCAATGGAAGAAGGTGGTATGGTCTGAAGAATCATGTTTTCTTTTGCATCATGTGGATGGCAGAGTTTGTGCAGTATGGGAATAAAGCAAGCCATCGGAGGCAGTGTGATACTTTGGGCAGTGTTCTGCTGGCAAACGTTGGGTCTTGCCGTCCATGTGGATGTTACTTTGAAACACACCACCTACCTAAGCATTACCAGAGAGCATGCACACCCTTTCATGGAAACAGTATTCTCTTATGTCTGTGGCATCTTTCAGCAGGATAATGTTTCCTGCCACAAAGTAAAGGAATGGTTTGAGAAGCAAAACGAGATTAAGGTGTTGACTTGGTCTCTAAATTCACAGGATCTCCAGTCGAGCATCTGTGGGATGTGCTGGACAAACAAGTCTGATCCATGGAGTTCCCACCTCTCAACTAAAAGGATCTGTTGCTAACATCTTGGTGCCAGATACCACAGGACACCTTCAGGTGCCAGTGGAGACCATGCATCGACAGATGAAGGCTGTTTTGGCAGCAGTAGAAGGACCAATGCAATATTGAGCAGGTGGTCATAATTTTACGCCGGATAGGTATAATTTGTAGACACAGATTAAAGCCTGTGTTTGAGGAAAAAAAGTTTCAATTTAAAAAAAAGCAAAAAGCATATTTTTTATCGAACCGTCCCGGTTTTGTGCATGCTTGTTCAATATGCATGGTTTTACTGCAACACTTAAATAACTCAAGTCATCATTAATGCTATGAGTTTCAGCTGTGCTTTTCATACTATGGCAAGTAAAAATGTGTGCTGAATAAAATAAATTAAAAATAATAATTTGAACCACACTGATAGTTGAAAAATATTACCAAGACAAAGATAATCACAAGTCTATGAAAAGAGTGTAGGGATGGCATTTGCAATTAATTACGCCCTAATGATGATAATATGAAGGAATAAGGATTCAGCACACCACTTGTTACCTTTTATACACAACAGACTTGAAGCCATCAATTAAGATTTTTAACAAGGGTGTAGAAGGCCATCTTCTTTCTTCCTCTTTGTTAATGATGGCTCATATCTCAAATTTTTCTGTCCTCTGATACTCTGCTGTCACCACGTGGTAATAAAGGCAGTATCTGATGCTAATGCTGATGACGTAAATGTTTAAGGGATAGGTGGATAACCTAAATGTGTGTTCCTTTTGGATGGGATGTGTTTCACAGTGAGGAGTGTCAAGTGTGAACACAAAGCATCATTTCCTAAAGCAGCATGAAAATAGGTTCCAAAAAATAATCTCCAGAGCTTTACCGTCACCTACGGAAACACATTCAGAAAGTGTGAACACAGTTTCACGGTGGAGCAAGGCTCGTTATAGTTTGATAATCGAAAACACATACAGTATAGAAAACACATGTTCACAGTTGGTGTGTTAGAACGGGGCAAACCTATAAACTTGTAAAATCCATTTAATTTTAAAGATTGAAACACACGCTTTATGGTCTATGTGAGTGGGAAATATAATTATGGCAGCAAATAAAGGGTTAAAAATGGGACGTTAGTCTGACACCACCTCACAGACAGCTCACAGTTTGCAGGATCTCACCTTAGCTCAGAGTCATCGCTGTGAATGGTGACCGTCTGTGGCACATTAAAGGGATTCTTAAGGACAAACTCCATGTACTCTGCAGAGCCCAGGCTAGCATAAAGCAGGTGCCGGGTGGTGATGGCCTGGCTCAGCATGTTGGCGATGCTCTCTGCTTTGCTCTTGGCTTCACTGGGATTGGCCAGCTGGGCTTCTTTAGACCGAGCCTGTTACCAAAGAAAAATAGCAAAAGGCTAAAAAACAATTCAGTGTAGCACTCGGCTGCAAACTACCATAATTATTACCAACGCAGTTCACAGAGGGACTTCATTTTTGATTTACCTTGCTTGTTGAAGTTTGCATACACACCAATTTTGTTACAAAGAAATATCCTAACCAACACAAACTGCATTCACTCACTTTACCTAAACTTTGCACAGTAGTTTAAAGCCTCCCAACTGTTTACACTGACTTTTGCATTTTTGCAGATCACAGCAGTCATTTTGAGTCCAATGTTACCATAACTGATGACATTTAGAAAATGATCCCCAGGTTGCAGTAAAACAGAGTTTTTAAACATGACATTTCTGAAAAGAAAGAAAAAAACCCGCTTGACTGAATAGCCTATGATTACATGTCATAGATGTGTACATGCTTTAAAGAATGCTTTCAGAGCAGGCAAACATTCCTTTGGAGCCAATGACCTTTTCAAATTCAGTTTATATTTTCTTAAGCAAAATGAGCTAGATCCAGACTTCCCATCAGTGCTACAACACTGAGAACTGATCTTTGTAACTGGTGTTTATTCTCAAACATTAAACTGGTAAAAAAAAAATCCAAAGCTGATGGGAAAGACGTGTTTTTTTCATCCCTGACAAATATGCCATTATAAATGTAAACTGTAAAACAAAACAAAAAAATAGAAGCCCTTTAATGTAAACACTTTTATAAAGCTTGTAATGCCCGTTGGTACATTGGTCCAAAAAATAAATTAAAAACCTGAACTTCAGCTTCAAAGTCATGGTGGCAAAGCTAAGTGTGTGCCAAAACACAATATTGAAATTTTCCATGGGTTTAGTCCTCTAAAATGATCCCCAGCATCAACCTGGTCAAATGACGGTTGAGCCCAGAAAGAAAAGTTAAATCCGAATTGAATTTGAAGAAGAAACTCTAAAATATGGTTCCAGTGACACGAACAGGACTGAGTTATATTCCAAATTGTAATAGCTGTTACAAAGCTGTGAAACAAGCAGATCACAAAGTCTTACCACAAGAAGAAAAAACCTGCAAGATGCAAGTTGTCGTGAACAGTTAGTTAAAGTCAAGTTCTTCTAACAAAGACATCACTAAGGATGTTAAAGCTGCATTAAAGATGACTTAACAGTTCCAACCATCCCTTAAGACTACGCTCATGACAAGTGTCATATCAGTCTTGTGTATGTGTTACAACCTATCCTGACAGCGTGCCCTTTAACCTCCTGTGCTTTTGTGACTGTGAGGAGAACTCTGAGAGTCTCCCGCTTGACATGTTTCGGAGCAAGAAAGCAGGCTGTTGCTGTGCCTCCGTTGTCTCTCTCAGATTTCAGTGAAGAAGACTCATAGGGACAGATTATTGTAGCTCAGCTTTAGATAGGAGCTATTTTTGGCTCACAGTGGACTTAAAGTGCAATGTTTGACCTCACCATAACCTTTGCCGTTTTAGCATCTTCGCTGGCCTCCCGCTCGCGCACTGCAGCCATGCACTTCAGCTTTCGGTCACTGTCATCGGGTTTGTTTAGGCTGTGCTCCTTGGGCACGACGCCGTCAGCTCTGATCCCGCGTCGGAGCAATGGCACCCGATCCTCATTTATCGGCAGTCTGTCTGCTTGTGCAGTGTTCCTCGCTGTGAAGTAGAAACAAGCTGCAATCATGAATATATTTACTGAACAGAGTGGAGTCTAATCTCTTAGCCATTTTGACCATATGTTCTAAAAACCCTCCAAATGTCCACGAGAGAGAAGCGCTGACAAATTAAAGTATTGTTGGAACACAAGAAAGAACAGCTTGTTTACAGAAAACAGTCCAGTCAAACAACTGGCACCGCTACAACTGGGCCAAAGCCCTGCTGCTGGGAAAACAAACTCACTCTCTCCTCCCAAATTATCTTTCACCTCCACGGTCATGTGTACTCTTCAAGGACTAAAACACCTAATTAAAATATCAAATTCATCTACCAGTCACCAAATAATCCATCCTCATTTGGACTGGATCATGCAAATTACCCGACTGTTTACACGAGAATTTGCCTAATCCTGCACTTTGAATAACACTCAGACATTAACAAACTTTAAGTGAGAGCTGCTTAAACCATATTTTTGTTATCTAGAACAGCTTTACTCTTCCAACATTCGGTTTGGAGCCAAGTGATGGAGCTCGCATCGCAGCAATGGGAAGATAAACCCAGACTGACTGAAATTGGCCACAAATCTTAAACAGAAATGGGCTGTTTTCAGTGCGGAGAAAAAAATCAAGTAGTACATCAGGAAGTGAGGGTGAGAGATGGGGAGACCGAGGGGGGAAAAGAGAGAATGACAGAAAGAAGACATGAGGCTTATGTAAAGTAGTTTATTTAAGCTCTTCAGGAATATTACCTATGGTAATTGGAATGCATCAGACATTAGACTTGGATTAATTCCTTAAGCATTCATCAGATGGTTTTCAGGATCCACTGAAAACTATTCTTCTGCTTTATTTTGTACTCCTTGTAATGCTTCGGTTTTTGCATTGCATTTGTTGTTAAATATACATCTCCTCACTGGTCATAGTGCCTCTGAAATTACTTGTATTTGGTGTGTCACTTTGATAAATAACAGCCTGATGGGATATCTGACTCCCTTTCTGTTTTCTACTCCCACTATCACTGTTCTTCTCTGAACCAGTATCATTATCAGAGAGGCACTGGTCTGACAGTCACCTAACCTGATAGTGTCCAGCTATACTGGTTCCTTCACAGCCACGGGCAGGCAGAAGTGGGACAGGGATGGTGAGAGATACACACACACACACACACACACACACACACACACACACACACAGCACAGTGCAGCTAGTCTGTTCACAGGTGCTTACTGTTAACTGGCTGACTGGACTCCAGTGAAAGCAATTAGTGCACTGAAAGTGTTTAAATGGCACAAGAAGGTGGAGAAGAGAAGAGAGTTCAATTTAGGAGAGACAAGAGGAGTCGGAGAGGTTGCGGTAGTTAGAGAGGTGCGATATAGGTAAGACTGCGAGCAAGCAGTGAACAGCCTGTGTTTGCACAGTAACAAGAGCTGTGAATACATGATTGCAACAGTTTGTGGAATACATATTAGGCGAACCTGTTCATGAATTAATTATGAAACATATTTTATATACACAACATGTTTGCTGCTACCTCCAAACGCATTATAGTGTCTTTGCGTATCAGTATGTGGTGTGCACGGAGCAAATGTTTTAGGAAGTGTGATGTAATTCTTTATACTATTCTAAGCAACTGGCTGCTTTTCAGCTTGCTTTTAATCTGTTTTTTATCTGTGCGTGTGTGTGTGTGTGTGTGTGTGTGTGTGTGTGTGTGTGTGTGTGTGTGTGTGTGTGTGTGTGTGTGCCAGTCATTCACATTTGAGGACAAATTTAGGAATCACATACCAGCTGACTCGTGATGGTTTGTGTAATTGAGGAAAAAATTGGTTTCCCCAGTGTGTTTGTGCCTTTACTTGGACTGTGCATACACACACACACACACACACACACACACACACACACACACACACACACACACACACACAGAATGCACACATAAAACACAAACAGGACTGTGGCTAGCCACCAGAGACGCTTCTGTAAGCTCAATTAGTTTGAAAATTGAGTGGTTCTGTGGCGCAGCCAAGAGAGAATGTGAAATAGATCTGGTTGAGCTGATCAAGGCACAAACATGGTCACTGCCAAAATAAAAGACACTAATTACTCTGTGGCATAAAATACTCAGTAACTTACATGTGCTTAGACATGCACAGAACTCTAAACAGAGAAAAACAGGAAGATTTAAAAAAAAAAACAGCAAAATGCAGTGTGTTGTGGAATAAAATGCTTGCCATTGAGCTGGAGGATGTTCCTGCTGGACAGACTTCCTCCTCTGAAACCGCTGGTGACTTCACGAGGCGTGATGATATGCGAGAGAGACTGCATCACGTCTGCTGGCCTCTTTCTGCCAGAGTCTGCAGGGCACCCTGTAGGACAAACGGATGCTTTTAGTTCTATATAGTGACATACGAAACACCTTTGAAAGAACTTTGATTCATTAACTCTAACTAGCAACCCAGTTATTAACTAAAAAAGGAGGGCTGTACAGTCATTGTGAGACCAGCTCCATCTGTGCTGACCTTCACCTTTACTATTATCTCTTACACTTTTAACACTTGCTCTACCTACTGTCATGGCATTCACATGGCATTGTGTATGTACACAATGCCATGTTTTTCAATTTTTTATGCAACAGTGAAACAAATGCACATAACAACTGTTTCACTGAAAGTTTTGGGTTTAAAAAAAACAAAAAAACATATTTCAACTGATATCTCAGTTCTTATATAACATAGGAACCCAGAAATACCTTTTTGAACATCTGAAACATAGAGTACATAGTGCAATGTCTTGCAAGAGGCATGAAAGTATAACATCAATATTTTGCAAAAGCTGACGAGATATTATCAACCTTTGAAAATCTCCAGATGAATTTGGCAACACTGGTGAGATTAAGGCTTATTAAATAAAGCTCAAATAAATCAGAATGATAGGAATTAAAGGAGTAAAGAACAAGTCACTATTTAGGAGCAAACGGTTGTATGAGACTGCTGTAGTGTCTCTGGATTGCTGAGAACCTCTCAAGGCAGGATCCTCCACAGTCTGGCAGCTGTGCAGAAAGCTGCAGTTATGTCATCCTTAGCCAAAGCTCATAAAGGGAGATTTTTGCTCAAAAGTCAGCTGGCTCTGAAATACACAAAGACTGCATGATACTTTCCAAGAGATGGAGCTCTGAATATTTTGAGAAATGCTACTCTGTCCAGTCAAATGATGTAGATGTTTCTGGAGTGGCCGAGTCGATCCCAAACCCAAATCCCAGTCGCAGGCAGTGATGTTAAAATGCCGAAGTTTATAAAGCAAAACTGTTTGTGTCTCTTAATTACCCCTTCAAAACAACTGTAAGGGTGGTGTTTAATTAAGGTATTAAAGCTAAAGTTGTGCCTTATTGGTGGTATGGTCTGTTTGAATGACAGGTGGATGCTGACACAGGCCATTAGCTGCCTGCTAGCTGTCACCTCCACTAATTTGACACACTGAACTGAACCCCCTGATAACATATGTGGTGTTACTTAGCACTAATCAGCAGGTATCTGTGTCTGTGCAACGCACCCATACTGTCCATCTTTTACAAACTCTCTATGATTCAACCTGGCCATTTACTACTGTGTAAAAAATGAAATGTCATTAGCGCTGCACCATCAGGCTATACTCATTAACTCCCTCTATGAAGTATTTTGTCAGACAGCGTGTTACATTTCATGTCCGTCACTTTTCATTTAGCATCTATTTGAGCTAGTTGTGGCATTCTTTTTTTTGTTTATAATACTGCATCATTATTTTTATATTGTGCTTTATTTTTTAGTATTACATAAAATGTCACAGCAACAGTAGGCAACATTTCCACCATTATGTATATTGCTGCAAGCAAGCGTAGTTCATCTCTGTCCTGCTGAAAAGCAAGCTTTGGCTGGTTGGGGTATGCATACAACTGGCTGTGTATAGAAGAGATTAGCATTGTGTTTACACTCACATTCTTGTCCTTTGCACAACAAATTCAATGTAAAATGCATCTCCACCCTTTAAAAGTTGTCGTGTTTGTCCCATCTCGCCAAGAGCTGGGATATAGTAAATAAAATAACGGTCCTCCTTGTGAATAACCTTCGTTCACGGCACAAAAAACGGTGCCAATAAGGAAACTTACTCGAGATATCTCACAAAACCTACAATAAAAGTGACTTGCAGATAAGGCTACTGCAAGTTTTCTCCAACTTTCAAAATGTATTGCACACTTTATTTATGAAGTCAATATTTTATCAGTCAAGTTTTTTTTAATGCTACAATAACAATTTTGAAGATTTTTTTCTTTGTTTTCAGTTAATCACATGTTATGTGCTTAGAACTGTATCAGGAGCACAACAAAGGCATGCAAGCACAGTCATCTCTTATTGCTTCTCTGGAAGCTAAAAAGAAAGGTCTGAGGACATATCCTCTATGTTTACGATAAAACAACGACGAACAGATTTAGGCCAAAGTTCTCTTTAAAGTCACACGCAAAACAACACATTTTTCACTGCCGGCGCTGCCAAAGTGAAAACATTCCAGTGACAGTTGAGGGAAGATCAATACATGGAGACAAGCCTACAGTGATAATTAGTGGCCTGAAATTGCCAGAAAGGTCTGGACACAAAAAGCTGGCAATGCAATGAGTCATGCTGATGGATGGGTTTGTTGGCCTCTGTCTGGTTTGGCTGAGTGCTGGGTGTCAGTGATGAAGTAAGACACTTGAACACAGAGCAGTTAAATATCACCTGGAACTATCTGCCAGTATTTCTGGGATGGGGACTGGCCACAGATTTACACAACCTTATTCTAAAGAATTCTTAGATACAGAAAAAAAGATCTCTCACTGTATTAGTCTTGTCATCACATCCGCTCTATGTTAAGGATTGTTTGAATAGCTCTGTTGACAGTTTGGAAAAAAGTCCCGGGAGTATTCAACCTGCTGTAATTGTGTCCCCTTTTTGTTTCCAGGATGGCAAAAACATAACTTTTCCCTCTTTTTAACAGGCAAGTGGATAAGTAAGTGCTTCATGGCGCGCTTGTAGCAGGACAGTGAATGATGGTCAATATTACAGTTTCTCCAAACATTAATTCATCTTGTGCAGAGCCTCTGCAGTACAGCAGCCACGGGAAAGGCTTGTTTACACTTTTGAATGGTGCTTCACACACAAAATGCCCACTAAGGGAAGTGACGGGTAATTGCACAGAGTCCCAACCAAAACCGACGACCCACCTTCCTAAGAGCATTTTTAAATACCGCAGGTCAAATAGTCTTTTACAGGTACAGGCCTCCACTTGAAAACAGTTAGCTACAATTTACAACACTTGAGTGAAGAAGCAAGTCAAATTAAAAGTTTGCAGCTGCTTAAATTACAGTGCACTTTGACACGTGTGCTCCCATCACTCCCCTCAGTTTCCAGGCTTTGAGCTGCTTAATTGTATCATAAGAAGTTGTAGTATTTTCTGAGAGGCTGCGGGATACATAATCCAGGATGCTTTCATATGAAATATGGTGAGTGCAGCAATTAAGTGGCTTTACTGCCCAGAACTGACACCTCTGTTAGCTTATAAGAGTTTTACAAGGGTGTGCCAGAAGTACCCTCCAACTCTTTTAGAGGCCAACTTCTTCATCAACAATCTGATAATAGGCGGCAGCTAAATGAGTAATGGGGAGCTGGTATTGCCATGCAAACAGACACAGACAGCGTAGCTCTGCAGATTAATGGGTGAGGTGTCTGCCGTCCCAATGCATTCCTCTCATCATCCATCACCTTTCCCTGGCCACACGACTTAGCCAAATGTATTTGTTTTCAGCTGTGTTTCCCAAATATTACAGTAAAGACGTCATCATCATCACCATCATCATCTGCGATCAGTTACGCAGCTGTGGAGAGTTCCTTCCCAAAACCTTCATTATGGACCTTTTGTTTGTGTCAAGAATGGCTTTGCTGATCGACAGAATTACACAATAAACCATCAAGAAAGTGATAAGATGAACACCGAGTGCTGCATGTCTATAATAAAACAAATGGACTGATGATGAACCCAATTATGATCCTCTGATTTAATCATTCAGTCATTTTAATTAATTGGCTATCGCTACAACCATCATTAAGCCCAACAGATAATACATACTTAAGTGCGTCTTCTGTTTGACGTGGGTGTCGTATTATCTTTTTTTCCTACCTGCTGAATCACAGTGGCAGATTGTTAAGACAGAGCTCATGGTCCTCAGTACTTAATTACAACGTGATACTCCAGGTTTGTGCTGCAGACAGAAAGTCAGCACAGCGTCTGCTGCTTCACGTCGTCTCTATGGAGGAGAGTAATTGTGAACAAAGTGCCAGGGGGCTGAACTCTATCAAATTTATTGACTGCCTCTCGCTGTTGCATGACAATAACCCTTCTCTGCAGTAACCCACCTGCCCGCCCTCATTGCTCTGCTGGCAGTTCTCGAGGTTAAGGCCACAACAAACCACTGATTTACTGGGCCCCAGAACAAATGGGAGCAAGCACCAAGGGGGTTTCAAAGTAGCCTGCAATATTCGATTTCTTCTGCCTCCCCGTTCCAGGCCACTGACCTTTCAGAATAAGCAGATATTCTCTAACCTCAAGGCTAAAAGCAAGGCATATGAAGTCAGCCGACTACAAGAGCCTTTAATGAGCAGATATACTGTTTGTGCGCCCCCGAGGGAAGTCACCTATAGCTAAACTAATTGTTAGGTAAATTTCCCGGATATTTTGTTTCACTTGTGCCAGCTTCGGGCAGAAATCTCTCGACTTGTTCCTGCTGTAGCAATCGGTCTCTCCGGGGCTTATCAGGCGGGTGCAGATGAGGAGCACTGTGGTCTGGAGAAGGTTCTAATCTGTCTTCTCTACTGTGCTGAAGCAGAAACATGCTGTCGGTTTGTGTATGGTGTGTTGGGAGAGATGTGTGTATATGAGGACTACTTAAAGGGACGCCAACAGAAAGTACGAGTTGGAGAGAAAGGATCTAGCCACGACACAGTCAGCAAAACTAGTTTTCATCAAAAGGCTTTCCTTTCTGTCACATATGGGCTGTTTTAGTGTTGGCAAATATTACTGTCATTTCAGAGTGGATTAAAAAAGCACCTCCTATTTCTACTTTTTCTTTGGCAATGTAAGCAGTTTTACCTTTTTATGAGTCAAATAAGGTAGAGTTGGAGAAGCTGCTAAATAAACACACACATTTGGGATCAGTCACAGAAACAAATCTCTGTGGAATCTGAACTAATGACAACTTTTAAATAACAAAACAACAGATCAGCTTTAAGTAAAAACCTCTAAATCACCTTTTAAGTGAAAGGGGTCACCGGGTGATGAACCTGTTGTGCTGGCTGTTTGACTCTCACTCTGTACTCTCATTAACCTTGCTTCCAGCAGACGCAGGCAACAGTTTCCAGGTATCATGTCTCACAGGCCGTCTGCAGGCTGCTTGCCTAATACCAAACAACATCCAAAGAAAAACACCAACTGGAGTCTGAGCATAGCAAGACCCCCTGCAACAGAATTTGGTGAAGACCAACACTAATGTAGGGAGAGATTAAAGGAGAGACAATCAGGGGTTCAGATACTCTGTTTGTCTGAATAAAACTGTCGAGAATAAATAGTTTAACTATTAATTTCATGGTAATCGTCTTATTTTGACGCTGAAAGAGAAAATCTAACCTGATGTAACCCTGTGCTGGCACTAAGTAAACATCTAATGCTTTTGACTAAAATCAGTTAAAAATACTACTACTACTAATAATAACAATAATAATAATAATAATACTGTCCTATCCTCAAATCTTGCATTTACTTGAACAGTAAACGCAGCATCCTGGCACTTACTATGAATAAAACAACTGTAAAAAACAATGTACATGATATATGATATACATACCACGACGAAATTAATCATATGTGATTTTTATATATATCATATTGTTTCAATAGCACCAGGGTTTACTAAAAATGCAGAGATAATATTGTTATCCTTAGGTCCTACTGCAGTGACAAAAACATCTGGGGAAATCTGCAGCACATGTAAGGAAAGGATTTTCAGGGCAGCTGTGAATGTTCACAGTCCCACTGAAGGAGCCACTGTTTGAGTTCAGCACACACCCCTGTTGTGGTTTCTTAAGGCGTCCTCAGGCTTTAAAGCTTAAAATTTATGAAAAACAATGTCTTGTTCGCTTCTTCCATTGTTTATTTATTACTTCAATCAGCCTTTATCTGTACCCATCTGACTTCTATCTATTCACTTTTCCTTCCCTTCTTCTTTTAGATAGACAATACATACATTACAAAGCCATCAGTCAGTGCACAGTATCCATCTATGGAAAAGCTCTATGCTTTACATCATAATGACACAATGGACTAGAAAGCTTATTCAGTTTTTGTCTCTTCTCTGTCTTTGGGTTGAAGTTGCTCACTGATCGTAATGCTTTGATTAGCACCTCCTTCAAAATGTTGCCAGACAATCACGTTGAGGCTAAAAGAAAAAAATCTCCCTTTAATGTATCTTTCCCTCTGTTTCCATCTCCACCCCCCCTCCCCTCCCCACCCCACAGAGTTTATTGTGGGTTTACCAGAAGGAATCAATAAAGCATCAGAGTTTTCCTCCTGACACACCAGTCAATCCGTTTCATGGGACGTGCAGGCGGTCGTCATGGTTTAAAGACTCCTCATCTGCTCCTATAGTGCTCTATGTGGGAGCACTGTCATTCTTCCTAATATACTGCAGCAAAAAGCAAACCCTTGATTTCACAACTCGCTATTATTCAACTAAGCCACTTCCTTTTGTCCTTTACGACGCTATTAATAAAAGCTGCTTTATAGAATGATTGAATAGGCCTGACAGCGTATATCATTACCATTTAATTAATTACTTGTCAATCCCACCTTGTGATAATTAAAAAGGATATCATTTGGTGTTTCACTCTTTTTCATTTGGAAATGACAGTATGCCACTCATTTTTTTCAATAAAGCCTAATTCTGATGAATTCCCAAAGGACAGAAGTAAAGACATGATTAACAGCATGCATGACTGAAACACATAAAATTACAAAAGGGGCGAGCAGTAGGTAGTCAGGTCTGTGTTGCTTGTGAATAATAAAAGGCTTGGGGGATGATAATATAATGACACATGTATATCATATATTATTTATAATATAAATCATATTCTTTCCACAGTGACATCAGGGTTCACTGAAAATGCAGAAATAATTTAACACAGCACTAATTTTATCAGTACTACAAGAGTCGTATGATTCCCACCCTTGTGCTCATTTGACAAAGTGTCTAAAGTCTATCTTTAGACACTTTGCAGCCTGCTGCAAAAACATAAATTTTGTTCCAATTACTTTAGTTCAACATATGAGAAATGCCAAAAATAACACGGCGTGACAGACATAAAATAGTATATTTGCACCAACAAGGTGATTCCTTAAGAGATATTAGCTGAAAAGTTGGGATCTGACTCTTCAGTTGATCCGTCTACTGTTGGCCGAAACCTCATTAGAAACAGTGACAGTGGGTGGCTGTCAAGAAGCTATTCTTAAGCAAGGGAAAAAGACAGAAAAGGCTGAGGCATGCCAAATTATGCCAGAGCTCGGCTCCAAATCAGTGGTAACAGATCTTACGAAGTAATGAATTTAAATTGGAAATTTCTGGTTCATATTCTGTGCAACATGCACAAAGGAGGTCATGAGAGAAGTACAACAGTGAGAGTCTTGTATTCAAAATCATGAACACATAAACAGGGTCATGTGGAAAGCATTTGATTGGCTACAGCTTCAGGTTTTAGCATGCCAATAATCCCAAAACACACTCCTAGTGCAGTAAAAGCATACCTGGATAGAAAAACACACATTGGAAAACTATCAGTCATGGATTGGTCTCCCCAGAGCCCGGACTGTACTGGATAGGTTGAGGCCTTTTCTGTCCTTTTCTGTCAATTTAGTTGGATTAAGGCGACCACTTCCTGTACATGTATCAAAATAAATTCCAAGCAGCAACAGGGGGCAGCATTATGCCATGCAAGTCAGTGTCTGGCTTTTAATGTGAAACATTTGTGAAGGAAATGCTGAGTGTCACTGATTATACCTTAAGTACCATTTTATAAATGGAAACTTCACTATGAAGTAAATCAACTGGAATTATTGAATGAACACAACTGAATGAGCATTTCTGCAAGAGAAGCGTCACAGTGCAGAGTATTAGACGACTGTTGGTGTGAACTAGACACTTCCTCTTAGTGTTTTTGATAAATGCAGTTTTAATCAGAACCAAATAAAAGATGATAAAAGAGGATTGCTACAAAACATGGCATAGGAAGTGACCAACATTTAAGAATTTACCAGATCAGACTACCTTAGGATGCTGAACATCATTCTATAATAACGCTTCACTGAAAAACTTCTGCTGCTGCTGCCATGCACGCCTCCATCATTGACATTTTCAAGCAACTTTCCTTCACCTCTCAAGCTGAAATCCAGGCGCTGTATCTGCACAGTATCACCACAAGTACACAGCCTGTCTCTCAGCTTGGTCGGTGGTCCTTTGTTGAGCCTGTGCAGTGGGGATTTAAAGCCAGGGGAGAAGGAAAATGCTCAATCCATATAGGAGCCTTGTAATCCTTCCACTGAACTTAAAAATCAGAGAAATTGTAGTTCCAGGGTTCTCATATTATATCAGTGATATACTCTACCTGTCCTCCTCTCATTTTTGCCATCCTGGCTCATCACACAACCTGCCCACGCTCCGTTACACCTGTCTGTCTATATGTCTGTGAGTACAAGAGTGCCTACCTTTCAGGCATGTATGAATGGCTTGATATGCATCTGTGCTTGTGTGTGTGTGCGTGCGCGTGTGTGTCCTTTCCATCAAATGCTGGCTTCACATCCTTCACCACCCACCAAATAAGACTGCTGATTCATTATGGCTTGATGACAGATGCTGAGAGGGAAAGAGAGACGCGGTGGATATTGGAGAGGTGGGAGCGGTAAAACAAACAGCCAGATAGAAGGTGGAAGCGAGCGTGTGATAGAAGGGTAAGAGGTAAATGGATGAATAAGAGAAAACAGGAAGACAGTGATAAAGAGTGAAGAGAGGAGGGAGAATGTGAGAAAGGCAGCGACAGATGGAAGCTGAAACAAAGAAAAGTGCTTGCGAGTACTCCCTCCCCAAATTGATTCTGACTGTCGGCCAGGGCGCCTGATGGATATCTGAGCCTTGATTGGAATTTACATGCCAGACACAACCCTCCTCCTCGCATCCCCAGCACACCTAATAACCCGCTGCGCTCTCAACCTGCTTTGAGTGATAAGCCCAATGAGAAAGTGCTGGCATATTTAGCCCTAACAATGGCACACCGAAGAGTTTTGGAGGCCTGGAGAAGGATGCATTGTTTATGAGAGGGAGTATCGTTTCAACAGTTGATTAATGGCAGGGAAGCTATCGTCAGCTGCCATCGCGCCGCAGGGCCACGCCGGGCCCAAATTGGATGAGCGCAAAGGAAGAAGCAAGGTGTTCAATTGCTAGACGAAGCGGAACTATCACATCAAGATATTTTTGCTTTGGCACGGCGTTCGCTTTGCAAGCCTGCACACCTCTGTTTGCCGCTGTTGAAAATGGGAACTCTGAACAGCAGCAGCAGTCCTAGGGATCCACTGGCATTTCTCAACTCTACACATCAGCAAGAGTAAATAGACAACATTACTTCACAAGGCTCCAATGGAATATGACCTGAATATAAAACACTCATAAATATTTCAGATCTAGAGGGGGATTTGGGTGATACCGAAAGTGGATTTACCCATAAAAGCTCAAACAAATGTAACTCTGTGTTTTCCAGGTTTTGCTTACATTTACCTTCACATTATCAGAGCTCAAACACCGAACCATTTGCACTTCATCACACACACTCACTCACTCACTCACTCCGTGTCCCAGCGGAAGCTGCACGAGGGTTTAGCCTTTAGAAGAGTGTCTGCTAACGGCAATAAAACTTGCGACCAAGTGGCAGGTCCAATGAATTCTTTCCAGTGCTTTAAGCGTAGAGCTTCTTCCATGTGTCCCCAGTAGAGCATGAAGATAAACGACAGTATCAAAAGTCTCTTGCATACAGTATATCCATTAAAAATCATGACAGCGGGGAATTATGGTCATCGCAGCCATGGAATACAGATCAGTGATTATGCACAAGAGCCTAAGGTTTTTGCAGAGTCATGAGATGGTTCTTCAACTAAAGCCACTGAAAGAAGACCTTGAATAGTGATCGTGCTGTCACACCTAAGGATATTATTTTGTTAATCTCTCTCTGTTGGCCTTGTTACAGTTGAAAAACGTTGCCACAGCTACAGCTGAGCCACAATTCATTTAAAATTACAAGAGAATTGCTGCTTTATTCGCAACGTTGGTATTGTTGTGCCAAAGCAGGAAAGTTACAATTGAGCAACAGAGTTGCAACTGAGTCTTTCTGTACTTGCCAATGTTGCCTGTGCGTATGTGGAGCCGGCCTCTGACGATGGTGTGAACCGTCATGGGGCTGGAGGCAGAGTGTCGACCCAGGTCTGGGTTTGTCAGTAAGGTATCCTCTCCCACGTAATCAGTGGTCAGTACCTCCACCTCGTGAAGCGCCTGTACTGCCGATTTACACTGACGCAACATGTACTAGGGATTAAAAAAAACACAACATGAGAAGCATTGGTAACATCTTACAATTACTACACTATTAAATATTAGTAAGGTACTCATTCATCATTTAGAAAGCATTACTCCTAACTGCTCTAAATGGTTCCTTCTGGATTAATAAGCTGATAAAACATGTTTAATGACAATATTTTTAAACTTTATAAGTAATGGATTCCCATTACTTATAAAGTATTGCATTAAGTACAAACCAATTATTTATGATCTCTTAATGATTCATGGTGACTTTTAGAAAGTATAACATAAGTATTAACAAAGACTTTAGATGCTTATTTGTACATATAACAATGATGATATTCACTTATCATAATTGTTGTGGAAATAATCATTGACAATACCAATGCAGAAGCAGGTTTGACCTCACAGGCTTTTACCTTGAGCTCAATAGCAGTAGAACCTATCAGGAGCAAGGAGTCACTGTCCCAGATGTCAATATGCATGGTGTGGAGGGCCAGGTAGCGAAGAAACCAGCGCTTCTCTCCTGGCTTCAGGAAACTATCATCTACTCTGAACTGCAGCTGCAGACCTGGAGAGCCTGAAGAAGGAGAGAGAGGACTTTAAATAAAAGAAAGCAATAATGTTAACCTAATATAGATGTAAACTTCTGAATTACAGAAAAGACAAAATGACAACAAATATCACTGCCCAAATATAACTGGACACCAGTTTATTTTTAACACAGTCAAGAAACAAAAGCCTGACATTACTGAATGTATCCCATGGAGTAAACAAACTACTGCAACAATCACACATGTTCAGGTGATGTACTGGATTAAATACACTACTGTGCAAAAGTCTTCAACCAACTTATTTGTTTTTTAAGTCACTAAAGAGTGGGTAACAATCATTTGTGCATAAATAAGGCACCTAACTCAAGGTATGAACCAATATTGTGTCTAAGACTGATCACTCATCATCTACTGCTCTTCTGGAGTGACGAATCCCAGTCTGAAACTTCTAGTTCAAATCGTTTTCAGTATGTAGAGAGCAGGTCAGGAGAAAGATACAACAGTGAGTGTCTATAGCCATCTGTAAAATATGGTGGAGGCTCTGTCATAGTTTGGGGCTGCATTGTAGCCGGTGGTGTTTGGAGGTCTTGTCAAAATTAATGGAATTATGAACACAGAAAAATACCACCAGATTTTGGTCTTACATGCAATACCATCAGGAAAGCATCTGAATGGCAACAGCTTCATTTTTAAGCGTAAGAATTACCCGAACACACTGCCAGTGCACTAAAAGCATACCTGTATAGAAAATCACACAGTGTAACACTATCAGCCATGGATTGGCCTCCACAGAGCCCAGATGTCAACATTTTTGAAGCAGTGTTCAATTCAATTCAATTCAATTTTATTTATATAGCACCAAATCACAACAGCAGTTGCCTCAAGGCGCTTTGTATTATACAGTAAGGGTACAGTGTTGTACAGTGTGGGATCATCTTGACAGAGAACAGAACAAAAGGCAGCCAACATCCAAAGAAGAGCTTTGAATGTCTTTCAAGAAGCCAGGAGAACTATTCCTGAAGATACTTAAAGACATTACAAAAAAGCTGCCTAAGACGGCTCAGACTGTGCTAAAGAATAAAGGTGGTCATATCAAATTATGATTTTCAAGTTTGGGTTATACTCTTTTTTTGCCCTTATTTATTGTATTTTCATGTCTGTTGGCACACGTTTCAATACATGGCTGCATCTATTACCCATTTTCCTTGGGAAAGATGAAGAAAGAATGGTAGCTTAAGACTTGTTATTCTGTGTCTCTTCTTATAGTGCTGTAATTATTGTTGTGTAACTGCCATCAGTAAAGGTATGAAGCATAGCACTAACCTGTGTTATTACTTTGCCACATTTTACTGTAAGATACAGAGAAAATAGAGACTGACTGATTAAAACATTGCCAAATAGCTCAGCTAATGATCACAAATTCCAGTTGATTCAGCACTGGTTAAAAATTTTAACTTCTGAAGAAACAATCAACCACTCAGAGCTGTATTGAGGCAGGAGACATCATCCCACCCTAGATGAGATTGTGGCAGCTATATAATAATAATAAGCCTGGTTTTCAATTTTTAAGAAAAACTCCTGTAGGTAACTGCTCAAGCTTACTGTTTCTGCACCTACTGTATCAAAAGAAAATCATGTCAGTAGGAATGATTCACCCCTCACTGACTGAACTAGTTTGCAGCAACATCAACAGTAGGATGTCCAGACAGCTGTTAAAAACTCATAAAATCCGGTTCTTTGGGGGCTTGTCCCATACTTGGGTGTCAAGATCTAGATATCTTTGTCGGTTACATCAATTCTGACCTTTGTCAAGTCAGTCTGAAGAAAAAGTCACCAATCTGATTATGTTAGCTGTTCCTGCTATCCAGATGGCTTTGAATATAGAGAAGAGCCATAATATCTGGAATCAGCTGCCAACCTTGTGGGCATTTCTAAACTGGTGCACTAGCCATCTACTGGGAGTCATTAGGTCTGATGACTGCACAGAATCAGAGTGAAATGCCCAGGGAGTATAAAGCTATTTCACAAAATCAGAAGCTCTCCAGGGTTCCCATAATTCAAGACGATAATGGTGCCTAACTGCCAAAAAAACCTCAAGAGTAATTTTATGAACAGTGGGATAAAGTCATGGCTTAATCAGCACATTCACAATCGTCACTTTCCAACCTTTAAAAGGACTAATCACTCAAGCAAAAGGTTTTCCACTTTAGAGAAAATACTGAACACACAGTAAGATGACAGACACTGTTTTGAGAACTACAGCAAGCCCTTAAACATCACTAAATATTGCATATTAAACAGCAGTTTAGACACATGCAGGGATGCACGCATAAGAAATTATTTTTGATTAAATCGGTTTATGGTAAAAGCCGAGATCCAGTCTTAGAACGTAAACTGAATACTTTGTGTGATACACCCTGCTGAAATGTGACTCTTCCTCTACGTCCAAATCATTCCTACACCGGTGTGTTAAAATGTGTGAGTATGGGGTCTGCGTGCCAACCTTATTCCCAGAATTCTCTCCCATGGAATCTCTCTAAGTCTATATCAAAGCCCCACGCTGTCTTTATTCCCATAAGTTGAATGTGCAGAGAATCAGCCGGCTGGATAAAAGTGGAGTAATGAGGACCTTTGGTGACAGCCCCGCTGTGTCTGAGAGACCAGCATGCCCCTCTGAATCTTTCCACACATGAAATGAAGGGAAAACTTTTTTTTCTTTCCACATTTTCTTTCTTTTTTCCTTATTTCTCTCTCTCTCACACACACACACACACACACACACACACTTCTTTAGTGTCAGTATTCCCATGAAGCTTGCATGCAGAAATAGCCTTTTGTGAGGCTAACAGAGAGGGTTCCTAAAGGTCCAAAAAGACTGGTTTATTTAAGACAAATACCTGTAATTACATGCTGGCCTCCAAGATAGCTGGATCTAAGCTCAAAGAGGCAATTAAATCCAGTTCTTTTTGAATCAGCTACTTGAGTGATTTAGATTTTTACAATCTGATGACCTCCTAAATAAAAGAAACTGTGACCCACCTTATCTTTTAATGTTTTTTTTTTTGGAGTCACTGATCTCGTAACTGGTTTTGGACTGTTGTTTACTGACAGCTGTTGTTGTCTGCTCATATGAGATGAGTGAGAAAAAAGAAACAAGTGGACATTTGAGCAAAATGTTGTTATTACATTAATTATTTCAATGCTCAAAATTTAGATGGAACCTATTTTTCATATCACATGAATACTCTTATAATTGTGATCCTCAAATTAAAAGTGGCCAAAATTTCAGATAATGAGACTAGCATATGTTTAAGTAATTCCAGTGACATAGAAACATGAGGTTTCTGGCTGATCTGAAGAATGAGTTTTCTTCTACACTCTATGACGTCAGAGAAAGGGATATCGTCAATATGGCCATCCTAGGAGTGCAGAAGCTCCACCTACTCACCGACTGTTTAAATCCTGCTTGCGAGGGGCAGCCAATAACAGGAAGTGGGCTTAATGGAAGCTAACAGTCAGTGAATGAACTGAGGCTGCACCAAGGAACAGTGTAATGTAAGTGAGTATTATTTGGAAGAAAGTGTCTTGATGCATGCTCCATCTTTCAGGTAAGGAAATTCCAGAAACATTCTGTTCATCTGGATGTAGCATTTTCAGTGGGTTCAGTACGTTTGCATAATTGCTGAAACTAGCACCACTGTCAAACAATGGGCTATGAGGTCAGCTTCTTGATTATTAACATGCAAGTGTTCATGACCAATGGTCAACAAAGTGGGGAACCCATGGCACACCCATGTTTCTGCCTGTAGTACTGACCCTTGTATGTGAAACAGTTTCAAGAGCAAACACAGTTGGTCAGTGCTGAGAGTGGTCGTGTTGCTGATGGGGTTACTTTCAGTCATTGTGCAAATGTACTGTTTATAAGGTTGGGGAAACCTGCAGTCAGCTAAGACTGAAGAAGTCACTTGGATGAGCGACAAAACGTTTTTCTAGCTGAAAACACTACGACCAGATTAACAGAATCAACCTTTTGGGATTTAGAAGAAAGTTTGGAAGAATCTGAGAATTAAATTTTGGATTTGAAAATAACAATGTTTAACTTATTATACCATATGCTTATCAAAATGGAAACACCATGAATTCATATTTAGAACATAATAAGACAGTAAATCTCCCTAATGAAAGAAAATAAACTTCGGCTAGGTGACTTGTACCTCCTGTAAATAGGTTGAGGAAGATTACAGTGAATGTCTTACAGACTTCTGCTCAGATATCTAAAAGGAGATTTCAAATTAAAAAAACAAAAAACAAAAAACAAAAAACAAGTACCAAGTAGGACACGGGTGTCAAATTCACTTTCACTAAGGTAAGGGTCACACCAAGGGTCAGACATATATAGTTTATTAACATGCTTTAATTTAATGGGAAATTATGCATCTTGTAGCCTATTTGTGTACAGTTTGGTTTGTATAAAGCAGGAGTATATAACATAAGGCGCAGGTGCCAGAACTGGCCCAGTGAAGACTCTGATCTGGCCCGTGGAAAGGAAAATATGGAGGAGGACTTAAATTTTGTATTTTTAACTATATTTTCACAAATTATACAGCTTTTCCTACTCCTTCCTATTCAACCCTCTCCAAAAAAATACACCACAGTAATTAAATTATAGATTTATGTTATTTCACAAATTTACTTCTTAAAATTAAGCCCAAAGAGTCATGCTGACAGATTTCCTTCATTTAATACAGCAACATTTCTTAGACATACTGTTAAAATTGTGTTATTTTGTCTTGTATAAAGACATTGATTAAATGTGTAGTTAAAATGTGTTACATAGACAGAAAGTTGAGTTTTACTGGTCCAGCTCACATAAGATCAAACTGGGCCTGCTGTATGTGGCCCACAATGTAAAATGAGTTTGATGTGCCTGGCATAGCCAGTAAACAAAAGTTTCTTAACCATGACAGCATTTTATCAAGAAAATATATTGCATTCTGATTCTAATTCAAACTAATTATAACAAATTGACTTACAAGCCTGCATTTACAGTTGATGTAAAAGCTTAGAACAATATTGAATCTTTTTGTTTCATATAGGCTGTTTTGCAGGCCTGAACATCAGAGCTCAATAACTGTCTCATTAAAAACACAAGGCAAGGAAACCAGCTTTTACCGTGGACGTTACCTGTTCAGCCGAGCTTCTGCCATGAAGCTGGCTGCCGATGCAAAACCAACACTGTTACATCTCCATCACTTTGAGTTTGGCCTTGAAGGAACACATAGTTGCACAGCTTTTTTCTGTTCAGGGAGTTTCCAAAGCCTTTGTTCCTTGCCTATGACTCCATACCTTTACTGGTATGTGGATTCAGACAACAAATTAAGTTCTTTGAAAACAGAAATTGTCTCTTTACACTCGGTGAAGGCATGGTTTATTCAGTCTCCCACCACAGCTGAAATGGTCTGCCTTCAGAACTAACTTTCCTGTTTGTTGCATCCAGTGTTAGCACATGCGTGAGGTGCACACTGCTTTACAGATGACTTCTACAACCGAGTAGGTCAAAATGAAATTTATTTAAGAACCTGAAGTGATATGCAGGCTGGATTAACATTTGTGATGGGCCAACTTTTTCCTGTGGGACATTACTTTGATGCACACACTGTAGATAATAGGAAAATCTCAAATTCACGTAACATAGATGACAGTTACAACTTTAGATTTTTACTAAGAGGGCATCACAGGCTTGTCTGTATAAAAGAAACAGGCGAAGAGAGAGGGAAAAGAAAGACCACGGCACTCTTGATATTTCCGTGTCTTTTCAGAACTCTTTCTCCTTTAACCTACACCTCCTCCTCCTTCACCAATCCCCCCTCCCTCCATCTCCCCAACCACCCGCCAACTCTTTCCACTTGGACCATTAATTCTCCCAGCATGCTCTAGGGTTGTGTGCTGTGGACGGGTGGCAATGAGAGCACAGAAGGAGAGCGAGAGAAGGAGACAGAATGTGCTGTGTGTTTGTGCTCACAAGTGGGGAGGAACTGACAGATCTGGCCCAAGGGTTGTACGGGTTGCGTGTATGTGCGGCTCGACCTGCAGACAAGGGGCAGCACCCAACATACCTCCCCCTAACCTGGACGGGCGGGCACTTGGTATGTTTACAGCAGGCTGGGCAGCCTGAACACCCAGGGAGGGATCAACAACTCACAAAAACACTGTGAGGGCTGCAGGCAAAGAAAACAAAGAGAAAGCACAGAGTGTACTGATAGATGTGGAAAGGACTGATGAGAACCGTAGATCAACAATTACCAATATGTCTGCCTTTTTGTTAAAAAGAAAAGAAAGAAAGAAAGAAAGAAAGAAAGAAAGAAAGAAAGAAAGAAAGAAAGAAAGAAAGAAAAAAAAAAGATCACACTGGCCACTAAGGGCTTCTTATTGCAATGTCTGGATTATTATGTACTTGATTAATAATCCACACCATTTTTAGATCAATACATTTGTATGGAAAGCAGCCCACACGCTGAGATAACAGTCATTTTCAGCAAATGTCTAACTATATATTAATGTAAATGTGACACAGTGGACAAGGAACTCTGACTCTTGTCTGTCGGGAGTCAGTGTGGGTGTAAAGTGATGATGTTTCACAGCCACAAGTCGGCAGAGAACAGAAACATGCAACAGAATAATGGACTTTGCTGAAGGAGGTTTCGCTCTAAACTCCTCCATCACTTTTGATATGCACATTCAAACCATGTAACGCTACCAATAACTGTATCTGATGAGAAAACAATGTTGTTTAGAAGGGCTTCAACACATAAACACTATACATAAACATGATCAGTGCATGCAGTGCCCTTTCTACTTCTGCTGTGTGTTGTTTTTTGGTTTAATCTTAATGAGCAATACATGTGCAAAAGAGAAGGAAAAAAAAGGAGAAAAAAACCTCAGACACGTCAATCAAACACGCACTCCTGAGAAGAGTTCTAATCAGGAAGCAAATAAAAACAGCAGTGTGGGTGGACTCTGGCTGTGTGGGGATCTGGGATTATCCCTGGTAGATATTTGCTAAGAAAAAAATAAAAAATAACACACTTCGCATATTGATTTGTTGCTGCTACTATCTGCTCAGATTCTCCACCGCTGTGTCCCACTGCTGACTTTAATATTGTCTCTTTTTGAAGCCTCAAATTACTAATTAACACAAAGACAGATGATTGCAATTTCATTTGCTCTTTGTGGCAGTACTTTAATTTGTAACGGCTACACGTTAACCATTTCAATTACTTGCAAATTGATAAAAAAAAAAAAAAACAATGAATAAGAGAAATCAGCCGTTGAGGCAGAACACTGTAGTTTCTGCTTCAGTTATCTTCCATAAGGTAAACATCAAGACACCCAACTGTGCCTCATTTCCCTCTCAGTCTTTGAGTGTTCAGTCGCACCACAATCACTTGGTCTGTATATCATAAAATGTGTGGAAGACACATAGATTTCTCTGTGCACTGACTCGCTACACAAAGAAATCTGTGTGGTTTTGAATTTTGCTCCCAGGCTTCGTATTCATCACTTCCCATGTAGAAAGCTGATCACATGGCAGAAAGATAAGCCCGATACCAAAATGTATTGTAAAGCACAATCACATGAGGTATGTATCATATTGTTACAGCCACACTGTGATTCAGGTTGATAAGTGGTTTACAGCATGTGAAGATTTACACTCAACCTGATCAGGTGTCGTCTTCAAGCTAATTTTACAGCAGGATTGGAAGAAACTTTGTGAGACCTAATGATTTCATTAAGCGACTGCTTAAGCAGGGTTTAGAAATTCATTCGGCTCTTGGGAAACTTCCACCCAGTAGGACACAGAATCACAAAGCTGAATAACCATAGCAGCTTTGAAGCTCAAAGTCAGTTTCCATATTCTCTCTAAAACTCCCGTCTCTGACTCTTACTGTTTCTTGCACACACACGCACACAGGAAGCTCAAACCAGAGAGCAGATGCTAAATCATTGATCTTGTACAATACTTGGATCGTTCACATCTTTATAAATCACTTAAACTGCAGGAAATAAAGAGTGCTTTCAAGATTTTACATTATGACTAATTTGTGCAGTATAGCCAGAAATTAAAAACATTATTGAAAAACGGTGATTAAACTGACTTTCTTTAATCTGTAGTAGTAAAATATATATAGCACTCGCACGGTCACTGAACTGCAAAAGCAATAGTAATTTCTATCCAATGATGCAATGCAGTAAACTAAGCAAATGCCACTTTAAATCTAAATAATAACATTTTACAACAGGCCAAAGAAAAGTCCATACCATAAAACACATACCGCAGACACTCCCCCAGAGAAAATATGCATCCATTCTCTGCCAGGCTCTCTTTGCCGTAGTGGAAAAAGAGACTGACACACAGCTTTTCATCTATGTTGTACTACACTGAACTGTGGCCAGGTGGTCTCCACCATCCCCTGACCTTCCATCACACACATTAAGGCCAAAAGGTGAAAGGTGGTGCCTCATACAGTAGCTGCTTCCTCACTAAATGTTTTTATTATACCAGGAGAGACAGTTCTAGTACAAGTTGAAGTGTATTCAGCTATCAGGATAAAAGCAAGAAAACATTCTGTGTGTGTCTGTATATATGCAATGACTTTTTCTGATCACAATCAAATCCTGCCAACATGATGATATTCAGGTATGGACACCTTAAAGAGATACATTTTGACAGCAGTGCAAAAAAAACCCATCAACTTATCAAAGTAAGTGTCAGAGAGCGTTAAAGTACAATGTGTGCACTATAGCGCTTTGCAATCATGCTGAATAGTGAACAGAGGACATCATAAAACAAACAAGCAAAACATGACTGTGAATTTTATATTTGACACGGCCACACTGAGCAGCCACCTAAGCAGTGAACGACTGAAGCAAGAAATAGATATTTCCTCAGGAAATGAAGGTTCAAAGAATGAGAATAAAATAGGAACTTTTTTTTCAATCAACTCAATCATGCTTTACAGAAGAGTTTCAATAATAATAGATCGACTGAAGTACACTGAATTAAGTTGAACCATTCTTATGCAACAAGATGTCACTGACCCACTGTATCAATGCTTTTGCTGAAGGTCTGCAACTATTCATTACTGCAGTAAACTGAGATTCCTTACAAAAGCTCAAGCTTTAAATGTTACAGTATCACCTAGACTGGAGAAAATTACTACAGAATTATTACTGTGGCAGCACAAAACACGCCGGAAACATAAGACTGACACAGTAAAACAAATTTATGGAGATTGTGTCTCCCACCAAGTAATCATTCACCCAGCAGATAGAAAGCAACATTTCCACTCTCATTTTAACTTCACCACCAACTATCCTGTGAAGCTCCTGTGAAAACTATGTCTTACACCTTAGTCATTAGATTCATTTTTAGGAATAAAACAGTACTACTATATCCTCTGGCAGTAAAATGAGCAGCACATCAAATGCTTCTTAAAAAAAAGATTGCTTTAAATCAGTTGGATCATAAGATGCACGGGATGAAATCAAGTGGAATGAATCCACAAAGAGGAAAGAAAATACCCTCTCGTTAGGTTCACCTCATGGCAGCAGTAACAAAGCAGACCAAGTAAGGCTATAGCAACAAAACCCCAGGGTCTAGTAAATCACACTTGTAATCAAGTTTTCCTTTCAGATTCACCTCCCTCGCACTCTCTGTTACTTTTGTTGCACAAATTCTCTTGTAGTGACATTAAATATGTTCAAAATTCCATTAATATTGAACAGAATCACAAATTTAACCCAATGCAAAAAAAATATCCAGTTCATTTGGGTCATTGTGTGCTCAGCTTGTGTTTGTCTTTTAGCTAATGATACCCTAAATTATAATCTGCTATTTGAGCTAGCCAACTGAAATGACATCATCACAGAAAGGGAAAACTTTTAATTGTACATAAACAGTTTTTGTAAAGTTTTTGTCAAGTAAAGCATGCAGACACATGAGGCAGATTTTGACATTTGTGGAAACAAGCTGTGAATGGACTAACCGCCGGTGGTGATAAGCTAAGCGTTTTATTCTTCAAATAAGAAAGGAAAGCTTTAGTAGTTCAGCAGCTGTCTGGAAATAGGTGAAAAGGCTCCCAGCAATACAATATCTGGAAGGATTTGTCTTGATGTAGCACGGCTTTGTGGAAGTGCATTCCGGATGCTATAGGCAGAGAGAGATGCAGAGACAGACGGAGAAATATTGACAGAGTTAGACTGAAGTGTGTGTCTGGGGAATAGAGAATACGGGTGGGCGTAGGAATGGGGTGGGGTGGGGGTGTTGTTTGTGCGCTCAATATCACGCTCTGTCAGAAGCTGTAATATCTCTTCCATTTCATTAGTTGCTACATGAATAGACTTGACATCAATCAGCGCCCGCTTGGCTGATTGAAAGAGAAGTGCCTCAGCATCAGAGAACATCATGGAGCATCATGGAATGAGCTTGCAGTTTGTAGGAAGTGATTGTACAATGTTAACCTGGAGAGCAGTACAATGAATCTCAGCCCGGCATAAACTCTGAATCTGGAACAGATATACGCCTCGTACACTTTTCATAATCAACGGCAGAGGCTCACACACAAGTGTGGCGATTTTCTAAAGCATGCAATATGCAGTTATTTTGTGATAAATCTATCGCTTAGGGCAGCGGTCCCCAACCTTTTTTGCGCCACGGACCGGTTTATGCCCGACAATATTTTCACGGACCGGCCTTGAAGGTGTCGCGGATAAATACAACAAAATAAAACAAGATTTATTCATAACACACGTGAAAAGACCCAGGAAAACCGAGTTAACGATAAAAACGATAACAAAATAACGCTGAAAACCGATAAAAACCCTGAAAACCATACATTTCACACCTGAGCCTCAACTCTCGCGGCCCGGTACCAAACGACTCACGGACCGGTACCGGTCCGAGGCCCGGGGGTTGGGGACCGCTGGCTTAGGGGACACAAAGGCAACACATAACCATTAAGTACTATTAAAAAAAATGGAAAAGAAAAATATTTTTTTTAAGCTGCGAATTCTTACCAGTGTTAACTGTGCCATCTTTGTTAATGGAGGCCAGGACACAGGGAAGTGGATCGCTAGCTTTGTGCTGAACCTTGCCACCAGTCAGCAACTTGAGCCGCTGTGATGTGACTGGTGGAAAGCGATAGAACTGGAAAGTGAAGTAGATGTTTTCAGGCCAATCGGGACCAACACCCGGTGCTGCTATTCTGTGAAAAGAGAGCAGGAGATGATTGTTATTATTTAAAAATAATGATTACAATGATAATGACCATATAAGAATACAGTGTAAATAAATTAGCATACAAAGAACCTGTAAATCGAAATCTGTTATATTTAGAAAATACATCTTTCCCCAAAATCTTTTCAAATGTTTAAAAAAATGAATATTCTGCACATCTTATAGGAGTCATTTAACTTTGTAGCTGCTTAAAAGGGAAAACTTCAAAACCAAAAAGAGGATAAGAACTTAACTTTAAAGCTGCTAAGAAAACTGGACTGCTGACTAAGTGGGTACAAATTCACTATTCATAAGCAAAAAATTAAAAATGAAACCCGGCAAGAGAACATGTTATGAGATCTGTGGACGAGAGAAAAAGTGTATAAATACTGTCATATTCTAAGTTATCTATCGCCACAAATAGAATACTTTTTTTTGTTTTTGTTTACTGGGACTCCTGTTTAGAAAAAGTAGTCTTTGGGGCTATGAGAACCTCCTCCTTGTGTGCTGTGTACTGCTTTTCACACAAACGCCACCCTCTGAGTGTGATTTCAGGCACACATACGCATTTCTAATCCCACACTTGAAACTGCAGTTAGCCCACATAAAGTCCCTGTGAGCCTGCAAGCACCCGATTTCAGCGCCAAGCACATTTAAAACAGAGCAAGTTTCGGGATGAGCTTCTTGCTTCCATATGATGAATAGGTTATCAACCAGTCAATGAGTATTGAGGAAAAAGAAAAAGCATTTTAAAAACAAGCAGGGAGTGCTGTGAGGGCCCCCTCGTGACCACAGACTGCCGAAGCCGTAGATTTCAAAGTGGAAACTAATAAGAGCGGCGTATGACCTCCCAGTCAATCACAAGCTCTGGTGTTCCACTGTTAAAGACGATGCCATGCTCCATCTTCAAAGAGGAGCCGGCATTAATATTCATTCAGTAAACAGACAAGATTGATAATTATGGCGCCCGGGTGAGAGGTGGAAATTACACTGCCTATTCACAGGCTCCCTGCCTGCCTAAATGGTACCGCTGCCGCTGGCAGAAGCCCAGTCTGCCATACCTGTTTGTCATAATTTTGAGGTAACTCAGCCTTACCTCACTCTACAACGACAAACAGAGATTCACAATTTATGTTCCAGTTTGAGGCTTTAGTTTCCACTTCAGGCTGCTCTAAGATGGTGATGAAAAAGATCCAGAGGGACTGAATAGGCTTTCATAGCATCACAACATAAACACTTAAGTAAATTTATACACTCAGACATTTATATGTTTTGTTGTACTATCCAACTGATAATGTGATAGTGTTTCAGCTTGCACCCATGCTGTATAATTTGCAATAAAACAAGGGCTGACTATAACCTTCCTTCCCAATTGCTAGCACAAAGAGTGATTTATCTGTCGGCTTTTACATTTAGGTCCACGAGTATTTGTAGTTTTGCCTCTGTACAGGACCACAGAGGACTTTAGATCAAACAATCAAGACGTGATTTAAGTGTGGACCTTCAGCTTTATTACATTCATTTTTATACAGCTTCCCACTTTCAGAGGCTCAAAAATAACTGGATGAACTAAAATCATTTTAAATGCAAGGACTGATTTTAATACTTGGATGAAAATAATTTGCAGTCAATGACTCCCTGATGTCTAGAACCCATGGACATCACCAGATGCTGTGTTTCCTCTATTGAGATGCTCTGTGATGCATTTACTGCAGTCACCTTCAATTGCTACTGGTTTGTCAGTCGGCTACTGGTTTGTAAAGATAATGTACAGATAATGACCAGTTGATTTGGTCATTATCTGTACACGGCGTGAAGAGCTGCCCTATCAGTTTTGCAGCGTTTGGCAGAATGTGAGCACTTGTACACTTCACAACTCAACCTGCTACTTCTATCAGCATTCACATCATCAAACACTAGTGAACCAGTTCCACTGACAGCAATACATGGCCTTGTCAGAACATTGCCTCCACCATGTTTGAGAGGTGGTAGGCTTCAGATCAGCTTCCTTTCCTTCTCTATACGTTTCTCTTCCCATCATTCTGGTTCAGGTAATTTGGCCTTCTTGCTCTTGAGTGTAACCAGTGGTTTGCATCTTGTTGTTAACACCCTGTTTTTCCATTCATGATGGTGTCTCTTGAGCTTGACAGTGATTCACCTGCCTCCTCAAGAGTGTTGCTGGCTTGGCTAGATGTTGTGAAAGGTTTTTCATAACATCTTCTGTCAGCTTTCATTTTGACCGTTTTTCACGACGGTCTTCCAGTCTTTTTACTGTTGCTGAGTTGGCCAATGCATTCCTCCCTTTACAAATGTGCCAGACTGTTAATTTGGCCACTCCTGACATTACTGCTGCCTCTCTGATGCATTTTTGGTTTTTCAGCCTAATGATGCCTCCTAGACTTGTTTCAGTACCTCTTTGAACCTTTGAAAAGTGAAATGCTACCAAATACAAGTTCAACTCTGGGAATAAACACCAGATTTATCTGATAAAAACCTAATTATATATAATCACTGGATGTATAAACTCACAATGACATCTGTCATGGTTTTAAGTATATCAGGTAAAGCTGAACCAGGAAAAGGTCAGTCTATGAACTGTGATGAAGGTTTAGTTATTAACCTCCTGCCTAAAATTTTTTTTCCTCTAAATAAACCTGGATATAATTTTTTCATATTTGTTAATTTACTCTGGAATATATTTCCCTTTTTTTTTTTTTTACCGTAGCAGCAATTTTCATAGAAAAGTTGCTCTATAGAGACTTATTTTTAACAAAGCACACACTGTCATTACCTTAAAAAATCTGCAGACTTCGCCTCAGAGACATGTTTTTCTGATATTTTAAAAACTAATAAAGTTACTGATAAAATTAAATGAAGAAGAGGCGAAAAGTAGAAGATTGCAGCCCTATTAAATTTTTAAATACCTCTTTGGTAAAAAGATTTCAAGTGCTTGTCGCTCTTTACCCTTTTTCCTGCCACTTCTTTCCTCCTCTTTGCCATCACAAAGAATCGTGTTACTTAATGATTTATCAAGGACACTTTAGACCCACACGCAGGCAGATTTCATATCGGATTTTCCAATATTGATCCAAAAAGGATCAAAAGGTGCCAGATTTTGCATAAAAACCTTCTTAATGTTTTTAAAAATGGTTGAGAGTTTCCAGGGACTATGTTACACGACTCCACTGATTCGTGCACAATGTAAAATATAGTGTCGCACCATTGGTAGGATTTTGCTATCATTTGTTAAAACTGAGCAGACATGCAGCTGTGACAGGCAAAGACGGTGCACTTTCAGACAGTGTAATTAATTATAATCAAAAGCAGAGTCTTTTAATCTAGTCACACACAAAGCGCTGATTATGCATCTCAAAACAGCAAGAGGTTAGAGAGTGTAAAGGTTGATGCATGGGTGGTCATGGCACCATGATGATGAGTCCATGATGAACAAGACAAATGTAAGCAATGCCAACAGCGCTGATGACAAGATAGAGAGACACAAAAATCGGTGTGTTTTGTACCTATCGTTCGGCAGTCGTCATTCCCCACCCCCCTCCCAACCCCGCTCCACTGTCAGCCCCTGTCAGAGTTGATGCCAGCTCCAGGGTTTTCGTGATGGGACGCTGACAGGGGTACTATTCAGCCTGTGCTGACAGGAAATGTGCTTTTCTGCAACGATGAGTGTATGTGTGCATACTTTGTAGGGGTATGTGCTCGACATGTATGTAGAGGGTGGCAGGACCTTATGCCTGGTTTAAACGCATTGAAATCTTGGCTGCTGTTCAAGACGGAAAAATAGATAACCCTTGAGGCGGGGAGGAGCCGCCCTTGGCTGTCAATCAAAGTCTCCAAATCTCTACACATATAGTGGCTCAGTGTACAGAAAGATATTGGCAAGGTTGTCGAATCAATGGCTGCTCTGTTTCACTTAGAATACAACAAATCTGCCATTTCTGGAAGCAAAAAAGTAATTAATTTGCAATCTGTCATGGTGTTAAAGCCAAATCTTTAACAACAACAAAGACAACAGCAATTAAGCTATGCTGTACAGTAGTAACACCTCAACCACATGTGACACAGTACTGCAGGCCTCACCTGGTAAATGCCAGAAACTGGAACACCAGCAAGTTTCCCTGCAGGTCAGTCTCTTCTCGCTTAGGGTCAAAGGGTAGGGGTTCTGTGGGATCCAGGACTTCAGCCACCTGTCCACTGGAGTCCACGATGTCAGGGAAACCAGCAGAGAAGAGGTGGGCCAATGAGCTTCTGGAGCTGACTGAGCAGGAACTAGAGTTAAATTAGAGGAAAAATTCAGCACACATCAATCATTCGCCAAGCAGAAAAGACTTCAGCGAATGCGTTCTTGATGCTTTACGAGCAGCAGGAGGTAATGCGTTTAGTCCCCACTGCACTGGCTTCACTTGGGTGATTTGCGGTTGTAAATGAGGCGGGAAAAAAAATGTCTGGATCTCTGGAGCGGAATACAATGCTGTTTTTATCATTTTTCGACCTAGCTTTGTTTGCCTTGGATCAGTTCCATCTCGACTCAAGATGTTTATCTTTTGGGCAATAACTTCAATTTAGTCACTTTATCCTATTAAACCGAACCTGAATTTCAATATCCGGCTGGACTTAAGAAAAATGTGAGGAAATGATGATTAGGCAGCATAAGGATGTCAGCAATATCCGTCAAGCAGCGGTACCACAACAATACTAACAGGGGAGTGAGAACGGGTGCCAAAGTGCTCCCAAAGGATTTTCTTGCATAATTGGCAGTTATCTCTAATCATAGTGGCCACCTGTTTTCCCACAACTACGGTAACATTCATAACTTATACTCTCAGTGCTGACACCAAACATTGTGGGTCTGATAACACCGTGCACAGATGGCTGGCTAAAGTGCCGCCATAGAAAAATGAACAATAATGTTTGGGCTTCTCATAACAGTAATGCTGCCTGTGTCCATGTTGAGCCCACAGTGTCACATTTGTGAAAGAACGATCAAACTAATTAAGGTAACATCAGTGAAGAAGACAGTCGACTGGGCTTTTCCTCTGCAGCTGTGTCAATTTCATGCTTTCCTTCTCTCCCCCATCGCTCAGAGTTGTATCTTAATTTAGCCCCAGTTAATATTCAAGCCATCATTTTTATTTCAAAAGAGGCTCAATCAGATATGCACGGCAACTTCAATTAAACTTCTTTAGACTTCATTGTTCTTCTCAAAAGAACTGGGTCATTCCACACTGAAAACAGTCAAAAAGATGTTTTGGATCCGAGTGAAAAGGCAGAGATGTTTCAGCCCACTGAACTGAACAGCATCGTGTCTGGATCCAAACTCTGGGATCGGAAAACAGTTTCAGAGCCAGCTGCTTATTTACTGACTCTCTGTACTAATACAATGCCTTGTTTCGGAGTTAGTGTGCCCATTATTTGCAGAATGCACTCGCTCATTCGGTTTCCTGTCTAAGACCTGGCTATATTTCCACTGACATTATGATTGTAAATTGCCAGAGTTCATTGCATTCTGCTCAACTAAATCAAAGTCAAAACCTCTCCCTTACAGCTGGATTTAATAATGAATTTCACACTAACAAACAGTGCTGAAACCATTACCCAAAGTGGGATGTAAAAGCTGACAAAACATTTTTCTTTAAATTGGCTCTGACCTGAATTCTCCTACTTACTGGCAGAAGTGTTATCCTACCCAGTGCAAACATGTTGCCAATTAGTGAGCCAATCAATATCCCTCTGTAGATAGCAAGATAGCAAACTTTTGTGGTAATAAAGGACTGTACTAGAGTTCACACAGGATACCAGGCTTGATAAAACAGTAGCATGTTGAAAGGATATTTGAAGTGCCTTTCTTTAGTAATGTTTCCTGTCAAACATGAGTCACCCTCCCATGCTGACATAGAGAGGTTAGCCAAATCAGAAGCTGTAGCGAGGTGCAAATCACTGAAAGTACAACTAGAAGAAAGGGAGAAAATTGTGTTTTTCAGTTGGCCGAAAACACGGTTGTTTGACAAATCAGGAATCCACTAAAAACATCTTTTTACACACTAATTGTGGCCGCCCGATTCCAGTTAGTTTTCAGCTAATGCATTTTTCAGTGCTGCAGTTCAAAGGCATCTATCATTGTTTAATGTTTTACAAATAAAAACTGGCCTTTATTGCAATTTGTGGTGCACAGCTGACGCCAACAACAAAGCCTCCATATCCTCCTTACAGAGGATCACAGATAGCTTTGGGTTGCAGAGAGCAGAGTGGTCCCACATGCTGGATTAAAGACCGGTGTAAATGACTAACAATAACATGAGTAATGATGATTCAGATACACAGTGGAGAGAGCATGAAAAAATATGCCACAATATTACATTTTTAAGAGAATATCCATCATGTTTTAGGAAGACTGTCCTCTGTTACTCTTGGAGTAAAATCAACATAAGCTGATGAAAGACAAAAAAAAAGACACTGGTAATATTTTATGGCCATTTGGCATTTCATTTGTTTTAAGCGTCTTTTGATGTGTAAATTCAAATCCTTCTCCTCACACACAAGCTCTTAATGAACAAGTCATATCTTACAGAGCTCACAGTACAGTAGTATATTATCCAAACAGAGAAACTCTTAGGGTGCTGGCTTACATGTGTTTTCTAGAGTTGTCAAAAGTAAAATGGGAGCTAGAACCTTCAGCAATTAAGATCCTAGCAGTAGAAACCCTCTCTACATTGGTATTTCTCTCTCTCAACCTTCAGTATCATGATCTAAGCTCATACACTAATCTGATGCCAGTATTTCTTATTTCTCTGGGTTCTCTCCACCGTCCCCCTTCCCTAAGTGGTCATGATACATTGCTGCCTTTCCCAATTGCAGTTTGTTTCACAGGTTTCCTCCTATACAGGAGGTTTTTTTTTCTCCTCAGTGTTGCCAAGTTCTTGGGAATTAATCTTGAGTTTTCTCTCAACAACATTATGAGATCTTTACCTTAAAATGACCTTGGGCAAACTGAACTGAACGTTGCAGAGATTTGGGATCTTCAAACTTTTATAAAAGTTACTGTTGATGTCCAATAACTATTTTTAAAAAAAAGAGTCTTTTCTTTCTGGGTCACATCATTGCTCGTGTATGAGGCAGACAACAGACTGGGCTCACCTAGGCACATTCATCCCCAGAGTAATGACAGGGGCATGGACAGGGGTGAAGGGCAGCTCCTGAAGTTGGTCTCCTTCATCATGAAGTGAAGCTGAATCACCTTCTCCTCGCCGAAGGTCCATCTCCAGGTGGGCAAAGTTGCTGACAGCTGAGCAGGCCTGAAATAAAAACCATTAATAACAAAGCAAGGAATGATTAATGCATAATCCAATAAATGAGATTACCACTGGCTGCAGTACATGAGGATTTTACGTCAACGCTATTGTTTTTACCACGATAACTTACTCAGACGTATTATACAGACGGCACACAGCCAGTTCCTTTACCTAAGCCATGTGCAGCAACGTGAATTGACTGAACTGTATTACGGTTATAGGCAGAAAGGAATCAGAAGAGGACTTGCTTTGCAAAACATAATTGTCACCTTGATGTATGGAAAGCATGTATACTGCATTATGGAGACTTGGATTATATTTACAAGGCAATAGGATGAAAGCTTGTGGTGGATTAGCTAAAACTGATTCAGGAAATTGCCTAATACTCTGAAAAGCAGTTCCAACCGCACACTTATAGTGGAAATGCATATCTTTAAAAAACAGCAGCCATATGTCACGGAGGACGTAAAGAGCTTACTCTGGTTAGGTTTACTGGATGTCTGCATTGATCCTCAAAGCTTATCTATGAGTCACAAGACTTTAAATAGCCTTGTCCATCAATATACACCGCAGACACACAACTCTTTCAAAGTGTGTCAGAAACAAAGACAGCCGGACGCTGCGGGCTTTAGCAAATGTTATTTAAACAGGAGTAAATTGTGCATTTCTCAGGGGAACTTTTCAAAAATGTTTAGCTCTAATAGAGCAGGACAGGTTATGTGACGCTCACAGTCACCGTAATAAACATCATTTTAATTTGGTAGATTATTGATTGTCATAGTTTGGGGCATCACTGAACGACACTGGCTGCTAATTGTCCAGATGAATAAGCTAAATTAAGATCTGCATAAATGCACAATTCAGTCAGGGTCAATTCATTGTGATTTTTGGTGTTTTTCAATTAAAAAAGATTCAGTCAAGATGGCACCCAAATTAAAACAGTATAGGGCAAATAAAAAGCTTTTAAAAGGATAAATATGTCAATGCTAATGCATAATAGGCAGCGTTATAGTCGAGCTAAAGCTGCCGAAGCATTGGAAGGGCCAATGACAGTAAGTTCAGGAAAAAGCACACATGACTTAATCAACCTATAACAAGTTAAATTATTTTACTTTAAGAGAGCATTTTGCATTTTAATCTCCAACGTTTGCATTGTGCTGCTTTACAGTATTCGACTTTACAATATATTTATGAAAAGAAACAGCACAGTTAATTGCCTGTGGATCAGTTCAACATTTCTAAATTTTTTGTGGCAAACATTAATCCCCACTTCATTGTCATTGACAGGCACACAGCTGGAGGGGTATTAGCGAAGATAATTAGCTAAGAAGTGCTAATGGTGTCATTTTGCAGTTGTTTTTTTCCCCTGGTCTTTGATACATGTGCATGGTTCAGTTGGCCTATTAGACACCATGCAAGGCTGAGCATTATTGGGCTTTCCATCAAACGTGCTGGTAATAACCTCGACCAAAGTCATGCTACTAAATATACGTATATTCAACATACTCTACACATGCACCTTTGTTCTCTGATCAAACAACCTGTAATATAATAAACTAAGAGGATTTCAATGCATAATGTAGAAGTCTTAACACATTTAAAAGGCTTAAAGTAATGGAGTTATACTTTATCTCAACTTGCTACCATAAAACCTATGGAGTGTGATGACATACGAGCACTCTTTATAGGCTGGTGAGTTCAGGGTATAAGGTTACAAGGACAAATGGACAATAAACGCTGCAATCTAGTTTATGACTCAATATACGCAAAAGGAGTGTCAGAAACTAGCTTACAGTATCAGAACAGAATGAAATGCCAGCGAGGAGACCAAGGAAATACACAGTACTCATGAACACATGAATGTAATGTTGACAGTGTTTTCTGCCCTATATGAAATCCAGCAGAGGATTCTACAGTATTGGCATTTAGAAAGTAAGAAACAAGCAACCAAAGTCAGGCACCTTAACAAGTCGCCTGCATTTAAGGTAATATTTTCAAAGTGCTATCAGTATGTGATCTTTAAAGAAAGGTTATATACACTATGAAAGAACATAATACAGCATGTCTTGTGCAAAAACATAACATAGTAAAAGTCATAGTAAAAAAGCTTCTCACTCTCTGTATGTGCTACTCTTCTACACTGTAGAATAATAATTATAATAAATAATTATTACATCTATTGTTTTGGGATTGATGCACACATAGTAATGGAAATAATTTAATATTGATTCAGTTTTCCTTTAATGTAAAACATTCTCTGATGCAGTTGGAAGCCAACCTGTGCTACCGTAGGTGCCAAACTAACCTATTACTAGAGAAAGGAAATGCTGCTGTGTTGCCAGAAACAGACATTAGATTTGATATATATATGGAAAGAAATAAAAATGCATACAACGTGTGTGAATGAGAGAACATGAGTATAAATGAAGCTTATTTCTTGGAATTTAGCCCAGAAAGTACAAGATGTTTCTACTTTTGAGAGGCATGGTAGTAGACAGAAAAATGGATAAAGTTATTCTGACAATTTCACAGCACGACCTAGTCTGTCTTTCAAAATGAAATTGTATTGTGTCCTTTTGCCATGTTGTCTTTCTTATTATATTTTATCCTTCCAGTAAGTCTGATTCCTAGTTCCTGGCTTATTTCTGCAGTATGATTCATGGTTTAAGCTATATGGATTTTCAGCATGAAATATGAGGGAAATCCATTAAAGCTGTAGTTGACTAGTTACAATATCGCAGGACTTCATAGCTATGCTGAAAGCGGTATACCTAAAAGCAGGTATACAGTCCAGGGCAGGACTGAAAGAGCACCTACAATCTAATGTGATAATAAAGGGGAGGCAAGCAAACACATTTGCTGCTGTCTACTCTTAAATTTGAACAAATCTGTAATGGTGTGTTTCCACGGTGCTTTACTGTCACCTGCACATCAGAGGACTAGATATTACATTAGCGTCCAGTTCTGCCCTCATATGAAAGACAGGAGACATGGGGTTAAGTTAAAAAGAACACAAAATATTACATAACTAATGATATTCAAATGCACTTGCAGTTAGGCACCATAATTGCTGATGTGAATTCCTTTCTAGAAAGAAAAACAAAACAAAATTTAAAAACAGGGTCATCAAGATGGCAGGGTCAAGATCTCTGTGTGAGCTATAACCATGGCAACGATTAGTGTGTGCATTTCGTCCCCTTATAGCCCAGTGGCCTTGCAGACTTGATGTATCAACAGTGAGCACTTTGGAAACTTCACAGCAGATATGACCTACAACACTACAGTTGCAATTAACAAAGCTTGTATTGTGACTACTTGTCACAGGCTTAAGTTGAATATCACTAATAACATAAAAGTAGAAATAAACATGCCCTGTGCCTCCTGCGTTTCGAGAAAACAGTCCATCCCCAGCTGCAGGATGTGACTAAACTGAAACTGTTTACAAGCAGCCAAACAAATCCCTATACTTCTCAAACAAGGGCAATATGCTATGTGTTTTTTTCTACATCAAAGAGCAAATATGCATATATAAGGATGTGAAAACTGATTTCGATAAGCTGAAAAAGATTCAGGGTTAATCCCAGGATTACAGCATTATGATTTCCTCGCCATTCTGTGAGATTCTTCCAATGCTTCTAATGTGCATATTTCAAAATATATGCATATTTGTGGGTGAACGTAGTCTAATTTAGCAAAGACAAGGCAGCTTTCAAAGGCAAAATCAGTCTGGCAGGCAATTCGCAGCAGCAAACACCTACAACTGCAGGGAACAGGTTAGCCCTGCATCATTTCAGGAAATTATTCAGCAGAGTTAATAAAATAGGAACAGTATAGCTTGCTTCCTCATTTACGCTGCAGTGAATCCTCTGGCTGCAATCATAGGACTTGCGTTCAGATGCATAAAGCTTGTTAGCATTTAGAGCCAGTCGGATATGTTTTTTTTCTCTGATGTAATTTTCATTATTATCTCTGTGCTATAAAACAGCATTCATTTAAAAAAATATACTTTTTATTGCCAGGATTTGTATTTCAAATTGAGGGTTGATTTAGACATGAAAACAGCTAATTGTTAAAATCACCAATAAAAGAAGTACTGGACACGGTAGGTTAAACTAAACATATTTTTTACTAATTAGTCAAAACATGAGTTTGATGCAGGACAGTGAGTACCTTATAAAAAAAAAGTAGTCTTTGTAGAATAATTGAAAATCCAAGTGAAAAAATAATGTTTCTTTTGATTATAAAGATGAAAAGAATCCGCTTCGGCACCTCCAGCATCTCCAAAGACAAAGAGTGTGCAGGGCTGGAGTTCAGGTTAGAGGTTGTGTGTGTGTTTGTGTCTCCATGGGTACATGGGTATGAGCTGGCAGCTGAGTGCTGTAAAGGTGAGTGTGTCTTTGAACTCCAGTGAAGAAGCGGATAATGTACCACATTGTGCGTCTTCGCTATAATTGAATGTACACCTCGTAAATGTATCTATGACTTACTTTCACCTAGTGTTTGTGTATTTTCTGCAGCGCACGTGTGTGTGAAGGATGTGTGCGTTTCTGTGGGTGCGTGTGAGCGAACGGGGGTGGAAATCTTACGACATGTGACAGCTGGTGGGCCGATGCCAATGGGGAAGGATGGAGCAGAGAAGGAAATGACTGTTGCCACGGCAACGCCGAGCTGGAGTGGCTGATGGTCGGGTAGCGTGAAGTAGCTGCCAGCTGAGACAGTGAGAGCTGCGGAGAAACAATGCAAATGATTCGCTGTTATTATTATGATTATGAACAACAGGGCTCAGAAATATACTTTACACCAGAGAGACACATGTGCTGTCTCAGATGGCAACAGCCCATTACAATGCTTTGGCACTTATAAACCCTCGTCACTCTACCTGCCTCCAAAACTACTGCTTTTTGCACACTGTCATCCTCAGCAGGTCAACTTTAACTGACTCATTGAGACTGTTTCCATCGTTGTTTATGATTATCTTAAGTTTTGTGCAAAAAGTGGCATGTAGAAACATCAATCATTACTCATAAGGGACTTTAAATGTAATTCAAAATGCCTCCAAAGACTTAAGTTCAGTGGCACATACACTGGATGGTGTACATTTCGGACACCCATCAATACATGAATATAAAGTGTTTATTCTGGATTTTCTCTGTTAAAATAGCATTTTCTTTCATTTATTCGTGCTTTGAGTTTCCTTTTCCCACTGGAATTAACTGCCCTTAATGTAAAAGTACTTTTATTTTTAAATCGTTCTTTTGATATCAGTGTATTACTGATATCACCTGAACACCAGTTAGAAATGTCAAAGAAGGAGTACAATTACAAAGCAGGGGAGTGGCGTGTATAACACAACTTTGTTATTTAATAATGATGGAATAAGTGCTGTAGAATTGTACTTATAATGACACTACAGAGCTGTAGACGTGTCTGCCCAATCACCCAAAGTATGAAATACACTTCACATGTGAATTCCTCTAATCTTCGGTTTTCCCCACAGCTAATCCTGGGGTATCCCGAGGCATTCCCACGCTCCACGGGATATTTTATACTGCAGCAACTAAGTCTGCCTAAAGGTTTCCTCAGAGATGGGCCTCCACAGGGAGACATTCAGGTGGCATCTTGATCAGATGGCAAATGATACTGTTTATATCTCTAAGCAAAAGAGCAGCTGTTATTCTCTGAGCTCCTTCTAAAAAAATGTTTCTTTCTGCCCAGTTATGTTGACCCTTTGTCTTATTTTAGTCTTTTGATAATAATACAATCTGATCAGAATGAATACATCTAATTAAATGGCCTCCAAATTACCGTCACATTCAAATCTGCACCATTGTGCCCTAGACAGGTGACAGGTTATTGCATCGGATTGTGAAGAGATATTTTATCCAAGTTTGTTTATCTACCTTTTGGGTAAAAGTCTTTTTGTTTGCTACTGTGAAATGATTACTAAAACTTATCCAAGCCCTCTATTGTCTTTGAGAAAAAGGAAATCCTTTATTTATTTATTTAGCAGGGAAAATGCAGAATGCATGCATTATACCAAATATAGCTAAAAGCTCATTCTCATGCATAGTCCCTTTGCATAGGCTCCTAATGACATGCAGATAACAACAAACGATAGTAAATCAAAACCTGACAAATAAAAGCGTGTACACAATGAAATACCCTCAAAAGAAATGAAACAATAGTAGTTTCTAACTCGAGAACACACAATCAGCAACCCCAGAAGGAGAGAAAACATTTCATCAGTGTATGAAAATTCAGTGCTGCCACATTCGTTCTCCCACAGCTCATTGACTGCAAACCTGAGCAACATTTTCAAATTAAATTTAAAATGTACTGCACTCTCCGATGCTTTAAGATTTCCACATCCCCAGTCACTTTAACTAAAAAAACAAAACAAACTGTTTTATCCAAAAGTTGCAAAACAAAATTTAATGTAGCGCTCTCCTCTAATGGACGCTCTTGCTTAAGCCAACAATACAACTTGTCACAAAGTTTTTAAAGCGGTTCTGGTGCTAAAGTGTGAATAATAAAGTACGGTTAACCAGTTGGACATAACTTATCTTAACTTCAGAAGCAGTTACCAGGTTAACAGGTTAAAAGGGACTTCATACACTCCCCTTCAGACTGTACGTCTACAGTGAATGCCCTGTGTACACGCCTGTTTGTTCTTGACTATGTGCCCTACCCTTCCTCCATCTTTCTCAGTCCCCCCTCAGATCTGCCCAGCTCTGGGGCCAACAGCAGTCCTCACTGAGTCCTTCCACAAACCTTAGTCTCAGGCTTAGATCATTGCTTACCATGCAGCCATCGTACTCTATCAATAATCAATAGGTGTTGTGGGCTGTACTAGTAAATGTCAGCTATATACATGACATTTTAAAAAGATTATAGATTTTAACCACTGTTTGCTTTTATAGAGTATTAAGTGGTTGCTCTGTTTGTCTGAGAAAGTGACAACGTGTGTAAATGAACTATGAATCTATTTCATACAGTTTTTGTAAACTGTGTAATGTTTGGATGAGTCATTAAAGTAAAAGTTCTCTGTGAGAAAACACCACTTTATCATTCTCATGATTACGCCTCCTCTTTCTTCAGATCAATAAAAAGACAAAGACCAGGTCGTAATATATATTGAAATATCTAAAAATGTTATGCCTGATGCCTGCTTTGGATATTTTTGTTTTTTGAAAATTAGACAATTAATGTTAACTTTTTTCCTAATACAGGTAAAGAACATTTTAAAGTTTAAAAATGTCAGATCTAGTTTAAATTAGAAACTGATATCAAACATTTGGGGAAACCAGTTTCCAAAAGTGATGTTGTTGTTGTTCCTTTAAGTAATTTATAGTGTGTTGACTTCCAATTTGTGATTTAAGGTAGTGGCGTAAATAACTTACGACCAGGCTCTTGATTACCACAACCAAACTGGAGACCACTGAATCCTGCATGTCAAGGTTATTATAGGTTATTATGTGAAATCGAGAAATTAAAACCTACTGAAATTATTTTGTTTTAGTTTAGTTGTTTTAGAACTTAAATAAATTTATTACTAAAATTAAAATTTATTACTAAATTAACTATATGATGGATACACATTTATTGACACTCTGGATCGGTCAACTGCTTTCATAAAGTTATGTGTTGTTATTGTAAAATATGCACTAATCTTTGTAACTATTGCCTCTGTTACATCCTCCATACAATAATAAATAAAAGGACAAAAACTAACAGTGAAACTAATAAAAACTAAACTAAAACTAAACATTTCCAAATAATAAAAAAGTAAACTTAAATAAGAAAATCCACTCTGGGAGCTAACTGAAACTAAACTGTATTAAAAACAAAAGGTCAAAACGAAATAAAAATAAAAACTAGTTAGAAAATATACAAGTGTAATAACTCTGCCAGCCAAGATGAGTAGGATCAGTGCTGTGTTGCTTATTCGCTCAATCTTCAACAGAGCTTTACAGAATATTTTTTCAGCTTTGCAAGTCATCTTGATAAGTAAGAGAGAAAAGGCTGTAATGGTAAAAACAATCTGTCAATGAACTGCTTATGCTGCCAGTATTCCTTAATAATGGGCCTTTCAGTTCACTTGTGACCCCTACTGAATCTGCTACACTCAAAACAAATGGCTCTCTAGATGGCAATAAAGATACTGCAATGAACTTTACTGAGCAATAAAAGAAGAATTGCTAACTCACCCACAGATCTGTTGGCCTAACACACTTTGGTATTTTTCTGAGGACACTGCAAATGGGGCTTAAAATAAACTACAACAGACATCCCTGCTCTCTTCAAATCTTATCCTCAACAAGAAAAAAAATAAAACAAGGAAGACATCACACAGCAAGCTCTGATGTGCCTCTGTGACACAGGGTACTTGACAAACCGCTGGTTATATAGTGTGGAGCGTATCACGCTGATAGTTTAGCTAGTATTCACTTCATAGGTGCGTGGCTACACTGTAGCGGCGTGCTGAAGACACACAGAGACAGCCCACGATTCTAGCTATGTGTCCAAGGAACAAGTATGTAAGTGAACAGATGCAATCACACAATTTTATTGAATGTCCACACATTGGCTAAATAGAGAAATACAAAAAAAAACATAAAGACAAAAATCTATTAAAATGATATAAAGTAGCTTTAATGTGGGATAAACATTAAGCTTCCACCTGCACAACTAATCAAATCTTGATCTTGATCATGATTTTGGCTTCGTACAATGAAACAAAGATGAGAGTTTCTGCTCCACCAGCAGAAAAAGCCAAAAGCAAATCAAGCACTCCTAACATCAGTGCCGGTGCTTGCATGTGCCAATCACAGCCGGAAGTATCCTAGACTAGTCTGGACGAGTAAAAAACATTAAAAGACAGACATACAACAACATGTAAATGCCTGGCACAGCAGAAGACGAAGAGCTTGTCCCTCAAAGCGGATCCAGTGTTTGGAAAAACTTCGGATTTAGGGCAAGTGTCTGTGCCTGCAAAGCAACACAACTAACTGATTAAACCACCTAAAAAAACCCATCTCAAACTGTAGTGTAATAAATGCACCAAGGCAGACTCAGACATCCATGAAAGCGAGTCCGTACAGCACATCAGTATATCCATCCAACCAATCACATTCCATGTGGCCACACATGAGACCAACAAACACAGTGAGTAACAAAGGCGTCAGGAAAATGGTCAACATACTCCACAAAAGATATGTTATCCCCTCGAGCAATTATCTTTCTAAAGTGGCAAAATCTGCGCTGTATGCAAAATGTCACAGGGGAAATAGAGAGGGATCTCACAGCTGGTGAGTTTTATTTACTTCCATCAGGCAGGTACAATGAATTGAGTCAAATGTTTTTTATTTAGTTTCTAGAAGACTTAGGCCAGGTAAATAAAGGCCTTATTTTTCTGCAAAGATTAATTAAAACAGATTAATTTAGAGAATTTATGTACAACAGTACAATAAAAAGAAAATTTTTAGCCATAATCACGCAGCCCTAATCAAACTACATTTTTCCATACATTCAATGAAGCAATGTGATACTGAGTGAACAAACCAAAGACAGCACTATTTTAGAAAATGGAAAAATAGATGCCCCCCCCATAAGTCAGATTTCCTCACTATCGATTCTGAAATAGTGTCTGATCTCTCTCGGAAGATCACATTTAGAAATCAAGGTCTGCCGGTTTGAACAATGTTTGAAACAACAGATGACCTGATGCTGAAGAGACAGAGCTTTCTCCCACTTCTGCATGAAAAGTATCCACTTTTTAAAAGACAGGCTAGATAGATAGAAAACCACAAAAAAATCATACTAAGAATACCTGATCCTGTTACTCCCTTGAAAATGTGTTGGTGTCCTAGTCAAATCGCAACACTTATTTGAAACCTGTTGCTACGCAAAACTTATTTTGCTCACAAGAAGCTCCTGCTTTCAGACACACTAGGTTTCACAGGAATTTGAAAAGCCTGTATTTGGAAAAACCTGGAGTGCGCTAGATTCCAGTTAGCTTACCATTTGTTCTCCTCAACATATCAAAGATATGAAAAAACAACCACAGCTTAGACGTCTTCTGTGAAGATGCCATAGGAAACAAGATATTTGTCACCATTGTAAAAGTAATGGAACACGAAGAAACAACAACTGTGCTGTTGATAAAGAGCTGCAGGTGACAGGCTGCACACCTCCAACTTCTCAGCAAGATAACCAACTTTAATGTGCCCTGTTATGTGCTTGCCGAGTGCGGCGTGAAATCAAAAGAAATCAATTTCTCACGCCATGATGGGAAAAGGCAGATTTGTTTATTGAAACAGTGTGTGTTTGTTTGATTGAGGACTAAACACCAGTTGCTCTTTTGTGTATTTCTGACGACAGAGCTTCTCGAGGACCGACTGCTGCCAAGGGAGGCATTAAACCACACTTTCTGCCACCACAGTAACTAAGACTGCCATCAAATTAATCAGGGCTGAAATATTTTTGTTGTTAATTAAAAAAGAGCTGGCATATAGAGCCAGATATATGTTGTTGTTTTTTTTTTTAAGTTTTAAATACTGCCATCTGTCTAGGAAAGTGGTACTGATGGAACATATGGGACATGGTTTAATTGGAATCAACTGAAATGACACCTTAACAGAGCAAAAATGGAAGATTTTCAAACAAAGTGGTTTGATACATTTTGAATTGTGCATAGTCTCATAGTTTCCTCGCTTCTAAAGACTAGATTAGGTGTGGGCGTAAACCAAAATATGAGCAGTTGGCTGTTGGGATCAAGTCAAAATGTCCTCAAATGTTAAGACCAGTGGACTATCACATATCCACACATGCATGCAATCTCACATTGAGTCATCACGTCTGCACACAGAAGGCGTGAAAGACACTACGTAGACGACTCTGCATGAGAGGATCTCACACACACACGCACATACGACAGGAGAATACACGGAGAGAGGCAATTAGTCGTGGCATAACTGCGGCTGCCAATGTTCTAACCTCAGCCTGTCTGTCCTGACAGCCAAGTGTGTCATCTGTTCAAATTCTAGCTTCATGGGACCTGCACGTGAGTATGTGTGAATGCGTACATATGTGTCTTGTGGAAGTACGCGCTGCTGACGAAAGATCTGAGCACGAAACAAATTGTGCTGCTTCAGTCTGCTTTGCGTGAGTTATAATAGAAGTGTGCACTGGCACTGTGGAAGGATGGACAGCCAAATTCTTGAGATGCGTCTGATCCTCAGATTTGCAGCGTGTCTATTATGAAAATTGTTTTTGTTACAATATTAGTTTTCTTAATCCCCCATGGAGTGGGATTAGACAACAGTAAATCCACACACCCCGTATCAGGCTTATTAGATTTCTGAGTACGGGATTGTGCTTGGAAGCTACAATGAGTACCAGCTATATATGTTCATGTTTAATGGTTTGAATCATTAAAACATTTTTTTATTATTCATGTGAATAATTATAATTATTCATGACAATAGAATAAATAGGACACCCTACCTTGGGTGAATAAAATCACCCTAGAAACAGCAATAAACAGGAAGCTGACTTTCTATTTTGCAATAACCTTTAATCTCAAAATGACTGTGTTATAAAGGCTTTGCCTGCATATGTATTTGATTTTAATCATTTAGGATCAGTGAATGGTTAATTTTAATACAACACAACAAACACTGTTTGGTCTGTTTACATCTCTGTCTGGTAGTATAATACTACAGTCTATTGTCGAAGCTTTTATTTTGACAGTTAGGGCAAGGGGGTACTGTAACAGGGTGAACAGGCTACCAAAACCTCATTTTTACTCATATTGAGCTTTAGCCTCCTTACTGCCTGCTCAAATGCAGTTATATAATTCCTACAGCATATTCAAATCATCTGTGATGCTCACGATTCTGTCCTCCCTCACACACACAGAATCTCCAATTCTGCTCTTACAAATCAGTGTGCCTGGCAGGAAGGAAAAAGTCAAGTAATTTAATGACGAAAAATGCAAGATACAGTAAGTACGGGTAGGCAGATTCAGGTGGAATTCAGGTGGGAATAGACACGGGTAGCAGTTGGCACACAATGACAAAAGAAACTCCAACAGATTCGCAAGGAGAAAAACTGAGCCTTTATCAGTAGTGGCAGGTTTACTGGCAGAATTAGCACGTGTGTAAAGTGGGTGGAGAAGGTCCAATAACATGGGAAGCAGGGAAAATGGTAGTCACTGCAGGACTGGCAGGAAAAGAAAGAAAGTGTGTACCGGTGACACAAGGAGATATTTTGTCACTATAACTGTTTGTGCTCTCAAATGTTGGCCTGCAGACTGTTGAGCTCAGAATTTGTTGTGTGCTCTCCAACCATTTGTCACGATTATATTTCCATTAGAGTCAAGGACCTAACTTTGCACGTATCCACTGTATATGCTAAACCAGCATCATTCCTTCAAGAAGCTTCATGAATGTTTATCTGCCCGCTCTCTTAGTGTCAGCACGCGCACATAAAGGAGAGAGAGAGAGAGGCCTTGACGTGGGATCAAGCTCACCATGTGACTCACAGGAAGGAAATAATAGTCAGGCGTCGCTTTAAAGGGAGGAGGATTTAGAATGAGATCCAGTGAAAATGTTGCAGGGATTACTGGGATGAAATGTTGAGAACAACAGGCAGAGAAGTCAAGAAAGCTGAAGATGGAAAATATTACTGATGCACCACACATATAACCATTTAAGCAAGTCACAATGTGAACATTAGTACTTATATTTCAGTAAGAATGTATGTGGCTGGGAGAAAAGTGATCTCTAATGTGTAACAGCAGAGAAAGACAAGTTATAGAATATAGTGACAACAACTGAATTAAATACAACTGTATATATAAGTAGTAATACCAAAATTGTCAAAATATTCCTAAAATATTCCTCTGTTACAGCAGAAATAACTTAAACATAGTGTGTGGGAATTTAATTGTATCTGTGTTGTTATGTTGGGTAGATTTCATCATAACAGTTTGAGGACTATTTTATTTTGGGCTATTATATTTAGGATCAATACTGGGACTGTATACATGTGGGTCTAAACTTGTGGTCCAGCTTTGTACCAACAATCTTTGCTATTTTTATCTAGGCTGAACAAGTAATAATAGTAAAATAAACTGGCGTGCAGAGAGCATGGAAATCAGAAAATAAGGTAAACTGCCAGCTTGTTAAGACTGTGTTAAGGATGTTAAATATGATTAGAAAAATAGCTGCCAAATATATACAAAATTCAGTCTCATTCAGAGCTCAAATGGACAGAACACCTCATAATTAGATTCACATATCTTCCATCCATCTACAGTAAATTATTTTGGTGTGAAATAAAAAAAAATGGGTGTGGGTGGGAGGACAGTGCAGAGTTTAGAACTGCTCTCTCACAGCCAGGAAGTCGTGGGTTCGATTCACAGGCTGCGTGGAGCTTGCATATTCGCCCTGCTTGTGCGGGCTCTCTCCGGGTACCAGCTAACTAGTGATTCGATATTCTCTCTCTGTGTGTTGGGCCCCATGATAGACAGGCTGTCACATCTCGCTCTGTGACTGCCCGGGTCCCCCTGTGACCCTGAATTGGATAAAAGGAAAACGGATGGGGGTTGTGTACGTGACACAAGAAAAAACAAAAACCCACGTGGCCATGACACGCTCATGACATGTACAAGAAGTAACCCTTAATGGAGTCCCTCAGCTATCTGGGTGCCTCTTTTGGTTGCCAGATTCTGACTGGAGAATGAAAATAGTTGCTACATAAAAGGTTTGTGGATTTTCTGGAGTAACTGGGTCATGATTTCTGGAAAAAAAGACATTGCTGCTGAGTTGGGTTTTTAAATCCAAAAGAGATTCTGAGCTCTGGGTAGCTCAAACAAAAAAACTAGATGAATGCATGAAACAGCATTACAGGCCACGGGGAAAAACATAAGTGAATTAGATTTTTGGGTGAACTGCCCCTTTAACAGTCAATCTGTATACTACACGTATCTTGTCTGGAAAGGCACAGTGTGCAGAATTTTAATGTTGTTATGGATTATATTATTTTAAGCATTCTGGTGCCACGAGCATTTGGTTTGTACAGACTTATGCTCTCTTACTGGCTGTCATTCTTGGGGCTTCAGCTCAATACCACCAAAGCAGGATTTTATATATATATTAGTTGGCTTAAAAACATGTCTTCTGCTGTTTTAACTAGACCAAACATGACACACTTCTCCAAGATAATATTAACTGTTAACAAATACTGATCCCACGCAGTATTTGCTACAGTTCTTGCCAGTCCCACAAATTCAAAGCCTCAAAGCAGGAAAATCTTCAGGCTCCTTCTTTATGTGCCATCCCCTAAACGCAACTCTATATTTTCCAGTCAGGTTTTCCACATCGTCATGCCATATGTGTGACATACATGCGCAATAACACAATTATCTGAGATATAAACTTAAAGATGATTACAAAAAAATAAAAATAAAGACTTATGCTGAATAATGAAGTACACATGATCCCCTAAAGAAAAAGTAGTAAGCTATAAACTGCATATTGTAGATAGTGTACAACACCAGCACCAACAGAAATCAATTGTAATTTATTAGAAAACAAGTTAAGCTTGAATCAATACTGTACAATCACCGGACACTGCATTAGGTACATCTTCCTAGAACCAGGTTCTTCATGGCACAGGTTCAACAAGGTGCTGGAAACATTCCTCAGAGAGTTTGGTTCATACTGACATGATAGCATCAAACAGTTACTACAGATTGGTTGGCTGCACGAATAAAGGGATGGCCACCACAGGTAGGTTGTGGTGTTTAAACAATGCTCCTTTTGCAGTAAAGGGCCCAAAGTGTGCAAGAAAATATCCTCCACTTTCATGTTTTCATGCCAGATCACCTGAATGTTGCAGTAGAAGTTTTTCCAGTCTTCTATCGTCCAATTTTGGTGAGTTTGTGCAAACTTAGCGTTCGGTTCTGAGTTCTTAGCTGACAGGAGTGGCACCCAGTGGAGTTTTCTGCTGATTTAGCCTGTCTGCTTCAAGGTGCAATGTGTTGTGCGTCAGAGATCCTCGTTTGTATACCTTGTTTGTTACGAGTGGTTATTTGAGCTATTGTTGCCTTTCTTTATTGAAGCCATTTGGTCATTTTCCTCTGACCTCTGACATCAACGAGACATTTTCACCCAGAAAGCTACTGGTCGCTGGACAGTTCCTCTCTGAAAAACCCTAGAGGTGGTTGTGTGGGAAAATCCCAGTATATCAGCAGCTCCTGAAATACTAGGGCCAACCTGTCTGGCACCAACAACCATGCCAATTAAATCACCTTTCTTCCCCTTTCTGATGTTCAATTTGAAGTTCAGGCATACCTACAAAGTAGCTCTGTACTTGTGATTTCCATCAAAGCATGAAATTGAGTTTCAAGTACACAATAATAATTATATTTTCTAAAATTCATACAATAAAACGCAGCAGAGAAACCCTGAGTATTGTTTTAATTGATATAAGAATGAGGCACAAACAACACTTTGCAAAGGAGGGCTGCAAAAGTTAGGTCCGACTGAGCAAGAGCCTGCTGTCGAACAAGCCGGCTGCCAGCAGCAAACTGAAACACGGTCTCACCTTTGGCCCCCAGACTACAAGACCACCTGGGTCAACAGAACACAAGCGCGACCCTGAAACACGGCCGCAGCCTGATGAGAGAAATCATCAACAGAGGCAAACAAACTCAGCTGCTCTTCCAAATGCTGGCTATAAATACCACAGGATCTTTAGCATTCTGCACCGCGGCAAAGAGAGAGCATCAAAGATCAATAATTTATGCAAGCAAGAGAAAGTTGTCAGATCCCACAATGCCGGCGCACAGAGCTAAAGCATGCAGCTTGTTTACAGAGCCATCTCAGAGAAGGATGCCACTGATTAATCAGCACCTGACAGCCATGTTGAAGAGAAAAGGAACATTTTGTTGAACGGGGAAAAATATCATCATAAGACTGAACAAGCACTTTTTTCCATACATGTTTAAAAGAAAGTGAGGAAAACAGACAGGGAGAATGATAGACTGTATTTGTGAATTTTGCAACAGCTAACAGAGTTTTGATGAAATGTAGGGTGGCTGCCAACAGCAGTGGCACTGATTCACACGCTGTTTTCTGTTTCTTCTTTTTTCAGAAAGATCCTGGATGGCCACCAGATATCTACTGAGCATCTAAGGCACTAATGACTGCTGCTTTACACCATTATTCGCCAAGGAGTACATGTGAATGTGCTAAATATTTACCGTTTACTTAAAGCTGCCTTGGTTTATGCTTTTTGACCACTCAGAGGTGGAAGAACAAAAAAAAAAAACACAACGATGGTTGATATGGTGGCAAATAATTGCCTATCTACATAATCAGGAGTGAGGCTCATTTATGTGGCGTGATATTATAAAATATCAGAATAATATTTAAAAAATACTTTTGCATTTGTTTTGGTCGACACCATCTCAAAATATCTGACACTTAAGCCTCTAGTTAGCTTTGTCAAGCTGTTATACCCTCTACTTTTGACTACCTCCCAGCCAGGAGGTCACTTAAATAACACCGTAAACACTGTCTCAGTTCTCATTTCACCACATCACCAGATCCTAGACTCCTCTACCCAGTTATTCAAGGTCAAGCCATTCCTGTGCACCGATCTGTTTGCTAAACCTCTTACCCACTTTCATTTTTGTCCACAGACAAAAATTTCCAGTCACTGCCAAACTCCAGCCACTTATCCACCTCTGCTCTGGAGCTGCACTGCTCTCCTGGTTCCACAGATTAATCTTCCTGGCTTCACTAAACTCGTCTCCTCTGGTCAATCCACAAGCTGCCACTTTGAACCTTTCCCCCTGGCTCTCTTGGTTTCCTCTGTTATAAAGACACTCGGTAAACAATCTGAATTCTTATTAAGCTTGTAAATAGATCATTCCTTGTTTCCACACCCTGCCTGTTTTCAGAGTTCTGCATTTAGGTATTCTGTCCAGCCTAAAGACATATGTTTGCCGTTGCGCTGGTTGTTTTTGGAGTTTTTTTGTTTTAACTCATTGAAAGGGATTTAAAAATGAAAAATCATCTTTTTAAACCTAGAATGAGGTTTGTCCATTAATTCAGTGTGCTGTAATGGCCACTTGTGGTCACAGATTGTTTTTCTCCAAAATTTACATCGGCAGCTTATTAAAATTGGGCTGTGTTTTTCTGTCTTATGATTTGCGTTCCTCCTCTGAAGCAAAGTTAATTGCTCCTTTTGGGAAAATGCAGTTGAACTTTAACCCATAATCCTTGAAAAATAGGGTATGAGAGTGTCCTAATTTGCAGTGGAAATATGCAGAAATGTCAGCAAATGTTTTATTTTTATTTTTTCAGAATAATTCGAGGCCGAGTGTTTTGGGAATTTGAGTTGATAAGACTCATGAGCTGTATATAAAATGGTAGATTAATTTAAGCACAACCACCTTTTAATGTCGTCCCCAAAGAAATGCCCGGTATGACCAGAATTGTCTCCTCCCAACCTCTGGGAGCTGCCCTCTGTAGGTTTCCACCGCCCTTGCTGTTTAATCAAAATGAGGGTCGATTTCTAGAGTTCAAGGCTGCGATGATCCCACAGCTCCCAGCTGGTTCAATTTAAAATGAGTCGACAATACAGACTCATTTTGGCCCAGAGAGCCAACACTGAAACAGAGCTGATGTCTCTCCTCCTCCTCCTCCGCTCTGTGTCACTGGCCTCATCCTGAGAGAGAGCACCATCCATCACAACTCCCAGTCTCCACTGACACTTCTCACTTAGGCTGAGGGATGATGCTACAAACAGAATGCCGGCACTCACGATTGAGTATACTTCTTAATGCTTATTAAAGGGTAAAACGTATTCATTTGAGCTCTAAGCTAAACTACATTTGTCATAATAACACAGTATAATCAATAACATTGTATTGATCGCTGCTTATAATTACATTTATTATTAATTTTTCTCCAGCATATTAACATTTTAATTGTTCTTGAGGACATAATGTATGACTCTATAATTTTTTTATCATTATTTAATATTTATATATAAGTCCTCTTTGTTCATTGATCTTTGGACCTCACCTCGTCTTTGCATTTGTTCTCTCTGTTGCTGCTTTCATGCTGAGGATGGCTTACATTTTACCCTTTAACAAACCATATTCACTAGTGATTGGTACCATTCTGACATTAAGACTGGGCACTCTCTACATCTTCAAATTTTTGAGTTAAGTGTCCTGTTACTTTGTGTTCTATTTTGAAGCAATCGTTCTATGTATGACTCTCTCACATTATTATGAACTTCTTTTCATTGAGGTTTGGAGGTATTTGTTTATGCACAGCTCTCTGGACTGCCCAAATCATCACCCCTCTGCCACCAAGCTTGACAGTTAGCATGACAATTTTGGTTTTCACCAAATGTGGCAGTGTGCACTACAGCCAAACATCTCCATTTTAGCCTTGTGTGTCCAAAGGACATTTCTCTAGAAGTTTTTTGGTTTGTCCAGACGTCACTTTGCACACCTAAGCCATGTTGTGATGTTCTTCTTAGAGAAAAGAAGGCAACGCTGCCACTGTATTCATACCTTACACATTAATGAAGGCTGCTGTGAGTGCCACTACAAACAGTGTCACTCTGTGACAGGATGGGAATTGAGAGGGGGGTGTTTGAGAGAGGCCCCGTGCCTTTCTTCAATTATGTCTCCCAGTTCCGCTGTTGTTGAGAGATCTGGGTCAGATAATGAATTTTTCTTGACTTTTTTTTTTTTTTTTTAATTTATAGACCTGACCTGCAATCTCTGTCGACAAACCAGACAAAGCCTAAGTGTGGGTCTCTCAAGATTAATGATCCCTGTCTAAAGAGCATGTAAGGGGAGCTGTGTCCATGTACAAGGGGCAGCTAGAGGAGCTTCCTGATCCAGGCGGGAATCTATCCAGGTCAGCTTTTAACCAAAATGCATTCATAACAGTTCCTTTCAAAAAGTACAGACACTGCGTTTGCTTTTTTCTTGCTTCACTCAGGTAACAGCAGAATAAAAGACAAAAGTTTTATTGCCAGGGTCACAGGAAGAAATCCCCATTGTTTGTGTAAACCACACAGCCTGTATGCCCTCCCCTCTGCTGCTGTAATATTTCCAAGCATTCAACAGTGCACCATTATAGAATACAACATGAAAAATTGCAGTTTTATCACAGAACCCACATGACCCAGCTAAAGCTATTCTAAATATATCATTTCAAGAGGACTGCTTCCAAAGACTTCAAATGTTCCCGTTGGAGGAATTTGTACAGTTAACAGCTAAAGGGTCAGATATTTCTCAACTCAGTAAAGAGTTGAGACAGAGCAAAGTTCAGAGAGGTAAAAAAAAAAGAACACATTAGTGCAGGTAAATAAATGACAGATGACTGGACCAGGTAATGGCCTGACCTTTTGACTAATTGTTTGTGTAAAAGAGTCTGTGTGGACCTACTGACACAGGTTCCTTTTGAAATAAGTATGAGTATAAAAGACAGCTTTAAAAAGGGTTTACTTGTTTTAAGTATTAACTTGGAACTTTAGAGAGAAGCTTTCTTGGCTGGCCGGTGTTAAAGGTCACCTGTAAAATTCAATAGGTGAGAAGGTGTCTTACCCCGGGGCCTTGAGGAGATTCTGGAGGAGAAGCTGGAGGAATACGTTTCTGACCTAAAAACAGGAAAAACAAAAGCACAACAAAGAAGATAAAGGCAGTCGACCTAGAAACGTACACATCTGTAAAAGCCTTCAACTTCTGCGACGTATTCATGCTGAAGTCTTCATTTGTATGTATTCATCTGGAAATGTGCTAACAGCTCCAGTTCATTGTTTAACAAGCTTAATTAACAACATTGTAATATCTTCCACATGCTTTCTGCACCTGGTAGCACAGTTCATTTTATAGTTTGGTTAGACATTCAGTGGAATATTAGCTTGTGAGAGGGAATAGAAGTTGACTGCAAAATGCCACCTTTGTAATTGCTTTCCTGATGATTGGATTTGCGGTGAGCTGACATCTTGAGGTATAAAAAAATACATTGTGATAATGTTTACTCAGTGCAGTGCACAGTGGAGTATATAACCACGCAGAGCACTGGAATACCTAACTATTTACAGACCTAACAAATCTATCCAATTTCACACAGATAAGGAGGTGAGTTGGATTTAAATTTCACACTGACTTTAAAGTCTGACAATGCTTCCTGAGATTTTGGTTCGTAGCCATGGTAATACTGAAATGAAAGGCTCTCTAGCATCCCTTTGTCCTCCCTCTCTTTCACTCTGTCTCGCTCTCCGTGCTGGGCTTGACTGGCCTTTTGGAAATTGCTTCGGTTTGCCTGGGGTGTCTTAGCGTAGCTCCCATCTGTTCGGACTACGTGCACACAGAGTGGACATGGTGCTGCACTGGCTGGCTCTCTTTCACAAATGCGCTCTGGCATCCCCCCACCCGGCAGCCATTTTGTTTTTAGGGCTTTCTCACTGTTTTTACTTCTCGAGCCCACGGAGAGTGTGTATCACCTCATTAGCTGGACTAATGTGCAATTAGCCATTTATTTGTGATCCCTCAGAGGCCTTCTTGACAGATGAGTGAACTACCACATGTGCGGCTGGTGAATTCAGACACCTTTACGAGCAGTAAAGTTAAACAGCTACGTAAGGACGACGGTCCATTAAAATTAATTTAAGAACATCTGTGTCTAACCAGCCAGATATGCTCCCTGATCTTCTTCTTAGCTCATCAGTATCAACAGGGAGCGATGCATGATGGTCACGTAAACAACAAGAGATTCAGCAACTAAATTATAGATTAATAAAAGCGTACGGACTTCAGAATTTCCAACATTGTAAAGCAAAGTCAGCATGTACGGTACGAGTCAAAGAATCATTCTGAGATCGGGTTCTTTCTGACATGAATGCATCAATGATCATAACAGCGGATTTCAGATGGAGCATGCATTTAAATAAGCTATCTGCAGTTTAAAGCATCCTTTCTGGCATGTGTTTAAATCCATGCAAATGCAGTCTTGGAGAAAAGTCGAGGATGATCAAGTTGCCTAAATGAAAGAATGGCAGTGATTCATGGTCTCATTCTCCTCTGAACACCAGCCCAAATCATTCAAGCTTCTTGGGCAACCCTCTGAAGACGCGTGAACACTGATTAAAATGTCATTACTGACAATGCGCGCTGCCAGAAGCTTTCTCTACACACCGATGAAGTAGACCCCTGATCAACCGCATTCTTGTCTCAAAAGTTAACAGCATCATTAGGAAGGTAAATCATCGAGCATCCAGCCTGGGTCCACTCACGTTTTTTTCTGCTGTCACTGGGATTGAGTGGCTGTATGCAGTGTTTACTACACTTTTTTAATCAATTCACTGGCAGACACAGAGCAAATCAGCAGTTTGCGTTTCGATAAGAGATGCAGGCGGTGGCACATCATTTATCTTTGGCTGCGTGCAGGATGTGGAATATTTAATCAGAACTTTGTTTCAGTGGGAGGCCTCCAAAGCTCAGGGTTCAGCAGTTATTTTTAGAGTATCGTGGAACATCCGTGCTTAATTGGGAAAGATTAAAAAAAAAAGAAGAAGCTGCTGCTGGAGAAATCCAACAGCATCCACTGATAACCCCCTACCAATGTGACAAATAAGGGGCACGGTTCAGCCTTAATTTTACACTCTTCATCGTAATGCTTACAGAAAGCAAAGAAGAGCCAATATGCATGGCTGATATGTTATTGCTGGAAAAATGTTTTTCAAAGCTTTACCACAAGAACCTCAACAAAGAGAGTCCCACAGTAAGAGTATCTTACCGTTACTTATTGCTTATTATGAATCATGAATATGTTTTTAGCACCACTTTGATATTCTTTACCCCGATATCCATCACATCTACTTTATGAATGTCTGCAGAAATTTGAAAATGAGTTGCTGAAAAAGCACAAAGACACTGTGCATCTAAACACAGGCTTTCATTAAAAACAATCATCAGTTATATAGTTTATACTTGAAGGCTGTGGAGCTTGTTCTTGAACTGTGAAATGTGTCCTACTGCAAAATATTAAAGAATAATTCCAGTTTAAACATTAAACAGTTTCACCACATTCAGCAGCTTTAACAATTTTACAAACCACCAACAATATTTTGGTAATATGCAAAGTTCTTGTAGAAGCAATCATCCTGAAATGCCTCTGGACACTTACTTGAGCAGTTATTTTGAGGCACTATATTTATTAACTTTAATTTCCCAGTCCATGAATTGCCACCTTATTTTTGTGAAGGGCTTTGTTTGTCCACATGATCTTATGAGCTACGTAGTCTGGGGCAATGTACCTCCCAACACAGACTGGTCCTGGGTGAGCAGACAGACTAAGATCAATTCAAAAAAACTCATATGGTGAAGAGAAAAACAAACAAACAAAACAAAAATCAAGGGACATGGAATTTCCACTCTCAGAGCAGATGTAAGATGATTTTGCAAAGTAATGCAGGTTTAATGTCAAAGAGGCCCTAATGGACAGCCAACGTCTTCACCTTTCCCTTTAGGTGTATCCTTTATTCCCCCCACACTCCAATCATAAAGTGTATTGATCATGTAGAGAGCAGGTGGCCCTATTGAGATAACATGTGCACAAGACAGGCTAGTTTGATGCCTGTTGCTTCAAAGTTTGGCTGATTGCAAACAGGTGCTGTTGCACTATTGAAGTGCACCCAACCTAAAAACACACGCATGCACAGAAATCACACTACACACTGTCCATTTTAAAAAATTATAGCTGTAAGCAGTGAATAGCCTTTTATGTCTTTTTGTGGAGGAAAAGTCTTTGTATGAGCTTTCCAATTAATGTGTGCTTAAAAAGCCATTATGAATTACATAATGATATTTACCCTGTGAAGGTGATGAAGGTGATCTTCTCTGGCGAGGCACGTCTTCCTGTTTTGTCCTCAGGGATGGCTTTGGGCTCGATGCCTTCCTTTCCAGGCTGGATGACAGCCAAAATTTGATCATATCCTTTGCTTCTGAGACCTCCTTGAGAGGAAGAAGTTTCAGACATTTCAACAAAAAAACAAAACAAAAAAAACAAAAAACAGAATGAAGAATTCAGATTTTGCAGGGAAACGAATGAAAAAGCTGACAGAAGAAAGAAGACGCGATAGTGACATGCAGTTATTTCCAAACACCCCAGCAGTGTTGCAATCCTCTGCAAGGTGTGAAAAGTTAAGTCATATTATGATGACTTGGGCACCCTTTGAAATTTTTGATACCGTCACCAAAACAATGTCACTTGCAGACAGCTGCCTACATCCATGCTATAAAATATCATGCAGATTTTCAGAGCAGAGCCTTCAGGGATGATGGAACCTGACCTTGAACGGTACTGTATGGGGGCCTAGCATGAAACCCAAGTGCGAATATAGATGATGTGAAAGCTTTTGAATTCAGGGAAACACTGTTGTGAGTACTGAAGGCTGCTGAAAAACCTCGTCTAAACACCTTTCAGTGGATTCTTCACATTTTAGTCTTTCGACAAAAGCATTCTTCTGTGCCATTGTATTACCTGAGCTGTGCCTGGAGCTGAGATTGGTGCAGGGCTCTGAGCTTTGGCAGACACCTCTGTGCTGTAGACCATGGCTCCATGAGGGTTTGGCTTTGCACCTCCTTGCAATACAAGCTGTATCTCTTCCCCCTTCCACTCAGCTGGCTCCTGGAAGGGACACCAAATCCCCCAACGAAGGCTGTGCAAGAAAGCGGCGCGGGATGTAGAGGTAGCAGATAGCTGTGTGATGGAAAACGACAGAAGAATAGGGAATTGAGACACTGAAATGATGATTTCGCAAAAAGAAACTGGTGATTAACTGTTGTAAAAACTAAATAGAGTGTAGTCTTTTCTCTTTAATCCAACTGAATAATTACAATGTTTTACAGTGTGTAACTGTGATCAATTGATAACGTTATTTAATTTATAAAGCAAAGTATTAACAGTCTCCAAGTACAACCAAAGAACAGAAACATAATTTAATTTGCCAACTTGTAAATCCTTATCTCTAATCACAAAAATGAACTGCAAGAGGCCTTAAAACTGTGTGGCATGGTGGTGCTTGTCATTAGCACTGAGCATTCTCTTAATCCCACATCGCACACACGGTTTGGAAGCAGCTTTGCTGTGTTTGAACATGATTTACAATCAGTGCCGCTGAGGCTCTACTTCAGCCGTCCCAGGAAAAGTAAAAAAACATTCTGCTTTAAATCATCCACAGAGAGACTCAGTGGTTTTGCTGAATCGATTAATAAGCTGGTCAGCCTCAGACGATTGTAATCAATCATAGGTAGGACAGTACAGAATACACAACAAGCCTGCTAGCCCCACACTGCTCCAAGACAAAGCCGGCCATGTAATAGTTTGCTGAATGCTTCAAATTCCACTGAGAATAGTTCTTTAATGTAACACCATAATCTGGCACTATAGAAAATCAGTCATAAAAGTAGTGTCTTTATTCTAAATGTCATAGAGAACCTGTTAGTGGTACAATAGAACACAATTATCCATGCAATGTGTTGAGGAGAATTTAGCTAATTTTGTGCCATATAATCTACAAACTAATGCAAAACCACTCTTACAAAGGTCAACTAAAAAAAAGTAATGATATTCAGAGTGTGATCGTTTCAATTCTTTCTTCATTCTACATAAAAAGTTACATCCCATCGTCTGGAAAGGTAGGAGACCAAAGCAGAATTGATTTTCCACAAAGTCACTTTTTATTTCAGTATATTAAAGGACAGCAGCCAAAAGGTTAAAGGAGTCTTCACCATGATAGATCCAGTCAAAAATTCACTAGACAGAACATATCTTACTAAGTACCACAGAGGCTATTCCAGATGGGAGCAGCATTTGTGTAATTGTGTTTCTGTTTCCTCTTTGCCACCAGAGTTTAATATGTTCATTCACAATCCAGTACCATCTTTCAGCAAGTTCCCAATTATACATCATGTTATCGTATGGCCTTGTAGGCCTTATGGAACTTTCCCAGGGTTAAAAATAAAAGCAGGATGGGCACCAGTTGCGCTGATGGGGTGAGCAGGTGACCATGCGCTGCAAGGCTGAAACACGACCCGAACCCCCTCTGCTGGGTATCTGCTGCCCGCCTTTCTCCCTGCTTTCCTGTTCGCTCTCCACTGTCTAATAAAGACAAAAGGCCCAAATAAATGCAGGGCCATTCTGATTATGTTCTTGATAAGCTCTCCAGGCTTTCTATTTGTAGTAAAACCCTTTTTTTTAAGCATAAATAACATTATGCACCACAATCCATGTTATGGCATTTGCTGTTTAACACACTAAACTAACAGCAGCAGCAGGAGCTACCTGATAACAGTCACCACAACCAGCTGGAGTATACAATTTCGGATACAGTTTCTGTTGAGATTCAACTCCTAACAATTGCTGTGGTTATCTTTTAGCCTCAAGAGTGGATGTTGCAATCACTTGTAAATCTTGAACTTACCAATCAGGACACTGTGTAATCAGTAATATTGTCAAAAACTCAGATTGTCTGTAAATAAATAATTATTTTAGTCACTCAGTCCACTCAAAATCATACAGGACTCTCTAGTGGGATTGCAGCCAGATTGGACACTGGCATTAACAGTAAGTGGACACTTTCTCTCTAAATAGGATTTGGCTATGTGATACAGATAAACACTGGTTGGAAGTTCATCAATTTCAAGCACGCCTAGGGTAGAGCACGCAAACACAGGAATTAATCCCAGTGCTTTGAAAAATAGGGATGTCGTGTAATCGACAAGCACATCTCTAAATCGGTTTAGACATTTTAGATGAAATGTATAGTGGGAGAAGACAAGTACATATGTGTTGTGACATCCTCCTTGATTTCACTGAACTAAAACATAATTTTTATCAGACATTTTTCACTGAAACGATAACAACAAACGAATGCCCACATTCAAAAAATTCTACTTTCATAATATCAACTAAAGATTCAGAACAAGAACGACCGAAGACCTTTCGGTGCAATATAACGCTTCTATTTAAATGAAAGAAAAAGCTTCACATCCGGCCTGGTCTGCATACCTGCTGAGTGAGAGACACTGGAGCTAGAGACGCTGTGGCCGGGAACGTGTGCCATTTAAAAAAAAAAAACAAAAACAAAAAAAAAACTGATTATTGAAGCAACCATATTAAAATATGCCACTTCTGATACACACCCGGGCAGAGCCTTAAGCCTCAAACATGAAAGCTTGTGCAAAATCCTCATATAGACGAGTCAGTCTAGAGTTTTTATAAAGTTGGACACTGCAAGCAAGCAACATAAAAGAAGTTGCAGTGTCTCTTAGGCTGTTAGGTGTGGTGTGTTAAATCTGAGGTTTTAGGGGTGACTGTCACAGCAATGACTGCATGCTATTTAATTAGCTGCCAGTTTCCACCACAATTAATACACCTACAATCCAATATGGCATGATGAAACACCATCTAAGGTGAATGAAAAGCAAGCCTGGTGCATGTATGTGCCCTACTTTCTTAAACAAACTGTGGTTATGGTTATTGTGGTATCTTTTGTTGACCAAGCCATCTACCACGGTGTCCCTCCTTGAGAGATTTTTCTTATAGCACCGCGGTGCACCGACCTTTGCAAAGGAGGTCCTTGTCATGTAAGCTTAAACTTAGATCATTTTGTTCTATTGCTGTGAAAAATAACCAGCGCACTCTTTGTTTTTCTGTTGAGGGCTGCTTCAAAATGTCAGTTTACTATGAATTATGCAAAGTAATTTCACTGCCCAGTTAACAAAGCCCAAAGTGAAGTGTTCAGATAGCTTAATGGAGCTGACATTTTGAATACTACAAGTGAAAGTGCACTGCAGCGGGGACTACGTGTGGTAAAGGTGTAAAGGTTAAATTCATGTCAGCTCCCTGCTTGACAGCAAATTTGAATATTCGCTTTTTATAATATACAATAAACGAACACCTAAACCTGCAGTGTTTATTAAGTTCTTCGAGTGCCGTTTCCTTCCTTTTAGATTGACAAACCAACCTTCAGACTTTGTGTTTGGCTTTTGTGTTTGGGCCGAGATACCTGCCAATTTCACACTCATGTAAACACTATGGTTGTCGCTTTAGAGGGAATTAAGCAGGAGAGTACCCAGTCCTGCCATTAAAGGTCTGTTATTCCCATCTAAGAAACTCTTTAAAGCCTCACATATCTCAAGTGGCCAAAGTTGCTGATCAATACTCCATTCTTCTTGAGAGGGAGCCAGTTTCAGACTATAATTTTACCCTCTAGTAGCAGAGACATTAACAACAATTTTTTTAACGTCAGAACTATATGGCAGACATAAAACAGATAGCAGTGTATTCCCCCTTCAGGCATTGCCTGTTTTTCTATTTCATGGGGGTTGAATTAATAGGATGCTTTGTATGAAATGTTAAATCAAACAAGTCTATTTTCAAAGCGATGATTTTGTTAAAATGACTAGACTAGAGAAAGATCATTTTATGGCACAGGGAGAAGCCGGTAAAAATTGTGAGGCAATTTATCTAATGTGTCTCTTTTTTTTCGCACTTTGTGTCTGTAACGTCTCTGTGCTCCGCGCAGAACATGAGGGAAAGAACGAAATGAGTGTCTCGCACATGACCCAACGCTCACTTCTTGTATTATTCAGTGGATATATAGCAGGAGTGATTCGGGAGCAAAAACGCTGGCCGAGCTCTGAGAGAGACAAAAGACCAATCAGGGGGCCTTTTCTATAGGGAGACTATAGCCGTGGGAAAAAAGAAAAAGAAGAAGCTTTTATCTGTTCAAAACTCAATGCTTATCACACTTTCAGTCTTCCAATCATAGGAAACTGAGCCCCTGTTCAAAATTGCACCAAGTAGCTGAAAGGAAATCTAAAAGGAATGAGAAGTGAGCTAAACACCCATCAAAGTTACAAATATGAAGTTATTAAAGGTCAAAGTGGAGGCTTTTGGGGGGGGTTTGCCTTTTCTTCTTTTGGCAGTTTTACAAAAACAGAATTCTGCGATTACAACAATGGCAACGAAAGATATCACATCAAGAAATAATTTTCTTTGAGACGCAAAGCGTGAATCACTGTCACGGTTTCAGTACAGCGGTTTTAAAATGCTTCAGGACAGCGCGATCTACATATGAACTGCAAAAAAAAATAAAAAATAAAGCACCAAAAGCGTGGGGTGGCAAACAATAGGACTGAGGGGATCTCAAAGGGACTCTTGAGGTTTGAGTAAACAAACAGGATAATAGTTTCATTCAAAGCCAGGCAGAAAAATTCACATTATGCATGTAATCCTTCTACAGAGACAGTCATCAGAATTCAAAAGGCAGGAGCTTAAGCGCTACAATATTCATTTCCGTGATTACACGACAGCCGAGATCAATGGTACATCTACATGCAGGTGTAAGGGCTTTAACGGCGTCGTGGTAAGAGCACAGCACCGTAGGAGGCAGTCAGCTGACGCATTTGTGTTAAGGGCCTCTGGTGAGAAGAAAGTTGGCGAGAGGGTCAGACGAATCGACTTATTCTGAGCACCACGGTGTGTCAGTGAGACTTAATCAATCGCAAAGGCTGCTGGTGACAGCAGAGAGACATCAAATCAATTGCATTATATTTCACTGGCAATAAAGTATGACTCTTTGCACTCGCGCTGTTTTGGGGAGGAAAGAATTTGTCATTTGAATTGAAAGTTGTTTTTCCACATGTTTGCTGTTGTGCCGGTCACTATGTCGGACAAGGCAGAATGATCAATAGCCAATTTCCCCAAAGTGTGATTACACCGTTGATTTGAGTGTTAAAGGCTACATTTAAAATAAGAGCCATTAACTTTCACTCAGAGAGCAACCCTGCACTTGTTTCAATAGTGCAACGAGGAGGGGGGGAAAAAATAGAAACAAAAGCCTGAGGCAAAAGCAGAGAAGCGGCAAACTTTTTCATAAAGTTGCACTGAGAAAAAAAAACAAAAAAACAATAACAGCGATGTCACCGCACACATAATTGCTCCAACTGGTAAAGTGTTTTCTAAGGGAAGAATCCATCAACCTTGTTTAGAAGTGTAAAACATAACGCTGCAGCATTTCTAGACAAATAAGTGTGTCTGTTCTCAAACATAATACAGAGTGGAAACAACGATCTCACGTCTGTAACCCGGAGCAAGAAAAGTAATCATCAAACTTTTGGGGGACACCGAGGAGAAGACAGGAAGAAGGAAATTATTATAAAGGTGACAGAAGGCGAGTTTTGCACATCAAAGAGAGCTGAAAACGCATATCCCAGCAGACAAGAAGAACTGGAGCAACAGACACTTACCAGTGCAATTTACTACTACTTATTAACTCAGAAAAAGTAAGAACATATAAAAAGGGGCTGGGGAAAGCCACCGCTAATTTAAGAAACAACCACCAAGTCAGACTCCTGCTATGCCTGTTCAAGTTTTCTTAATGTGCCCTAATATGAAGGAGCCAAGTTTGCGATACGCCGAGATAAAGCAGTATGCAGAAACATATTTTTGGAAAAGCTCAAAGAAAAATGGCAAGACACTCATCGACTCGGGGCTTTCTAGAGAATGGCAGGAATTAATCCTAAATTAGGGGGATGTGAGCATTGATGGGAGACAAAGTCTGACAGTTATTACCATTACCGCAGTCTGTTGGACTGTTCGAGTCATTATTTCAGCCAAGACCCTGTGACAGGCACCGGCCCACAGCTCCCGCTACTTATTCTCTACAATGAGAAGCCCTGAAGGAAGTGAGAGAACATGCACAGAGATCATTAACTTAAGAGCACTAAACCACTCACATTTTCATCCATCTGCACAAGTAGTCCAAATGAACCCAGCAGGCTTCTGTGCTCTATTCAGCTCAGCAAGGCCAAATCAAGCTTGGGAAGGAATTGTGTTCCTTTTCAGCTCTCGCTGTTGACAGGCACAACTTCAAGGAGGTGTTCATGATAGTCACTCAGGCTCAGGCCAATTTGCCGTGGACGTGCACGTCTTTTATTCGAGCTTTGATGTTCGACTGTACACACCGATAGACAGGAAATGGACATAGCTCTGACGGTTAAGCGTTTGACTTGCTGGATTTTATTCTGGAATGTTTTTTTGAAAAGAAGCATAGTGAAACGTTTAAACCCATTAGCAGATATTTTGCTGGCTTTTAGGAAAATTATAGTTTAGGCACAGACCAAATGCTCAGGATGGAGGTTTTTATCCTCGCTCTAGCAGTTTTACAGACGTTAACATCACTTGGCTGGTCCACCGCTTTGGACCAGCCTCATTAAGTGATGGACCATTTGAGTTTTGTTTTTTCACAGTGAGGGGGCGCAAAAACTTCCATGAGACAAACTCAACTCATGACATATGCCTTATTAAATTCTGGGGAGTGGAAACATAATCAGTAGTTTTCTCATTTAAAATAATACAGACACATTTAACTGACATCGACAATATGAAGTGCTTCAGATGATTATCAATCCCTCATCAAAGCATCAGATCACTCGTACCTCTTTGCATGAAATTCAAATCACCAAGAGATAATCGTAATACGATAAGCTTATATAATAACTCGCTGAAAGTTAATGACACCGCGTGCGCGTGAGAGTTTACGCCAAGCAAATACCTTTTCCAAAACAAACCTGTCGACATGGTATCTCAAAATTAATCGTGTAATATTTTTCGTCTCCAGTGCACTGATACGCTGATATACTGCAGACTCAGATTTGTCTAATCTGCCCTAGTTGTGATGAGCTGCATGGAACAGTGGAGAGGAAAAGCTAAATTAGACTTTTCTACAGCTGCTTGGGCTTCAAATGTCTCTGAAATGCCACTGACCTCTTTATGCAACTGCTATTTTAAATGAAAATCAAGTCTGGACTGAATCTCATCTACGTTTAAAAAAAAAATCCCTCCAAAAAAAATAAATAAAAAAATAACACAGCCTCAGTCTGAGAAGGCCATTCACAAGAAAACCATTAGATGAGCAAACATCATCACCAATGCCTCTCTGGCTGCCAGGGCCCTGCATCCGTCTGGAGAAGGATGGCACTGCTGGCAGGCACTGACAGGGTAAGACTCACTCTGGGCCAATCGCAGGGGGAGATTGATGCACTTCTCACTGGGGGGAGAACTGACATTCATTTTAATTAGGCGGGCGAAATATTGTCTCTGCGGCACGCAGCCTTACTTGCCTCAGCCTCAGCTTCACATTTGTGAGGAAGGGGGCGGGGGCCCGGGGAGCAATGCCCTCAGAATAGGCCACCGATGAGCTAAATATATCACTTTTAAATCCTGATGACATTACTTTGCTTAAGATGTTTGATTAACATTTAATTAACATTTGTGTGACATTTCAGATCAGTACCAAACAAATATATAACCGGTTTTTATTGAGGGAGCGGGCCACACCAAGAGGTAGGTCTCCACCCTCCCGTTATGTAATGCCAGCAGACAGGAAGAATTGTGACCGAGGGAGGGGCTCGTGAGTTCACAGAGCGGTGTTACAGTAAAGATGATGTTCTGATGAGCATTTGATTGGGAAGAGCTTCGCAAGATACTTTTCATTCAGCAAACATCATTAAAGCCTGCAGGGGCCCACAAAAACCACTCAACACACACACGCACACTCAAAAGCTGCACAAAGCACACAAACAGCTACTTAAGGGAAATACCTGTCGGTGAGCCAATTAAAACCCAAATAAGATCCTCTGTGGCACAGAGGAGAAGTTCTACACCATCACGTTTAATAAACCCAGCCACAACCTATGTCACTGCTTTCTGCTCCACATACTGTTTATCCTCCATCCCCTGGCAGTGACAACCGAGACAGAGAGAAGAATAAAAAGATCATTAAGAGAGTGATATTTATTATAGCTCAGCTAATGGAAGGATTGTCAAATACCAAACGCGACACATGCCCGCGTAAGACTCTGAACCACAATTACTAAGCCATCAGTCAAGAGTCATCAGTGTGTATTGGCTCATTCAATATATTAACAGTAGAGTTTTTAATATGCTGCCGGAGGAGCAGCTTAGTATTTCCTTATGTTGATGTTCTAATTAGCACAATAAACAGAGCGACTTCAGCTCTTGTCGAGGCACAGAGACAAGGCGGAGCTGCACCTGTGACAACACAGCAGGCCTGTCAAGCCTCGGATTGCGTGGGGTTATGGTGAAAGCGATACTCCACATATCAGTGGAAAAAGCAAGAAGAGGAAAGAGCAAAGAACTTGTTAACCCGCATTTTCCAACCAACCAACTTGTATACTACATACAGTAGTAATCAACACTTCTTACAAGCAAAGGGCTGCTTCATTTTGTGGGTTTACATGTTATTTTCAAAGGAAAAGTCTGGCTCACAAGCAACACATCTACTTCCCCGCAGACATCAAGTGCATAACACCACTCAACAGGGTTCTCCTTTTAAAACGGCAGATGAAAAATAGAGAGGGTCAACCAACCCATGAAACTAACATTAGATTAATTTACAAGTTGAACACAGCAAATATAACCCACTAGCAACAGTTGTCATTTCAGGCAAAACAATGTAATAGCTTCTGGCAAGAAGGGAGATGATTTCCTCACCACTGTCTGAAACGGTTGCTAAAGGAGAGCTTAGTGAGCAGTGAATTGTGGGAACACGGCAATGCTTGAGTAAAAACAGAACAAAATGTTCCTGGGATGAACAATAATGAGCTGCCAAAACACCTCCAGAAGGGCTGGGATTTTCAGTTTTGTTAAAGAAAAATGAAAGAAATAAAGTGACCGTGACACACATTTCCACAGCACTAATTTACCAACACATGAGCAGAGTCACATATTACTCACAATTTTGCTTTGTTAAGTTTCAGCTCTACTGTTTAGCAAAGGCTCCCATAATGCACTGAGTGTTTCTTCTTCAATCACCTCTTTTTACTCTGTTTTATTCATCACTCTGCATTTAATCATTAGTTACAGATGATTTTTTTTCCTGTCTTCCTCCGAATGCTCACAGCAAATGTCCACCACTCCCTGAGGTTTCTTCCTGTTTAAACAGAGTTTTTCCTTCCCACTGCGACCAACTGCTTGCTCATAGGAGGTCAGCTGATTGGTGGGGTTTTTTCTGTGATGACTGTTGTGATTTGGTCCTATATGCGCAAATCTGAATTGAATTAACAATCTTCAGCACAATTCTAAATGATTTGCTTCATTTCAGTATAATACTAGTATACTGCATTAGTGTACATGCAGTTTATTGCAGACTTTAATTGTCTCTATAGCAGGATGTTCTGACAACTCTCTGCGCAGATCTCTCTGTACAGTTCAGGATACAGGAAATTGCTAATTTCTCCATGAGCTCTGTATCCACTGTAGTCATCAGTCTCATTTATTTGGAAATTGTTCTCTGTCACTTCTCTGACAGCTAACAGATGTATTAGGATTGTAGTTTTAAATTAAACCACAGGCAGCAAACAATGCAACATTCACAAACGCCGCCCGACCCCAACTCTGTTTCTTTCATATGACCATGTTGTCTTTAAATTGGAATGTTGCTTTAAATAGCATGTAAGACATAGGCACGCTGCCAAATTCAGACCTGCGTCTGCATACATCTGCGTGAGAGCTCAGGAAAGGGCAAAACAGTGAGTACATTTAAAGGTCATGCATCAATGGTCACACTTCCTCCCACGCTCAGTAATCAACTGTGCCACTCACTGAATGCAGTCAGGGTCAAAGGTGGCACAACCTGAAAATGTGATGGAGGTGACACTTTTATCACTGGTTGCAAGCAGGCCCAGTTACTCGAGCTGAGATCCCATTTCAGTACATGACACATAGCAAAACTGTCAAAACCCTTTTTCAGCAACACAAGTTTGCTGCTGCGAAACAGCTTGGGAGAGTCGCCAATTACTGTTCCGAGGATGTGATTCACTTTTGACACTCTCTCAGAAGCATAACAGTGGTTAGTGAGAGGATGAAACCAAGTAGCTCTCTTAAAATGTCCCTCCCTTCCCTTCTGTCTATCTATCCATTTTGCTTTCCATCTTTCTTTAGGCTGTGACCTACAAGCAGTCACTCATTCCCTGTGTCAGTGTTTTAGATGGCTGCAGCTGTCAAATTCCCCGACAAATTGTTTCCTGGCAAAAGGACAAAGCCACGAGGGCCAGCAGAGCCTTCTTCACTGATTTCCTCCGGACTACCCACCCCACCCCCAACCTACACCCCCACACCCATTAGCGATGAGCTAGTGCTTGTCAGCAGAAGAAGGCGGACAACAATAAGCCCCATCGTCTTGCATTAAGCTTTATGTAACTGTATTACATGGCTCAATAGATGAGTACTGCTGCGCTAACGGTAGCTGAGGAGAGGCAGCAATCAGCAAGCAGGAGCAGGGGCAGAGATGTCTCAGATGAAGTTACGGCGGGGCTAAATTGGTGCTGACAGAAAACAATTAGGAGAGGCGTCATTGCCTCGCATCAGTTGTCAGTGACCCGAGTATTCGCACAGTGAGCAAACCGCAGCCTATGGAAGGCATTCACTTAAACTTTTAAGTGCATAACTAAAAGCATGATGTGCTATATTGAATAGTACATCATGAATAGAGTTTTTTCCACTTCTTATATAGAGCATGTGAAGGAGCTGAAAAGGGAGCGATTACAAAGGTTGAAATATTTTACAAGGCTGGCATGAAACTGCATGCATTTGTTTGTGTTGGCATAAACTTACCTTACTCACCTTTTATTGTAAGCCTTCTCATTTTACCATAAAAAAAAAGGTTCTTGACACCAATACAGTATTGGGTTTATATGTCATGTAAGTGGGATAAAAGTGTAACCTCTACTGATGTTCAAGGATAGTTTCTGGCACTGTCTGTGAATAGTCTTGACCTTTCCTTTGTTCACTAACTGCTGGGTTTAGACGTATAAGTAAGTCTGAAATGCTTCACAATAAGGTCATGGGCACTGACAGAAATCTATGCATTTTATTTCAAACCATTTAATATGTAAAAAAGTCTGTGCCAGAGAAAAGTACATCCTCTAAATATTTTGTGATCAAACCCCACATTAAGAGCACCAAACACCAAAAGCACAGTATCGCCCTGTGATGAAAGCAGAAACATCAGAGGGCAGCGACTGAAACAAATGAAGCCAACAATTATCAGCATGGACACTGCAAAAGGTAGGAGAGGAAGTTTTCAACATTCTACAAAAGCTGAAGAAGTGTCAACGGCAGCTTTTACCTTGAAGCCCTCTTAAATCTCTCATTATCTCTCATATCATTGGAGGAGGTATTAGTTTATGCTAAAAATGCCACATTTCCTCCAAGAAGTCAATGACGTGCATACATAAGCAATTAAAGTAAAAATATAGCAAGAGATGGAGGAAAATAAGGTTACCTTCATCCTAATATTTTGTAGCATCACAATTATTGAGAAAGGCAGTGAGCAGAGCAACTAACTGCAACTCTTAAGCACTGCTGTCTTTTTCTTTCTCACCCCCTCTGAGTTTCTTCGACATTAAGCGAAGCAATATGGAGAAGTGTGTTAAAATGGACATAGAAGGACACAGTTCCCCTGTGTTCACCCAATCAAAGTACAGGCACTGTGCGGTGTGTCGGGCAGTACAGTACAATGGTGTCAAAAGGATAAGAGAGAATAAAATAGCAAAACACACCGAGCAAGAAGGCAAAAGGACTGTGGGCACGGTGTGTGTGTGGTGGCAAAGAAAAGTTGATTATTTGAAGTTCATTGACCCCAGATATCCTCTGAGAACAGCCTATCAGACAAATTCCCAGTTCCTCTCCTTTCCCCAGCCTCCTTCATTTAAATCGTTATCTCCATCCCTCTGACTGCTAAGGAGCATAAAAAAGGGTGCTCAAAGGCTCTCAGAGGGAGAGAGAGGGAGAGAGAGTGCATGGCAGTGGGAGAGCAGGCAAAAAATAGAGAGAGAGAGAAAAAAGGAGCCCGATCATAGCCAAAATCAAAAATACCAAAGAGGATAAGTGACGACACTGCATGATTTTCTTTCTTCATAACCAAAGGCGATAAGGGCAATGCAATTTTTGTAAAAAAGGAGGCCATCCTTGTTCTTTGTCTTACTGTGAGAAGCAGACTGGCTTTCAACACAGCAAGGATGAGACATGTAGGCAGTCTCAGAGCACCAGGTGATTGCCTCTGTATTGCAGCGGTAATGTTTTGCGAGAGAAGGGATTTCAACAAAATTGTTTTACAGTTTTCACCCACCTCAACCCCCTCAGAATACATCAAAAGATATAATTTTATTTAATCAAAGGGAAAAAACAGTAAGGCAGACTGGCATGTTGCTGCCATGCAAGCACAGCTCTGTAGCGGATGAAACTCTTTCAAGCTGCACTACACAGCACCATCTAGTGTCAGCGTGGGCATTAAAAGATGGGATTCAAAGGAAGTAGCAGGATGTCCATACATAACTCAAAAGACAAATCCACACATGCAACAAACAGAGCGCTTCAGGAACGTAACACCCACTGCCCCCCAACTTTACAACAAAGCTACTGTATTATTGTTATTGCTGAATCGATGAACGTTATATTTCAGTTTATTAACAAGTTTATGTCAGTTTCTACATCTTTCCTACAGTACTCAGTTACCCTGTAATTCTATTAAACAGATGGACTTTCATTTTATTCTAATGCACATTATGTACCATCCAATATATTGTATAAATAATATCTATACTTCAATTAAGCATTTCAATTTATCTACAGTGCTGTGAAAAAACCTCTCTTTATATTTTGATTTGAAGGAAACAGATTTTCTTGTCATTTTTTTGCTGCTTTAACACCCATTTTCAACCCAGTGCTTGTACCTGACCATTTTGAGAGGTTATTGTTTTTTTGTGTTTGCTTATTAAGCCACTTACCACTGACCTATGAATCACTCAAACATAGAAAAGGCACCTAACTCAAGGGATGATCCAGTCTTTTGTCTACACGTAACAGACACCTCAGCAAAGAAACAATTTTGAACTTAAGGGCTTTGTTAGATAAATCTATGAAAAAAACCCCAATGGTAACACAGTTTTACAAGGCATAAAATAGCACTCTTTGACAAACAAGGTGATTCCCTAAGAACAATTAGCCAAAAGCTTGGCATCTCTCAACATGGCCTGCAGTGTGTCCTTATGTGTGAGTGCACACACACTAACAGAAGCCACTGATTTTCAAACACCACCAGAGTTATACTAGTGCTTGAAAAATCTTACAAGAGGTTGTGGCGGCAATCACACATGAACCCTCACATTTGTTGTTCTCAAGTGGTGTCAAGTAGTGTGAAGTCTTGTTGGCAGTGAAAAGCTGTCTGCATTGAAGATACACCCTGGCTCAGTACAGCTATAACACCTCGAAAGCATCACATTGTTGACAGTTGCGACACAGTCCAAGGACCTGTATAGTGTCCCATCACACTGTTCTTGGTAGCCAGAGATATAGAGCATAGAGTATATAGAGGGTGTAGCAGTCAGCTGATAGTATGGCAGGACTGTGAAAGATGCAGTGGGCGGCTGGGTGAGATTTTTTCAGGAGGCAGCGCGCATCAAATCCTTATCAGTCAACACCCAAGAAGGAGCAGCCTGTGCATTAACATTCACAAATAACATATGCACACATCAGGACGCAGATACACAGACACGCACTCCTCTCCCACACACAGAGACAAAAATTACCCTCCACCCACTAAATATCTCTCACCTCATCAAACATTCAAACATTTATGCCAAAGAAGGTGAAGGTGGTGAAGCAGAGTGTGGCAGAAGGTAGTTTTTGTCACCCTCCCTTGCTATTCTGGGGGGATGTAGATGACAATTTGATGGTTCTATCAAGTTTATTAGAATTTCTAAACTTGGGTGAAGTTTTTTTTTTTTTTGTAATATAGGCACAAATTCCACTAGGAGCTTGAAAGTTTGAAATGTTTAATGGCAATATGTCTATCAGAGTAAGAAATGTTGTGTAAATCTGATGTTTTGAACAAAGGCTGGTAGATTTAATGGCAAGCCTCATGAAACATATTTACAAATTTATATAGTGCATACTTTAGTGAGCACAAATGTGCTCAAAGCAAATTGTGGCACATTAGGAATGGGGTCATCAAAAACACACGCATCATATTACTGGGACCATGAACCACTTCAGTAAATTTATAACATAAATGTAACCCTGACAGTGGGAAAAAGTTCAGTTACTCCAACTCCAAAAAACAAAAATGATTTTAATTTCACGTTTATTTGCCTTCATTGCTTCCTACCAAAGTCCAATTATGACCACCTTCATGTTCACATCTGTGACTCAACCGTGCTTCACAAACTTGTACAGAGAGTAAACATTACCTGTTGTGTCAAACTGATCCAAGTACAACCGTGCTACGAAGGAGGAGATGCTAGCAGCTGGTGATGTGCAAACCAAATGTAAACAAATGACTCAACTGAGCATTGCTAGCTTCACTCCATATGAGAGGCAGTTACATGGTGGAAAGGTTACTCTAGGTTACTTTAACTTTAGTTATTGTTAAACTCAAGTGTCAAAGCAGTCATGTCAAATGCATAATGCAGCTGCTGGCACCTTGTTTCAAGAGATTCACACCTCAAATTAGGTAGTGTGTCATCAAATAACAGTAGCTCATTTCAAAATAAGGATGGAAAAAGACATTTACCTCATTTACTTAAAGCCACCTGCAAGTATCAATAAAACATTTTTCAGTGTTTTTTTTCTATATCATCATAAATATCACTACTACAAATTTAATTGAAGTATCATGATATCATTTTAAGGCTATATCACAATTTGCACCAATCCCCTATGATGAAAGGAAGAAACCTAAGAAAAGAAAGGTGTGCAACACATGTAACATCATGAGCTGTGAAATTCAATCCTGCCAGACGTGTTTAATCTAGTAATAAGTAAAGGGTGCAATTATATAAATATGATATCATTTCACTTAACCTTTGACTATTTTTTAATGAAACAAAATGAAAAGTCTTGAATTTATAAAGTCAACAAGCTGTGGCCACATCTGCTCTACACAAAGACTAAACTTAAAAAGAGATGCAACAATGGGTAGAGCGTGCTGAAAATTCTCTCCATTAACCCCCTATTTCTACTTTCTCACCTAAATGCACATGCAATTGTGTAACTTTTAGCCACTCTAGCTATAGGTCAATTGCACTTTGGTGACATTTAATCCACTGCTAACACCCAGTTGTGAATTTAAGTGAGATATTCCACATCATTGATAGGCTATAATAAAGTTTAATACCGACATTAGTGCCCTTCTAAGTATAAACAAGAATGGCTCTGGTCATCCACTGGCTTATATCCAGCACCATCACTATGTCAAAGGTTCAATTAGCCCCACAGTTTGTTTAAAGAGAATAGTAACTGTTGAAATTTCATGCCGTTAAACTGCTCAGTGTCACTAGGACGGCTTTCTGTATCATTTTGTCAGAATCTCTTTTTTTAAATTCAAAAAGTCACCCAAGAGAATACTAGTGTTATAATAATGCTTTCATGTGCTAGAAATCTATTCCATATAAACAGTTGCTTTTCCACAAACCAACAACCATTATGTCTCAACAGGTTTGCGAAATTATCACTCTTGTCCATGGTAAAAAAAAAAAAAAAAAAGGGAGAATCTGTCAATTTACAATATACTGTCAAGTGGATGCAAAGGTAAGACCGGGTGAATTAATACATAAACACAAATGTGCTACGTGCCAGCCATTGCTGGTTGTTTTTCCTGCTGTTTTTAATTGGTGATCTGGTGACCCATGCTTGTATAAGGGACAACGCGCAGTAACACAGTAAGAGCCCAGCCTTGGCATGCATTAAGTGTTGAAGGCTCTCCCACGCACATAATTACCACAGTCCTTTTGTGATTTTTTCATGCCATGTGAGGTTGTTAAGTGGTATGGTTTGAATTTGGAATTTACTTCCCTTGGGGACATGTCGACTCTGTAGCTCTGCGAGAGGTGCCTGCTGCCAATTCATATGAATATAAACAGATGTAACACTGACAGGACTTTAGATATTATATTCAATTAACTGACAACATTAATGAAATTGCTGTAATTATTTTTATTTTTAAGCAGTCAAAATTAACAAAAAAAAAAAAACCATCAACAAACAAAGCTTATATATTAAGATGTGTCAATGTATATTTGGATTGGACTTCCTAAAGCATATAACTTTTACTAACTAACTTTGATCATCTGGTAAAATGTCAGGCAGATAGTTAATTGGTTGATAATTAATTGGCCAGGCTCTAGTTGTGATAAGTAATATCTAAGATAATATATTTGAAACAGAGAGAATTAAAAGGAATTCTCTAAGCAGACCTGCATTTTGAACTTCATTTTTTGTAGAACTACCTAAAATGTAGCTACAACACTAGTCAAGACTTTGCTTTGCTAATGTTACATCATTTTAGGCAACGACAATCAATGAGCCCCTTCAAAAACCTTTGATTGACATGATTATATCAAAGAAAACATAATAATTTTTTTTTATTATTATTATTTTTTTTCAAAGTTGAAAAAGCAGATAAGTTTAAAGCAAAACATAAAACAATAAGACAATGAAATTCCCATTTTTAACTACAGTTTTCTGTTTAACAGTTTTGCATTGAGGAATGATACACTAAACTTATATTTGCAAATCCTTGAATTCTGTTTTTATGGTCTGCACAGTATCATTATTTTGGAGAATCAACTGGAAGGAAAAACATCCAGGCACACCTCTGATGAGGTATTTATGCTGCTGGATATTTTGGGCTACTACGGGTGTGAGGAGTTGAGATTTTTTGAGACATTAATTGACTTACTTAATGAAAAGAAAGTATTTATAAAAGTACAGAATCCTAATAAAAAGTACACCACACTGTAATGGTAAAAAATACAATAATCTGGAACTTGCTGGATTTCTCAAGGAGCCTTTGAACAACCCCCCCAAAAATTTCCTTAGGTGGACTGAATTTCAGTGATGCAATTGATAACTTGTTTTAGTTAATAATAAAATGACTTATACCACCAAACCAGCCAAGAGCAATGGGATTTATTTCAGGATCTGACAGCTCTACATTTCAACCTCGGCTTTGTGTGCATTTTAGCAGGAAAGGAGTGCTAAGCTGAAAAATAAAACAGAAAACTACACATTAATGCATGTTTAAAGAAACATGTTCAGCATGTTGTTATCTTTTCCATTAAATTGTTTTATCAAACTTAAAGAGAAGCTGTAGTAAAATTTGAAAAGAGATGGGAGGTTGTTCTAATGAAACACCAAAATTTTATGTATAGTTGGATCTGGTCAAATCATTATGATACAGCCTACAAGCCTGCATGTCTTTGGAAACTTACATCAGCTCACACTATAACCTGACCATCCATACTTCTTTCACACAGGCCACATTGCTTTCAGTGATTTCCTCTGGGAGACGATGGGGAAAAGGTGTGACACTCGAAGAACACAAAAGCGATGGTGAAACAACAAAGAGAGAGTGGAGCTGAGACGACGTTGTGAGGACTTGTTTGAGTGTTTCTGATTGGTCCTGAGTTAATTTTAGGCTAGAATGCTGATTAACAAAATCCATGTGCTTTTGCATTTCTCTTACCATAGTCTCTCGGCCTATTGGAGTAGAGAAGACATACTCTAGCTGAAAGATGATTGCCAGAGCCTGATGATTGGTCAGTCTAAGCTCTAGGCTGCTGCGAAGGCTCAGGATCTGAGGCAGGGAAGATGTTGAGCTGAAGAAGAAACAAAGAGACACACACATGCAGTAAAGTGCAAATGATGCAAAGCTGTTAGCAAAGCAGTGACTAAATGTCACTGAAATGCACAGGTCCCATTATTTCTGTTAATAAAGCTGCATTTTCTATTAAAATGATTCAAAATCAATGTCTGTGAGGATTTACACTCGTTTGCTAAATGTTCCTTGGCAAGCACCGGCCTCTTGTGTGAGAAATGGAACAGCACTCTTGGTATTCGTCATTCACAGTTTGCATACACCATAGGCGGGAGCATACTGTGGAGCGCTAGCGTGTCACGAGGTGGGGCCGAGAGCCTTTTCCTTTTTCGCTTCATGGACTCTCTAGAGTCCTTTTTTTCCCTCTCTCTCTGCTGTCTGAAACTATCAGGCATAACATAACCAAGACAGACTGCCAGCTTTTCCTGGCAGCACCAAAACAATTCAAACAAAGTAATTATTCCCTACATTGGTGCTGTAGTCTTAAATCACTGCATTTACAACAACTTTATTCAGGAAAGTGCAAAAGATTTTAATTTTTGGATACTGATTATTGTTATTCACAGTTAAACCATAAGGACAGATCGCTGGTTAGTATGTTATTACTTTTCATACTAATAACCCACTCATATAATCATCCACATCATCATCACATCAGCTACTCTTGAATGTTAAGTAGCAAACACATTTTTTATTGAAATGCCCAGTGAGAAGGGGAACATCTTTCACTTCTTTTATGTGTGTGTGTATGCGTGTTATCAGTTGAGCTTTACAGCATATTTTGGCATATTTGCTTTAATTTCCTTCTCACATTTGACAGACTTATTTGATCCTTAGCTCAAAAGTCCTGTTTATCATTATTTCATGAAACGGTGGAAAAATATTTCTCCTAATCATCCCGACAAGCTCAGCTTCAATGAAAGTGCACACGCTGACAGAGAGGTGTGGAAAACCGTCGTGAAAGTGTAAGCAGTAGCTTCTGCCATCACTGTCCACCGACAGAATGTGTTATTTGCAGAAAGTATTGTTACCACAAACGTATTTCTTCACTCCCTTCACAGAAGGGACAAAGCTAGAGCATAAAAATAAAACTCCACATATGACATAAACTTTACAATATCAAAATAATAATACGTCACCAGACTCACTTTCATTATTTTTATTTTGTTGTATGACTGACATTCAGTTGTTAGTATTTTTGTCAAAGCTGCCAGAACAGTCAAATCTCAAACTGTTCCTCACTCCAGAGAAAATATCTTTGTTACACTCAGATGAAATTATAGTACTTAGCTAACAAGTTGCTGTGGGGTCTTGTTACAGTTTGTGTACCTATTGTAAACTAACTCAAAAATTATTCATATTTTTAAATTAAGTAATTAATGACATTCATTAGTTAAAAAAACACAAAATATCTTTATTATTAACTTATTTTTTTGTTTTTATTCAATTTCAGTCATCACACACCAATTATGAATAGCAGTTCTAAGGACTGGACATTGTAGATCAGGGATGTCAAACTCCTTTTACATCGTATAAAGTTTTTTTAATTTACAGAAATCTACAGAATTGTTCAGTGAGCTGAATTGGATTCTTTACCAGGCCAGTTCTTGTCTCTGGGCATTATGTTTGACACTCCTATTGTAGATACATAAATAAATCCATCTGTCTGCGTAATATGATTTTGATTTCAATTTTTCTGTATTGTAGTGGTGAAATTCTGACACCGATCATCACTTGGGAGTTCTCTCTCTCTCCTGTTTTATTTTCATGATTTAAGCCAGGTGCTCGTGACCTTACACTGGCTTAAACGCTTTAACACTGAATCTCATGGTGTCTTAATAAAACTCAAGGGCAAAAACAGCTCTCTGTGATTGGTTATGTAGTACATTCGAATGTACTTCATGACTGTTTTATGAGGAATGAATCTTGTATGCTTTGGTACGGTGTGTAAATTATGGGTCTAAGCTTGGGTTAGCAAATGGGAGCCCTTATGAAAAAGAGCATTTGTTATGGGCAAGGTCAGCAAATATTTTACAAAGCTGATGAAACATAATGTAAGCGAGACATGACCATTCCACATTATGACTATTGTGTTAATTTAATGTGCACTTCTTTTTTACACAGTGTTAAAAGTTCAGGTTTATCCAGCAAGCAGGCAAGCAGGAGTGTGACATTACAGTTAGGTACAGATATTTTTGGAAAGGATATAATTTTCATCATTTTTGGCTCAGTTTGGCACTGCAATACATTTGGAAAAACAAGATCAAAATGCAACTGAAGTGCTGACTTTCAGCAAAGATTTCACAAAGTAATGGATTAACAACTGCAGAATTACAGCCATTCGAGTATGTTTTGAGCTGTCCATCTGTAAAATTAAGTGTCTTGCGGTGAACACTGATGCATTTGAGTGAATCTTAGAAGAAAATACAGCTCTAGATAGGACAGTCTTTATTTTCTCTTCTTTTCTTCTGTTTACTGTATTTAACTCTTGGATTATATACAGATGAGGATCAAGTTTTTGTCAAAAACCTCTCAAATGCTTTTTAACAGAGCTAGGGATTTTCACTACAGAAAAAACAAAAACTACCAGGGTAAATATTCTTAGCTCCCTGAAAAAGTGACCTTTTTTATTGAGTCATACCACCAAAATCAAGTTAAAACTGAGGTTTATATTCCAATTTAGACACAGTATAAAAACTTCAGTGAGGGTTTGAGCTGTCACAAGCATCATTTCAAAAACTAAAGAAATCACTTTAGACTTAAGAAAAAGAATTGTTGATGTTCACAAAGTGTCAAGAACTGGAGTGAGAACTATCATCAAGAAATTCAAAGAGAGCCACACAGCACAGAACAAGTCTGGCAGATATGGAAAGGGAAAGATTTCAAAGACTCTGGAAAGAAAACTAGTGAGAGATGTTTCTACAGACCCCAGAACTACTGCAGAGACACGTGTGAATGACTTTGTCAAGTCGGGATTGTATTCTCAAAGAAGACGATCACTAGAACCCTGCACAGGAATGGACTGTGAGGTTGTAAACCAAGAAAAACTTTTGCAGAAGAGACACCTTCAAGCCAGACTTTACCACGCTAAAGACAACCTCAGAACGATTATGTATACTGGAGGTACACCCTTTGGTGAGATGAGACTAAACTAGAGCACTTCGGCCACAGAGGTGCAGGATATTTCAAGAAAGGCGTGAGAGGCGTACAACCCAAAGAACGCCACCCCCACATTGAAACACAGTGGTGGGGGTATTATGCTGTGGGGATGCTTCAGTCTGTTTAGAACTGCGGATCTCATCAAGGTGGAAGATACCTCATGCAGTCAGCAGCAAAACTGGGTTTGGTCTGTCACTTTTTCTTCCTGCACAACTCTAAACATGCGTTGCTCCTGGTGAAGAACTACCTCCAGAAAATCAAAGTGAATGTTACTAACTGGCCTGCACAAGGCCTGACTTGAATACCACAGAAAATCTGTGGGATTATCTTAAGACAAAGATCTGGAAGACCATCTATTTTATTTCTGTGTGCAAAGTAAAATAATCTAAGCATCCAAATTCTAAAAAGGTTGTTTAGAGAGGCTGGGTTAAAAATTCCTTGCTCTGTTTAACAGCACTTTGGAAATACTTTTGAAAAAATGAAATTTTAATAGAGGGGCTAATAAATCTGTCCTCATTTGTACACCTACTCCTAATGTGTGTTGATTCTTCTCTTGGCTGACTGTTCTGAAGGGTTCTTTCTTTGCTACAGAAGATCCTGCAATCAGCCACCACTGTCATCTTCCATTGGGCATCGAGGCCTTGTGATGTTGCCGTGCTTATCAGTGCATTCAATTCAATTCATTAAATAAATTTTATTTATATAATGCATGCATTAACTTAGCCATCTCTAAATTTTCCACTATCTGGATTTGTTTACTTTTGAAGGCTATGGATGACCTTTTTTGGTTGCTTAGCTGATGAAGAAATAATGAAGACACAGGCTACCTCTGTCCATAGAACAGCTCAAAATTACACTTGAGCCACTGAAAATAGGGCACAGTGTATAACAACATTACCATACACCAAATACATTATATATACTGCATATCTTATGAAACACCGGGGAAGGAAGAAAGTCTGCATGTTGAACTTTTTCAGGGATCTCTGAACCAGTAATACAGACAAATAATATTCATACCAGCCAAGCTTTTTCAAAAATACAGCTTGTGCTGACATGGGAAGATAAACTTTGAATCACTTGCCCATCAGCAAAAGGAATGGCATCTGGAGAGGCTGAGGAAATACCATAAACATTATCACTCCTGGAAAGGTTTTTGCTCATCTCTGCTCTTTTATGGTGTAGAATTAAAGCTTTACTGTAGACATAAAGAGTTCCCCCTGCTCACCTGTCCTTAATCAGAGTGCTCTGTTTGGAAGGGCTGCCTGCTCGTCCTCTGACTCCTGAGGGAAAGGCCTCCAGTACTACCACTTGTGGCTTCTCAAGGAAGCACCAGCCATTGTGGACTCCAACATGAAGCCTCCTTTCCTGAATGACAACTGTCCTTATTGCACCATCTGATCCTGGTTGTATCTGAGAATCGGTGAAGAAAAAAAAGTAAACATATATTACACTTATAATCAATAAATATTACTATTTTATTTTTTACATTATATTTTATGCTTATGTAACCCTGTTAGGGACTTTGTTTCTTAGTTGAAAATGATTTATAACATGAAAGTTTTCATCAGCAGCAGTCTTGTTTACTTATCCTATTAACCAATAATTTGCTAGCTCTATTAGTATTTTAATTAAGTATTTTATCATTAACAAAAATATGTGAAAGACATCGTTCAAATAATCGTATATACTATTCTTCTTTTTTCAATTATGTAGTTTCTTTTTGTTTAACAAATAAGTGGACAAGTGCTGGCAGAAATGGCTTTGCCACCCTGTATCAGCTGCAGTTAATGCAGCTGACTGACAGCTGTTCAGTGACTGACTGTAAACTCTGTAACCCCAAAGTGCAACGCGACGCTGAACCTGCCTCTCCTCCCACTCCTTCCCATTTTTTCTTTCCAGTTCAATCTTTTCTCTCTCTCTCCATCACATCTGCTACTCCCACTCTCTCTTTTTTTCCCTTCTCTTTTCGTTGTCATTTTCTCTTTCTGTCCCCCTCGCTGCTTAAAGCCTTCTCCATATCCACCCACACCTTCTCAATCAAATTAGCATATCAATTCAGCTTTGGGTTTTTTTTCTTTTAAAACAGCAACAGCAGAAACAGGAGCAGGAGTAACAGCCCAGCCCGCTTGGATAACTGTACGGCCCACATACATCACCGCTCGCTGCTGTTCTTCTCCTCGTGTTACATCTCTGCGCCTGCTGACTCCATCTCTGTCTCTGTCTTCGTGTTTACTATCTACACTCCTCTTGTTATCGTTGCTCATTCGCTCACTTACAAGCGAACATCCAATATGTGCACAGCTCTATACCATATTTTTCTTTTGGTGATGGGGATGGAAGATTAAAGCTCTTTTCATAACCTCAAGTGACTCCTTTATTTCTCACTTTCCTCTAACAAAAGAAACAAACAAAAAACTATCCGCTCATCTCAAGTGCTCTATTTTGTGAGAGAAAGCCTTGCTGTTACAGCTATACAGGCAACTAAAAGGTACATAAGATGCAGGTAAAAATGAATTAACGTGCTGAGTTTTCATGATGAATAATCAGCTTGTGGACCTATCATCTACACGTTTTAATACGATTTCCTTTAGTATTATTTTAAGATTTGGTGGCTCACTAAGGCAACACTGCATGTATAGTCTGTTTTCAACCAACTCAGCTCTTATTTGGCTTTAGGAGTGTTGCATAACTGTCCTCCAGCTGGATCACATAGGCTAAGGCTCTAATCAGTTACTGTTTGCTGTTTTTGAGTGCCAAGACTAAGATGTACTCACACAGACGAGTCAACATCACATGGAAGTCAACCTCGTGCACCATGCATGCACAGTGACAAGCAAAACAATTAATAATTACCAAACAAAATTATGGAAGACTAAATTCCTGTATACAGTGGTGCAAGTGAAAGAAAAAAAACACAGTAAACTACATTTGCCTCAATTCTAACAAAGAAGTCCCGATTAAATAAACACTAATTACCTTGTCCTAAAGAGTTTCTCTTTGGGGTTTTTTGGAAAGCACAGTGCAGCAATGGCTAGAACTATCACCTCACGACAAGAGAGCTCTGGGTTCAAACGTGCTGGTTTAGAATTCACCATTCACATCTTTTCCAGTTCATCCTTCACCTCCTAGTATTGCCTGGTCTTACTCTTATGTTGCTGTCACCTGGAACTGCTACATCTATCATAATTTCTCTCTTATTCTTATTGTCAAGCTGTGTATGGTTGCTAAGCCAGCACTGCACCTGCTTATTACTTTAGAACCTGAAGTCCCACAAGATGTTAGCTCAGCCATTTTCAACCACTTTTGAGTCTGGGGGACTTTTAAGCCATTTTTGGCACATATATTCCTGTATGGTATTTCAGCCACATGCATGCGCATCCTAAACCCTGATATTAGGTGAACGGCTCCGACATCTCTTGACAACCTGAAACTTGGATCCTATCTATGGTAGACTCTTGCATCTACGGATCTGGGACGAGAAGCTTTGTTGTAGTCAGTCCAAAATCCACCAGCCACTTGGTATTCCGCAAGGGTCTTTCTCCCATATGGGTAAACTGCACAGTCATAGTCAAAACTTCACCCATTCACAAGTTACTGTGTGGTCATATCATTTTGGGAACAGAAGTATCCTTCTGTCTCAGTACAGCTTACCATTACAATTTTCTACTATAAACAACGAATTGTCTTTACATTACCCTACCTAACAAAATCACGCATTTGGCTTTCCTGGCAGTTATCAGCACAAGTGTGACAGGATATCTGTAAATAATTGCTTTCTGTGACATCCAGATTATAATTATGATTGTCTTTTCCTACACAGTCTGTCTGCTCTTGCCTCTTTTCTTCACGGAAGCCAGTGGCGGGGAAGATGACAGCGAAATGGCTTTGTCTTTTGTTGGACAGGTCTACCATGAAGTGTTTCAGAGAGAAAATAAAAGAAAGACAGAGAGAAAGTTGTTTATAAGAGAACATCAGTTAAAGTGCTGCTTTCTGTTCTCCCTATCCATCTCCTCACACCCCTCCTCCAAGTTTCTCTTTCATTTCATTGTTCTTTTTCCTCACACCATCAGTTTCTCTCTCTCTCTCTCTCTACCTATCTTGCTCGCTATCCTCTTTCTTCTCCCTCTTGCCTCTGTCTGCTGCCGTCACAGATTTCTTCCTCCCTCGTCTGAAATATGAATATTTTAAAGCTAAGAAGCTTAAAGGGAACAATGAAATGGCCCCCAAGTTAAATTATACTCCATTTCCAGAGTCACAGAAGAGGGACTTTTCTGAGTGATGAGCACACCGGTGCTATGTGGGTGTTTCTTTCTCTTTTTCACACACATATATAAGCTTGTTGTCTCCTACTTTAGTGTCATATTTGATATTCCCCCTCCCCAGAGCTTGATTTTAGATTTGCTGAACCAGACAGGTGCACTGTAACCAATCAGGACGGTCCCTTCAGCTGTCATAATGTACACTGGGCATCTGTGTTTAAAAAAATGCGGAATTCATTTCTGATAACGTGCCTAAATGCTGTTTTCTGTTTGTTGCATAAAGAGAAAGGGGGGAGGCAGAACAAGACTAATTTGCATGCTTTTGGATGCAGTTTGTTTTAGAGCTTTGTTAACAGCACAAACAAAAGCAGTGTGTTGTAAGGGAATGGTTGTGGTTGTATTTTTGTTGTCTTCTAATTAGACGAGTTGCCCTAATGTGGGAGTTGTAAAAGGGAAACTAAGCATTCTGCTTATCCATCCATTTTGCATTGGAAAAATTCAAAGGGTTGAAAATGCACTGGTGCCAGTGCACCACTATTATCTGCGATGGTTAGTCTCATGGCTGTTAGTCAGAAGTGCATCAAGAGTAAGCCAAAAGTGACTTCATACCAATAAAGCCTTTAGGGCTCAACAGAAATATTTTTTTAAACTGCAAAACTCGCATTTCTAATGTGTCTGCAGTCTTGAGGACAAATGATCATATTGCCTTGAAATCTGGGTTGGGGATAAAGCGCTTAGCAGAAAGTCAAAGATAACTCTGGTGGAAAACACATCTTATCTTGGAAAGAAAACCAAGTCAGAAAACAAAGGCAATATATTTCTATGCACTGTAGTGAACAATGATGGCTGACAAGGGTTTGTAGTCCACATGAGTGTGTACTTGACACATTTTTGCCTTTCTTATTTTCCAGAGTGGTTTTTTTTATCATCATTTCCCTCCCTCATCTGTATCTGAATCCAAAATAAAATGGCAAAAAAGCCTCTGAAGTGAAGAAGTGGAAGATTTTGAGTATTAACACCTGGAAACAGCATTACCATTGTCACATATTAACAACAAAGATTTTCTTAGATTTAATTTAACGGCCCGACTCCAGGGTGAGGCAGAGGAGACACAGGGGTGAGGATGAAATATTAGTAAGCAAAACTGATTTAGTTGGGGACATTGTAATTTGAATAAAATGGAGCTGCTGAAAAAGAAAGTCATTTAGAACAAATTTAGAAATAATAGCAGTCAAAAAGAAATGGAAAGCAGGAAGCAGCTGCCTTATTGTTCGATTTTAAGGGAAATGAGTATAGATTTTCAGAGAAGCCTAAATTAGTTTCTGAAGGTTATTTCTTTGTGCTTAAAAGGTAGGAGCAAGCTCTCCTCGGTGGCTAACACTAAGACACATGAAACCCAATATAGAAAATGGGTCTGACCCAGTAATAATGGGATAGGAACTTTGTTAAAGGTCGTGATAGTTGTTCTGAACCCTCTTGACTGAACCAGTATAGCAATACTGGGTAACATCCAAGTCAAAAGACAAAAAAAACACCTTTGAACAAAGACAGAGGTTATAGTATTTGAGGGCTACGGTCCTGCATAGCATCTATTTCAATGGCTTCTATAAAAAACACAAGCTTGTGATAACTTTTATGGTTTAAAAGTTATCACTCACCCATCTAAATCACTGAATTCAGGTGTTCCACTCACTTCCACAGTCACAGGTGTATCAAATCAAGCACCTAGGCATGCAGATTGCTTCCAAAAACATTTGTGGAAAAAATGAGTTGCTTTCAAGTGCTCAGTGAATTCCAGGGTGGTACCGCAATAGGATGCCACGTGTGCATGAAGTCCGGTCAACAGTCAACTGTTAGTGGTGTTACAACAAAGTGGAAGTGATTGGGAATAACAGCAACTCAGCCACAAAATGGCTATGTAAAATCACAAAACTGAGTCACTGAATGCTGAGGTGCATAGTGCGCAGATGTTGCCAATTTTCTGCAGTCAGTCACTACAGACACCAAATTTCATGCGGCCTCCAGATTAGCTGAAGAACAGCGCACAGAAAGTTTCGTGGAACGGGTTTTGTGGCCAAGCAGCTGCATGTAAGTGCAATCCAAGCTGCATCCAAGCCTTTTGTGCCACCAGTAGTGTAAAGCACGTCGTCACTGGATTCTAGAGTAGTTGAGAAGTGCTCTCTGGAGTGACGAGTCACGCTTCTCCATCTTGCAATCTGATGGATGAGTCTGGGTTTGGCAGTTTCCAGGGGAAGGGTACTTGTCTGAATGTATTGTGCCAATTGTAAAGTTTGGTGGAGTGGGGATTATGACGTGGGGTTGTTTTTCAAAAGTCGGGCTCGGCCCTTACGTTCCAGTGAAAGGAATGCTGAATGCTTCAGCATACCAAGACATAATGGATAATTTTATCCTTCCGACTTTGTGGTAACAGTTGGGGGATGGGCCCTTCCTGTTATAACATGACTGTACAAAAGTGCAGAAAGCAAGGTCCATAAAGACAGTGAGCGAGTGTGGTGTGGAAGAAGCTGACTGGCCTGCAGAGTCCTGACCTCAACCCGACGTAACACCTTTATGATGAATTAGCGCAGAGACTGCGACTTTCTTGTCCAACATCAGTGTGTGACCTCACAAATGTGCTTCTGAAAGAATGGTCAAAAAAATCCCATAAACCACCCTTAATCTTGTGGAAAGCCTTCCTAGAATAACTGAAGCCATCATAGCCCAACATCATGTCAAACTCCATGGATTAACAATGGGATGTCACTCAAGTTCGTATGCGTGTGAAAGCATATAGCAAAGCAAAGTGATTACTTTCAGCAACATAGCGCATTAAACCTTAAGCTGACTGAAAACCACATCAATACAAGTCAGTTATGCAAACTATATTAAGATGAAGCCTAATAGATATTCCTGGCATGAATCTGAAAATCTACCACCAAACAAACCTAAAGGTAAAGGTATTCAAGTTCACATTACTTATTATCCAACCGTGTTATATCACTCAAAACCTGCTGTCATTACAGAGGTGCACAGTGATAATCATTTGAAGCTAACAGCACACATTTTGTGACAGTCTTTGGAAGCCATCATTAGTTATGACAGTGAAAGTGTCAGAAAGAGCTATGTAAAGAGTGAAAATGAAACCTGGAGAGAAGCAGATGGCACTTTCTCAGCTCCACACACCTGGCCACTAACTGTAGGATGTGGGTGTGAATGTTCAGTGTAGAAAGTTACACAAATTATGATGCCAGTAATGAGTGGAGGAAGTTTCAGACACTGTTCATCCATTTGACAAGCAACTCTGGTATAGTTTACTAACACTTTAAGGCTGGGGGCAATAACATTCCCTATTGGAGCTACCTGCTGTAGTGACCTCTTGTGAATAAGAGTGCAGCTGACAGTCACTTCTTCTATGCCGTATTTACATATTTTGATCAAGTTTCTCACTCATACATTGATATTTATGCAAATGCTCAAAAATCCAAACAACAGTACAGATGAGCAGTGTGCAGTGTACTTTTAGCTTTTTAAAAAATAATGCCACAACACCATTCACTCAGCTTGTTATCATCATCATCATTCCCAAAATCAATGTCTCCAGCACCTCTATTTTCTACTAATATAAAGTTAATGTTAATTGTGCAACTAGTAATGAGTGAACAAGAATATGGTTTCAGAAAGTCTTTTTCTTGGCACTTTCCTGGGCTGAACTTTAATAATAAAGCCATTAAATATAATCATCGTCTCACTTAGAGGCAAATGCCTTCATTTTCATGTGACTGAGGTGCCAAAGCAGAGGCCAGCTGAAATATATAACTGGGAAAATATTTTTAATGACTCTATGACTCAAACACTAATTACATCTTTTCTTACTTATCTTGACAATACAATTAATAATAGTCCTCCTCATTCCCAATCATCCACTTTATCTTACACTGACTATCTGAAGGAAATGCAGCTGCTTGTTTGTGTGGTAGTGAAAAAAACACAAATGGGAACTTAAAGTATGGGGAGGTTTAATTACTCAGTTTCCTCAACTGAAAGTGTAGCAAATAGGCAAAACCGAAACTGAATGATTATTTGGGTGGACCAGCCAACGCATTCTCATCCCAAAATGTGAAATACTGACTTTTAGCTCAGATGCTATCAGCATCACAATGGTATGCAGAAGGTTACTGTTGGGGGGCGGCAAACTAATCCGCTTCGCACAACAAATTCAGAGAAATTATTTGGGTGTTGGAATGATTTCTGGTGGAATAGAGGTGCATGCATACAAGAAGCCACTCAAATCTGTGGCGTTAAGAAAGTCAATAACATTTGGTGACTTCAGAGAACTACAAGTGAAGTAACAGCGGCGATGCGAAATTAAACTTTTCAAAATGTTGAGACCAATCAAAGTGACTACCACTGTGACCGAAGGATACCATTCATTGACATGACAGGATGGTAAACACATTAGAGGGCTGTATAGGTAACTGGAGCCTGGAAGGTCCACTATCAGCCAGCCATCAGCAATTGTTGCATGCGTACTCACTTCCTGTGTGAACACCCCTTATGTTTGCCAGAAGCCAGTTTGTTTCTTATTCCATTTAGGGCTTTGTTTTAGTCACTTTATCTTGTTTTTAAGGTTTAGGCACTAAAATCTACTTGGTTACGTTAAGGGACAATATTGTAGTTTGACAATATTGTTGTCAAACTACACTGTAATATTTGTTAACAAATAGCTTTACAAAAAATGTACTCTGCACATTGAAAAATTATACTTTACATCTAACTCCTAACGCATTCATACTTGACCCATCTCAGTACTGCAATGAAACTCTTGCATCATGCCTGTACAAAAGGATACCTCCCAGAACTTTGATAAAATGGGAGAATTTAAAAACCTGTCAAAAGCGCAGGAACGACCATCATTTGCCTTTCAAACTATAGTACTACAATTTTTTTTATAGTTTTATGACAATGACAATTTTATTTATATAGCAGATTTCATTACACGAAACTCAATCAGCTTAACACAGAAAATGAAGAAACATTAAAAACTGTGTGGGGTTATAGTGCCTTAAGGTAGCAAAAACAGCAAAACAGAACAAACCTTAACTAAATAAAACACAACAAAAGAACAAAACTTATTAACTGTAGGCGTTAATGTTTCTGTAATGGTTACTCTCCGATTACATGCTTCAGAAAAGATATGTGCTGTTTTGTTTTTCAGCTGAGGACAGACGACCACAAATGTAAGAAATGCTTGTTGGGTTTTGACAAAAAGGAGACTGAGAATATTTTCAATCAAGTAGAGTATAATGTAATTAAGTGATTTTCATTTGTATAAAACAGCTCTGTCCAGAAACTAGGAGCACTGTTCATTGAAATGTAACCTTGTACCAATTTAGATAAAATATAAAAAGTAATTAATGGTCTATGTTTCATTATTACTACAACTTTAAATTTCCATTAAAGAAAACTTTAAGAAAAATATATTATGTGACAAATACTGTAATTAGCAGGTTTCAGATTGGCCAAGAATACTGCAATTGTTTGTTATTTGATATTTTCCTCCATCTATGTATATATTCCTCATGAATACAGAAAAATAACAGGAAAATGGTTCTTTAATGGTTTCAGGACAAAATAATTAAAAGCAAAACCACCTTTATAGCTTTTGCAGATTTTCTTTTCCTGATGTTTCTGAGTTTTTTTTTTTTCTGCAAGGCACCATTAAAAGCTGTCAGCTATTAATCAGTAAGTTTTCATGTCAGTACTTTGTGAAATCAATGTGTAGGCTGTTGTAACAGGTAATAATAACTCTACAGATGGCAACTGTCATCTCAAGGGGCGTGTGTGAGTGTGTGAAAGAGAAATGGCAAGAGAGTGTGAGAGAAAAAAAGCAGTTGAAATTATGTCCCACAAGAGTTTTGTATAAGCCAATTACCAAGTCAGTTATACAACTCCAGCATATTTCTCTTACCTTTGAAAACCGGCAAACAAAGGGAAACACTTCTGAGCTTTTATGATCATACACTTCTCACATAGCCAGGGAGAAGATGCGAGCTGGTAATTTATCTTTTTTTTCATGTTTTAACCTGTTTGATCTGTGCAATCAGGGCACACACCTACAATAGAAACCTTTGTTTTGTTTTTTGAAAGAGTCATGTAATATAGGCAGATCAAGCTTCACACACCTCTAAGTCAAATGCATTCATGACCTGTGTTCATTTTCACCCATATCAAGACACTGAGTGAGTGAGTGAGTGAGTGAGCAAGTGAGTGAGTGAGCGAATGAGTATGTGCTGCTACCCACGCAGTGGATGTTAGCTCCCCCATATTGAGGGTGAGTCATTCGTGGCAAGAAACAGTAGCAGCATCATTAGCATGCTGCTCTCATCCTCCCACTCCCCTACTCCTTAACAAATTTTAACTGGCACAGAGCTTCCACCGATAAATCACTGTTGCCCGACCGCTGAAACACTTCCATAATTCACCAACCAAAAATATTGAGTCAAACACACACTCATACTGCTCCCTTTCCGTTCCCCTCCCCATTTCATTCCATTTGTCCCTAAGCGTAGCGTAACACTTTCAACCACAGCACATGCAGTTCTACACCATCATGATCACATTATGTTGTAGCACAGTTGGTCCCACTTGGAACGAACCCCTTAATGCTGGGTCCAACTATGAGCACCAACAGCACACAAATATGTGATATCATATCATAACTTTAAAGGATAAGGCTGTTTCTCACTGACAACACACGCCACTAAGAAAAAGTACATTTAATGTTATTTTTTAACCCTAATCTATCTGTAGTACTCAGACCCAAGCCTAATTATTTATATTGCAGACAACTGTCTTTTTTTTTTTTTTAAATGAGTCACAATTCTGAATTTTCTTTGAAATTTGTTAAGGACAATTTTAACCTCAGTATTAAGAGTACCAAAGGAACATCTGTGTAACTGTGTGTTCAGTATATGTGCTTAAGTAGTGTTCGCACCATAGAGCTTCATTTTACAAAATTAAAAACGAGGATTTGGCTGCTCATGCAACACAGAAGAATTAATACATTGTGAGTTTTGGCATTTTTAGTTGATTTGGTGACAGACACAAAAAAGACATTTGTTTTGGTTATGAAATGTCTGTGTGTTATTTGTCTATGATTTACAGCTCATATAAGGCCCTAGTTGTCAGAAGATTATGGGGACCCTTTTAACACCACTTAGATCCCAGTCACACAGGCCTAAAAAGACTGGTGGGTCACATGGCAACTGCTCGGTAAAAACGAATATTCCCTAAACATCTGAGTAATTGCTGAGGCTGCTAAGCCCCAGTCACACAGCCTTACAGACCAGTCAGTGACTCCATGGTAACCATCCATCACTAGGGAAAAATGTGCATTCCGCAATCAGGTTGCGAGTTGTTGCAGACGGTTGCTGGCTCTTGCTAGATAAAAAAAACACAGGTAGAGGTATGTGGTGCTGCAACGATAACCCTCATGTGATTGCTTAGGTCACTACCAGATTGCTGCGATCGCCGGTAGCTTGCATGGAAGATGCAGACTTGTCTGCAAACATTTGTCAACTACTCAGTAAGCGGTTGTGAAACTCTAAAACATGGTACACAAACTGGAAAGACCAACTAGAGAGACCATTTACCTTTAATAGTGTTCGATAGAACACTATAAAGTCACAATTGAGTAATGATGTGCAAAACTCTTTATTTGGTGTCTGAACACAGCAGCATTTTTCCTGAGTACAAAAACAAAATGAGAAACAACAATTGTGCTCCTTTGAGCAATATGGCTCATTTGAAAGAGCAAAACTTAGTATTGTGGTCTAGACAGCCCAAAATGTGATGTCCCCATATGTGGACGGCAGGTCTTAGGAGGTTAAAGTAAAAGTTGTGCCTTTTGGAAAATGTTGCTTTAATGGGTAAGACAAGTTGCACTTTGACATTTATACATACATATATATACATTCCTGGTTTGTGTTGCACTTTTTCTGGTTTCACTACAGCTCAGGAGAGCATTTGCAGACAAGTTGGCATCTTCTATACACAATATAGACAACCATATCTGTAGTGAGGATGTGTTTGTCCTCTTTGCTACCAGTCACATCCAGCAACCACTCACCAGCCAGTCAGAGAATATAAATGTTTGCCTAGCCACCAGGGGGTCACCAGCCAGTCTGTAGGCCTGTGTAACTGAGGCCTAAGGTGATGAGCAATAATGAGACACAAGGGCTAAATAATATTTAGACAGCTGTATCAAAATGGATCTGAACCATCAGGTTACTTCTGTACTTCCTAAAATTTAAGGTGATTTCTAGAATTTAAAAATTATAAGGTTGCTAAAAAACAAAACAAAACAAAAAAACTTAATTTCACATAATTGCCATTTTAATGAAAATAAAAAATGTTTCTTCAGCATTACAGTCATGAAACAGCCAGCATGAGGTGAGTGAAATGATAATCCCTATTGATTATCAGCAGTAGCAACTCTTCCTGCAACAACAGCTCTGCAGTGACAGCGCATAAACCAGGCTTAGTGGCATATCATCGATAAATGACATTTGATTCTCGTATTCCGATTTCTGAATAGTTTATCTTACAGTGTCACAGTCAGCAGTTTTGACACATATCTGACTCACACTGGTCAACTATCTTTAAGTGACATCTGTGCTCACTAAAATGGATTTTCTGGAATTTACATAGTCCCATTTACAGTCTTTACTGGAGGCTTGGCAGCATGTAATCAATAAATGACCACAGAATGTAACACTTTAATTTCTCTATCTGGACTCAGTTTATTTTACATTTCCATACTGGCTATTCAAATTCTATAAAACTAACACTTAAAAATGAAAATGCAATACATTTTTTTGTAAAATATATATATATATATGTATATATTTATAATGACTTTCCGTGCATGTTTACAGGTGAAATGCAGGTGAAAGAGTGATATCTTTTTGCAGAATTTTTGTTTTTGAGGAGCGCTTGATTGTATTGTATGGTATTGCATGTTGTCTGAAACAGTGTTCAAAGACACTCAAAAGGGGTTTTAAAATAATCCATGAGAGAGAGAAAAAATTAGTTGAAAATCAATTAAATAATAGTGTCTTGATGATGTTTAAAGTTTATCTCTTTCCTGATTCAACAGCTGTGCATTTCTTGTCTTGTCTGACTTACAGTGTCTATAATCAGTCGCAGTCTATCTCCTCTAATGATTGGATCGTCAATCACTACGAAGACCTGGATCCCATGAATATTTAATGCTCGCCAACTACATTAAATCCTGTTCTTTTGCACTGCATCAGTTACATGGGTAAGTGGCCTGCAGTCAAACTGGGTTTCCTTGGAGAACAATGTGCAAGACGCTGCTCTTGTTCAGAAACGTTCAAACAAAAAATACTTTCTTTTTTTTTTAATACTACCGCGTCCACAGGGGCAGTCCTACTTTGAGTGAATTTCCTTCTTTTAGGACAAATGAAAACTTCCCCGAGCTTTGTTGCCACAGTCTTTCTCCGTTCATTAAATCAGCCTAAGGCGTTTTGTTCTGCTTGCGGCGCGGCATTGGTCCTCCCCTGCTCTTCTCCTCCTCTTCATCATCTTCTGTTCTCTCTGCTCTTTTGATCACAAGCTAAAATGTTACATACATTCTGACAAGATCTCAGGCCCTTTCATCAAGCGCAATAGGTTTTATTGAAGATATAGGTGAGCGGGTGCTTCAGGTCACTGGAGGTGTAGGCCTTTGGCTTTGGCTTTGGGGAATGTAGACAAATTCAAGCATCTCTGAAGAGTAGTGTTAATTTTTTTTCTCTCTTTCTTTTTAAACAGGGGGTCAGAGTGTGTTTGAAGAGGTCCAAGACTGCAATTTAAATTAATCTTGTGCTCATTAAACTGTTATATAAAAGTAAAGTAGCTACACTAGTCCACATGAAAAAGCACATCAACTAGGGCACAGGCTGTATAATATATGGGAAAGTGGACTGTAGAAAGAAGCAACACTGGGATAGTTTATTGAGCTAAAAATAGCAATACTTATGGGGAGATTAAGTGAAGACGATATGTTAGACGAGCAGCCAGTGTAAGGATTTTGTCTCATGCTCTACTGTACATTCATCTGCTTCCCCATTCCTCTTCATTTTTGCCATTCCATTCCTGCCTCAGTATCATTTAAGCACGCTAGCATGGAGTCACACACATTCACTCTCACAAACACACACACACAGACACAACGGTAAAACTGAGTTGGCGTGTGAGGTGTCAGCATCACTTCAGAGACAGCTTGATGACAATCCAGCTGGAGTCACACTTTAAAGGTCACACACAGATCACACACACACCCTTTCTCTTTGTCTGTCTGTCTTTCTCACTCTCTCTCTCTGTCACACACACACACACACACACACACACACACACACGCACACACGCTTTAATTAAAAGCTGCAATCAAGCTGACTTCTGCATGTATTAACACCTCTCGCAGACGTGAGAATGTCGTCATATCGCTGAAGTTATAAAAGTCTGGAACATTTAACTCATCTACGCAACATAGGCTGGTTATGAGGACCTGCAAAGAACATCTCACCAAGGAGGGAAAAAAAGTGTGAACGCCAATATGAGAAAATTATTCATGCTAGCATGACACTTCGCTCACAGAGTAAAAGTTGTAGTCTACTTTCCCGTATTTACACTTAGGTACAGAAATAAAATATACAGAAATAATTTCAAACTGTATGCACGCAACAAAAACTGGATTGAAACACAAGAAATATCCTTGGAAATGAGAAAGGGGACAAAACATAAAAAGGACAGAGCTGCCTGTAAATGCTTAATGATCAAAGTGCCAAAGGGAATAGGCCTATTTGGAAAAAAAAAAAAACTGGGTTAGTCTTTTTTTCAGTTTTTACTGAAATGTGTTTCATTAATGCAAAAGTAGTGGAGACAAAATCCTAACTGACTGTTTGATTTCACAGATCCATCAATAATTTTCTAAGGGGAGGTTTAGGGCTGCATGACCTGCATATACAAGTGTATGTAAAACCTTGTGAAATTACAGGTCCTTAGCTCCACTAGCATTCTCTTCAATCTTCCATCATCACAGGCTGACTGTTGTGCTGGCAGTAGGTTTTGTACCTTGATACCTTTGGTCAAGTTTACAACAAGACTACTGAGGATAAGAACCACCATCAAACTATAAGGCAGTCCAAAAAATAAATGAATAAATAAAATATTTATTCCTTTGTGGATCTTTTGCATGCTCACATCAGGTTTACTTTTTTATTATCGAGATTCTAGATAGTTTTAAAACTTCTGCGTAAAAAAATGAGACCGATATTTATACTTGCTGTCAACTCTGTGCTGGTATATAACAACTATAAACCACCTTTTTATGGTATAAAAAAACAAGCATCTAGTTCTCACTCAAAGTGAGAAAAACACTTGATTTCTGCCATATTTTTTGTCTTTACTGAATTACAGTGTCCTGCTATGAATGCACCTGACCAGCACCTAAAGGAGCATTATCATTCTCAAGGCGTAACATAGCAACGATTTGTCACAATCGTCGGTATTTTACACGATGGGATGAGAACGTGTTGTGAAATTTATATACTTCACTGTTCTTCATATGCTGCTGTTAAGTGGCCATGTGTGTATGTCTGAACCTTTTTCCACCGGTTGTTTATAAAAAGATTTTGCTTGTGTTGGCTCGTCCTTGTCACAGTACACGCATGTGTAAAAACCATAATGAGTTTGGACCTTTGTTTTCACGCTGTTATACAGATGTTGGTCCCCAGTGTCAGAACAGAAATTGTGCAAAACGTCTTTTGAATTATGCTGTCCCATTGTTTCTGGAGTAATCTACACAGGGACCTGAACTTGTCGTAACACATTACTGTGGGAGGATTTACAAAAAGTTTATATTGTTCCATTTTTCAGTGAGCTTGCTCTTGAATTTTTACTTTTTTATGACATATTACTGCATATGATGTGGATGTTGTGTTTATTTGTTTGTGCTGTGTGAGAGTTGCATTTGTGTGATTTCTTTTGCTAATAATCTGCTGTCCTCTTGGCCAGGTAACTTATAAAAAGAGATTTTTTTCATCTTAGTTAGGCTATTACATGGAATGAATAAGATACTGATTATTTAACATTAACATTATAATGCAACTCTGGATTAAGAGTACAACTTCGCTGCACTGGAAAAAGTCAGCAAATGTTTTAGGCCATTTCTAATCAGATTTGATTGGTAAGTATTGTTATTTTCATTTGTTTTTTATTTTGATTTAAAATTCAGTTTAGTTTCTGTTAGTTTTCAGATTGATCTTATTTTGATTTTAGTTTTAATTTTGGCTATTAATGGCATTTTTCAGCTTTAAATATTCAGAAAGTCGATAACAGTACAAGAATACAATAGACCAAACACTTGTCTTGTTTGTGTCCATAGATTTTACCAACACTGAGTTTTTCAGTTCTGTTGACGACCCTAACCTTGTTCTATACATGCAGTTTTACACACGACTGAATTCTTTAAAAAGGTAGAAAATAACTCCCTAGATAAACACCCCTAGTGTTTTCAAGATGGCTACGATTGACAAGATCTGCCTTCTTGAAGAATTTTGGTTATTCCATCACAGACACACTTACAACAGCTCCTACTATTTGCTCTACTTAATCAAATCTACACTCCTTTAGTCCCCTGTGTTTGAGTTTGGGGATTAAGCCCAGCAGTATCAAAGAGCAGGCGGAGAGAGATATGGAGTGACAGTGTTGTCATATCAATTCCCATCCTTACTGGAGACACATCTCACTTAGGCTGAAGTGAACAGATAGGGCCTGTGCGAAGCCATTGTACATATAATTGCTAGTCCAAAGCTGCACCTGTCAAATACGGTTAACCATCTGGGTTTCCACAGACAAGAAAAAAAGGGAAGAGGATAGATAAGCTCCATTTAGTTTGGGAGGTGATGTGGCTTAAATTGCAGTGGCAGCTGTAAAAGGGCTCTGGCTCGCACACTAAAGAAACGGAAAGTGAGATAAAGGAAAGTAGGCTGGAGAAAATAATCTTGGCAGAGGTATGTCAAGGCCATCCTGGTCATCTTTAATTTGAGGAGATTGGTGAACGGTCACCTCACAAGAATGATATCAGGACTGTACGTATGCATCGTACATGTAGCTTCATAAAAGGGAACCGTAAGGCGATTTGCTTTTCCCAAGTAAGCACCACATATACTGTGCATTTGAGGGAAATAGGATGTAAGATGAGGAAAAGACATATGCTTTATGAGTGTATATAGTTCAAAATGACACTTCGCCAGTATATCTGGAAGTGAGTTTTCATCAATGGAATATCGTTTTTGGCTGCAGTAGCAATTTAAATGCTTCCAACTGCAGAGCTCCGCATGAGAATATGGACTTTAAAGAAGATGAGACACGGATCTGTGTATTTTATGAAAAACAGTCATGTAACCATCCCTGATGTGTCATCTGCATAAACTATCAAGACTGTGTGTGTGTTATGAAAGCTTGGCCTTACTGTGTTCTGGCAGTCAGCATTGATCAGCTGCAGCAGCTGGCTCTCGAACTTCTCCAGGGACGGCTGAAGGGAGATGGTAAGTCTGTTCAGGGTGAAGGGCAGCGTTTTGAGCGTCTGAGGCTTCAGCAGAGCATCTCCTGATGACAGCGTGAACATAACATCAACTGACACACACGCCTCAATATTTACACGATTTTCCTCAGTCATATTTAGAGTGCTTTCCTAGCCTAAATTGATTTCTTCCCTGCTCTGTTAAATGTGTTTTCTGCTCAGAAAATGTCTGTTCCATTTGGACTACTGTGGAGGAGAAAACACCATCTTGTGTAATACATGCAAGCTACAAGTTCTGAAATACATTTCACTACAGTTTGTTCATGACCCATTTGTAAAATTAATTTTCCATCATCCCCAGAAAATGGCATCGTAGAAGTTTGAGAAACATGAAAGACTGATTTCAAATGAAAATACACAGCTTAAAAAAGCAGAATCACTGTGTGTATACTCTGTGTTTAATATATAAAAGTGAATGATATGTGCAACAAGCTTATTCTGGATTTTTTCAGTTTTGTGAAAGATTTATGAAAATTCTCTTCACATAAATTAAGGACAAAACATTATCTGCAATCCTGGCAGATCAGCCAATCTCAGTGCCGCATCAGCTGATGACTCTGCTGATACCTTTCTAAAATCCAAATCAGCCCATCTGCAAGCTGCTTTGCGATCCACCTCCACCCTAGCTTCTGTATTCATGCTTTATTGCACCTAATCCACATCTGTTGTTCCTGATACATTCTCTGTTCTGTGCCTGCCGTCTTACTGCCTCTGGCTTTCAATGTATGCACATGAACAGCCAGAGAGATGTGTTATCCCCACCTTTAGGCTCCCATGTGTGCATGTGGAAACTGAAGAAGGTCCCATAACAGAACCAAGTAAACTACAAACTACAGATAGAAATATGGGCCTATATGTGCTAAGTGTCTTTGTAGTCCAGTTTAATTTGCAGTAGTTTCTGACGCATCACGTAAGCTACCTTACAGCCATCAAGGAGAAAGAATTTCATAACATTTGGAAGGTTCAGTGTCTCCTGATGTCAGCTGAGAATTACAGCTGTCAAGATTGATGAGCTGAAAAAGACAGTCTGAAAATTCCAGCTTTCATAGAAATTGATTCCGACCAAAGCGCCTGACAGGAAAGAGCGACAATCAGCGAGTGAGTCAGTTGGTCAGTTGTGCAGCTGCAGCTCAGAATTTCGAGCCAGCTGTCCACTAATCAAAAGTTCTATCAGCTCCTTCAGTCCACATGCCAATGTGTCCTTGAGCAAGATGTTTAACCCCATAAAATTGCTGTATTGAATTATTTCTTCTTACATTTAAAAACAATCTGGAACATTTAAAGGATCTACATTATACACTGCAGTTATGGTCAGAGGTTTACATACACTAATCCTGGGCATGAATGACATTTGTATTTGAGGCCTTGAATGACTTCTTTGAACTGTCTGGTTGAGGCACGACATGCTAAAGGGTATTTAACCAAATATTAGGGGGAGTCTATATAAGTATTTGAGTCTGTATGTATAATTTTAACCCTGTGTGCATTATAGAAAATACAAAATATATTCAAACTCATGCAACCATTTTTTGTTTTTCATTAAACCTATTCATGCTGTACAATTATTATATCGTGGGAAAAGACATTTTTAAAAGCACAACATTATCATGATGTTCATGTCCATGATGAGTCTGTAAATGTCTGACCACAGTTGCATATACAGGACTTCAAACACTTCATATAGAACAAACCGAGGACTTGAAAGTATGAAAGTGGTTAATATGTACTTATCAGCAAGTAATATAACACACTTCCAAGCAAGGGAATTTTTCAGTAGCTCAGCAGTCAGGAAAATAGTGACTGCCAGGACAGCCACAGAAAGGTTTCTGTCCTGGTTTGACATATTAAAAAGAGCTCAAAGACATGCTGCTATATCTCGCCCCTCTACATGGTCTAAGACAATTGAATCTAAGCTGGCTAACATCTTAAGAGACAGATTTTGGCTGCTTGTGGAAGATGGATAGCCGTCATTTTCTGAGATATTGAGAATTTTCAAATCACATAGAAATATATGTGGCATCTAACACACTCTCCTTGGTATACAGCAACACAGTGTTCCTTCAGCCCTGTATTGCATGTCTGTAACTGACTTGAAATAAGAGGTCATAATTAAGCAAGTTACAGATATATATATATTAGGGGTGCAACAATACTCGTATCGATATTGAACCGTTCGATACAGTGCTTTCGGTTCGGTACGCATATGTATCGAACAATACAAAATTTTTTATTTATTTTATCAACTTTTCTTCTGACGATGCTGTCTGTCTTGAGAGCTCAGTGGATCTGCGTTCGACTACTCCGCCTAGGCTGCACTGTCGAGCGCAGTATAAAACAGTATGTTGGATGTGCCACGCAATGTTCAATTACATTGGTGGGAACTAGTGCGTTAGCGCAGTTAGCTAGTTAACGTGTTGACGCCGTCCAGCCTCACGCACAGGGCGATCCGCTGTAACTCGTTAACTGAGATTTGCGGGGTGATGGCGTTAATGTCACTTTAACGAGATTAACACTGACAGCACTAGTGGGAACACAATGAATATGACTGCACATTTACGCCGACATCATCCTAGTGCAAAGACAAGTGGAAGCAGACAAAAACAACAAGCACGCATGCTACAAACTTTACCCGAGTCATTTAGACAGCCGTTAGCACATGATTCTCCTTATGGGGACCTGATATGTTTAATATGCTGCTGAGAATATACCCCAGAAGAAGCGTATAGTATAGCTTTTATTTTGGAAAGAGCCATTTCTCTGTAATAAACTCTCTTTTCCAAAGATGAGTGATTTCTCGATCAGATAGATTTTTTTTTTTTTTTAATTATTTCGTTGTTTCAGCAACATTACATTTAAAAACTATACTTTTGAGTTAAAATATATATTTATAATTTTAATTAATGACAAATTAAAAAGGCATGGACATTTTTTTGTATCAAAAAAATATCGAACCGTGACACCAAAGTATCGAACCGAACCGAACCGTGAATTTTGTGTATCGTTGCACCCCTAATATATATATATATATATATATATACACATATATATCCATTCAGGTTTTGTAGTAGTTAGTGAAAGAATAGGAAATGCAGATATGTTATGTAATGTAACAGAACTGCTAAACTTGATTGTATTATTGATTATCATATTCCCTTCTTTGTCATAGGCATCTCCATGAGCTGGATCAGGAAATTCAGTCCTTTTTTAGTACATCCATTTCTTTAATGCTTTGTGGAAAGCTTTCTAATCCCAGTCACTGGAATATTTAAACCAGAGAAAGACTGAAATGCTTCTGTCAGAAAAACCCGACAAAAACAGTTTCCTTTTGGATACTTGGCGTTAATTGAATCCAAACTGAATGAAGAGAGCACTGCAGCAAACAGACGAAGTAAGAAAGTCTGAATCCACAATCACCCCTTTCAGACACAACAAAGAGTAAATAGCCAGTGTGATTGTAATCTCTTCAAGAGTAATGCAGCCACTGAGCATTTCATTGCAGCCCTTGTCTCAGGAGCGCAGAGTTGGACTGTTCTGAATGCAGTGTGAATATCAAGCCAGTGGCTGTGGTCTTAAAAGGCAGCTTAGGTCTCTGCTGCTCACAGCCCCAGAACATGAAGAGGATTAGCCTGCTACCATACCTCCCACTGACTCCCAATGATTATAGCTCTGCACTGTCAGACTTCATTACATTCCCCCTTAGAAACTCACTTTCTAAGTACTGCAGACATTTCAACTTCTGATGGAACTAAGTTTGTAAAAAAAGGGAATAACTATGATGAATGTCCCGTATGTTATTGTGACAGCTTGAAGGAGAAAAGTGAGAAGCGGTTGATCTATATAATATAAGATCAGACATGACGTGTTAAATGTTTTTGACTGAGCCGTGTCATATTACTCAGGTGACGTCACTCAAACTCTAAACTCACTGGGGTGTTGAACGGGGACCGAATGTGCAACAAGCACACACAATCTGTAGTACACATGAGTGCAGGTACACCTAATAAAATTCTCAATCTGTCACAATACTTTACTAACTGGTAAGTAGCTGCACAATTATGCTCTCTAGGCTCACTTTTGCCCCCTTTACTTCCCACTGAAACAAGCCTCAGTCCCCCAGGCCTAACCCCCCCGATCTTGCTGCAGTTGCTAGGTGAAATCGGTCACAAAGAGGGTGCTACAACAAAAACCTCATAATTGCTTTGGATAGTAGAAAATTGCAGCAGCCACTCGTTTACATGGAAGAGGCCAACTTGTTTGTAAACTACTGCAAAAGTTGAAAAGGTTGACTGAAAACAAAGAATGTTTGCTGTAACTTCCCACTAAAGCTAACATGTTTCAAAAGGTGAAACATTTTTTCTGAAGGTGAACGGTCTCTGTTTTTGGTTTGTGTAACACTTTTCACTTTCACTACTGTTCTGCAACTATTTAGCAAGTGTTTGCAGACAAGCTGGAATCTTTCTTGCAGAATGTGAGTGACCACAGCAATTTGCTAGTGAGCAAAGCAATTGCAAGGAGTTTTCCATGAAGCATCATAATCTTCTGTGCAGCCAACTTCACCTAGCAACGCCAAGCAACCTGCAGCAACCACTCGCCAACCAAATGAAGATTACGCATTTTTCTCTTGTGACCAGTGGTTGCCAGATGGTCCTAAAACACTCTCTAGGCTTGTGGTGTGATTAGGGCTTTATCCTTCTCTCTGAAATGTTGTAAGGTCTCATATTTCACAAGGTGCTTCAGCATTTATGTTGTTGTGAATTCACGCTTTAAGATGGGCAAAGGCACACCACATTAACAGCCAACCTTTTTAGGGGGGGTTGTCTGTAGAAGCATATATTGAATAAATGAGTAAAAGGCAAAAGTAGGCTGATTAGTCAACACAATGACTAACAAGTAACTTCTCCTGCTCACAGGCCTCATGATAGTCATTAGGATTTAATGTGTTTAAAATAATCTTAATGAGAATAACAATCCAGCCACATAAGCTGAAGGCAAACGATTTGAATTCATCCAGCTGTAAAAACCAAAACTCAGACTTACAGATATTCAATTCATTAGAGAGCTTTCATTTTACGCTGATCTCAAAACGTATCAATATTTTTCTAAAGTAGTTCACACAATGAATATTCATACGTATTTTAACTGACATGCTGCTTTGTACTCTTGCAGGCTGACATATTAACACAAACTCTGACGAGGAGTGCATAACTAAGTACACGCGAGTACTCCTCGCCATGTACTAGATGCGCCAGCTCCCAGTCATTCAAAACATGTATCTCACATCGATAAAGAAGAAAGATTAGATGCTGTCCCTATTTTCCACAACACACTGCTTTCCTCCCGAGGTCCTTATATGAACGTAAACTTATGTCACAAAGTTTACTGAACTCAAATAGGCACAGAATCAACTTTTCTTTCTTCAGTTTTGGTACATTGTGTGGTTGAATTTAGAACAGCCCTAGGCTTTATTTCTATTGGTTGCATGAAGGTATGTCACAGCATGTAGCAGTCAAAGTTGGGCGAGTGACCATTATTGTGTGGTGGTGCAAGCAAAGGAAAAGAATGGGTTTCAGGCCGCAGCATGTCCTATTTAAAAGGGCCTTAAGATCCTAAAATTTCTCAGTGATGTAAAGTTTACCTGTTGGGGAAGCTACTAGTCCAGGAATGTTCTCTTCCCCGGATACAAGGCCATTCTCTGGAAAGAGGTGCAGGACAGAATCCAGTGCAGGATGTTTTTTCAGGACACAGGCCAAATGTGCTCCTTCAATAATCTTCAAGACACTGTGATCTGCAGACGGAGACATAGAGCAAATTTACGTCGAATATTCTGCACGCATTTCATGACAAATAGGCAAACTCTTCTTCTGAATCCAAATGAGAAAGATATGCTGTTTTACCCTGTCATTATCCCCAACCTGCCCAGAAAAATGTTAGCCATCTCCTTAGCACGATGGAGTCTAATATTTCTCCAGAAGCAGGGATTCACCTGACACCCAACACACATAGACGCTTTCATTTTTCAATATTCCATTTTTGCTGTTCGTGACTTATGTGCAATGTTCCATTACACTCCAAGCATCATTTTCCAGGGTTGAAACTGAAATGACAACAATTCAACTTGGAAAACACGCTCGTCCAGAGGAGCACTGCAGCGTAGATGAGACACAAGGTATGAGCAATAAAGTAGACATCGTCATCATTCAAGGAGGTCGTCCAATGACAAGCAACGACCCACAACTCCTGCCATCAACACAAAGCACAGATCATTTGGAAGGTGAGTCAAGTGGAGTTTGATGCGCTGCGTATGTTGGTTTCCTTCAAGCCTGGCAAAGCATTGCAATCTTTCTCTCTGACAGGGTTAATGACTGCACCTTCAACAGCATCAGTAACAATCAATACATGATGCTCCATTCACTTCAGTAGCTTGTTTCAAGACAATGGCATTGAGGAATGTAAGGGTAACACATAGTAGAATATGCTGATATCTGAAAGCATTTAATTGATGGGGGTATATTCTGGTTATTTTCTTTGTTTTGGTTTTTGTAAATTAAGGGCATTACAAGGGTGCAACAGAGGAAAATATTAATCTAATTCTCTGCAAAATATCATTAATATCTGTACAATTGAATGTAATGTGATATGGTATCTCAGCAGTAATTACTACAAGAGACATAATACAAGAATTAAACATAGCATTAAGTCAGGCCACAAAGTCAAGCTCAGGTGCAATCCTGGCAAAATCAGAGGATGATATATTTCTATGCATCCAATTAAGCGCCAGTCACATAGGTTTAGGGAGTGTTTGGCATTCACCAGGAAACGCCCAATTGCAAGGAAAAAATGCAAATTCCTTGATAGTTTGAAAGTGGTTGCTGGAAGTTGCTGTGAAATCGATTGCTAAAGCCCCAGGCACACTGGCCTAGAGGCTGGTCAGTGACCTGCAGTAACAACTGGTCAACCCAGTTCATCCCCATATGATCCTTGTCCTGTTTTTAATGCCCATATCTAACTTTTCATGTGTGAGTGGTGACATCCAGAACAGAGCTATACCAGCAAATATAGACGTCTACAAATGGAAATAATGTTTTTTGTTTTTTGTTTTTTTAATGATAGTGGTCATGACTGGATATGACTGATATATAAATATATTATATAGTATATTTAAAGGGGCAAGATCGGGGTATTAGAATAAAAACACAAAATGTTTTGAAAAGCAGATGATTTACAGTCTTGTAGAACCCTAAAGTGTCAATAAACACTTAATCATATTTTACCAAATTAACAAATACCCCTATATATTTTTTATTTAGTTATTTAGCTTTCCAAAATTATATAATCTTAATTTTAGTTTTCATTTTAGGTAACCAAAATGTTTTGTTCCTGGCTAGTTTTATTTTCGTTTAGTTTTAATTAATGATCATAACCTTGTTGCTAACTCTTCACCCACCATGTCTTCAGCCTCAAACTATTCAGGAAAAATATAAAATTGACAAAGATTTTTTTACATCACAAGTTGGATCCATAACAGAGTGCTGCAGTGTTTTACAAACTTTCAGGGAATCCAGAGCTCAAGATGTGATTAAAATTAAATGGGCAGATCCAACTGAAGACAGTTTAACTTTAACCGCTTACACAAATAGACTGTTTGACTTTGGTTTGCTATTGATGTTAAACTCTACCACTTTGCCTTGAAAAATGCTAATTAAAAAAATTACCATCTTCATTCTTTTTTTTTTTTTTTGATTTTGTAATTTCATCACAACTTCATACAGTCAGAAAAGGCCAAACTACACTACAATGTATGTTTCCTACATACAAGGTTAAAAATGAGCTCAGCCCTAACAGCACTGCAGTATGGTTAAAGATCTTTAATGCTTGCGAGCACTCACTCCGACAAGTAACCCCCCTGCAGTTGGGGTTTTATAGGATTACCTTTGTGTCATTTCAGATCTTCCACAGTATGAGCCCTGCCAAAATATTCTCTGCAACTCCTCCCATCCTATTTATGGATACCCTTTTGTCTGCTCTGTGGAAGGCACAATGTTGTGTTTGAAACTCTCGTCAGATTTGTACATTTCCTTTTTCACCTTGCAAAGGAGTTGTGCAAAGGATTAAAGACTGTTAATGGTATATGTTAATACAAATACAATGACTGTGAATGTGTCCGCAAAAACCCAATCTACTCTCTTCTTTAGACCAAAGCACCAGGCATCAAAATATGATGAGGCAGCACTGCAGTTATAAGACAAACTACTCAAAATCCAGTAGTCTGGAAAAATTGCTGAATCTCAGCCACACAGAAGCTGTTTTTTCCCCCTGTATGCATCAGAGTTTGGAAGATAGAAAAAACAAACAAACTGTGATTTAGAAGTTCATTCATATAAAAATCTATCACAAACATGTATATTTAAGCTAAAAAAAATAAAAATGAAAATAAAAAAAATCAGCAAGACAAACGATGTTAGTTTTTCTCGTCCAGCTGCACAGAATAATATTTTTATGAAAAGCTGTTGAAGTCCCAAGAAGGATGGACGGAACGTCCATTTCTGATGTAGACATCTTTTTATCCATTTTCAGGGCAGAGCCCATACCTTTATCGCTAAAGTCATTGAAAGGGGATTGAGAAGGAAAGAAGATGATGGAGTATATCACTGTGTTCCCCTCCCCTCCCTGTCCATGACTCATCCCACACAAACCCTTTAACTCTCTCTACCAGTACAAAAAAAGTGCTTATGTCAAAAGCCAACAAAAAAGATGAAGTAGAAGAAGAAGAAAAGGGGTTTGGGGAAAATTCTAAGATTGTCGCACTGTGTCAACTGTTCTACAGACGTTTTTAGTGGCAACAGCAGCTCTCACTGAAAGGGTGTTTCTTACACACAGGAGGGGGGAAAAAAAGTAGGATGGGCAGAGAAAGGAAGAGGGAAATGAAACACAGAACTTTCTTGACACAGATGGTGCCCAGGTGTCTGCAACTTTTTCATCTTTTATTTCTTGTTATTCATTATGCATCAAGCTTGGGTTTCAGTCAGATGCTGTGCATAGATTAGAAAACTACCCCAAAATTTCCTTACAGCAGAGTGTGGTACCGCAGAGTCAGTTGAGCAGCAACTTGGCAAGAGATGTGAAACCGAGAAACTGGAGAGCGGGGGGGAAAAAAATAACAAAAAAATGGCTCGGCATCAAACAGAGGTAGTGGTTTTGGGAGAAGGTTGTGTAGAAGAAGTAATAAAGATGAGAGCTTAGGCACTACTGAAATTCAAGCACATACAGGGGCACGTGTTAGTTTAACATTTGCTGGCTAAACTCGATTTTATATTCATTTTTTGCAGTGAATCAAACTTACTACATTAAATACATAATTCATTATGTTAGGTTACAGAGTTTTTCAGTACAAGTTGAGCTATGTCATTTTGATTGGAAGAGTGTAAGAAACATCAGATCAACTTTAGTCGTTTTGGTTTTTAAGATGCTCATTTGCTTAAACTGAATGATAAATAGGTACCACAGCTTGTGTCTACAAATCAGGCTTAACTGTACTGCATTCAGGTTCAGGGTGAATCAGAGATCACAGTGTGACAGCGACAGCGATATAATACTCAGCGTTGTGAAGTAGGCGCATAATGAATGACATCACTCAACTGTGAGGTGAGCTATTAAGGTAACTACCAGCGGGAGGGAAAGATACTGTCGTCTGAGACATGATGAAGAGGGAAACATTGTATACAAGGGTGTAGAGACCACCTGTCAGATACAAAGGGATCAGTGAGAAGAGGATCAATCGCTTTTGGGACCTTGTTAATTCTCTTTAATAAGTGCAATGTTCTGGCTGTATTTATAAGACAAGGTACTAAATCATTACCAATATGATTATTAGGATTTACTATTAGGATTACTAGGATGTCTTTAAAACAGATGGGTGGCATAAAAATAATCTGCATTTAATACTTAATACAACAGACAAGTGAAGACGCATAAATCATAAACGCTGTAATCTTAAATATTCAACAACTAAGAGCAGAAACTAGCACATATATAAATAATTAGCACATCTGAATCATCTGGACTGCTGCAGGGAGGCGATACACTGGATAGAAATCTACAGAGCTACTGGTTTATCTGTCGAAACCAATTCCTTTTATTTTGACTTTTTTAATTTGTTTTCTTTAATCAGAATTTAGAGTATACTCTAAATCAAGATCTAACAGTTTCCTAATGTGTGTGCATTAAATCATAATGACATTGGTGATATAGCTAATTACTCAGGACTATTTGGCAGAGCTATTCAGCAGGGAATTTTTGAGTATTTTGGGGGGTAATTTGAGCTCCCAGACTATTAACTAAGTAAGTAGATTCAAATCCAAGTCATCTGACAAGTCCAAATTTCTCTCTCAAGCCTCACATCAAAGGTTCTATTAGCTGCCAGTACTTGTCCACTCACATTACACTTAAAAATTTAAAACATTTATTTTATCTTAAAATGAATTCTAATAGGCCTGTAGTGATTCATCAAGTAAGTCAGATTACACAAAACTGTTGATGCAAATTCTTTGCTTTGCTGCCTCATTTAAAGCCACACAACAATGTACGGCTCACTGGTCACTGTCACCACCCGATCCCACCAGAAACCCAGTTGGTTCTACGCATGAGAGAAAAATGTCTGTATTGCGATTACTGTATTATGTGCACTGTCGTTTTATTTTAAAAAGACGTCACAATAATAACATATTTTTTTACTGTCAGGTGGCAGCATGGTGGCGCTGTGGTTAGCACTGTTGCCTCGTAGCAACTCCACATCTGCCCGGGGCGTTTCTGTGTGGAGCTTGCATGCTCTCCCCGTGTCTGTGTCTGGGTACTCCAGCTTCCTCCCACAGTCCAAAGGGGTTTAGTTTATTGATGATTCTAAACTGCCATTAGGTGTGAACATGAGTGTGAATGGTTGTCTCTCTCTCTCTCTGTGTGTTGGCCCTGCGACAGACTGGCGACCTGTCCAGGGTGTACCCTGCCTCTCGCCCTATAGTAGCCTGGATAGGCTCCAGCCAATGTTGATGCAAATAGGCACCAGCCTATCCTGGCTACTAGAAGAAGTTGATGTAGCTGCGACCAGTGCTGTGTTTAATCAGTTAACAAGAGATATAACAGCAAGAAAAACCTCAACATGATGATGACTTCAACCTAGCTCAATTTGAGCCTCAAGGAGTTGCATCCGATAAAAAGCACTGTTTAATTTCAAACTAAACATAGCAGTGATGAAAGCAAACACTTCTGTAGCATTTACAGCAATAACTCTGCTGAAAGCACTGAAAAACCTCCTTTTTGGCCACAGATAGGATTTTTAAGTGTGTAATTGACAAAATCTTTCATGACACAACCTTTCTATCCCCTTATGCTCAGACATACACAATAAATTAATGCATCATGGCTTCAAATAAGGCTATGCTAATGTGAACACAATGTACCATCTGTGTGTCCTCTCATCACATTAACAGGTCCCCAGAGCAGCTCTCGATCCTCATTTCAGTTTTTCTTCTCTCTGCGTCTTCCCCTTTTCTCCCAGTTGGTTGAGAGGAGAAGCTTAGATCAGGCCAATGAGCATACTGCCTCCCTTCGTGCTTTTATCCTTTAAGACTTTCAAAAGCCCCACGGCAACTTCCTTCCTTTCATTTTTCCTCCTTTTCCCATTTCCTGCCTCTTGACCCCGACTCCAGCACAGGAAAATGGGGGGGGGGGGTTGACTTCTTCGCTGCCACCATTTTCTCCTGTCTTAAGCTCTCTCCAATTCAAACTGTATAATGAAACTCAATACGGAAGGACAATTGTACGCCTTTTATATGAACTGTGTTTTATAGACTAGAGCAGTGTTTAACCATTGAAGCAAACTTTATCTTCAGCTGGAAGATGAAATGTGTGTTTATCTAAGGTGACATGTTTTCAGAGTCATGAAACACTTTTATTTGTCTTCTCTTAATACGGCCAGGCTGCACTAGTCTTTTTTTTCCCAACATCTGACCTTATTTATCAGATAATTTACCCTGATGTCCATTTCAATTATATGACAAGAATTAGGTAGGTGTCTTTTATTTACTTTGCCAGTGTTTGTTCAGCAAAAAACAGAAGAACATGAATAAAACCATTCTTAAAAAAGAATTACATTTCATCACATTATGACTGAGGTACTTCACCCACAGGTGGCGCTGGAAGAGTGAAGTTGAAGTTAAAGCCAAAGTAGCTTGGGCTGGTGTGAAAATACTTTTGTCGTATTAATCTTTTGCTTTGTCTGCATCTTTGCTCCACTGGTTTTCTGATATAAAGGTCACCAAGCCTATGCCTAAAATTAGTAACAATTTAAGCGTATGTGGTCTAGTAAAAAAAAATCTAAATGTCAAGACAATTCACATACACTTAAAGAAAAAAAAGATGCTTGCTTACACAGTATCACGAGTTTCAAATGAGTCTAAAGTGTCTTTCAGCATTTCAGAATAATATTTCTCCCCTCATTTTATCACTGAACACTGCAGGTGCTTCACATTTAAATAACCCAGTTTTGCAATCCCCATAGACTGTATACAGAAGCCCAGTGTGGCATCTCATATTGGTTTGTGATATCCGTTTTGAAGCCTGAATTTTAGCTCATCACTGTCACAATACTTAGATCATATGGTAGAGCACTTAGTTAAGGTTTTGCTAGAAATCCTGGTTAGTAAGATGCATCTATAGACTGTATAAGTGCATCGCCAGACATATCTGGTAATTGTTAATAGACATATAGTTAAAAAAACAAGAATTTCACTCACCAAAAGTGGAGTACAGACTTTTTATATGGACTACAAAAGTAACCGAACACCAATTTACATTATTTGACAGTTATAATAAAAAGACCGACACAGCAGACATAGTTGAGAGCACAAGTTCACTGACCAGAATTAGCTCAGCTGAAGCCCAGCAGAGCACTATTGCTACAGCTGCCTGTCTTGCCATCCATTTTACTCAACCAGAGGCAGACAGCCACTGGTTATATTGGCACTAGGACCTGCAATACTAGGCATTCATTATCTTTATAAAATTATGTTGTTATAACAGACTGTGAAACGCCTAAATACATCCTTTAACCTTTACTTTCCATATAAACATACACAGAACACAATGTACTGCATGTGTGGGGCTTTAAAAGCTCACATTTATGTTTCAGTGGTTTTAGGTGACAGTTTGCAAATAACTGATATTCTTCACATCAGTGGATGGGTAGCTCTGTAAAAATGCCAACTTAAAGTTTTCTAGCATCAAAAAATTGCATGTTGAATGGGCTTATAAACTTTCAGAGCGTCAGTCAGTGAGGACTGTCAGTTTTAAATGCATTTCCCCCTTGCTTGGTATGCCTAATCTCGTAATAAGTTATATTAAAGAAATGAATCCTCTTTAATTAACTCAAAGTAATAGTGTGTTGGTCAAGTAAAAGCGTAGCATGACCATAATGTCATTTGAATGTGGCTGTAGAAATCTGTCACAACCTTAAATCCCATTTCTTTTTCTCCTGTCCAAAAGCACATGAACTTGAATTTGCTGACATTTGAGATTGATTGGGTCCATTTTCAAACGTACGCTTCACTCACTCTTTCCACTGATTTATCTTTATTTTTACTTAGAGAAGAATCCCATGAATGCATTTTCCCATGAGAAATTGCAAAAAGGAAACAAATGTTGCTACTGATTCATTTTAAGGCTTTATATTGTGATTTAGCAAACAATTCTCAGTAGATTGTTTTGACAAAGGCTGCATTTTTCCCCGCAAACAGTGGAAAGAATGCTTGTCCGGCTGAGTGTGCCTACAGATAAAGTACAAGTGGTGGCCTCAAAAAGAAAATTAGCACTATTGTGTATAGATGGCTCAAAGTTTTCTTGATGTTTTTGAATAAGGCAGCTTCACACAGTATTTACACACAATCACAAACACATAAATGGAAGCAGTACAAGGTTTAATACATCAATAGACAAGAGAAAAAAATACTACAGATTTTTTTGTTTATTGTAATTTTTTTAAGCTTTTAGCCCTTTCATCTTTTTCCCCCCCAAAGGGAGAGACTATGTAATTCCATTTGTTCATTTGTCTTTCCGTCTATCTGTCTGACATGATGCTCAAATTTTGTGTGATGGTTTATACCCATAACAGCTAAAGGTGATTTAATTTAGGTGAAAATCGGGTCAGGGTCACACACCAAATGTGAAAAGCTTTATATTATCCACATTTTTTCATGGATCATCTTCAAACTTCACAACAATATACCAGGCCTTGGGGGGCATGAGTACCTCGGTTGGCTTAAGTGTTTGACCTTAACCTTGATCATTAGCTCCCAAGGTCAAAGTTGACCTTGGAAAAAAATTAAAGACACCAAATTAACTATAAGATATAGATGAAAGGCCATGGCGAGAGCTGTATGACACACTTTCTATTCTGATAAAAGTATTTGATAAAGTTTCCCAAAAATCACACACTGCCTAAAACCATCACCACTTCAGCACCATGCTTGAGAGCTGGTATGAGGTGTTTGTGCTGATATGCTGTGTTTCACTTTCACCAAACATGGTACTGTGTATTATGGCCAAACATCTCCACTTTGGTCTCATCTGTCCAAGTGGCATTGTTGCAAAAGTCTTTTGTTGAGATACAACTTTGCTGCCAGATTCTTTTTTAGAAAGAACAGGATTTCTCCTGGCAACCCTTCCAAACACGCTATTACAGTTCATTCTTTTCCTAATTGCACTGTCATGAACTTTAACATTTAACATCCTAACTGGGGTAGCTCTTGGGTTTTCTTGCAATTTCTGAGCTTTGCACAAACTGACCTTGGGGTGAATTTGCTTGGATGTCCACTTTTGAGAAAACTGTAGCATTGCGCTCCAGACCAGCAGGCTGTCAAAACTTGTTATTTTATTCAGATGGTCACACTTACTGAAGATCAGTTAATCAAGTGTATCTATATAGCAACACCTGCCTGCTACTTACCCTTTTATTCCTAATGGAACCAGTAAGTGTGCTATTATTTTTTCACAAGACTGCATAGAGTGCATAGAGATGGAAAAGTGATACGTTTGCTGTGTGTGGTCATTTCTGGACTAAAATGTGTGCGCCCTTAAGCTAGCAGCTTTTATAATTACTGTAAGGAAACACCCTCTAATGGTTGCTATCAAGCAAGCATTAGAGGGTTTATAATGCTTGCTATCTCTTTAATATAGCAGACGTGTGGAAATCCAGCCATTTTTTATTTAAATTCATTCATTTTTATTTAATTCAACTTTTAACCCCAGACTCATTTGCAACACATCAAGACATAAAAAAAGATATTATCCTTCTCCAGAGCCACAGTACTTTCAAAAACAAAGTCAGGGAAATTACATAATGTGGAATTGCTAATGAATGAAGGGTAAAAAGAAACATCCTCTAGGGAATGATTTCTCATTATAATCCTTCCACACCATAAGACATGAATGGCCACTATAAGAACGTGTTTAATTCACTTCTGCACAAAATATTTTTAGACACTTATTTAAAAAATAAAATAAAATAAAATAATAAAACCACTCCTAAGTATTCCATGTCACCCAGCAGATAGGGACTGTGGGTCTCTGTCAGAGTGGATGAAACTAAAAGTTATTAAAAGTTAAGAAAAAAGGCTTTGGACACAAAAGAGCTACAGCAGCAGCAACATGGCTCTTAAAAGAAAGAAGCAACTTTCCACTAAACAACAGGCTTATGTTTAATAATTCAGAGAGCAGAACAGTCCGTTTGAGAGGAGGTTTTCTAATATTCATGTGACATGATAGCCAAGACAGGAACTCTGGCTCTCACTGGGCACCGTGTTATTCATACTGTGAGGCACGTCTGTTTTGTAATTCATAGCCTTGGCTTTAAGTCAATCAAAGACAATTCTAGATCAACCCAGTGCTTTAGCAGAAAACGCAAGAATTATCCAAAACAACTCTAAATCTAAGGTAAACCGGATAACCAAAACTGTCAGCTTTTACCAGGGAGCGAAAACCTGCACTTTGTCTCAAAGGGGAAAAAATGGCCTTAAAAGAAAACATCGAGGTCATATAGTCAATAACCCACTGACCAAGTGCTACCTGGGAAAATATTTTCAAGGTGATGAAGGTCTTGTCTGCTTCAAATGTGTGGCTTAAGCAGGCTTTAGGGTCGGTACAACTGCTGGTGTCAGACACCCCCTTACATCACACCTCTCTAACATCAGGTAGGGGATGCCTCTGTCAGCCTATATAAGTTTGCAAAATTGATGACTAGATCATCTACACTAAGAAATGCCCACTCTGGGAATCAGGTTGTGTTAGACCTTCTCTTTGTCAATTTAAAAAAGGATAGGGTTATAAAAAATTATGTCATAATGTACTAGAATTTATTTAATCTGTCTCTTTTTCCATTAGCACTAAAACAGTTTTGAAGTGGAAACATTTCTCCCAGGGGAAAGGATCAAAAGTTGGCAAAAGCATCTTAAAACAGGACTTTCCAAGCCTGCCAGGAGTGGCTTCACCAGAAGGAAATCCTGGAGCTTGCCCTTCTTTTGCACAAAGGTGCAGCTGCACCCTTCTGTGACCCATGGTCCCAGAGTCACTTAAAGTCTTTGAGTGAGGATTCTACCATGTAATGCTTGATGTTATGTTAATAAAACAACTGTCAGCTTGAGCACTGTCCTTGAAAACGATTCATGTCAATTACTCGATATTACTGTAGATGGACCTCGGAATTGTAATCTGTCAAAAATGACATGCTTAAAAAAAACTGTATATATATTTTTTTTATTATTATAACTCTACTGCCTCTGCTGTAAAGTGTTCTTCTCTTTCTAGTCCTCGTTCTCAGTTTGTTACACACACACCTTTGTGGCACTTTGATGTGATCGACCAAATGGAAAATATTTCTGAAAGTTTGCGTCATGATCACTATTTTTAAACAAGATTCAAGCTCTGAGAGACCATAAAAAATCTTTATCATCATTACAGTATGACGTGTGGCTATCTGTCACTGCCTTTTCTCTCTTGAACACCCTCTTTCATGAAAGCTGACCAAAGTGCTATCTTTATGCGATGGTACCTGGCTAAAAAAAAAAAAGTTCAAATACTAGTTGACAAATGACACATCTTTGCGTCACTTTACATGGCAGAGGGCCCACACAATGCCTCCTGATGTCCCATCATCTCACTATAATTACTATATCTCTGATCTCTATTTCACATTTGGTTGTCATTCTCTATTATACTGTTTATCAGCTGTAACTTTTTATTCTAGCACCAACTGCAAACAACTGTTTGATTTTCCCCACCAAAGACTTCTTTAGTCATCAGTCAAGTTTTAGTATCACAGTGTCACTTTAGCTGACCTAAAATAACTACTGCAACTATTTTATTTTGCTTCCCTGAATTTTGTAGCTCATAGTACAGAGCATTTAGTTTTGTGAGTTAGATGTATGCAGATTGACTCTGTACAAAGAAAAAACTGACAGAACAGGTCACCACTACCATAATGGATTCAACTTTCCAAAGGTTACACCTGATGACATAATCCCTTCAGATAGTATGAGCAGCAAATGAATCACTGGCAGAATGCACTTTTTGAACAGCACAAATTTTTGTAATGTAGCCAAGTTCAAAACTGTTCAGCTCAAAACATTTGGTTGACAGCTGTTTCTCTAACCCTAACCCCAGCTGAAAAATAAGTGGGTGTCAAAGTTTTACGTCAAAAAACAGGTAGATTCGCTGGCCTGGAAGTAAATACTGCGAAAGACGACATGCACTGTGGTCTTAGCAGCTTTCAGGCCAGAGTATTCTAGCAAAAAATACCTAAAGTGAATACACCTGATAAATAGATAGTATGAATAAAGTATTCTTACAGTCAACAGTGTCCATTATCAGGGGGTGAAGCAAGGCTCTTGGTGATCCGTGATGTAGATTCAGCCTAGGACATAAAATAACACCAACACCCATGACTTCACACGTAAAGAAAACTCCTATAGATCCCCACATAACAAAAACACACAGGCTACATAGAATTCTACTACTTACCAACATAGCAAACCCTAGTTGATTTAAACACCTTACACACAATAGTAGGTCTACATGGAATAAAAAGCCATATCTATATGTTACACATGAAAACTGATCTAAAAATTTGAAAGACCAAGCAAACTAGGTGAACTCTAAGTCCCTGGATAATATTCTGGCAGAAACTCTTTCACTCTAAATACACCTGCTCTTTAATAATCTCTTCATGAGAAAGTTCATTAATCCTCTGGCAGAGGAATTAAGAATGGACTAATCACCTTCTCTCCCCATCAGCAGCTGGGGTGTCTGGCCTGATGGTGAAAAGCTCCAGGACAGTGAAGCCTCGTCCCAGAGCCTGATGAGAGCAGTCTGGTCTGGTTGACAATGACACCAACTCCAGAACCAACAGTGTGCTGGGTAAAGTCAAAGACGTATGGACATACAGTACCTAGAAAAACAAACACACGGAGTAAAAACAGGTTCCAAAATTAAGCCAAAATGAAGGTGGGATTGTATTAATAGATTGTATGTAAAAATAACATGGCCAATGATTTGTGTAAACCTGGTTTTGCCTCTTCTTAAGTGTTGGCCATCATCATCTTGTTTTGTTTAGTAACCTATGTGTGGCATCCAAGGTGTAAATTTCTATATAACATGGTACAATGGCAGCAACTTGTCAATCAAAGACATCTGGGATCTAAACTGTACTACTTAAAGAAGACAACAAAACTTTCAAATCACTTAGGCTACATTCACACTGCAGGCGAAAGCACATCAAATCCGACTTTTCTGACCCTATGCGACCCATATCCAATAATGGTATGACAGTGTGAACGGCACAAATCCGATATTTTCAAATCCGACCTAGGTCATTTTCGTATGTGGTACTGAATCCGATACATATCTGATGTTTTAGAAAGCGACTGCTGTTTGAACGGTCATGTCGCATTAAATCCGTCTTTTACGTCACTGACACAAGACAGACGCCAATTATCAGCGCCGGAGAAGACATCGTGAACGCTTCCTGGCCATCCAGTGTAGATGTTAGTGAAACTGTTGGGAAGACAACGTTGGAGAAACGTGAACATTTTATTTGTACTGTATAATCTGCAGATTCTGACAGAAATCTGCAACTATCCTTTGAAGCACCGCTCCTCTCTAAAACAGCAATAAGGATCATTATTAGGCCATATGTAAATAACAAAATAACTTTATAACTTAAAGCAAAATTGGGAAAGGTAAAGTCCGAAGTCTTTATATTAAGGGCCATCAGTCATACAATACTGTTTGGTCTGGGTCTAAACAGAGCGCGTTGTGTGTGACGTCTTCTTTTGCGCATGCAGGCTGCTTTGAGGGTTCACACTAGAGCGCATTTGCTCTCACATTTTATTTTTAGTGTGAACAAGCAGACAAAAAAATTGGATTTGATCAAAAAATCGGAATTGAGCATTAAGACCTGCAGTGTGAACGTAGCCTTAGCTGATGAACAGTGGCATCTGCAGGTGAAAGGTACCCCAACATTTTTTGTCCTCCTTATACTTCATGGCTCAAGACATGGTTTTAAAGTAAATTACAGTAAACACTGTATGCAAATTAATGCTTACATTAATACTATATTAATAAACATTTGCATTAAAAATGTATTTTACAAAATAACTATTCCAAAAAGTTATGAATATTAATGTAATAAGTGTAACAAGTAACAGAACAATGAGAATAATAACTGGGCAAGGAAGTGACTTTAATACCCATTTTTAAATATATGTTCCAAGTTCAGCACAAAGTGAAAGCATAATGCAGAAAGTACTAAGCTCAAGATGGTTTGTATGACATATATAGTTATAATAGCCATTAAACTGTGTGCGTATGTTGAAAATCACTTCAGGGAAATGACCTATAAACAAGTACAGATGGTGTACAATCCCCTGGTACCTACTTCAGCTTGAAGCATCAAATGTTGCTGTCATTTCAGTTACTGCAGTACAAAGATAATCAAACTAGGAACAAAATACATATTTACTATTTGGACTATGAAACCGGGATCCCGAGGACACTGAGAGTAAACAGCTAGAAACATGAAACTGATTTACCACCAGGTTGGTATGATTTCCTTACAAAAGTACATCATTAAAAGAAATTGAAAGTTGCCATGACTACACAGCAGTTCTACACATAGTTGTACTGACTAAGATTTTTTTAAGGCACATGGCTTCCCTCTCCCCAGGTCATTAACTCACTTAAAAAACAGTGAAAAAATACCATACCACATAAAACACACAGTACAGAGATATTTAGTGTGCACCCGGTATGCATTCACTTCAGATCACTGTGAATGAAATCAATGTGGCTATTAACAGCCACTTCATATGGCAAGAAATAAAAGGTACATAAGTACAAAGAGAAAGAAACAAACAAACAAGCCAGCAAGCCCTACACATGGTACACAGAATAAATACGTCAACATGCAATCAAGCTTCATCCTTGAATAATATTGACAGGAAAACAGTAACAGCTGTACAGGTTGCTCACAAGCATATTTCTTTGATTTATTTAATTGCTTTGTAATTGTAACAGATTGCTTGCCTTCGTTCCAATCACGATAGCATACATCTTGTTAGATGTTTTTCTTTATTTTAAAAAGACTTCAAAATTTCTACCATTTACCATCTTTGGATTCTCTGTGGTCACTCCAAGCACATCTGTGTCAGTCTCCATATTGCAGGTCTCTAAAAAGAATGAGCCAAACATCCTGACCAGAATACCTGATTGGCAAATCTCACATTCAAGAGGAGGGAATGTCCCCTGATAAAGAAACTCTATAGGATTATGCAGGTGAGGATGACCTTGGTTTTTTTCTTTAACTAGTTCAGAAGGGACAGTCAAACCTTCTGGGATTCTATTTGTAGTCTATTCCAGGTAGGTGCAATTGTTTATGGACTCTGAGGTGCCATTCAAATTCGAAATAACAGCCTACCTACAGCAGAGCCACACTAATTTACATGCACAAAGGCCTGAATAAGATAAAGAGGCCCACAAATTCTCTCTGATCCATTCGTCCCTGAGCACAATAAAACCTGTTGTTTTTCAAAACCATAAAGAAGAACATGACGGCATCAAAAGAAAAAAAAAATGGTATAAGTAGACATGAGCTATCTTGAAATATAGAACCAATTTCTCCCAGCCTACTGAGGCAGACCCTGTTCATCTTTAGACCCAGCTATCAGCCACCACAGAGCCATTTATTCAAATTCAAAGCCTCTGAGGCATTCCTATTTCGGCCACATCGCTTTTATCTCTATGCACGGTGAGTTTAAATGACTTCTTTTCCAAATACAAACACTGGTGAATACAAATGTAAAACATGGGAAGTAAAGGTACTTGTCTATCTGTGGTTTGGTTTAGTTATTTGTCTGCTTGTATCTACACCCACTAGTCTTTGCCTCATCAACAATGAAGCTGGCACTTACAGAATAGTGTGGTTCACAAACTGGTGTCTCTGCTAAAAAAGAAACTCAATGTTGGAAGAAATTCAACAATGACATATTTCCCTTTGCTCAAAGCCTAAACATAGAAGCTCAGAACTGCTGAGGAAATCGTTTTGATCAACAAGCTTCCAATGAAGAATTTTAGAGAAACTTGTATGAAATTGTAAAAGAATCAATCTGTTTTAATCCAAATCCTCCCTTATTCTCAGTAATGATGGTGCACATTTCCTCACTGAGCATTTATTCTGTTTGCTGAGCTGGAATTCAGACAGATATTTTAGCAACAACAAACACTGGCTGAGCTGAGAAAGTAAAAATATCCTACATCCCAAGATGCATGTCATTCAGTATTCATGGACTGAAAACTTTACTTTCACTCAGTTTATTTATTTCCAACCTTAACTCCCAAATCAAAGCCTCATTTTTGAATGAACTTCTTTTGAACCTATCCCCAAGTTGTATAACAAGACATTTTGGGTTTGGGGGGGGTGGCATATTCTATCATGTTCACCCAAGTTCCCTCCCACCGTGATACTGTAGAATCTGCATTGCGGTTAAAGATGCAGTCCCCAGTCTAAACCAATCCAAATATGGACATTGTTCATGATGAATTTCCAGTTCAAGCTTGAATTCCTTTTTCATACACTCCAATGCTTTGATACAACTCCAAATTGATTTCAGTCCAGTCTCTGGAACAAAAAAAATCCCACTTCATGTCCCCATAGAGCAAATACCTCCCATATTCAATTTGCAATTATTCAGATTTACAGACGAAATGTAGTCAGAGCTAAAAAGAACAGCCGTGACTGATTGAACATTTTGAAACAGACAAGCTCAACTAAAGATAAAATAGTAACAAGTGTTCTGACTGATACTGCTGTAGCTATACTGAGTCTTATTTAAGTCATTTTCTAGTACAAATTCACAGGTGGAGCGTTCTTTGCTCGTCGGTGTTGTTAAGATCCTGCTCCTATTATCACTTGCTTACAGGAGATACGTTTACCATCAATAATCAACAATAATAAAACAATTACTCTTCATACAATAACGGTGTGATAGTTAGTAGTGTCTCCTAATAAAAAGAAAGTCCTTGGATCAAGGTCCAAGGTCTTTCTCTGTGGAGTTTGCATGTTCTCCCTGTGTCTGAATGAGTTCTCCCCAGATACTCCGCCTTCCTCCCACAGTCCAAAGACATCCATGTTAGGTTAACTGGTCATTTTAAATGGTCCCTGAGACTGTATGGTTATCGGTCTCTGTGCATTAGCCGAGCAACAGATTGGCAAACTGTCCACAATTTACCCTGCCTCCTGCCCCAAGACAGCTCCGCAACCCTGAATTGCATAATAATAGTGATGGCTGGATGGACTGTTTCTGCAACAGAACCAAAGTTCAAACACTGTATAAAATGTATATCAGAAAAAAGACAAAGACTTGAAAATCTTATAAACCCAAATTTTATTTACAGTAGAACATAGAAAACATATCAAGTGTTTGAACTTAGAAAATGTATGATTTTAAGAAAAATATTAGCTTGTTTTGAATGGCAAGCTGGGCATATCTGGAAAGGCATCATCAATGCTGAGAGATTTATACAACATGTGCTCCCATCCAGACAAAATATTTTTCAGGTAAAGTGTTGCATATTTCAGCAAGAGAATGCTAAACCACATAACCACTGCATCTATTATATGAGCATGCCGTTATAGTAGCAGTCTGGGGGTTGAACCGGTCTTCGTGCAGTCTTGACACTTTGCCAGCAGAAAAAAAATGTGTCACAATATGAAACAAAAAATATGACAAAGCGTTTACACTCAACCTTCTGTCCATCACTTTGAATAAAAACACAGCCATCTCTGTCAGGGTGGGCCAAATAGTGACTTGTTTTTCCACAGGAGCTCACTTGCTCCTTTGCTCCTTACAAAGGTAGCAGTGACAAATACCAATAAAACCTGGACAAGTATACCGAGCAACCAATTGGCCAGTTGTACTTGAGGCTACAGCCTTTACTTTATCAAAACTTAAAAAGGACAAATTTGAACTCTGTATGTTCAGCCCCATATATGGATATATATGTGTATTATGTTCCAACCAGCAATTACACTGCCACATCTCTAAGTTTGTACTATCTGCCATCCAACATAATAGCAGTTCTTTCCCCACAACTTTCACTTCAAGGCAGTGTTGTAAGATCTTGCTCACAACGCCATGGGAACACTGGGAGATGTCATTGAAAAAACAGCTTGCATCGGCAGCAAAGCCAGGCGCAGCATATGTCGGCTCTAATGAGAGGTTATACTCTGCGGCAACCGTCAACAGAGCAGTAATCGATTCTCACAGGGGTAAATATTCAATGCCCATAACTTGAGTAAAGAGGGAAGAACAGAAACGGGATGACATTAAAACATCATCAGCACAGAGGCATGTGGCTGGAAGTCACTGTCACTGCTAACAACAAGCTTGTCTGCAGCTTCTGGGGAGGTTTTCTGGGACCTCTTTGTGGGTGACAGAGAAGAGGCAAATGAAACCATGAAAGACTGATGATGCGAGATTTAAAGCTATAGAAGAAAACACAGAACAAGCAAGATGAATTGCTATATTATGGGATATGTTTATATTTAAAGAAGCTGAATACGCACTAGTGACACATTTACGACCCTGTCTTTGCATTGTCAGAGTATAAAAGCTAAAGCTAATTCTTCTTGCCCCCTCGAGGTGGTCATTCAACTGTTCTACTGGGGCAAGCACTGAGAGGAGTTTCACGGACAATGCACAAAAGAAAAAGGCTACAAATGAGCATTGGTTTTGCAAACAGAGGTCCAGAGCAACTGGAGTATAATTGACATGGACCTGTTGTTCAACCATTGGAGGCTTCCCAAAAGAAAAGCAAACAGGGCATTTCCATTTAGCCCACACACTGGCTAGGAGCCTGGGAACAAAAGTGTAAGCTACCTGGGATTTAGCTAACCAGTCAGTTCCCTATGTCTGCATGCCTGTGTTATTCGCATGTAATGCATGTACCTGTAGGTAGCTAAGCTGACTAAAAGTCATTGTTATAGCTAAACAAGTACAATGAATCACAACTAGGCGATGCAGTAAGCTAGCACACATATACATTTAACCCTAAACTTTACATGTACAAGTAGATGTGCTGTATACCATATGCTATTACCCTTGGACTTTCCCTGTTGAACTCAAAGTCATACAACTCAGTTCATGAAGATTTATGAAGTTAAGCAAGCACATGTGCTCAGGGAGATTCTTAGCTGTAGTGCTTTGATACAAGTTTTGGCAGCATAGCCAACGCCTTGAGGTAGAAGGAAGAGAGGGAGCGGGAGAAAGAGAGCGCAAAAGCAAGAGAAACGCAGCACATCATTTTGCAGGCACAGAACCAGTGGGTATCAGCATCACAAATCCTCTTGGTGTGAAATTCTATAACTGTCACTAGCATAGGAGAGATGAGAGATGGTGGTGCGGATGATAGAGAGGCAGAGAAAATGACAGTGTTAGAAGCTTTGGGCTTCCTTATGGCCAGTAATGTCACTGATCGTTTCTGGGCTGGTAAGACTGGTATGTATATGTGTGACAGACAAAAAACACTTTCAACAAGAGGTCCTCACAGGTCCAAAGTCTGTTGAATATCAACAGGACAGATATGTCAGCCATCATTCTTCGTCTTCAGGAAACGATCATCTATGTGAAGCACACTGGGCTCCAGCACAGAAATAATCTTAATCTTAATCTTAATCATGTTATGAAAAATTATCACCGAATCCAGCTGCAGTGGTTTTTGTTCCTGGATAAATGTGGAATTGCATAAGTGACTAGCACTTATACTCTTACCTTTGCTAAAATAAGCTTTTGAAAATTTACATAGTTCTTAACGAGTTTATTAAATCATCACCCACTGTAAGGTTTATATCAATATTGGTAATTAACTAAATCATGTGTGGAGTTTGCATGTTCTCCCTGTGTTTGTGTGGGTTTTCTCCAGCTTCCTCCCACATTCCAAAGACATGCAGTTAGTGGGGATAGGTTAATTGGTAACTCTAAATTGCCCATAGGTGTGAATGTGAGTGCCAATGGTTGCTTTCTCTATGTGTTAGCCCTGCGACAGACTGGCGACCTGTCCAGGGTGGACCCTGCCTCTTGCCCTAAGACACTAGGATAGGCTCCAGGCCCCCACAACCCTGAAAAGGATAAGCGGAAGAGAATGGATGGAGTCTGTTATGTCTGTAATGTTTAATCCAACAGTAGGTGTGAGCTCTTTAATCAAAATGATATTTTTATCCATGAATTTTTAGATTTAAACAAGGTTTTGACAGATTTTGTTAAATATTTGTGTCTTGCTGTTCATGACAGGTGGCCTAATAAATTTGTTATGTTCTATACTTTATAAAGAAAACTTCTTTTTGGAGGCTGAAGACAGAAGGATGCAGCAAGTGAGTGCCTAAAGCTGGTGGAAAAAAGAACAAAAATTGGAGCTGATGAGAAAATGTGTTTTTTTCCTATCACTTCGCTGATGGGTTTAAGTGAAGGGGGGGGCTTGGATTGCATTCACAGTGGTAATAAATGCTGCATCCCAGGAGATGTGTAATGTGGCTAAAGTTGTTTAAAAAAAGAGGTTTGATATGTTATAAGGACAAAAAAAGAGAGGGAAAAAAACAAGTGAAGGACAGGCAAAAGCCGAGCTATCAGGCAAAGAGGACTGCAGCAATTACTGGAGAAATAGCCCAATTATGTGGAATCCCTCTGAGGAATGAGGTGACAGTGATGCGATTTCTATCCAGCAAGAACTTTCACAGGGCAGTAATTCTCAGTGTTCAAAAAGCCCAATCTTAGGCTATTTTACTACACAAAACTTTAACAGCTAGTGAAATCACTTAAAATATAAGTAGACTTACATTTTTATCGTAAATAAGAACTACATTTACTTTCTGTCCACTGAAGGTAAATGTAAATACTTTTGTTGATATGAATGTGTGGGGATGATCAAAAACAGATACTGATTATAAATTCACTATCAGGAATTTTCAATAAAGAATGCTAGAGTAATAAACCATTTACTTTTGAGAAAAGTGTCTGGTGATAGGTTTCTTATTTTTAGTTTTATTTAGTAAAATTTAAAGTGATGAAATCCTTTCAAAATGACATCCAACAGGAACAAAATGTGAAAGTAAAATATATTGCATGTGCATGAAGTCTTCTGGTACTAGGATGTCTATTGTGCTATGTTGTCCATGTCTACCTGTCTCTTGCAGCACTAAATCACATACGCATAACTGTAACTCAAATGGTGAAAGGGCTAAGTTATCAAGAAATGTTGAAGTTTTGGCCTGATCAATAACAAATTTCACAAACCTTTCTGGATATGTTTCCTACACTACTGTGCAAAAGTCTTAAACCACCCCTCAGTTCTGTTGTTAAAAAAGGAAAATAGTTGCAGCAATTCACTGAAATGTGCAACCATAAATGGCGAAGCTTGAATGGCAATATTTGGTATGACCACCTTTATTCTTGAACACAGCCTGAACTCTCCTAGGCCAGCTTTCTTGTCATTACTTTAAGTAGTCTTCAGGAATAGTTCTCCAGGCTTTAAGAACAAGATTTAAGGACAATACCATTACTCGGGTTGCTTCCGTGACATTCACAACAACGTTTGGGATCCGCACTGACTTCAGGTTCCATAATATATAAAAGCACACAACGAAAACCTCATCATCAGCACAACATTCACAATCATTTTCTGACTTCCACCATTTCGGTTTGTGTGCCTCTGTTTGCAGCTTTGTCTCAGACTCCGACAAAATTCTACAACATCCCAGCTTTACCAGCAACAGATCTCAGCACTCGCTCTAAGTCTTAGTTTGTCACCCAGGTTTTGGTCTCCTGACATTTTGTAAATCCTGTCTGAAATGCCTCACAAACAAACTGTGGGCACTGTCTGAATCCTGGAGATGCATCACAATACGGAAGGAATGCAGGAAATATAAAACAATGAAAGAAAATAGAGGAAGTCTGCCAGACTTCAGATACAAATAGGTAAAGATTGAATTGACATGTCAAAGCCTGAAACAACAAAGTATGAGACAGACAGATTCTCTTTCTTTTCTTCTGTCTGAACACACACACAGAGGCAGTGCAGACCCCGGGGAGAGCTGATAGCCGAATTATAGGGACGAGCTCTGTGTGTATGTGTGTTTGTCTGTGGAGGGAAAAGAGGGAGTGACAGAAAGAGAAATGAGATAGGGATGGAGAAAGAACAGTCAAGTAAGAATCAAGTCAATACACACCACACACAGTAGAAAGCAGCCACACACACACACACACACCTAAAACCTCCTCAAGGCTCTCATCTCTCCCTACTGTCACCTCGGCAGTAGCTCTTGCGGCCCTTCAAATCCCACGATCACACATACACACACCCACAGTATATAGCTGCATATTACTGGGTGTGCCACTCTACTGTGTAAAGCTGTTAAGCAGCAGCTGCTCCGCTAGATGTTTGGTCCCCTTGGAGCTGAAATATTGATCAGTTCTCAGGCAAGGCAGAGCAGCCTGTGCCCCCACCGTCCCCATGTATAATTGAAGTGTATATCTTTTAGTGTGGAATGCCAGTCGGGAGAAGGAATTAAGCACAGAGGTAAGCTGAAGGCCTGTCTATGCTGCCATGGCAGCTCCTTTATCCATCAATCATATAGCTTTTCAGACAGAGGGTTTTCATTAGCCTTCTACTTTGACTTGAGAAGGTGCCATACCCTCTAAAAAGCAAACAAAGAAGGGAAGACAGGACATAGCAAGACCCACATATGTGTTTTACAGCTAGTCATTATCTGAGCTCTCTTTTGAGGCATTCCGGGGAAGCAAACACTCATAAAAGGAATGCATTTCAATATATAGCAGATGTAGTTGTATTTCAGCAACAAAGAGAAAGAACCAAGAATGTAACTCAACTCATCAACACTTTGACTTAATATAGTCGCTCTCAAGCACATCATTACAAAAAAATTTTTTAATGTTTTAAAAAAGCAGAATTGGCTTTAAAAATCAATTCAAAGTGATACTTTGAACATTCCTGTGCACTGTAGATAGTGCTTAGTAGAGCTATTTTCAGCTACTCTCTTGCCACAAGGAGTCACCACAGCAGGTAGCTCCGGATATCCTTCTTCAAGCAAACCAACATGGGATACATGTCTACAGCTGGAATGGAACCAGCAACCTTTCAATTGCCAAGTGAACGTGTTAACCATTGTAAGCATCTGCTGATATTCATTATTTAAAAAAAAGACAGAAATGAGAAACACTGAACTCCTAGAACAGCCAGCTTCTTGTCTTTAAAAAATGGCAGTATCTATCCTAAAGAAATTATTAAAGAAGTTCAGTGAGTATGAAAAATACAATAACACAGTAATAAAGCTGTTTATAATATAAACTGATTGAGTGCCTTTAATGGTGCAATCAAAAGGGGATGTATAAATGTCTTGCAACCAACTTCTCAGTTTAATACCTATGTGTAGTCAACCAAATATTCAAAACCACTGAAGCAATAGCAAAAAATCTATCAAGGAAAAATATTTTCATAACTTTTTTAGGCCATCTACATGCCAGCAGCAGACCTCTAAACTCAATTAAACCTCTCTGGTTAGGGCAGTTGCATAAATCTACAAGATGAAGAGCTCATGGGCTTTAAGTGAAAGCCAAGCATAGAAAATAAAGGTGATAATTGCACCATTAAAGCAAACACCACCCACACATTTACTTTCTCATTTATTAATTTAAAAGGTTCATTAAATAAAGTATAGCCTTGCAAATTGTTTTAAAAAAACAAAACAAAACAAACAACAACAACAAAAAACCAAGTAGTGTGTCCACAATGTTTTCTAAATGCATGTGATAATGACTTTGGGTACATTTTCAGCTATGTGCCATTAGCATAAGAGCAATGGCATTGTCCGTCTGAACTTTAGGTTAGGCTATTTGGCCCACACAGAAAAATATCAACATCTAAGAGTCATTAGGAGCTATTCTGGTAGGGTGGCTTTAGTGATCCCATTGAAAACCACTATGAGATTCACATTTTTGGTTTTAAGTGGAAAATACTTAACAGGTATCGAACACCTCAACATAAAATTCTATTAAGACATTCAAGTGCCCCTCAAGATAATTTGCCAATGCTTTAGTGATCCTCTTAACTTATGAACCTCCTCCAACAGCACTAAAGGTTAAAGTATTTTGCAACCTCCCAATTTAATTATTGGTGCCACAATTTAATTCAGGATCAAAACAATTTGGGTTTGAAAAAAAAGAAAGAAAAAACAATAACAAGGAAAGCATTTAGGTTCCTACTATACTGTGCTAAACCTCTATCATTTGCCCACTGAGCTGCAAATGAAACATAACTGACTGCTAACTGTCATAACAGAGTATGCTGCATGTTTATTTCAGTGATTTTTCAAGGTTATTTTGCAAGTTATTTATTAAATATATGAATTTTAAAGTCTTCTTCCAGTGTGATTTTTTTCCCAGCAATGCATTTTACTGCCCATTAGTACGAGTAAATTACACTCTGCTGTCTTGTAATTAACATGTCTGTTTCAGCTTCCTGTCTGCAATACCAATACTGGAAAAAGCCATGGCTATGTATAGATGGAGCTTTTTTCTTTGGCCCAGCAGAGCTTGTTTTTGTTTAATAAAATCTAAAACTAGTGCAATATGGTCTATTTTTAGATATACACCAGATGCATCTTAGGAGCCATAATTGTGTTGTTTCTAGAAAATGCTTTATTCTAAACATAGGACAGTAGTAGTCAATAGTATGTTGCCATAACTCATTATAGTGTGATCTAGTGAGAAGTTTTACCAATCTGTGGACATTTGCAGGGGTAGAAATAGTGGCATGTGTGATTCTGTTTGGTTTATGAGCTTACGTTTTATTGCATATATTGGTGTTTATTTTTACTTTAGTGTTATTACTGCAAAAATTAATTTAGCAATTCATTATTTGTTCTGTTTTTGTTTTGCAAATTTACATTAAATGAATTTGTAGCCAGATTCATGGATGAATTGAGTGGACAAAAACCAATCAATACCAATTTGCCATCAAGACAGGCCTAAAATTAAAATGCTCACTCTGCATTTATGAGGCAAGTGCTTTCTCAATTAAGTGCTGGCAATTTAAGGGCATCTCCACACAGAAGGGACAAAACACCACGAAAATAAACGTGAAAAGCATAAAATCTGTTAAAAAGATTCATGCTGTGAGTTAAAAATTGTATCTGCTGTTGGTTAACACCAGATACAATTTTATTATGTTATATAATATCATACTTTTATGGTCCTATATACTGAAATGGTATGTATTAAGCACACAGTAGTCCAGCCTTTCTTACAGAAATTACATTTGGAAGTGGATGTCCTGAGTAATTGTCCACCTATCTCAAATCTGCCATTTTTGTCTAAAGTTCTAAAACTCACGAGCACTTGGAACACTGTGTACGAGTCAAGGGCTTGGCTTTTAACTGGGTGAAATCTTATTAAAAAAACTCTCTCAGTTAACACTAGAAAATATTCCTCTGTATCACGAGTTATGACATCTGAAGTTCTGCAATGATCTATCTTGGGGTCTGTTTCTTTTTTCTTGTTCCTCCCACCAGTTTATTCATTTATTTATCAACATAAAATCTTTTTTCTTCGCAATATCATTTATCTGTTTTTACCTTTAAATATTGAAAATCATTGTTCCATAATGCAGCTCAATGAGTGCATTTTGGATATTAAAAAATAGATGCCTTACAGTTTCATACAGTTAACTAAGTTCAAAACAGAGGTCATATTGTTTGTTCCTCCATTATTAACTGAGAGCTTGATGAATAACTTGGGCACTTTTAACTCTTTTTTATTATTAAAACAGTTTAAAACCCTTGAAATAATCTTTGACACACAAGTTTAAAATTTGACAAACAAATCAATGCTGTGGTTAAGATTCTTCCAGCTCAGAAGCAGCAAGATTTCTGACAGGGACAAAAAATAGAGATCACATTACTCCAGTGTTAGCAGCCTTGCACTGGCTCCCTGTGCATTACAGAATCCAGTATGAAGTACTGAATACTGGATACATATGCTATGTCCATATTCTCCCTCAAAATCATTGAGGACTGCTTACCAATCACTCTTGAGTGCTGCTGAAGTTCATTTTAAAAGGAGTTGGTACTTTCACCTTCATTGCACCAAGACTCTACAATGATCTCCCATGTGACCTCTGACAAGCATCAGCTTTGACTCTCTTCAGATCTAAATTAAATATATACCTTTTTTGTCAACCTTTTGGAAAATGCTAATCTTTGGAACTGTGGCTGAAGCACAGGTTGTTGTTGTGTTACTTTATGTAAATAGTGTGTACCATGAATTTTTAGGAACCCTTTTATTTTTTTACTGTACTTTGATTTCAAATGCACTATATGAATAAAATGTACTTACTCACTTATAGACTTATCAACTGATGATTATATTAGCACTAAAATACTGCTCCAGAGCTGTCATCCTCTCATCAGTATATGGACACCACTGAGTCATTTAAGTCTTTTAAGTTTAGGCATTTTCAGACTGCCTACTGTGTAATTAATGTTTTCTCCCAGTCACTCTAACTTTGTTTACAATCTGTGGACTCTAGTTAGAGCAAACAGGGTAAAACATGTGGGCTAACTTTAACAAAGTAAATGAAAAACACAGTAAATGCAATAGTTGCTGTGGCATAGATATAGCCTCCTTTTAGAATAGCTTCTATTTACAGAATTATGGATGAATATCAATTCAATATAAAAGCCAGTACAGATACTAGCATCAATTATACCTATCCCCGTGTGATGGTTTTGGGTTTTTCGTTTTTTAGTCAGTCAGGGGATATTTTTTAAATGGAATTCCATTTGAAAAATATACACTCACTGGCCACTTTATTAGGTAAACCCGTTCAACTGCAACAAACAATTATCTAATCGCCAATCACATGGGAGCAACTCTGTGCTTTTAGGCATGCAGAAATGGTCAAATGGCTTTCTGAAGTTCAAACCGAGCATCAGAATGGAGAAGAAAGAGGCTTAAAGGGATTAAGTGAGCAGCAGCTCTCTTGTTGATGTGATTTTCACCTGGAGGTTAGGAAATAATCACTTCTTACAACCAAGGCTTGCAGAAGAGCTTCTCTAAACACACTGAACCTTGAAACAGAGAGTCTAGAGCAGCAGAAGACCACACAAGGTCCAACTACTGTCAGCTAACACACCATGTCACAAAGTTTAAATCATTTAAAACTGACTACTTCAACATTACAGTGAGTTCACTGGTAGTCAAATGGCCTCCACAGTCATCAGCTCTCAATCCAATAGAGCACCATTGGGATGTGGTGGAACAGGAGATTGTCATCATCTATGTCCAGCAGACAAATCTGGAGCAACTGTGTGATGCTATCACATCAATATGGATCAATATCTCAGATAAATGTTTCCAGCACCCAGTTAAGTCCATGACACTAAGAATTTGGACAGTTATGAAGGCAAAAGGAGGTACAACCCAGCACTATCAAGGTGTACCTAATTAAGTGGCAGCTGAGTGCATATATTTCTTGCTATATGAATAAAATATACATAAACTGGTATGGCTACCAACATACAGGCCCTGCAATCCATCAACAGAGAAACAGTCTGCTAAACTGAAATGAATCAGTGGAATAATACCATTACAGATGTTTCCTTGTATTCAACCCAAAACAGCTAAAATTACCAGGGATGAACATAATTTATTCTAAGCTCTTCTCTTCTCATGGAGTGACATGAAAAGTGGACATGAGAGTTAGATCATGTCACATTTTTCCAAAAAGACGTATGTGACAGCTCAATGTCCACGGTTGAGTGGCTGGGAATCATGTGTGCAATCATACGTGGCAGACTGCAAAACACTGTGCATGGCACACAACAAATACACCAGACTTCAAAGAGAAGTTGTTTTTTTTTCCCCTCATCTGAGCAAGCCTTGCTGGAGTATGTCTCTGCTTTAAGAAAGCAAGGAAAAGTAGGAAGGGTTGAGGCTTTAACTGTAGCTTTGTTACAGCTCTGACAGCTTAAATTTGGCAATCTATTGTATGTTTTAGAAACTTACACTTTGCAGATGAGTGTGTCTGCTGCCTTGTACTCATTACTCAGAGCTCAAGTTTGAACCATAAGGGATTCTTCACTTTGAAAGTAGTTTGTTCTTAAGAGAAAAACGTTTCAAGAAACAAAAGTGGAGGAATTGCACATCTGATGTTTAAATATTTTCCCATCGGTGAAGCACTGTCTGCTTTTTACTTCTTTCAAGTCATGTAATAATGTGTGTGTGATGATGCGTATGCTGGTATAAAGGGTACTGTTTTTAGTCACATTGTGAGGAATAAACATGTGTGTGTGTGCGCGCGCGCGTGTGTGTGTATGTTACTCTTAGTTTATAGCATGCAATGCCAAATAGCATTTGCAGACCTAGAGAAACAGAGGTTGCACGGACACGAACAAAGCTTGGCCTTTTCTCCCAAGCCCATCTGTCGGCCTGATAATGTTGCACATATGAGAAGAAACCACTGGCTCCCCGTGAAGGCAGGGAGTTCAAATGGAGTGATCACAGTGAGAGACAATGCAGAAAGATGCACATTTCTCTCTCCACCATTCTCTCGACTCCTCCATCTGTGCATCTGTAGCACAACATTGCCCTCTACTGATCACAGCGTTCCCTTTGCCTCAACGTGTTCAAAGGAGAGTTAAAATATTCCTATAACTCCCAAACAATCTGAGTCATGATTTGAGAAAACCAACAACTGGGGAAGTAAGTGTAAGTTGGATAATTCAGGACATATTGAGTTGTACAACAACAAAAAGATTCCCCCCAAAAAAATTCTCAAAAGGGACATATTTGACACACAAGTCAAACACATCACAAAACAAGGTTCATTGTGATTCAGAAGGCCTGAAAGTACGACTGGACTTCACAGTAGTTTCTGTTTTGCATGCATAAATCTTATTCAGACCCACTGAAGGCTTGGCATGGCAATTAAAATGGCACTACTTTCAAAATAAAAGCCTAATAAGTCTGACCTAACAATTAAAAACAACCCACGAAGCAGCTGGTACAGTTGACAAGATGTCATTCCTCTATCAGGAAAGAAAGAGATGCAAAGAGAGGGGGGAAAAGATTTAGTAAGCGCTCTCTTTTTAATCACCGTGCATCTTAGCTTTTCACCAGATATTAAAACCAATCCATCATGGTTGACTGGGGGGGAGGGGGGTGTCTTGCAATTTTCCCTGTGCTCCCGTAACATAGGAGAGAACCCCCCAAACATTATTTGGATATCAAACAGCAATTTGCCACTCATAAACACCAGCATGAATGCAAGTGCATTGGGCCAAATCCAATAAAAAAAAAAGCTAGTGGAGCTCTTGCGGCATGACACAGAGAGGGCCAGGCCCACTTTATCATCATGATAGGATATGATGTGGTTTATATTATTACCCTGGATGGATAATTGGATTTGGATGCTTATTGGGACACCAAGCGGAGGTTTTTTTTATACAGGCTATGACTATTACGGCGGATCAAAGTAAGGCCATACACTGTGAGATATTGTTCGATCAAAAGAACATCACGCAGAGGAAGGGGAGAAAACAGATGGTGACAAAACTGGAAATCATGAATGTGCCATAGCTGTGACTCATTGGTGTCTCTGCACAAAGACTTATGCAACACTCTGCATTTACCAGCCAGCCACAGTTCACAGTACTCCTTCCATTAAAAGGGTTTCTCAAAACACCATGTACAACACTCTAAACTCATGAGGCACCTCCAAATTTGGAAGCTACCGAGGAGCTTGCATTGCTCTGATGCGATCATAAAAACAGTGGGTCGCTGGCCTCCGACCAGGAGGCAGAGGCCTTCAGATGTTTGATTGAGAGAGAGAACACACACATCCAGCTGTTCTCTAGAAATCTGCTCAAACATAGCAAAATGCCCAGTAAATGATAGTAAATATGATGCAGGGAGACAAGATTTTCAAGGAATGTGACTACACAGGGGCACCTTATGTAGTTCACAACTTAAGGGCTTTTCAAAAGAAACCTTCTGGCAGGTAAATGCAGTCACTCATCAGACAGGAAGATAATAAAACCCCACCATCAGCAAGGTGACTATTCTGCATCAGAGTGGCCTTAGTTACTGCACAAACTGAAGGTGGCATCCCCAAGATTCTCTTATAGTAGATGTCATATATGCAAAACTAAAAACCTGACTTTTCTCTAATTTAGAGGGAGGTACATAATTCCTGTTTCCAAAATTTAGCGGTTTAGCAGTGCTTCTACAGCAGCTTGTAGAAGCTGCCAGAGATCTCTGGATTTAGATGGCACTTTCTTGTAACGACATCAGGGCTCTGTAGGGGTCATACCATCTGCTGCATGGCTCTGGCAGTACTTTGGGGTCATGTGCCATCTCATCTGTCTCATTTGTGGGACACCTCACCAATAGCAGCTTTGGATTGAAAAAAAAAGTGGCTAAAACAGTTGCAAAATACTGTGTATCCCCTTTGCTGTCAGTCCTTTTGAAGCACCTTCTTAGAACTAACTCCCTGCTTGCCAGGACCAGAAGCTCACCATTTTGGGGTACAATGCAAACTTGCATAAATTAAAATGAAAATGCAACATGCAATGTGGAACTTCAATATGGCATCCAGTCACAATTACCGCATGTAGCAGTCTTTGCAAACTAAAATAATGTATTCATGTAATACATGAAAGACACATTACAGCCACTTCAGTTGTAAATCATTTAACATCCAGTGTTAAAGTAGCTGTTAAGATGAGATGGCTGACTGGCGGATTAATCTACAAGCAAATCTAACAGCACGTCGTGATTTAACAAGACGTCTCTTTTTAAATCTCAGTAATGGCTGAAATATAAAAGCTTGAACTTTTTCACCGCATGCACACTTACATTAAAAAAGCGATTTAAGCAGGTGGGTGGGTAGATGTGTGGATTGACGGCACAGTTACATTTGAAATAAAATACTGTTTTTAAATCGAGGGGATTTATCAGATTCAGCTCTGATCTTACTTCTGGTTTGAAAGTAGAAAGGAGGCTTGACATTACAAGGAAAATTCCAACGCTGCCAGCATTGATATAAAGTGAACCTTTAGTAAACTGCGTGGTAGGGGCATTAGATGTTAAAACATCAGTTGGAGCTTCACTGGCAAAGTATCCTCACACCTAACCAAAAAAGCTCTGGTGATGCACAAAAAGCTACTTGTTGCCATCATGAATTTACTCACAGTACAGGAAAGTCGCTGGTGGGTTCCTGGCTGAAAAGAAGATCTTCCCATTTGAATATATGGATTCTTTCATTGATCCACATACGAAAATTGGTCTCTGTCTTAAGTATTTGGAGCAGCGTGCAGAAACCATGAAGGGCCTAGGGGACTAACTCAAGACATCAGTCACCCAATCAAGATTTGACCTGGTATATTTCTCTTGTAGGAAACCCACCCAACAGATAAAGATCATGCAAGTTGCAGTGCACTTCAATATCAGTGTGGTATATTTTATCTTTTGTATCTCAAGTCTTTCTCTGTCACGACATTCCCTTCGGTATTTTCAATAAGAAATTGAAAATTTCATCATCAAAGCAGATCTTTACACCATGCAGCTTGACATCAAAAATACTTTTTTGTTCCCCGTTTTTGTTCCCCTTGATTACAGAGAAGAAAAGACTCAAAGACTCTGAACAGACTGAAACCATGTTTGGGAAAAAAGAAAATGAATCGTAAAGACTAAAGCGCAACAAATCTGACCTTTGACTGAAACTGCATACAACTGCAATCCCAAGTCAATAAAAATAAAAATATTAATACATGTGCTAAATTACACCAAGCATTACATAAGTACTTATAGCTGTCCCAAAGGGCGATCTTAGTTATGTTGCACCCCTCTGCAACTCTGTTTTCCGGATTGACTGACTTTAACTTCGCCAATCAGAATAAGCCCTCACACGAGCCTGGCTATCAGCTCACTAAGTTAACCCAGGGTTTCCCGTGCAGGAGACCAACTGGCTAACCAATTACAAGCATGGCTAAGTGTACTGGCAGCAGATCAGCTGACTGTTAAACAGACAATGCAGACTGAAAGCAACACATCTGCTACAGAAAAAGCAGCAGAGTGTGTGTGTGTCTGAGAGAGAAAGAGAGAGAGAGAGAGAGAGGGACAGCACTATACAACAGTTTAATACTAAAAGTCCTATATAAACACGTGAGCACTTTAAGTGCTTTGCAGTCAATAAGACTGGACAAGATCTATTATAGTAATAAAGTCTACCGTATTTGAAGCCTGGGAAGAGAGCTGGCAAAAATACTGATTGTATAATTTAACAGATTTATCAGTATCACAGCTCTATCATTAGGCCACAGGAGAATCTGATGGAATATAATTGAGTACTTAATTCAATTAATTTTTAAAAGACAGGTTTTAGCTTTTATTTTTTCAGCTGCAGTCTCAGTGCTGTTTAAGAGTTTGAGACCAACTAAAGAATAAAAATAAAAAACATGTAGGAAATTTGATACAAGAACCACAAATACAACGGTGCTCTGTTTTAGGGTTATATAGTTATGCTTATAAAATACGATTTTTGTGAAATCAATTGAAGCCAACAGGAAGAAAAAAGACTGAATAAATGTGAAAGTCTAGAATCTGAAGTTATTACTAATTCTTACTGGGGGAAATTCATAGATATGAGATTTTATTTAAAAAAAACTTTATCCCATCCTACTATGTGGGCACAGTGGGCAAAGGCTCATCCAACAATGGTGTCGCTATTTTCCAGAGAATTGAAGGGTCAGGAGGCAAACTCAGGGTTAATTAAGAAGTTATCTGGATAAGACAAAATCCTGCTTTGTACTACAAGCCTCTGGTATCTTCTGAGATTCAATATCTCACTAGCACAACACAGTAGAGTAACACTAAACACCCAGTAAACAAAAAAAAAGAGTGTTTTGGTTGGGAAGCTGGCTTCCAGTGTGCTGTACTGTAATTCAGTCCAGGCAGAAATGCTACCATGGCCAAAGACTCCCCACAAGTTACTTGGCCCATTTTATAGTTCACTGGGTCTTTTGCAGGTTTTGTGTATCAATTGCAAACAACCTCATGCTGATTTCTTAGCAGGACTGCTGAACTTGTTGATTGCACAAGTTAAATCCATGATGACAGTTACAGCAAGGTAGCAGAAACGTTTGTTCTTGTTCACTTGTGTGCATGGGAAGATAACTAATGAGTTGCAACTGCAAGCACATTAAATGAGGTACCCTGCTATGTGCACTATTAGATGTTAAGTTTTCTGTAGCTAGTACACAGTCTTGAGTGAAAAGAGTTGATTGATTTTTCAATCACATCTGTTCAGAGAGAGTGTGAAGCAGAGAAGGCTGAGCCAAAGTAGCACAACACACCAAAATCTCCACAATGTTACACTGCCAGCTTTTTTTTTCTTTTTTTTATGATTGGTTGTCACACAATCATAGAAAGCAAATCACAGCATCTCCAAGGGCAATGGCTTACTCAAAACCCCCCAGCTGGTGCTTAGCAGGACTGCTGAACAGTTACAAATGGACATCTTTCTTTTTTTGCCCTGCCACTGTCGGTCTCATGCGGTCACTCACACTTATTTCAGCCTGTTTGGACTTCACCTAATGGCCCAGAAAGGGCAAAGCTCTCATGTCATTCGTTTCTAGATGAAACTAGCTCAAACACATTTGCTTGCGGCTGAAAATTCCCTCACTTTGCACAGAGGTCATTCTGTCTGAACCTGACACTCAAAGTAATACAAAGTATTGAGAAACATGATGATGTTGCACTACTATTTTTGGCACCATAACACATTAATTTCAGCAGGCAAACTTCAGTCTCACTGATATGGGGAGAGGCGATCACATACTTCTGAGATATGCATCTGTCTGATCCTCCTATTGGCGTTGGCGCTGCTGGATGAGCTGTGCGGTTTGTCTTAGTTGATTAAGCTAAACAACTTCACACTGTATATTACTCCACACAACTTTAACCTGGGCACACTATCCAAAGTGCTAGTGTGGGGTATTTTTGAAATAAAAAATACCCCACATAAAGATTAGGCAACATCAAGTAATAAGCTATTTATTACACTTCACCACATTATATACAATTACCACTGTCAGACAAGTAAAGACTAGTAAATGAATAAGTAAAAGGTCTTTCTAGCCATACTGGACATAATATGTGGTTTTTCTATAATGAATGACGTGTTTTTGAGTTATTACAGTTTCCAGGACTAACTGATCACTGCCATAAAGTGGCACACATCTGTAATACAATCATGATATTTTCAATGAAACTTTGTCTCAAAGTTCTCTCTAATAGTAAGTTTTTACCTCACAATGAAATTAGCTCTTCTTCAACTTGCAGGGTGAGAAAACAGAGTCGAAGTCATCAAATGCAACTGGAATCACTTATTGGCAATCACTTCAGTTTGTAATTTGCTGTGCTTTAGCTGACAGGATCCTCAAGAGCATAGCAGAACTCAGGGAAATCAATGCTGCTAATTTAAACACGGCTAATTGGTAAAGCTTTTGAGTTGCTTTTAATTAAATAACGGTTGCCCTAAATGAATGGAATTTATGCATGAATACACATTGATTTTACTACATAATCATCTACTCGCTGTTTGCCAAAATAACATGAGAGGGGTTTTTAAAAGAGCCTATATATATGGAACAGCTGTGTGCTGTTTGGAGTAAACTTGTTTCAGTGGGATGTCTGTTAGAGAAGAGTTACCTCATTGAAAGTTATCTTGTTGTTTTTTATTGTCTGAGGTGAGCTCTTCCATGTTTTCCCAAAAAAGTGCTGATGATTTCTGTCAAACAGCGTTGCCCGTAGTTGGTAAGTCACACTTTGTTCTCCCACTGCCTTCTCCTATGAGCAAAAAGGAAGCACATGCATCTTAGGAAAGTCACTGTTAACAAGTGAAGAGTTAAACTTAAATCCTCCTTTATGACTATTATCCAACTTCATGTAAAAAACACCCCAGAATGAAGTTCCCAATATCTGAATGCTCAGTTTTGCATCGCTGTAACTGATAATGCCAGCAAGTAGTGGATGTCAGATTCACTTTGGTACTGTTTGATGCTCTATATATAGACCGAATTTACTAATAATCCCATGACACTGATTGTGTGTTTGATTAAAAAAAATGTATGGTTGCCTTCAAATATAACATTTTTCAAAGCTTCACGAGATTTCTTCAGACGCACTTTCACAGAGATGGATACTGAATAGGCCTTATCGTGTCTTTTATTTTGACAGTCAACGCAAAGTCAAGCTCACAGATGAAAATACACTGAATTTAGGTTTGCTAAACCTCTAGTGAATTGCTATAGCAGAGTTGTTTCTATGTTTTTAATCAGCACTGAAAGCTAACTGTAAACGGTCACCTGTGGTGGGAGGTGAGTTGCAGTGACACGGTTGAGGGTGAGCTGGAAGCCGTGGGACTGGGTGAAGCGGCTTTCCACAGCCAGCCTTACGGTCTGGCTGTGCGGGGGAACCACCCGGTTCCTCTCAAACACTTGCTTCCATTCGTCCGCCATGCTGGGTATGTCTTCTATTTTTACCATGTCCTTTAGTTAAAATAAGCATTACCCTGACATTGCACAAAAAAACTCAGAAATGTTGAACGCAGCCAATGTTTTACTCTGAATTCAGTCTTCTCCATCCGTTCAGATGTTTAAGCCGTGGCCGCCATATTGAAATCAGATTCTACCATTTAGTACAAAGGGGGGGATATGTAATAAAATATTTCATCAGGAGCGTTCACGAATGAGAAACATTATTTGAAAATATACTTAGTAAACGAATTGTATTTTCTAACGCAAGTCTACATTTTATTCCCGAAATTTAAAATCTACAGAAAATTTCGCATTGGCCGCCTCTAATCGTTCATACCTTTGAGTTGGTATTTCCCATCGTGCTGCGTCAGTTGCTATGGTAATACTCATCTTTCCATTTAGGTCTTGTATGAACGTCAGCATCTCCAATTTAAAGTTATTTTATTGCCACACTCGCAATATAAATTTTCTTTTCTTTTTAAATATACACATGTAATAATTATCTTTTATATATTAGTAGAGTATAATTTGTAGGAGGAGCTTTGGCTGTAGTCTTAAGCTAATAAGGCGAATACATAAGGAGCTAATTTTGGGGGGTGCTTAGACTCAGTTCCCCCAGAAGGACACATGCTGCCCATTCTCACAAAACACTGCTGTCTAAAAACAAAAGACAGAAAAACAAATTATGCACCGAAAAGAAAAGAGAATGTCTGGCCCAGTGATAAAAAGCTGGCAGTTTGAAAGAGGAAGACAAAAACAGAACTCTGGGAATCCAAAGAAGATTTCAACAGGGATAAAGACAGATGTGTGGCTTGTTGTCAAGTGTTGCATAGCCTATAAAAACTGTAACGCTAATAAAGCCATTTGAATTGCATTATTATTGTAATCACTAATATTCACAACGTGTACTTGATAGTCAGTGTGTCTACTACAAGCGGAATGTTTTCCCCATGAAGATATTATTGTAATGTAAAAAAATATAAGTTACTTCCACCACCAATCACGCCACAATAGCAAAGAAAATAAGGAAAAGCACCAGTAGGCGGCAGTCACACACTTCCGCTGCTGCTGCGAGCCTCAAGAGGAGGAAGAAGAAGGAAGCGGTAGGTACAAACCGAAAACAAAACAGCAAAATGTTCGGGAAAATTAAACCTGTAAAAATTAGGAGCTGCAGTGAAAACAGGAAATATGGAATTGCCGCAAAAGATGTGAAGGAACTACTGAAGAAGGCCTGCAATTTGCTACAGGTGAGCCTTGTGGGAATTAGTTAGTTTTTAACACCTTACACGGCTGTTCCGCTTTTTTTATCTGAGAGGATGTGACATAAACGTCATCGCTGCTAGTAAACAAAAGAAATTACGCTTTTATTTTTCCTAATTAGTAGTAACTCGATACGTGATTGGTTTGGTCCAAGATCATCTCCACTGTGAAGAAGATACGACATAAAATAATTTTCGCATCATTTTTAGAGAACTCGGTAAACAGGATGTAAGTGAAAAAGCAACAGTTATGTCACGTTCAGGTCAAAGTGACATGTAGCCTCTACGTTCATATTTCAAGATGCTTTTTTTATTCCATTTAGATTAAATTCTGTTTATGATAGGCTGGGAGCAGAATTCGTTCATTATTGAGTATGGCCTCGGGCACATTTTGTATAAACTAGCTGAAACAAAGAGGAAATGATCTGTTGGTGGAAATCTGTACTACAGGGATTTTGTTTAATTAGAGTTTACATCGGATAAATGAATCCATTTAATCTGAACTGACTCTCACAGATGGCTCTCTTATAAAATATGTCAAGTTTACAGATTAGTTATCTGGTCTAAAAAGCTTCTACTTCTAGTCCACACAACACATTTGTCATTGGTGTTTTTACCTGTTATGTTCTCCACGAGTCCAGGTGCCACTCTCTGGTGCACGTGTTTGCTTGTATGAGGACGGGACAATAGTGACGGAGGAATTCTTCCCAACTTTGGCGGATAACACCGAATTGGTTCTTCTATCTAAAGGGCAGACGTGGAGTGGAGGTAGGAGGATCAACACCAGACAAGTGTTTCAACTGTAAACTTGTGGTTTTATTCTCCCAGTCAGCTAAACTGCAGGATGATTGTGATGTTGCCTAATCTTTATGCATCTGATTTTTAGTTGTGTGCGACATCAGTCAGCTACTCGACACAGACCGGCATGCCGACAGCCTCATTGAAGCAGCGAAGGGGCTCCTCTCTGATGAGAAATCTTCAAAGAGGCGTAAAATCCTGACAGACCTGCTACAGAACCTGGAGGATAGGTCGGAGCTGGAGAGCAGAGAGGAGGATGAAGACTGGTTCCAAGGTAGCAGCCTTCATCCTCTTGGAGAAGCACTCCTGGTTTTGTTTTAGAGTTCCTGTGACTTTTCCTGTCGTGGCTTCTTTTGAGGTCAAACTCCCAGCCTGTCTGCACGAGGCTCAAAGAAGTACAGTTAGGCCTGTAGGAATTTTGACAGTGACAGTGTTTCGTGAATTTGTCTCTGTGTTCCACCACAGTGGATTTTAAAGCAAACAATCAAGATGTGATTGGAGTGCCGACTTTCAGCTTTAATTTAAGGGATTTAACAGGCTTGCTGAGCCTTGACCTATGCGGGTCATGAAGGGTGGAGGCTGCCCCGCCCTACTGCTCTCTGCTGGACTTTGCTACTTCTTCACATGTGCTGTGAATAATAATATAAATTATAATAATTAATAAATAAATAGATAAATAAAAATCAAACTTTTGAGCCTGTGAAAATGGGGCTTATGTATAAAAAGGACTTGAATTCCCAAACAGTTAATGCAACACTTTGATCAAACCCCTTGAAATAAAGCTGAAAATTTGCACTTTAATCACATTTTGATTGATTTTAAAATCCATTATGGTGCTGTACACAGGCAGTATTACAAATACTGTGTCAATGTAAAGAAATCCCTTTAAAAAAAAAAGCACTATAAGACATGTGCTACTGTTACTAGAGAACTGGGAAACCATGAATAGATTAAGTCACTCTTGTGTCTTTTTCCAGTATAAAAGCATTGTGAAGACTCAACACCCTTATATTTGGAAAATATTTGAGCAGTGTGACTACCTCTGTATAATTAATAACTTTTGTCACAGATGTTTCTCTTGATGTGAGTTTAAATGAATCTGTTGAGCATCTTGTTATGTGTGTTTCTCTTCAGGTGTTGATTCTCGATTTAAAACAAAGTCTGCCTACATGAAGTACAACTGTGAAAGCAGGATACGCGGCTACTTGAAAGAGGTAAACTTGGGAGTCAGGTAACACTCTGCACCTGAGGTCTTTACAGGATTAATCCACAGTCAGCTGTTCTAACAGTTGTGTTTTTTGTTGTTTTTGTCAGCTGGATGATGCCACCAAATCCATACAGAAAGCAAAAGTGAGGGCAGAGTTTTTGAAAACCTCACAGAGCCTCACAGAAATGCTGAAAACAGCCAAGTACAATGGCTGCTACTTTGACAGGACTGAAAAGCAACCAGATCGCCTTTGTACTCAGGAGGGATGGTTCACCTGCCAGGTACAAGAATACAAGCTGTGAGGTATTAAGAGGTCTAACAGAGTTGAATGGGCAACATGAGTTTTACACTGTCACAGGCTTTTGAGCTCTGAGGGAAAGACTCTTGAATCTGTACAGAGTAGCTGGGATCTGCTCCAACTGACTTGTCCGAGGTTAGTCGTATGTGAACAGAAGAGTCAGAGACAAAAGTGCACTGTGGTGTGAGCATCAGAGCAAAAATGATAAAAAGTAGTGTTTAACTAGGCTTAACAGTCATTACATTTAAAATGTCTCAAAAATATTAAAAGTGCAGATGTGCTTCAGACTAAGTTCCTCTTCCTCTAAATTGCATCCTCAGGGATCATTTGATGAGAAAGTGTGCAAATCTCTTCACTCTATCAACCCCTATGGAAGCCGCGAGGGCAGGATTGTCTTCAGCACTTGGAATTTGGACCACAGGTTCACGCCACCTTTAGTTTATTTACAAGATTTTTTGGAGGGTTTTTTTTTTTTTTTGCTTTACCTCCTTTCATGCAATTCTTCAATTTGTTTCCAGGATTGAAAAGAAGAGGACAGTTATTCCCGCTCTGCTGGAAGCTCTGCAAAATCACAGGAGCACTGACATCAACCTGAACTACTTCTACCAACTCCTGTTCACGAGGGAAAACCTGAAGCTGGTCCACATCGTCTGCCACAAAAAAGGATCTCACAACCTGCAGTGTGACACCAAGAAGATCTATAATAATGCCACCAAGGATCTAAAAGCAAAGCAGAAGCCCAAAGTAAAGAAAAGGCGCATGACTTGATGTCCTGTGACAAATGAGTGGACTGTGATTTGTTTGATGAACTTGGTAAATAATTAACTCTGGAAAGAACCCATCACATCAGCTGGAAAGGTAAATTTGCCTTTGCAATCTTCTCGACGTGACTCGTGACATCAGCTTGAGCTCCAAACCCACCATGGTTAGCTTTAATTTCATATTGGAAGTGATCGACCACACTTAAGAAACCATGAAATTCATTTATTTGTTCACTGTATTGGCACTGTGATGTAAAGTACACAAATTAAGTACAAAGATGATAACAAATCATGTATTTACTCTGAATGCTGCATAGAATGTTAAAAGCAAATTGATATAAATAAGGCAGTAAATATATAAAATATTTGGACGGTTTAGAACAGTCATGTACAAAATACAGGCGACAACATCTAGTGCAATTACGGTTAGCCTCTTGGTTAGATTACATTTTCACTCAGGTTTAAATTATCCAGTCTTTCAGACTGCAGTCTTGTATGAGGAACCTTTTGTTTTTTTTAAACAACACTCTTTTACAAATTTTAGAAGAACCCTCTCAGGGAAAATTAATTCATTACATTGATTATGTATCGATACAAATGTGTTATATATTTGAAAGCTGCCAGAAACGTGAGCACACGTGAGTTGAGGATGAAGAGACACTTGGTGAATAATGACTTTTATGCAGAAAACTGCTGATGATGTTCAACTTAAGCAATGAATTTGTGCTATTAAAGCTCTCAGTACAGAAGTTCATGCTCCATCCCTCCTCGTTACAGACGTGTAATCTTAACTTAGACTGAAATTGTCACTCTGTTGCTCTTGTCAGCATGTAACATTTACAATTAATCAGTTTTCATTTGTATGGGAAAACAAAACCTTAAATCCAGCATTTTTTTTAGCATCTCAGAGGCTAATCTGAAGCTGCACTCAGGATTCAATTTTCTATACAATGTGCTGTAAACACCGGTGATGGTTACACCAGGTGTCATGTGAGCATACATTCAGCAAAAATTTCACAAAACATTACTGCATTTACTCACATTGGCCATTTTAATTTTATTATTACAGTTATGACTTTTTAAAAATCTAATTATTGATTGAATGCAATGTTTGAGCAGGTAGTTTTCCAAGTGCTGAGAGGTTTAATGTCTTTTCATAAGCAGAACTTTCTCAGTTATAAGAGCGGCAACTCCTAACTAAGGCTACGTTCACACTGCAGGTCTTAATGCTCAATTCCGATTTTTTGATCAAATCCGATTTTTTTTGTCTGCTTGTTCACACTACAAATAAAATGTGACAGCAAACGCGCTCTAGTGTGAACGCTCAAAGCGGCCCGCATGCGCAAAAGAAGACGTCACACACAATGCGCTCTGTTTAGACCCAGAGCAAACAATATCGTTTGACTTCGGACTTTACGTTTCCAAATTTTTGCTTTAAGTTATTTACATAATAATGTAAATAACCTAATAATGATCCTTATTGCTGTTTTAGAGGAGCGGTGCCTCAAAGGATAGTTGCAGATTTCTGTCAGAATCTGCAGATTATACAGTACAAATAAAATGTTCACGTTGTCTTCCAAACAGTTTCACTAACATCTACACTGGATGGCCAGGAAGTGTTCGATGTCTTCTCCGGCGCTGATAATTGGCGTCTGTCTTGTGTCAGTGACGTAAAAGACGGATTTAATGCGACATGACCGTTCAAACAGCAGTCGCTTTCTAAAACATCGGATATGTATCGGATTCAGTACCACATACGAAAATGACTTAGGTCGGATTTAAAAATATCGGATTTGTGCCGTTCACACAGTCATACCATGATCGGATATGGGTCGCATAGGGTCAAAAAAATCGGATTTGATGCGCTTTCGCCTGCAGTGTGAACGTAGCCTAAGTGCCCACCCCGTTGTCTCGCTGCACGCCACTGAAATCCACCTCGTCTTCATCGCTGTCCTCTCGAGCGTAGTAATGTCGCCTCCTGTTCTTCCTTTGGGCGCGGCTAGAAGACGTGGATGATCTTTCAGGAAAATCCTGTAGGATGAATCCGTATTTAGAATTCATTTAATGCAACATTATTTTCACCAATTGTGCTGAAGATATAACTGCAGGAATGATGGGCCTAGAGATGTGGTGGGAATGGGGGGATAGAATCTATGTGTATGGATAAAATTAAAGTTATCAGTGAGTAACAAAGCTAACTAGGGGTTGTTACTGCTCTCATATAACTCTAGCCCTGCTGATAAGAGGTTGAAATGTCAGTTTGTTTAATGTTAACTGTGAGTGAGACCAGAAAAAGAGAAGGAAAACAACTGCAATCATATTTATTTGAGAGAAAGAATCCAAACCTCAAGGCAAACTTAAAATGATACGTTAGGGACTCCTGGCAGAGTGAGGCTTTTGTGTAACAACTCGTGGTCTTCTACTCTGCACATTATTGCCCATGTTTTGTGTTTTATTAGCAGGAAGACCCTTTTGGTACATCCAATAATGCACCAATTACTGCTGAAATTTAAACCAATTTTAAGGTCCAAATGTATAACAAGTCTAACATATCTTCCAACTCCCATGTCTATTACAAAACACCCTAGAAGAGCAGCTTTAAATGAATAGATTAGAATAATAGATATGGATGCTGATTCTTCTAAACTGATCATCAGTCAGAAGTTTTCTTTACCAAAAAACAAAAAAAAACCTGTTTCCCCCAGGAATTAAAACCAACGTGCCTCACCTGTACAGCATCCAAGTTTCCAAAGAACTGCTCCACAGGAAGGATCTGATTACTGTCATCATCTGGGAACATGATTTTGCCTGTTTCTTCATAATCCATATGCTCAGGCTCATATTTGTCCCAGATGCTATTCATTACGCAGCTGTCTGAATCCTGTCCCATCATCAGCGTGTTCTCTTTACCTTCCTGTCCTTCATGCTCTGGTGATGCTAAGCACCTCCTTCTGCCAGAAGACTGGTGGCATTCACAGCTGATGCAGGAGTCTCTCTCCAGAGGACCAGCTGCTTTAGTGTTCCCAACTGCTGAGCTGCTCTCAGAGGACGAGTTCGCCTTTGGACTTTTCACACATCTCCTCCTTGCAGCAGATGTCTATGATACAAAAGTTAAGGAACAAAGTTAGGATGATGTTGGGGTAACCACAGCGGGACTCCACTGCAGTAATCACATCCCGTTAATTTGGAGCCACTCACAGCTGTCCGGTGTAGGGGTTACAGCTGTAGGGGTGTAGATAACTATACCAGATACACTCAGAAACAGCAGATCATTTAACTCCTGCTTTTCTTTTCGACTCATCACACATCTGCAGCATTATGTACACAGACAAAACAAACCTTTCTGGTGTTTCTGGTCTCAGAGCTGCTCTTCCTCTTTCTTGGCTTCAAATTATCAACTTCACCAGGCATCTGCAAAGCATCATGATGTTTGTTTATATAGAGTACTTTATTAATGCAATGACATCGTGGGGAAAAAAAAACTATGGTTTTAGTCAGCTGAGAGGAAGCCGTCATAATGCCAGCGTTTGCTCCTGCTAAGCAGAAAATTAGCAAATGTTTTCACTCCACTCTGTAAAAGAAGCTAAATTTATCGGACAGCTCTTTAACGGGGGCAGTTTTAGGAGCATTTTCGCTTGTATGCAGATTTGTCATTTTCCAGTTCAAACACTGTCTTAACAAAAAAAATAAAAATAAAAATAGTGGACAACATCAATCGGATAAAGTTATAAAGCTGGCTCTGCAGCCCGCTGAGCTGCTTAAAACCCCCAACAGCGCCCCTCTATCCTCCGCCGGCTAAACTCCTGCTAATTTACTGGCAAATTAAAGTCGCGTTACTCGTCAACTATGACCCAGTTCTTCCAGTACAGTCAATACGCCTAATCCCTCCGGCATTGCTTTTTTACGTGTAGACGTGCCCGAGCTACGCCGAATGTGAGTCCATAAAAGGCAGCTGATAGTTGAACTGCTAAGACAACACCTGCTCAGCACAGCAGTTAGCTTTCGCCTACAAAAATCAAAGCAATATCGTCGGAAAATAACCCACCCCGGTCAAAAATGCCCCGGGTATCATAATTTGAAGCACGCGGCAGAACAATGACTCCAGCAGTCGGTATCGGTACAATAACACCAACACGGAGGTCACGACGAAGCTAAAGCGTCACTAAACACAACAAAAACGCCTAATTTCGACATCTCGGCAACAAGCTAATGCGGCCAGCTACGAGCTAACAGTAGGAGAGAAAAAAATAACTAATTCGACCTGCCTGCCGGTTTTCTCATTTATTTAAACACGTACTTACCTTATGTATCATTTGCCGGCGTGGATATTTAGGTTTTTCAGCACCTACGATATTGAAAGTTTCCACCACCTTGGGGTTTTCTGGCTTTCCAATCGGCTGGCTTCAACTAGCGACTAAACAACGGCGATAATTTTACGATGTGAGCGCTCCCCGCCGCCTCCCCGGTGTATTTCCTGCTGGTGAGGTTCACTCAGAGGTCTGCAGTTTCAATATCAGGACGTCCTCTGCGCCACACTGCACCGCCACCGACACCACCCTGTACTAAAGAGCATTAGTGAAAATGGAGAAAAAAAGAAATATATCTTAAAACACACGTGTTATTTTATATTTATATATATAACATTAGATTTCTATTATAAAAAATATATATAATTAAAAGTAGTTTAGTTCGAGGGGTTTGTAAATGCTTTTTACTAGATGTATTTTTGTATGTATCTGATTTTCTTTTAGGGTTTTATTTTCCACTATTTTAATATTTTATTTTTCGACAAACTTGGCCTTCTCCACTTTCACGCCATCTCAGTGCTTCTGCGGGAGTTGTTTCCACCCATCTTGTGACTTATGCTAATGAAAGGGGTTCTCGTGACACGCTGGTTCACAGTAAGCCCGTATTTCTCCGTGTTATTTTGTGAGATGGGACAATCATACGTCAAATGCCAGTTCACGCCATGTTTCAAAGTTTGGCTTTTGTTTAGCAGTGACGTATGAAGGAGGAGATTCCGGAAGTCGAATGCAGTTCCAATCAATGTCCACAAGATGGCGCAATAAGGTTTTTAAAGAAGCGTCTAATTCTTGTAATCAGCCAACAGGTCACACTGGCTTCGGTTTTAACAGCTGTGTAATCATTTAGAACATACAGTTGACTCTGTCCGGTACCAAAACAGTAAGTAAACATAATTTAGAAATCATTTCATGTTCTAATTGTCATTCATCGCACAGTCCCTGTCAGGAGGCTATTGATTGCCTCCCACTCCTCCAGAGCAACCGACAACAACACGCGGCAACAGATGGTGGGGCCCCACGGATCTGAGCGTCACGGACTCAGTGTGGGATTTTTGTACGTTAGGAGACAGAAAACACCGAGACAGCTCGAGGAGTGCTGTAGTCCAGTATTTCTCACCTAGCACTGGAATTAAAATTAGACTGTCAAACTTCTTTAGAAAATCATCATCGCTGTTCCTTTATAAACGCTGTGGTGTTTGTTTTATTACTCACATGAAGATGGTTGTTAATTTATTTATAGAATTATTTCTGAATCATTTCGTTGTATTTTAGTTCTGTTCTCTATCACTTCTAATCATGTAAATTAACGCGGATTAAAGGAGCTACTGATATTCAATATTAAGAATAAGATAATGATGTGGTGGCTAGTGGATCGGCAAAACCTGGTGAACACGTGTGTGTGTGTGTGTGTGTGTGTGTGTGTGTGTGTGTGTGTGTGTGTGTGTGTGTGTGTGTGTGTGTGTGTGTGAGAGAGAGAGAGAGAGAGAGAGAGAAATGGGATACCTACAGGTCCCAGATCAGTTTAGTTTATTAAGGGGAGGAGATATTTGGGGGGTGGGGTGAGATAGTGGTATCCTCCATCAGATCTCCGTGTGGAGGCAAAACCCTGAGAAGAAGCTCGGGGACGAACTAGACAGCAAAGAGGGACGAATGTGTAACTTCACTCTGCGCTGTCATGGTCAAGACGTGGCCAAGGAGACACTTGACTGAGCGCTCTTACCCCGTGTCTTCGTGAGGTGGGACTGCAGTCTCCACTCGGGCGCACAGTTGTGAAACATTATGAAGGCATCTGAGGGTCCCAGCGTGTCACGGTGACAGCAATGGATCACTTTTTTCGGAGAAAGCGGATCCCCGCTTTTCTGAAACCCCTGTTGAGTCTGTCTCTGATCTTTGCATCTTTTCTCATGATCCAAAAGCTGAAACTGTCGGAGAAAGACGCAGTGGGGGTTAAACATGTGAGGGATCCGGCCTGGTGCGGCTCGGAGTGTTTTTCATTCAAGAAGACAGCTATGACCAGTTCGGGGACCTCAGATTCTCCCGTGCCCGTCAAGGATTTGGAGACACAGCAGGTCCCGAACGTTACTCGGGCTTCTTGGGACGCACAGGTTCTGAACTGTAGCGCGGACGCATCGGTGAGGACCCAGGACTGGTTCCGGCGCTTGGACCAGAGATTTCACCAGTTTGTGCTTCACAGACACTGCAGGTATTTCCCCATGCTCATCAATCACCCGGAGAAGTGCGCCGATGGAAACGTTCATCTCCTCGTGGTGGTCAAGTCCGTTATTGAGCAGCACGACCGGAGGGAGGCCGTGCGTAAAACCTGGGGGAAGGAGCAAACCGTAAATGGGAAGAAAATTAAAACTTTGTTTTTACTCGGAAGCCCAAACACTGGCAAAGACGCCAAGAACCTACAGAAACTGATCGAGTATGAGGACCAAATCTTTGGGGACATCCTGCAGTGGGACTTCATGGACACCTTCTTCAACCTGACTCTGAAAGAGGTCAATTTTCTCAAGTGGTTCTACATCTACTGCCCCAACGTGCAGTTTATATTTAAGGGAGACGATGATGTGTTTGTGAACACGCACAACCTGCTGGAGCTCATCGCCTTCAAAGTGGAGCAGCGCAAAGCGGCCCGCTTGTTTATGGGGGACACCATCTCCAAGGCGATCCCCATCCGAAACCGACAGAGCAAATATTACATCCCCAAGGAGCTGTACGACAAGCCGTATCCACCCTACGTGGGAGGTGGGGGGTTTCTGATGTCCGCCTATTTAGCCCGTAGGCTCTTCGTGACCTCGGAGGGCGTGGAGTTGTACCCCATTGATGATGTGTTTTTGGGGATGTGCCTGCAGAGGATCCACTTATCCCCAGAGATGCATCCGGGCTTCAGGACATTCGGCATCACCAGACGCAGGGCGAGCACAATGAACACAGAGCCCTGCTTTTATAAAAACCTAATCGTGGTCCACAAACTGAGCGCGCAGGAGCTGCTCAGGATGTGGAGCGTGGTGCACAGCCAAGACCTGATCTGCGCACAAAAAACTTCGATATGATTGACAGAAAGTACAAAGTAAATAAATTCACTAAATCTGAGCTCACGGGAAGTCTTCTTTGGACGATCATACTTAATGATCTTTACGCAATCTGCGGAGTCACGTTAATTTTTCCTTTACCGTTACGCACGGGTCTGACATGGAAGAGGAACTGAATTTAATATTGTGTGTCACATTAAAACGGTTGATTTGTTTTCAGCTGACTCGGCACGTTGGCGCTCTCCTCTCCACTTCTGTATGGGTTGATTTTCCGTTTTGTAAAAACCACTAGAGCACAGCTTTCGCATTGTGAAAGCACCCGTGTTTCTGTGCCATTCCAGACTGAACTGCCTTAATCTGAATTTAAAAATTAATTTAGAGACATAGATGTAAGAAACCCACGGGTGTTCGTGCAGGTGCGAAAAAGACTGACTTGTTACATCCAAGTGTTTCCCTTAAGCTTCCTTTTCCGACTTCAGGAATTCATTGCAACGTTCAAGTGCAACATGGGACTACATGATTTACAGCATAGAACACACAGCTGCATTCATATTTGAATGATTATTTTATTGAATAGAAATTGTAAATTGTAAAAATCAAATTCTGGGTATTTTAAAGATAATATATTGGTTTTGTTTTACCTTGTTTTGTAAGATTTACAAAGGCAGCCCTGAAACCAAAGAAACCACGTGTGTGTAACACTGTAAATTCATGTGTGTTAGTGTCAATAAAACCAGAGCTCTCTTGTAAACACTGAATAATGTTGCAAAACTTGATTGATATGTGTTTTATATTGCTCAACAATAATCCTGGAAGTTGGACACTGCCCATTTTTTTAATACACAGAGGGCTCTTAAAGAGAGCCGTGTATTACATGTAACTTTTATGGTGAAACACTGATCGGGAATTTTCATTACATGGAAGCACATGTGCAATGGTCCCTGAATAATGCTTTATTTAACAAATACATCTGCAGAAAAAAGAAGCCAAAATGCTGTTGACTACAAATGCATGAACACAACTTTTACATCTACTTTTGCGGCAGCTCTCAGTACAGAAGCAGACTAAAGCAAGTTGTTTCCCCACTAATAAAACATACGCTCACATTAATGTTATTACCGTTTCCAGATACATCACAATCACTTTGTCGTCATCATAACACTGTGCAGCACAACATGAGCACAACATAAGAGATAATTATAAACCAGGCTAAATGTTATATGTAGTATTTAACGTTTCAGCTTGTGATTCTATCAGTTTGAAGCCAGTGATGTGATTCTGAACACTGGAGGGAAAAATGTGGTGTACATACAGTATGTAGCATATTCATGTCCACTCCTTTCCTCATTCTAGCAGTGCTGTTTCATTCAGAGACCTACTTTGTCTCATTTTACTTCTACTTCATACTATCAGTAGGCATTGTGGAGGGAAGTAAGTCACTGTAGTGTGCTAGAAATTCAGCAGTAAAACATCATCCTTTGGCAAAAGTGCTATTTCTATATAGAATATGTATAAAAGGAAAGCAAATATGTAAACAGTTGGCTAACTGTGGAGTCGACAGCAAAGCTTCCCTCAAAGCAAAGAACATCTTCTGCTTGTAACTAAACTGTGACCTCGTTCCTCCTCCTGTTACTGGGTGTGCAAGAAGGTATGAGTCATCGTCTTCTGAAGGGATGCAGCAACTAGATAAATTTTTACTGAAACTGCAACGGTTACCCATAGAAGTTTCTCAACCCATTCATTGGGTATAGGCCGATTCTACACAAGAAACTGTTGATTTTAGTTGTGATGTGGAGCATAAATTTGCCAATCCTTACAGTGTGTAGAAGCTGGGTGGAGTTCCATGGGACAGCTAGTTATCTGCAGTGTGCATGGATCAGAGGATGAAATCTTAAAAGGTCCAAACTTGCACTAGCACATTTGCACACATACAAAGATGAAGGCCATAAGCCATGTTAGTCAAGGAGTGAAGTTCTACATACTCCAAGCGGTTTGGCCTCTTCCAACTCTACAATTTGAAGGTTAGGATAGAATAAATGTTTATGTGCTACACTTATTTGTTTGTTTGTTTTTAGGTGTGAGAAAATCGTGGAGATAGCACGTTTATAAGCGAGAGCCTGTACTGTAGTTTAAGGATGTATAAATTACAAGCTGCAGATAACCACTCAGAAACTAATCATAAAACCTCACTACACTGTTTGCATTATAAGGGGTCAATTTCTAAAAGACAACCTAAAGCTGAAGCCTAAAGTTATATCACCCTGTGCACTGCTGCTTTACCTTTACACAAACTCTGTTTAAAATCTATCTTGTGAGTCACACAAAGTCACAGTTGGGAAGTGCAGTCCAACAGTGAGGAACTACCCGTTAAAGCTGTACAATTCCTCTGTAATGATGCTCTAAATGGCAGTGAAAAAAAAAGCCTCAAAACCAACAAATCATATAAGGGGATTTCAGCAAACAGCACGCTTTGTGCCTATGTTTACTAGACAGGTGTGTGAGAGGCTAGAGGCTTGACGTGTAGTGAAAAGAATTTTCTGTTCTGTGTGAACTTTGTCGCACATAACAGGATTAGAATTTACGTCATCCTCTCAACAATGGGTAAAACACCGTGTTGTAATTCTGTGATCTTATAAGACTTTAAATATATTAATGGCTTCAATCATAAAGTAATAATGGCTTTAAATATATTGCATATGTCAGTGAATACATCTGAAACGTCTCAAAAGTGCCCGAATGTGGAAATAAGGGAGTGGGTGGGGTCGTCTGGTACTGTTGGCTTTCTCCTGTTGAAGTGTGAGGGGACGTCTCTGGGCTTCTTCAGACCAGCTTTAACGCTTCCCTGGTGGATACCCTCTGGCTAAAGGAGCCAGTGATGGGATTCGGCTGCCCCTGCCCATGGGCCTGGCTCTGGCTCGGGCTCCATATGACCAGACCTGCTTTAGCTTGGTTCCACCGAAAGCTCTGCCTGGAAACACCAAAACACATATGCACAAACAAAATGGTACTTTACAGTAAACTGCTAGAGGAACATTAAAGCAGGGAGCCTTTATATTCTTGCATGCACTTTGTCATTAACCTCCCGAGACCCAGCCTAAAAATTACTTGGATATTTTGATTTTAGTTCCCAGATAATTTAAATTTCGTGTCTGAAAGGAAGGTGCAGTGGCAATTTTTTTTTCGTCTTCTGTCTTCTATCTTCTGATGAATATAAACTCTTTCCCCCATAAAGAAAAAAATCTGACCCTCTCCTCTTTACCCTTAGCAACCGGTTTTGACACATCAGCATTTACACATAAAGACGTGGTGTGATGACCATCAAAATAGTCTCTGGGGTTTTCCAAGTGCAGCTGCCAAGGGAGTAGATCACCCTCATCACTTATGAGGCACACCCTGGCATTTTGTTCACTTGTTCTACAGGCCTGAAATAAGAAACTATGAGATCATTTTAACACATAATTCCAGATAGTTTAACTCTCTAAATGCATACATAATACTAACTCAAATCTATAAGGCACTAAGAATGATCATGGAAGAGCTGAGTAAGGCAGACAGGATTCAGAATCGTGGAAGGGGAGTCACTCTTAGTGCTGTCAGGAGATGATGTGGAGGAGAGACAGACGTTAGACCAAGAAGGTGAAAGCTCAGAGGATGATATGCCAGTATTTGAGGAGGCTAAGCAGCAGAAAAATGAAAGTACCTGAAGTCCATTATGGACTTTAGGTATTATGTATGAAGTATTATGTAAGAAAGAGCTTTGAAGGAACCAGTAAAACTGTATCCTAGCTTATCCGAGTCATTAACACAAATATGCTGAATAATGTTTTACGTTACAATGCTACCGTCAGAAACTAGCAACTCCCTTTGAGTCGCGTGATCTAATATTAATTTTTTTCTAAAACTTGGTTCATTATTGTCTGTTTGATGTATTCAGAGGACCAGCTATCTTGGTGATAATGGTTAGCATCATCCTGTTTTCCTGTTTAATGCTACATGCTGCAAAATGTAAGTATTGTTTAAATATTGAACTGATAACGACAGGGGAGCTACAGTTTAATGCACTTTTAGGATATATATTATTAATCATATTGATCAACAGGGTCAAAGAAGAAATCAAACTTTTGATCTCTGTGTGTGTGTATTCTTATTGCACGGTCTAGGAATTATTATACCCCAAAACCTCAAAGCCCTACATCAAATAATATGTATTATGTAAATGTACAGTAAATGTGATCGTTTTATCATTGCCCAGGCTCTTCAAAAGCTGGTGTATCCTCCTTTGAGCTTTCACCTTCCCACTCTAATGCCTGGCCCTCCTCCACTTCATCTCGTGACAGCGCTACGTTGCACAATTTTGAGTACAATCCTTTCCGTCTCACCTTGTCCTCCACCACAAAAGACACTGAATCAAAGTTTTGTTTTGGAAAGAGTAAAATTACAGCACATTTCTAAAATTCTCACTAAACCAAAGTAACAAACTTAAATTAAAGAAACAATTAGATTTTTAGAAACAGAATCATAATATCTGTAAAACACCTGTCAGCCCAGCCCCGACAAATGAGTCGTCAGCAGATAGTACAGGATTTCCTCTTAGCAGAAGACATCGTAGATTACATAAAAGTTCTCAGACTCCTGCCCTCCACAGAGGACAAGAATAAATTGTTCAGGAGACTGAACAAAGAAACCTGCAATACTAGAAAGGCCAGTATAAACAAAAAGGTTTCGTGATGTCAGCATAACATGGTGATGTCATTATGATCAGATCAAACACTTATTGTTTGTGCTATAAACCAGTAATGCACCTATACGCTACTTTGCCAAATGTGAGCTGGAAAGAATTTCAAATCAACCAGTGAGAATGAAAACATGAAGATGAACTGGGAAAAAAAGTCAATTTATGAAACAACGTTTTTCAGAGCAGGTCCTGATACGTTTCAAGTTATTCTCATGATGGTCATTTGGTGGTAGTAACATGCCAAAAGATGTAAATGATACACTAAAGCCCATTACACTAGACTCCAAATTAATCTGTCACTATTTTTTACATACATCATTTTATTAACTGGGGGAAAACTGCTGAGCGTGGGTGCGCTCTGTACCTGTCACAGTAAGCATTGGGAAAGTGGCTTAAAAAATTTAAAAAAAAAAATCAGGATGTGTATGAATGCTTTACCTTGTGCTGGCTGGGTTCTTTGGCATGCCGCAGTCCTGCGTGAGTTTTGTTTACAGCCCTCTCTGCCCATGAGGTGAGCCTTCCAGGCCTGGAACAGGGACAAAGTAGCTCAGTGAGTTTGCTCCTCTCCCAGGCACTTTCACCACTGCGACAACCATGGGGTTACTGTAGGCCCAGTCAAGGCCTGAATGGCTGCCCTCCCTACCTACTAACACTGCAGTCTTTCATTGGGCTTACAGCCTCTCCTCCAGCAAAGAGAGTGCAACTTTCTGTGAGTTTTTTCTCCCTTGTGTGAGAGCGTGAAGTGAGAAACTGCATGCATTGAGTCAAACGTTTAGTGAGAGCATAAACGCATCGCAGGAAAGGCTCAATAATACTTTGCACGTGTTACCATAAAGTTGGAAAAAATGATGTGTATATTCTATATCTCATGTTTTGTTTAGGCTGCAAGTGATTTTTAAGGATTAAGAAGTTAAATCAATAATTATTCTTGTGATTCTTTGTTGTTTTTGAATCGTTCTTAACCCATATTTTGTCATACCAACAGGACTAAATGGATATTATTAAATACACCTGACAAGCAAGTTGTACTTTTGTCATTAATATTATTACAGTTAAAAAATATTTAGTGAAAACTCTGAAACCTCTTAGACATCTTTCCTCATTCTAGTAATTCCATTTAATTTAGAGATCTACTTTGTCTCTTTTTGCTTTGACCTCAGACTGTCAGTATGTACTGAGGAGGTAGTCACTGTAGTGTGCAGTGAAGCATCATCCTTTGGCAATGTGCTTTTCTACATAGAATATTAATGAAAGGAAAGGATATTTGTAAACAGTGGGTGATTGAGTCAAACTGTTGCATTTATCCATATATAAAAAGGACCATTACTACATTATGTTTACAACTTTGCTATAGTCTCGTTTCCTTTTTTTCCTCGGAAAAAATTAAACATCTGCTCTACAGATTCTGCCAAGGGACATTAAGTAATATATGACATCCACAAACTTTCCCCAACAGTCACACCTTTAGGTCTTTATGCCCTGGTATATCAAGTGTCTCAACAATGTTGCTGCTAACTGAGGCAGGCGGGGCGAGCACACGTGCAGGAAGATTGTCTCTCTGAAACATGAGTTGCATGATTCATTAGGCCCCACAAAGACACAAACCAGAACGAAAGATGAATGAAACGGAGAACCAAGTGTTACGTCTCCTTGTGAGACAGAGAATCTTGTTCGCTCCGTATCCACTTTCAGCTTCCCAGACACACTAAACAGAAGCATGGCTGGCTGTGAGACTCCAAAAGCACTGAAATACGAGCACCGCTTGTTAAAGATGACACAAAACTATCATCCCTGTGTTTATATTACATTCAACAACTTCTATTCAAATGTGTATTCAAGGTTTGATTATATTTCCCATTTGACAGAGTGACTGTCAAATCTTGAATAGAAACAAACAAGATGAAACTTTACCTACATAATACCGAGCTGTGAACTGCGTCAGCAGCCAAACTGCCACTGTTTCAAATAAAATGTGGTCTATTTTGCAATGGTAGGAAGATGAGATGTGTTCATTGTCCATGTGTGAATGTGTTTCTAAACCACGGTACAGTTATTATTAATCTCTGGTTCTCGTCCACAGGGTATCTCTGTTTTGTCTCCCTCCTCTCGCCCTTCCCCAAGCCTGGTTCTGCCGGAGGTTACTTCCTGGGAAAAGGGAGTTTTTTTCTTCCCACTGTTGCCAAGTACTTGCACTATGGGAGTCATCTGAGTGTTGGGGTTTCTCTGTATTATTGTTTACCTTACAATATAACTTGCAGCTTTGCAGTGACTGTTGTTGTGATTTGGTCGTATACAAAAGAAATGAATTAAACGAATAATCTGTATCTGGTTAAGTTTTATCTATAAGTAGCTAATCATAACCTTTTGTCTTTAGTTCTTCTGAGACTAGCAGGAATGTGAGGAATGCAATTGTACTTTCTTCATCTTCTCAATGAAACAGCCCATTAAGAACAAAGGCTTTGCCCTCTTTGAAGTCCTTAAAGGTCAACATTAGCTGTGGTTTACTTAAACACCTGTTTGCTGCCAAAGCCTCACTTGTTTGCGAAAGGCTTCACTGTTTTATTATATGTGAAGCATCTCTACTTCTGCTTCTGACAAAGAAGACATTTCCATATGCCAGTAAATCAATGGTGAAACATGTTGCCATTATTTATAATTAACTAACTGACTTGTGCAAGTACACAGTCTCACCTCCTCTCCGGGCGTGAAGTTGCTGTGACACAGAGGACAGTGGTTGGAGCCTTTACCCAAAACGGGGGCTGAAACACAAAGACGACACCTTCAAGTCAGTTCTTACAGAATTACAGAAAAGTTCCCATAAATGAATTTACAGTACTGAAAGAAAACTGCTTCAAACAAAACACAGCTTTCAGCACTGGGTCTATTATGGCAAACGTATGCTTATGCACAAGAGAAAGTTTAGTTTATCTGCCTAACCAACAGGGAACTACTGTAAACAAAAGGCTTGCCAGTGTCAATTATTCATGGAACATATGGCTGCTGATGGAGAAGTAGTGTAAGCCTTGCAGTGTTTTATTGCAGAATATTGAAGATGCTGGCTTTGTGAACAGAAGTAAATGTGATGCAGCAACGATACCCAACTATGAAAAGAGAGGTTACAAACTCAATAATTTTCAATAATTCAATAATTCAATAATCAATAAATTGAAGAGGTTCAATAGTTTGAGTCAAACGTAATCAAGGAAATGTACAACCACAGGGTGCTAAACCAAAGTCAGGGGAAGAAAATCAGAGAAAATCAAGTTAAACAAGGAGGAAAAGTACATGAGGGGAAGCAGGTTTATCTATAAGAGAATAATTAATCACTGATTCAGGAAGTGTGCCTTCTGAAACTAATAAAATGCTGAAATCTGACTGAGGAAATTTTGCGGTAAAATAAGGAAGGGAAAATCCCTACACAGACATGGATTAAGAGAAACGTAACTAAAGGATAACTAAAAAGTCACTGTAAAACTGTAACAAACCAACAAACAAAAAAAACAAGGAAGCTGTGGAGCTGGCTGCTTTGCAGACCTGATATCTGCAGGCCTACGAGTCAGACTGATCATTCACTCCAAATGATATGCAGCCAAATAGCCGAGGCTTTATTTGCATGCTAGTTTGCTCCAGGATTACAGAGTTAAAATGTAAATAATGATATAAATAAATAAATAGTACATTTACAGAGAGCATGCTGCTCAGTAGAAATCTTCTTTTAGTGTGTATTAGTTATTATTATTATTAGTCCTCACCTCCTGTCGCCTGGCTAACACCTGACTAACAAATACAGGGTAATATACAAGGTTAGGAAAATGACATGTTTTTAGAATGCAAATGTTTTTTTTATCAAGTCAAATCTTTGAAATGTTTTTTTTTCTTCCCAGTTTATTATTTCATGTAGATCAAACCTTGAATTACTAAATATTAAAAAATAGCTGCATTATATATTGTGGAAGTGCTGCTTTATTACTATTATTGGATATTCACTGGTTCAGTTTTGATTTTATGAAATTGTCATTCGCTGTTATGTACAGTTCTTTTCTCAATAACACTTATATAAGTCAAGTGAGACCTATCATGCGCACACCAAGCTCTCACAATCATTCCTGCCTACCATTCTCCCACCTAATAATGAAAATGATAACAGAGAAAAATAAAAAAATGAGTCAGTTTCCTGTTGCATGGAAAAGCAGAGAGAACTCACGATTGCAACCAGGACCCTGAGCGTGGTGAGTCAGGTCCTTGGTGGCCACAGCCTCTGAGCAGAGCGGGCACTGGCTGAATTTGGACCTGTTTTCACATTCACCCAGTAGGTGCTCTGTAAGGCTGGCTATTTCAACTACCTGTGAACACAATGCAAAGATATACTCAATCACCTCGGTAATGCAGCACAGATACATTCAGCAGCTTGATCTAACTCTTTGACTTCAGGTCTACAACAGAAACGAAAACCTAGTGAGAAAAATAAATAAAAAATGAGCAGTTTACCTGTCGACATTCGTCGCAGCGCTGCAACATCGGACAATGTTTCCAGTAGTGAAGGTCCAATCCTTCTTCTGTGAAAGACTCGTCTTTTTTACCGCAGAATATACACAAGCTACAACAGAGTGTAAAGTTAGAGGATCAAATGGTACCAAAGTTTACTATCAAAGCACAATTACTGAACGCAGAATGAAAGATAAATGAATACCTCGACTGGAAAAAGCAGTGAATACACACCAAAAACTAAAACTCTCAAAAATAAAGGCCATTTGAATCATATATGTCTTAAATAGCCATAAAGGATGATTATATTACTAATGTTTTAAAGGTCATCACAGGATTTCGAGTAACTTACTTGTCCAGACAGTTGATTGATTGTTGGAAATCACCACTGCCAATCATCTTGTTCTGGGACCCTTTTGTGACAGCTGGAAACGAATATGATAGTTAACTGCAACAGCCAGCACTACTGAATCAAAACCCATATTGTAATTTAGACTTTGCATGACTGATGTATTATTCTATTAACAGACCTTTGTATTTATACACACTTTAACCAACCCTACCTGTCAAACTTTAAAGCTTAACAAGCAAAGTTATTGCTCACTCATGCTGATATCAGTCTTTTGCATCATTATTTCTGTATCTAAAGGCACAGCTGAAATACTGGGGTAATAGATCATACATAATTTAGCCTAGTGTGTGAGACACACACTTCAAGGTCTCAAAATCTGTCAATTTTATAAGTATTAGATTATAAATGCTGAGGTCACCGTCTGTATACTGTTGTTATATGATGTCTTTTTTTTTCTTTTCATTTTTAAGCTCTCATATCTATAAGACCATTGATCTGATTATCTTAGTTTTATGGTACACAGTATACCACATAAATGGAAATCAAATTTCAAACCCCGCAAAGTCCTGAAAATTGTTCTTTGGTCAAAATTGCTGGGGGGGGGGTCAGGTAAATTACAGTTACCCTTCTGTTGAGCTGTGACTTGAAAACACCTTTCCAACTGCCGTTTGCATATGCATATGAGCAGGGCCTATTTCAAAACACTGAGCTTATCGGCACATCCTTGTCAGCACACAGAAACAGATATCCCTTTTTTGCTTTGCCTCAGACCTGATGATGCGAGTAGGAACTGAGGTGTGATTTGTGTATGTACATACTTCCTTTGCCAGCTTTCTGGGACTCTTTCTCAGCTTTGTGAACTTCTCGCTTGGCTGTTTGTCCTTTGGTGCTTTCATTGCCTCTCTCCTTCACAAGCAGACAAAATATATATATAAGAATAGACGTCAGAAAGCAAAGTTCCAAAAAGAGACATGCAATCATTTGCTTTTAACTGAGACAGGGCATAAAGTGAGGCTATAATGTTTAAGTGTTATTCACATGTAAATTACTTTGTGTGTGTGACCACCTACGAGGTAAAAAGTCAGTCTGGAGTCATAAATGGAAATTAACAGCTGTTATGAGATGTGATGTCATTGCAGACTGATGACAGTTCTACGTACTGTGATCTCTTTTAAGGCAGCCAGCTGCTCCTGAAGAGAGTGGATCTCCTCCTTCTCCTTCTGTCCGTCCAGCTGACCCCCACCTTTCTTTAAAGTCTGGGAGAAGGTGGCATGCCATTAGCCCATTTCATATTCAATTTTCTACCATGCTTACCTTCTATCCACTCATTTTTATTCTATAATTGTTAGCTATTCACACATTATTACCCTTCATTTCTTACTTATGGCATCTCTTGTTATTAAGGTCTAGAATTAAAGTTACACACAGCTAAAGCTCATCAGACTGGGGCTTTAGGTGCTATTTTACACAGCCATTCAAATTCTGGGGTAGTTTTAACATTCTTTTTTTAAGATAAAAATTAAATACCAGCAATGGGGAATAGAAACACTTGCCTGAGTCTCTACCAGCTTTCCATCAATCTTGGCAAAGCCATCAAAGAGGTTTTTGTAGAGGAAGTTCTTTCGCACTGCAGCATCGTTGGGTGGAAGGTAGCTTAGGACGGCACTACGCTCCTTTTGGTACACGGATAAGATGATTCGCACTGCCAGCTCTCGAACTGTTGATGCGCTGTGCTCCAATGCCGCTGTACAGAACTAACAGGGAACAACAGGGTTTCCACAAACATGAAAAGGTTTATTATTATTCAATTTCTAATCCAAAATATGCCAAAAAAAATATAAAAAACTGAGACTGAAATATTTAGGGATCAATTAGGGATCATCACTTGAGCAACGCACATCAGTCCATTTATGTACTGATGTCACAGTTACAATTCAGGTTTGAAAAACTACATGAAAAATCTTTAAGCTGCATTTTTCCAAGCTAAAAACAAAAAGCCAACAGCAAAGTGCTCAAAACAGTCCAGACTGTACACTATTTAAAATGGCTAACGTCAGCTATCAACATGCTTACAGACTGGCACCATGAACCATATATAATATAGATTTGGATGGTGAATGTTTTTGTTTAAAGACATACCAGATTTCCAGAAATACTAAAAGTACCACACAGCAACAACAATCTGCAGTTTAGTACGTCCAGTCCAATGAGCTATCATTTAGACGAGTGAAATCCTAGCATTTTATTTACTTGTTACTTAGAACATACAGTCAGTGGATGCAGCTTAATAAACCAAGCCTGCTAGCATTAGATGTAACCTGAATATGGTCGTTTTTGGTTAAAAAAGAAAGAAAAATATGAAACTGGTGAAAATTAGGTATCAAAATGTCCTTAAAACAGTGCATCCATCTTTTATATACAGTCTACATGCAAAACACTACAGGACAGTGTTTGCATATTTGTAAGTGCAGAAGACAGTGAATGGATGGATGAACAGACAGACCTGGGCTATGAGAAAATCATTTAAAATCAGATTACTGACCTTCTACAAGCTTACCTTGTTAACTGTTTCAAACCTGATTTCTTTGGGAACATATCACATCTAAGAACCAAAAAGACTTCGTGCATTACCCCTTTCCTTCTACCTTTAAACCTTTATACTGTAATCTGCTGCAGTTGATAAATATTTAATAAAAAAAAGATGTATTTACTAGACAACAACCTTGAGAATCTGTCTACAGCTGGGATGGACCAGAATTCCACTTCTAAATGCTATCTAAATGTATTCACTAAAAAAAATAAATGAAAAACTCATCTGATTTGGAAAACCAAATTCTTTAACAAACTAAAGAGAACTTGTTCGATCGATATCTCCAACAGATTCCGTCATCTATCTTTAAACGTTTTTAGCATTTCAAAGCCACCTCAGGAGATACGCACCCTTTGTTTTTCTTAGAAATGTCACGGATGTGTTAAGCTACATCCATATTTACTTACACTCTACAGTATCCAATTTATGTCCAGTTTAGCTTTATGTACAACGTTGTTGAGAGTCCTTTCAGAGGAGTGACACTCATGACATAAAATGAACTTATTATCCAGCATAATTGCTGTGAAGAGAGGGACGATAGAAAGGCCATCCTGCCAGTGGAGGACATTAACATTGAGAGGCAAAGGCCACCCATCCCTTGCTCAACCGGCTCAGGCACAGCATGCCATTATTCTCTGTTGTATCTTCCAACCAGTTCTCATTTTAATTATAGGAAATTCAATCACCCCCTTTTTTCACTCTGGCTTCCACCTCGGAGTAGATCCCCCTAGTAACAGTGGAAGGAAAAGGAAATATGTTAGCCAAACCGTAGCTGAGCTGTCGAGGGAGACAGTCACAGCAGCCAAAAGACATGATAAACTAGAATTACTATCTAAAGACTGAAAACATTTGAAGGTGTGGTTAACACTATTATTTATGGAAGGCTTTGAATGGAAATATTATATGCGGATTACAAATTTTTGTAATTTATTATCAGACCAAATGTGAAATGTGCTCACACTCCAAATAATGATTCTTCACGCTCAATAAACATGAAATAAAATTCTGAGTAAAACGCTACTGAATTTCATGTGAATTTCATTTGACTAGATTTCATTAAATCTCACATTTTACGCTGTACTTATGTAACAGAATTGAATTGAACTTCCGAGAACGAGGATTTCCATGAACGTGTTTTCTGCTCCTGAGTTGTAGCCTTTAAAAAGTATTCTGAACTACTACAACAGTGAAGCTGACCTTTTGCATGTAAAATCGCATCACTTCAAAGTCTGTCATAATCAGTATCTGGGGTTTTTCCCGACTGAAAATGACCTTGACATTCAACTGTCATTAGTTCATCCTTTACATGAATTGAGCGCTTGTGCGCGTGTCTTTTCAAAGGGAAAAAAACATTTTAGGTGCTTTATCTGACGGATTCAGTCAATTCAGTTATTTACCTAGCTGCTAGAGCAAATCAAATGAACATAGATAAGCTATGTATGTTTTGCAGTATCATTCGGATCTTTATCCCTAAGTGTGACAGAAATACGATAACATGGGAAAGTACAGTATTGCAAGGAACGCTCACATGTGCAGTCACCACAATGATGATACGGGCTCAGCTCTTTGTGCTTTGTCATTTGTGCTGCGTCATGTATGCTTTTGTACCCTCAGGAAGAGTGTAGCAGTTCTGTGTTTGCGCAACAGGGATAATTCAAGCAGCCAATCTGAACGCTCTATTCTTTCAAAATAAAAGTTGCATTACTTATTGTTATGTATCAGACTGAAACTAAGCCAAACCAATTCTATTTTTCTGTCTTCACCATGAGAAATATCAACACCTCTGTTGCAATTTCTCTGATGATGGTATAACAAGAAGAAGTCTGCAGGTAAAATAGCTCTAAATCTGATTAGCAAGGTGGATTAAAGGATATCGAGGGGAAACATCGGGGACAAGGCAACTAAGTAATAAAAATAACTGGCAATTCATTCATTCCTCATTGACTTTCAGTTTAAACATGCTGTCTGCTCGTGTTTTACATGAAAGCGTAAAGTGTGACAGTCAGGAAAGAAGCGCAGCGGTCCTGTAACATCTCAATTCAGGCAGAAAATATTTTCCAAGCAAACACATGTGGCAGTCAATACAAAAAAGGGTCAGGAGCTATGCAAGCATGCCCGAGCATGCAAACACAGTCCGTGCAGTTCCACCTATGTGGCTTTGGCTTCAATAGGCAGAGAAACTCAGAGGACAAACCTAACAATTTGCTCAAGACTAGGGCTGAATTGGGAGTGGGGGGTAAAGTAGGAGTGGTTAAAAATTACGCACATTTTCAACAGATTCATGAAATCCTTTCAATGAATTCAAGAGCACCTTAACCTTTACGCTTCATATCTAAATGTACACACTGGTTACCTTCTGAAGTTAATGTGTGGAAAAGCACCAGATTGCAAATGCATGCTTTTCTCTCTCGCATCTTGACTCGCTCAGCTAATTTAAAAGACCAGGATGTCTTGGAGAAACATGATAATAATGACACGAGGGAAGAAAAAAAGCTTTTGGAATGAGACACCTGCTATAAGTCAGGAATTTTTCACATTTCCGCACCAGCAGTGATGTACACATACATCACAAATTCTGAATTTGTATACAGTTTGTGAGCCTTTACCACAAGGTGCACACAGAAAAAGTAAATCACTAAATACTTTGTTCATATTCTGAGTTTTCCTCAACAGAAATCCTTTAGCTAAATTAATAAAACTGACCTCATGTTATATGTGTCCCTTGACATACTGTTAAATCTATACGAACAGCACATACTGTAATACTGCAAGACTGTGGCGTTCTTTTACTGTTGCCGGAATAAGTTAATAAAATTGAGAATAACATTAATTTGAAAGTGACGCATGTCTGAACAAATGACTAAAGCCAGCAGCGTTACATGTACTGGTTCTCAAAAAGGTTTCAGAGAGCAGTACGAGACAGTTTGTTGGCCTGCTTCAGTTTAACAGTTGGATAGTTTGCACATAGATATTAGGTCACTGCTGGAAACCAAAGGAGTGCAGGAGACGTTAAAGAGGGTGCCAGCAGTGACAACATTGACTCAGCTGACTGGACATTACTGAGGGCCTGTTTACGTAAATGAATGGCCACAGAAGGCCTGGGAGGGACTGCTGCCTTTCTGTAAAGTTGCACCACAATTACTGAACAGAAAGTCAGCTTATAGGATCTTTCCTTTTCCTTTTCTACTTTGAAGTGGAATGACACAGATTTCCATATTTTATATAGTTTATATAGCACATATCATGCTGTAGTCGCTTTTTCCAGGAAGGCATTAACTGTGGATCGTAACACTGTCTAATGATTTAAATATAGTAGGTTTTATTTAATTGTACACCCAAAGAAAACACATTAGTACATTCATATTTAGAAATGGCATAAATATCACACCAAACATATTTATTATGGTTCAGGTTGTTTACCGTCATGACATTTTCCAGGGTGAAGCCAGAGTTCTCTGTACCAAGTTCAATGAGCAGTTTCTCGAGTAGCTCAGCCCGACTCTCAGCCAGGCGAGAGGGAAAGTTGGATTTGAAAGGTTTAACCAGCTCACCGGGGATCATCTGCAGGGCCCTGACATCCTTCAGAACAGCAATTTCCTACATGAGGGACAAGAGAAATAGACAGCAAGATTTAAGAGGGTGTAAATCATGCGATGTATTTGTAGACTTGCACCTGCAAATGAAGTAATGCAAGTGCTATATACCTCAAACAAATTACAGTGTATGCTTGTGTTGCTGCACGTGGTAATTTGTCATTCAACACTGGCCTCTGGCATAGACACAAGTCATGACAGAAAATACAAGCTTACAATCAGAGTAAAACTCAAGAAGGGTCTTAGAAAACCCTGTCATTGTTTTAACCACATCAGGTGATTGGAATGTATGTCGGAAATATAGGAAGACACGCAGAAAAAAAGTGTGCGACTGGCTCTCGACACACAAAGAAGCATTCAATCAGTCCCTGAGTCAAGCTCGGAACACAATCCAGCAGATAGAGGGGCTGCGAACTTAAGTCTGTGAGCTATTGAGGGAAAGGGCACCCACCCTTTCTTACTCAACACACACCCATCCATGAGCACACAGGAACAAATTTGACTAACCAAATACACAAATGTACAGTGTACGTCATCTGTCCACCCAGCAGCCAAGAAACATTTTCTTCTCTCAACCCAGAAGTCCAAGTGAAAGCGGGGTTGTGCAATAAAGAGAATTTTATAGTTGAATTACAGAGAAAACTGAATAACTGACATCAAATGATTATTGTGCTGCATTCTGTTTTGTTATCTTGTTTGTTATCTTGCACCAGTAAAGAGCACAAATTATACCTCCTATACCACTCCACTTTAGTACTGAAATCACACAAGTGGTGACTTCAGTGTCTGGAATATGTCTGAGGGTGGTGCAGTTTGTTGCAACACCTCAAGACACTTCCTTACTCGCCTTCTGTTTCTAGCTATCTAAAATGCAAAACTGCCCATAATTATATTTATCTATAATTGACTGCTTTGCACATTCAAATTTGCCAAAGATTGCTTTGCATTTGCAAGTAACTCTTTCTAGCACCTAAAAAAAGGCAAGTTTTCTTTAACCAGTAATACTTGCTGTCATTCAGTGGGTGATTTACAAGACTCTGTGCACTCTTGTGTAAAATACACTCTTGCTGCTTCCATAACAAGAGGCTAAGTGTCCGGTGCAGCTAATCAAAGCCATTTAATGACTAATTGATTAACATCATCATCAGAAAGTGTGAGCACCTCGATAAAGCCAGATATTTTGGTGGTTTGTTGATCTGGAGCATTCGGGTGTGTTAACACAATGCCACAATATTCCCAGCAAAGTCACCACAAGCTCAGACCATGCACTGCTCAGAAAAAATGAACAACAAAGCAATAAATAAATAAATAAACAAGAGATAGATTATTCAGCCTTTACAGGCCTAATTTAAATGTTCATGACAGTACAATTAGAAAAAGCTAACCGTGAGCTAACCAAAGAATCTTCTCTCTTCAGATGTGGTCTAGTTATACGATTGATTTAATGTCAGGGAGATCTCTTTTAAATATAACTTGTAAGCCATCGTTTAGTCTCCATTTGAGCACACACACCTATCTTAACAGTTGTCGATTTACATGTCAGTGCATGTACCCTGAGTATATGTAGCAATTAATCAGTTTAATAATGAACCTGTGAAAACACTGCAATACTTTCCTTGAACAGTGCTGCCATCAGACACACCTGATTTATCACTGCATCACTGTTTCCATTTCTTAGTCTTGCAATAATAACTTTGCTTCTTGTTTAAGCACTGCTGACGTGTGCACACGGAGCTTAGTAGTTTCTACTCATTTCCTGACCACTAATATTATGTAATGCAAGTTTATACGTTAATGTCAAATCATCACCACATGAATAGTTCAGGTCTCTCCATCCATGTCTACATCAACCAGGTTTATAAACAAACAAACCAATAAATACATGCACAGCTTGCATCTCAAAGCCAAGCCAGGAGCTACCAAGAACCTGTAAGAAGGAATGTTGTCCTGCGCGCTACATAGTGCATGCTTCAAGTCCACAATCAGTCACCACACCTTACATTAAATATACATGAAACTGCTTTGCCCATTGTCTTTTTTTATGAATGCCTTTAGAAATATTGAACACATTAGTCATTCCTGGAGTTTCCAATGCTTAGAAAAATGAACTGGACTTACTGGATCTAAGTGTTGCTATGATGTTTTACCACTTTGCCCTTCCTTTTTTTCTCCTCAGTTTAAGCTTCATAGAAGTCCTCTTCCATACTCCTGATAGTATTTCTACTTAAGGGGATACATAATAATTATTTTAAGAAGCATTTTGATATATTTACCAGGATTTTGCCCCAACTTTAAAGTGACATTCTTAGAAAACATCATTTGTTCATTTTTACACCGGAATAAGGAGCCTGGATGTTTATGCACAAAGAACAGAGAATATTGAGGGAATACTCTCAGTACTTTGGAACAACCAATCCAGTTTTAGGGAGATGACGCAGCATATTCTGCTACAACTGGTGCCTCAATCCAGATATACAGAGGCATCACACAAAAGTAATAATTTTTGGAGGAGCACTGGGAGGAAAGTTGGATTGAATTTTGCACATGTTGGAACTCTTCAGTGTCTTTGATTACAGTGTAGTATTTATTAATACTAATTTGAAAATAACTTTGAATGCAGACTCATGGTGGCTGCCTAAATGAGAAATAAGCAAAGACTGTTACCAATTTGTGTCATTGTCACTGCGTGGGAAATTTAGTACTTAACAGGGAAAGCTGTTTAGCTTTAACAAATCCCAGCTATAACGTTAGACTGCCATATTTTCTTTATGTACCGTAATTATAAATGGAAAAAGCATAACCTAACTCATGATGTGACGTTTCAACACAGCCACATGCTACTTCTACTGCAGAATATTTTAGTGCTGGCTCACTCTACCATTGTTGTGTTTAGTTGGATATCAAAGCAAAACTTGGAATTTACCAGTAACCTACCAACAAGACAAGCATGGGAATAATGTGACATGACTCATCAAAAGATTATGGGAATCTGTAGAAATCTCTGTGTGACTTCTAGCTTCGCTGTTGAGCAGCTACAATCTCATACCAGACAAGAATAGGACATTCCTCTGGTGTAAAAACTGTGTAAAACTATGCCTGCCAAAGGTTGTTACTGTTGGCATTCTTTTTTCCCCAAGTTCACCGGTTCATCCTGTGGAAAGGTGACTTTTTTTGTTTGAATCAATCATAGGTCAGTTGGTTTTTCTAACATCATAAAAAAGGTTTTCACTTAGCAAACACACAATTAAAAGGAAAGAGCAGGGTAACACAAAAGACCAAAAGGTTGATGAATGATGTTGAGTCTAACTGTACCAGTGTGTTACAATACCTGTATGAAGGCAGAAACTGTGGCCCGAACGCGAGTAGTGGAGTCTCCAGTCCTGGTCAGCAGGTTAGAAAGGGTCTGCTCCAAGCAGTGGGTCACCTCAGCTTGGCCCAGCCCTACACCTGGGATCAGCTGGCTTAGCATTAGCCGCAGCAGCTTCAGCGAGGCATGGAGAACCTAAAGCAAGATCCTTTTGTAATGAAACTTAAAACTTGGTGCTTTTTCTAAAATCTTACTACAATGGTTGCACCATATGTACTCATAGATCTCTGTATGGACCTATCGCCTCCCACCAGTTAACGAGGAGAATGGGTTATTAACATCTATGTTTGATATTGTTTCTCTTGCTCTTTTTTAAACATATGTTAAAGAGGTCTGAGAGAGACACTGATGCTAGAATCCTCATGAAGAAGAAGAAAAGCCACAAATTAAGTCTGTAAAAGAAAAAATATTCCAAATTAAGCTTGTCAACTTGCAAAGTAAAGGTAATGGAAGATTAAATTTAATTTAAAGTCAATTTTGATCAGATTTATATGTTCAATTAATAAACAGTCAGTATGATTGACATTTTAAAAGTCATGAAAGTTTGCATTTTGCACTAGTGTATGTACTTCGGTAGGTCAAAGATAAAGACCTAATCGCTGCTCATACATTTGTAATTTATCCCTTGCAACAGGTAAAACTTAAAAAAATCTGAAACGTTACACAGGTCCTCCCATTACACAAAAAAGTTGACCCTAATGGCCTAAATAATCAACGTCCCATCTCAAAAATGCCCTGCTTATCAGAAGCCCTTAGATTCCTTTATAAGGGCTGAACTGTGAGTGAACAGTAGAACTGTGAACTGTGAACAGTACAGCAAACCTTAATAATCATCAGTGTTGCGCTACACTTTTCGTACACTTAACATGAGCATTTGATTCAGCAGATCATGGCATTCTGATTGAAAAGTTATGCTCAGTCAGTTTACATGAACAGTCCATTAATTGTTTTTATAGCAGTCTTTCTCATAGAACTCAAACAGGAGTCTTCAGATTTTTCAGGTTAGTCCATTTTTTGTAACTATAGGTGTTCAGTCTGATCCAGGGATGCCATATACTATCTCTGCTACCTATAGCAGCAGAGCTAGTATGCATTAACTATTATGCTTATTAAGATTTAAAAAAATAATAATATGCCACTGACTATTGCAAAACTACAGTCTGCTTTTGATACATTTCCAAAGACATCTAATCGATCATAAGCTGGGAGAGCTGAACTGGATCTGAACTGAGTGTGATCTATTCACAAGATCAGGTAAGAGTAAAGAGCCTTTGGTTCATATTCCAACCCTTCATCATCAGTAACACTTTTTAATGCTCTTTCTCTTCTCCATAAAATCACTATACAGTAAAAAAAATGTTGTCTCTACTTGTTTATGGTGACACTGCATTGTAATTTCTCTCACCCCAACCGGTCGCAGCAGATGGCCCCGCCCCTCCCTGAGCCTGGTTCTGCCGGAGGTTTCTTCCTGTTAAAAGGGAGTTTTTCCTTCCCACTGTCGCCAAAGTGCTTGCTCATAGGGGGTCATATGATTGTTGGGTTTTTCTCTGTATTTATTATTGTGCTATCTACTGTACAATATAAAGCGCCTTGAGGCGACTTTTGTTGTGATTTGGCGCTATATAAATACAATTGAATTGAATTGAATTGAATTAATAAAAAGTGTGATGGCACTCCCTATCTAAGAGAAAAGAGCAGCATTGTATGTTTATTTACCAAAGGCTCTACTGCAAAGATTTGCTTACATCTGCTAACATTTGAATGTCTGGTTTCTAAAATTAGCCGTTCACCTTATTCAAAGCTGAACAAACTGGATTTAAATACTTCGCTGCTTACAAATTATATGAACGACATTTGAACATTTTAGAACATTGTATTAGATCTTTTAGACTTTGCATAAATATTGCCTGGGCACTGTGAGTGCCAATGTCTATTTAGCATATACAAATCGTATATAAATTTAGGACAAAAAGTATGCAAATTTATGTCTTATTAATTATCTTTGTTGTAACAATCCTTCTTGGCAATAACTCTTATACCGTTTATTTATAAGCCTGTTTAAAATAGAAAAAAAACAGAATAGGCCTTTACTGTAATTGTACATGTACAAAAAATGGCATGTGGCATTTCCCTGAAACAGTGCCACATTTCGTTTTTGATTAAATATCGCTATTAGCAGTTAATTAAAAAAACGCACACTTCTGTTGAAACAGACATTTCCTTGGCCTTACTATGTTTCTCAAATAAATTACCAATATTTGTGGAGTGCAGTGTTTACTGGGTGGATTTAGATTGTAATAGTATGTCTATATTAAACCTATGAATTTCTGTTATGAGTTTCTGTTCTTCACTTTTCTCAAAAAATGTTAATCAGAGGGGGGTTCTCAAATTTTGGCTAGTATTTCTCTTGTATCACTGCTCTGTTTGGCTGGCCCGAAGGACTCATACACACCCACAGATACACACAAAACTGAAAGCACAGGACAAGATTGGAAGTAAAGCCACTATAAATGATAGCAAAATTCATGACATGGCTTACATGGCACTCGAGTATAATCTTTTTGCTAAAATGAAAGGTTCTTCTGTTAAGGGAAAATTGTACTGAGTAGTCAGTATAAGCTTTTAATGATATAAGTTTACTTGTGATGGAATGCTGCATGATGATCTTTTTCTTGTTTAGGACTGACTGTTCTTTGTAAAACGTGTTCTGATATTTGTATCTGAGTCTTCCCACAGTGATAGTAAGAAGTCGAACAAGCAGTTCTGACCTCGCACACACACACACACACACACACACACACACACACACACACACACACACACACACACACACACACACACACACACACACACACACATGCTCACGTCACTGAACAAATGTATTCATTTTTCTTGTGTATAAATAAAGACAAGTGCAAGAACAGAGCGCGCACTTCACAGGGCCCCCACTCTGATGTGAGCGTTCTGTGACCGCCCTTGCAAGTAAAACCTGCAGCGTGTGTGTGTCTTCACTCTTAGACTCTCAGCTGAAGAAGTGCCATTTAGAATAAATCTCTTGACATCTTCCTACATCAATAAACCTGCTCTTACAAGATTTCTGCAACCCAAGGTTAGATTCAGAACCAGGATATAATAATATTTAATAGAAACCAAGTTTGTTAAACGTGAATTAAACAAGCCCATTTCTACGCAGTATATTAACCAGTTAACATCTTAATGTATTCTGTGCATCAAAGTGACTAGGAAAATAAACTAGTAGAGTTATTGCACCAAAGCCCTTTTCATGCCTTTTTACCATTCCATGCAGAAGGATTACAAAGCCATCCTTGTCAACACTATTTGTTTAAAGAAGCTAGCTCTGGGAGAAAGAACTGAGGCTCCACGTGGTACAGGGGGAACATTGTTCAGGGGGTGGCTGTATAAGCGGGTGCTGATTTTTAACAACACGTATGTTAGCACTGCTCGAAACCTATTTAGTATGTGTTAATTGGGCTTATTTTCATGTTAAGATTAATTTCTTTTGAGTAAATGACTCACAGATGTGACTTTATCCAAGAGGGCTTTTTTGACGAGGAAGATAGCAGCTCTTATCATGTTCCTCAGCTCTTCCTTGGGGGTGGTGGGAGAGACCTCCAAAAGCTTCTTATGCACAGAAAGCAGGGCATCCACTCTGTAGCACCAGGTTTTAGAATATGCCCCCGCCACCTGGAAGTGAAGGGCAGCAGATTTACCAAGAGGATGAGAATATACATAATAGTTACATAGGTATTGTAGCATGTGGAAAAAGAGAGTGGCATATGCTGTGAGATTTAAATGCAGCAAATACTCCAAAGACATTCATTTATTCAATTAAAACAACCTTTTAAAAGGAAATGCCAGCTATTTGTTGCATTTTTGAACTTTTGAACTTTGTAATGCCAGCTATTTGTTGCATGGTCATTCTTACAGTGATGAACTATAATTATAGTTAGTGTGCTAATAGCATCTGTATGAAATAAGCTATTTAAGTGTTTTCAAAAGAGTTCAAATTTCCCTCCCTTGTAATACTACTCAAGGAGTAGGTACCTACTTACATTATCCAATGTTAAAAATAGAGCAACAGTTAGTTGAGTTTTCTCTCTGACTGGGCTACTTACAAAACTGACTAAACACTAGAAGCTGACAGGTTGTACTTTTGCACTGACAGTAAGAAAGTAAAGTACTCCAACGACATAAAATGATGTGATGCTCTAGGTTGGTTTTTCTTCTCAGTTTTTGAAATACACTGTGACTGTGACTGACTTCATACACCCACTGTGACCTTGGAACTGGCTTAACATCAACCAGTAAAACACAATAACAATAAAAAACACTTTTTTAAACTACTTTTGTTCATTTTGGTATGTCCCCGAGGACAATACCCATGTTTTTTTGCCAAAATTGTTGAAAACAGAAGCAACTGATTTGTGTCAAAAAAAAGCTCAATGCCTTTGCTACACAAAGAGAAATTGTGCTTATGAGTGTAGTCACTCCCAGGGGCCCACTGAGATCCTGGCATGTAGAAATATAAACACAGAGGAAAGTTAACAGCTATCGTTGGCTTAGCTGGCCGTTTGTTTCACATGTGTTTTCTTACCAGGCTTTCTCCAAAGACATCTATTGGAAGACCAGCCTCTCTCTGCACCTTCTCTGTCAGGGGTTCTGGCTCTCCACTCATTTCCGTGCTCTGTGGAGTCCTTTGCACTTCTGATATTGGGGAGTGCTCCTCCGCAGAGCTCTGAGTGGCCTCCAGTGGCCGATCTTTCCTCTGAAGGGCTGGCAGCGGCCTCTCGTCGTAAGGCACACTGGTAACCTGTCACCAGAAGAAAGCAGAAACTGAAAAAATATTGACACCACATAATGAAGAAAATATAATGTATATTATAGTTTCTTACTACATTGTTTTGGTTTTGGTATACTGTTTAATGTCTCAGCATCCAAAATTAGAGATGGAAAGGTTAGAGAAAACTGAACTGCATTTTTCCTCCTGAGAAATACTTTTGAAAAATTGATCACCTCTGCCCTTTCACTAGCTTTCACTAACATTCGACTAGTGAAAAGGTCAATCACTCAACATAAAGATGACAATGAATACTGAACCCTCTCTGTTCAAGCCAAACTTCCAGCCAGCCGAGCAGAGTACTGTCTCCCGTGCCCCTGGGCCAACTGGCACACTGCTGCCTAGTGCAAGGCTCAAAGCCCTGCCTTGAGGCCAGGTTGGGAGCCGCTGGAGTCAGCCAACTGTTGCACGCTTTTAATTAAATAGTGAAACCTAAACCTGCACTAGGGCTAGTCTTAGTAGGTGGTGAGTAAAGCACAAAGGACCCCACCGGTCATAATCTCCCTGTGTGCCCTGGGTTTCAACACTACACAGGAGACTTTTTCTTAAGGTACTTTCCTAATATTTTTTTTAATAATAACACAGAAATTCATGCGAACAAGAACAATGTGTACAACTGGATCAACAAAAAAATTCTGGGCTTATCATCACTGAAGATCCCATCTAATCAAAACTAAATAAGCACTAGATAAGCTACTACTGTTCTGATTGTAAAGTATGCTTAAGGTGGAGATGTTTCATGCTTAGATTCTATAATATCTAAACACATTTGATACAGGAAGGTGCTTACATCGATTTTGAGTACAGCAGCAGGTGTACAAGGTGTGTCAGGCTGGCTGCCCAGGGTGGACGTGATGGTTTCTTCAGCTAATTGTTGATTTTTATGAATGTTTGGTTTTTTCCCCTTGCTGATTGTGTCTGTGGATACAAGAGGCTTGGTATAGACTGAAGAACGTCCTGGAGAAGACATAACAGGAGGAGGGTACTGGGCCAGGGTTGATTCTGCTGCCCTCGTCACCTGGTGACATGGAAACACAGAATAACTGAGATCATTTTAGATCAAAAGAGCCATGAATAACACAAGATTTCCCCCGCATATTTTCCTCTATCTTTTACAAAACAATAACAGCCCAACTCGCTGCTACCAAACCAGTGGCTGTTGACATACCATTGTCATATCCAGCAGGTTGTGTACTTCCAGCTGCTGGTACACACTCTTCCTGTACTCCTCCATCAGCTCCTTCTTCTTTTTGGCCAGATCATAGTCTTCCTTTTCAATCGCACATTGCTTCTCCACATCATATCTAGCCAAACGCTCCCCGACCTGGAAGTGCCAAGAATATGGAGGTAAAAGCAGCCCTGCAGCTACACTGTGACTCTACACTGCAAGCTTGAACAGATGAGAACAATTTAAGAGATAAAATTTATGTCAATTTATGCATACAAATAACACACAACATAAGCACTTTACATTACGAAAGTTAGCAGGTTAAAAACCCTTTTATTGTCCATTCTCTGTCATGATCCTGGGTCCTTTTGACCCAGCGTTTTGGGTTTTCTATTATTGTAATTTTGGTTCTGTTCTTCCTCGGTTAGTGTTCATTCTTTCCTACCAGTGTATCCCTGTGTTTAGTCTGCGTTTTGAGTCTGTCATTACGTGCATGTGTTTCCTGTTTTACTTTAAAAGTCTCTGTCTTATCTCAGTGTGTTCAGTTTACTTTTCCCCTGTCTCGTCAGGTCTGATTACTCCCAGCTGTGCCCTCCTTTTGTGTCTCATTCCCTCGTTATCCTTCTGTGTATTTAAACCTCGTGTCTGCCTCTGTTAGTTGCTGGTTCGTCTGTGTTGCTCCCCTCCGTGTTCTCGTGTTTTCTCCCTGCATCCCCGTTTCTCGACCCAAGGTTTCAGGTTTGTTTGTTAGCTCTTCCCAGTTTAGGTTTTTCAGTTCTTGTTCACCTGCCTTTGTTGTTTGTACCCACGCGTGTAAATAAAGACCCACCTGCACCAGAGCTGCCGCCTTTTGGGTCCTCTCTATAATCTCCACACGCCTGCCACACCGGGCGTGACATTCTCACCACATCCAAAAATTACGTTCTCAGGAGAGGACCAGTATATGTGTCAAAACATTGTCATTGTTTCTTTTCTTTTTTTTTTATTGACATTAATAAAAACTATTGGGTTAACTGTGCTGTTGTCTCTTGATTTAAAAAAAAAAAACAATGGCTTAAAGTGCAAAAATTTAATTCAGATGAACATAAAAAGGATTTAAACTTTCTTCTTCGCCATGGCAAACATCTAATATGGAACTGCTAAAAGAAAAGTATGGGTGTCACATGACAGGTTTTACAGGATGGAAAATTGACATCAACTTCCCAAACTTAGACACATAACATGTGAATGAAGAAATTCTAGTGAATTAAATTCAGTAGCTAATTTGTTTGCCAACTGAAACAGTCTCATGACCTCTAAACTTGAATCTACTTACAAATCTACGTGTAAACAGAAAATCTACATCTTCAGTTTGATGGTTTTCATGTGAGAACTCCTGAAAATCTTGCGTAGCTCAGGTTGAGCAGTTTGTACAAAGCTGACCTTTCTCACATGTACCACACAGCAGGAGACCATCTTACTACCAGAATGACCCCGTTTTGATTAGATAAGGGACCTGGCTGGACACAGCATGAAAGAGCCAGCAGACGTGATGCCCAATGAAATCAATGGCAGTGTTGTTCTCTCGTGTATATGAGAGAACATGTAACAGTGAACACAGAACATGAAATTACTAAAACAAAAGAATGAATGTCACACGGCAGGTTTGACAGGATGTAAAATTGACATCAACTTCCCAAACTTAGACACATAACATTTCATAACATGTGAATGTGGAAATTCTTTCCCCATGTTGTGCATTTTCCATTGTTATACCTCTCTGACCTGTCTTCCCCGTGATGTTTGTGTAATGTATGTATGGTCGGAAGGGTAAGATGGCGCTGGCAAGGCTGGCAGGTAACAGTGGTCCCAGACTCCCAGTGGTAATCGGAGCACTAGGTGCGGTGACTCCCAAGCTAGGTGAGTGGCTCCAGCAAATCCCAGGAACAACATCCGAGATCTTTGGAACACTTTTTAATCAGCAAGTACAGCATCAAGTCTCTTAAAATCTGAGATATTGATTTGGTCAGTTAAGTAGCAGAAGGGGTTGTTAAAAGGTTGCAGCTGCTTTGGGCTTATTGAAATGAACAACAGGTGCAGTGGAGGGGCAACAATGAAACAACCCCCAGAACAGGAATTGTTTTACAGGTGAAAGACACCAACTTTTTTTCCTCCTCATCTTTTCTGACTGTTTTTTCACTAGTTTTGCATTTGGCTAGGGTCAGTGCCACTCCTGGTAGCATGAGGAAATACTTGGACCCTATTTTTGATGACCCTATGTTGCACAGGTAGTCCAACTCCTCCGGGATGGCACAGCAACATGTGGCATTTGTTTGCTGTGTCTCCCAGCACGGTCTCAGAAGCAGTCTGGAGATTACAGGAGAAAGAGCTGGGCGGAACTGTAGAAGGTCCTTAACCCATCAGCATGACTAATATCTGCTCCTTTGTGTAAGGAGGAACAGGATGAGCACTACCAGAGCAGTAAAAAATAACCTCCAGCAGCCCACTGGTGTAAATGTCTCTGACCAAACAATCAGAAACAAACTTGATGAAGGTGGCCTGAGAGAAGCCTTAGAGAGCATCGTTCAACATGAGTGGTTTGTTAGTAGATCAGTGACCATCTGGGGAGGCATATCCATGGAGGGACTCACAGCCTTCTACAGGCTAGACAACGGCACCCTGACTGCCATTAGGTATCGGGATTGGGTCCTCGGTTCGACCTGCAGTACAATAACGCCTAGTGTCATGTGGTGAGACCATGCAGGATGTTCCTGTAGGATGAAGGAATTGATAGCATTGACTTGTCTGACCTAAATCCAATAGAACACCTCTGTAACATTATATTTTGGTCCATCCAATGCCACCAGGTTGCACTGAAGGCTGTGCAGAAGCTCAGTGATGCCCTGGTCGGTTCTGGGAGGAGTTCTCAGGAGTATGCCCTGATGTTGTCAGGCCTACATGCAAGCAGGTGGGGACCATACAACCTATTGAGTACCATTTAGAGCAGCTGCAATGAAATTTGGACTAGCCCGCCACATGTTTTTTCAGTTTGATTTTTGGGGTGTCTTTGAATTCTGTCCTCTGTAGGTTGATAATTTTCATTCCCATCAAAAAATGTGGCCTCCATTCATCCCCAGCACGTTACCCACTCCATGTCAGTTTAGATATCCCACGTGATTTTTTCCCATAGAGATCTGATGTGTTTTCTCAGCATTTCTTTAATTTTTTTGAGCAGTGGATAATTTGACTGTCCAACGTGAAAGAAATACAACAAGCCAAAACCTTCTCTTGTCTTCGTCTTGTATGTCCCCGTGTTTGTCAGATATCATGTGACATCATAAACAACTCTCTGACATCCTGAGGGTGTGATGACAAGGGATTTACAGGATGACTACCTTGGCAACCACTTTGTCAATGATGCTTTTATGCCATGCTAACAAGGTGTCTGAATGGGTGTGTATGTTATCCAGTTACAGAATGGCTTGCGGTTGGAGGTGGGAGAGAAAATATCCAAGTTCTCCCTCACTCCCTCACTGCAGCTGTCGAGCTTATTAAGAATTCATGGTCTGCATGGTAACGTTTTAGACAAAGGAGGTCTGCAACAGGAATCTGAACAATGTTTAACAACTCCTGTTACAAACAGTAGTGAAATAAATCTAGATATCTGTGAAAAAAGTGGTGCAAGTGAGTCCACAATTAAACTAAATTCCAGCAATACAGTTGTTTGCATTTTCTGGGAAAGCCTGTTGTTGGAAATAGATGCATGAAGTACGGCGGGGTATTTGGCATATATTTGCTTGTCCGTCTTTACATCTGTCTCTTCATATACTATATGTGTGTGGTACAACAAAGGTATATTGCCCAAATTTACACTACTATTCGAATGCCATAGCTCACTCTACAGTACTTATTTATTAGTACCATGATCTAATGCCTAGCAGCTACAGTACCTTTTGAAGGTCAGCAATAGCCTGCTTTAAATTCTTGGCTTCCTCATATTTCTCTTGCCGGACCATCTCTTGTTTCTTTTGGTCCAGGAGACGAATGATGTGGGCAACTTCGGGGTCCTGGTACATATCAAAGGCCAGATCGTCCAAGGGGGAAATGGACTCACATTTGCTGGGGTGAAAACAGGACAGACAGACAACAAACATTGGAGAAACTAATTATATGGCTTGACACACCTATCTTATTGAAGCCGAGATCATTTCAGCGTGTTATCTGTTAATTGTGCAATTCTTCACCAGCCCCCAAGGGATGCTTCACCTCTAGGTGAAACATCCCTTGGGGGTGCATATTAAAAAAACATATATTTCAAAAAGTGTTTTTTCCCTGTACTGGTCACCACCTGCATCATCTACCAATGCACGTGACCTTCAGTTCCTGATTGGTTGTCTTCCAGACTAAATGGCTTTGTTACACAATGTTATTGTCACAAGAAAAAGAAACGAGGGTTCAATGACTTAGCCTCACCCCATGAAGGTCGACTCCAAGGCAGCCTCCAGCTGGGTACTGTTGAGGTAGTGTTCAATCAGCTGCTCTCTGCTTGGCTGGGGGTAAACAGATGGACAAATTACACACACGTGCGTACTGGGTTGAGGAAGACATGACTTTTAATCCCACTGGCTTATCCTAAAACTAATGATCGCTCTGCCTCTTTAAAACGTGTTGCTCAAACAAAAGGACTGCACCAGCAACCACCTGGATCTTACAATGGTATTAAGATAAGAACATTAACTCACTCAAACACACAACACATGCAAACGTTATCATCGCCCTCAAGGCTATGGCCATATGTAGACTAGCAGCAAACACTGCTCTTACCTTGAATACTAAGCAAGGCATTACACAAAACATTACCACTGATGGCATTCTTGCTCATTATCAGCAAAATTAAATTTAATAGGAAAGAAGACAGACTTTTTCTTGGAATATTGTTCCTTCACAGTAATGCGTAAGAACAGTCATACCAGTGTCAGTCTTACCATGTTGCTCTTATGCTGTCAATAAGAAAAACTACCGCAATAGAAAAAGTGTGTTTTTATGTGTCATTATACATTTTTCATAGTCTTTGCATGATTTATGTTTAGAATAGAGATCATTTTTGCCATATTTTTGGTTTTGTAGGGCACCAAATGTTTTGTTTGGATTGTAGACAGACTTTTAGTAGAGAGACATGCTCTTGTGACAGCATTTCTCTGTATCATAGTCTTGCTGAAATACGCAAGGCATTCCCTGAAAAACATGTCATCTGGATCAGAGCATACACTGCTCTACAACCTGAGACGATGGCAGCGTTTCTAGATCATGTTCACGTATGGCTCCTTCTTTGCATAACAAAACTTTAACTTGCACTTGTGGATTGCTCTGTGAGCTGTGTCCACAGACAGTGATTTCTTTTAAAATGTCCATTCTAAAAAAATTAACAGAAAAATGGCAACGGTGAGTTTCAAAGGTTAAAGTTAAAGAAGTTGTCATTAGACTGATCATTGTAGTTGATGAGCTGCTGTGATTTTCTTTCCTATTCACAAATTGGATTGCTAACAATTTAAAGCAGCCAAAAGTTAAGCTTTTTCTCTGTATTCACACCACAGTGTCCCTTCCATAACTTCCACCCATAAGGCAGATATAGGAGAACAAGATCTTGCCGACCCTCTAGGCAAGATCACTGCTGTGATGGAAGTGCTCAGAGTCGGATTAGTGGACCAACAATGCAAAGCTTGTTCACTGGAATCTGTGCGACAGTGTGTCCATGTTTTTCCATGTCTGTTTGTGTGTGTGTGTGTGTTTTAAGGTGCTCTCACTCCTCCAGGAGCTGTCCATCTGCAGGACTATCTGATTACACTGACTAACTAAAGGCCTCCTGTTTGATTACATACTGCCCTCCCTTTGTGTCTCATTACTAGATGCCTGACACATATATACACACATACATACCTACGCACAAACACACACACATACACCACTTAGGTAAACACGGGTGCATCCACCCCATATAATCTCATAGCACAATAGCAACATAAAATACTTCATTTGAAGATAAAGTGACTCAACAACTCCAATCCAATTATATTTAGTTGATGTTTATTAAATTAAGTAAATATAAGTAAGTCTGCACAGATTAAAACAATAAAAAGAGGTAAAAACTGAAGCTTTCAAACCCAGTTTATTGTTTAATGAAATTCTGTGAATGATAAATGAATGCAAACAACATGTGAGGAATACCTGACCAGTTCTGTTTGACAGACATGTTCATAGCTGTGGTTGGTTCAGTGTACGTGGACGCATGATAAGAAATGAATCCTTCTCTGAGTGACTGTGACTGAATGTGACTGAATCACAGCACAACATCGCCACCTACTGCTGTGGGGATAAACTTAAGTGAAGGGTGATATATGAGGAGAGAGCTCACTTACTATTGTGTTAAAAGCATTGCCATCCAAAGCATCTCCCAGAACATTAATGGCAACCAAACCAACCTGAAATCATTAACAGAAGATGACGATGGTGAGCGAACTAAAGTAACTCAAAAAGTAAAGGAAATAATTCAAAACAAAAATCAATAAATGTAATAAATGATAAGTAAGTGTGAAGCAAATAGAGGACCCATCTAATTACAGTTAAAGGTGCAAAACTTCAGATAGTTATTATTTACACAGACACCAACAGACCCAAACACAGAGAAGAACCACCCTCCGTTAGGAATGTGTGGGGGTTCTGATAGGATGTGTCCTGTGATGACACAGCAAGGCACAGAAACTTTAAGGTGTCGGGTTAAGGCTGACCCAAACCTAGAGGAAAATATGCCCATAAATTCTGCTGTGTGGGAGTGGCACCCTTTTCTTTGTCCGATGGCTGAAGGACACATCCATGGCGCCATGTAAAATTACTTGAACCTTTGAACGATTACTAATAAGCTTTCAAAACTTTGCGTTTATTCGTCTTCCCTCATAAGAAAACTGAACCCGACATATAACACCCCATATTTCCTGTTTTTAATGACACTAGCAGTTCAAAGTTCAATAAATAACGTAGGAGAGCTGTAGGAGTTCAAGGTAAATAAAATCATTATAATAATGTAAATTCTATAGATTTTTTAGAAAACAGGCTTTTTGGGGATAGCATAAGAAGAAAACAAAAGGATTCAATCAGGCTCTTCTCCACTAATGTAAATGCACATAAAGCTTGTGAAATATAGAATATAACTGACAACATGATAACAGCAAATTAATTCTCTAGAGTGCATAACTAAGCAGAATTCCTCAAAAATACAAACCTTAACCTTCTCAGACCAGACTACCCTTAAATAACTCAGTGGCCACAGTGCATTGTTACCATGTAACAGAGTACCTGATTATAGTGATTGTAACGGTTGCCATAGTTTCTGTGGAAGGTTATTCTCAGATATGTTCCAATGGCATCCACATAGACTGACTTCAGTTCCCGAGCTTTGAAGCCTGTCTTCTCATTGTCTGACAAAGACACATATCTGTGTGAAAGTAAAGTTTTGTTAGTCTGGGTCAAAATTCCTGCTAAGATATTGATGTAAATGACATTTACAAGAGTTGAAATGATTACTAAATTTCAGTTTGGTGATTATATGCTATCTAGATAGTGCACGTCTCAGTGTGGTAATTCTATATGCTCAATAGGAGTGAACAGCTAGTCTGCAGAATAAGACCGAACCACAGAGCAAGCCTGCATCTATCCTGTTTCTGGTATGTTAGGTTAATAAAAAAAACTATCCCAAAAGAATTGATTCATATCAACCTAACGTCCAACAAAAGGGTGTGAAAATTAAGCCTGGCAAAGTCTGCAGTCTCACCCAAGTCTGCGAAGCTGCCCGGGGAACCCTGGAGAGCTTGTTTCAGGAAGAGTGTCACCAATATAGAACTCAACTTTGGTTGGGATCATGTACTGATGAGCCAGTAGCTGCAGCTTCCTTACCCTACTTCTTTCAACCAGCTGGAGCGTGATGTGCTGAGGGTAGGAGCACAGCCTGCAGTAAAAGTGATCAACACATGTTTCTTTAAGTTGAAAAGTAAAAAAACTTAGAAGTCACAAGAAAAATGACAAGGGGTACAGCCTTTGAGTACTAGGAGCTGGTCTTCAATTTTACAGGAAATTTCCTCTTGACTACATTCTGATAACGACCAGTGTTGAAATTTTCCATCTTACAGATGAAGTAAACGTGTCTTATGTCTTTATTCTGATCAATAAACTTGCCAGAAAAAAGTTTTAACCTTTATGGTATTTTTTTTTGTACCTGCTGGATCTCCAGCCATTGATGGTAGGTGCATGCACCATGAGCTCCTTAGCACTAAAGTTGTCCTCATGACTGGAAGAGCTAACCACAGTGAATCCTATCTTCCTGGGCATCCCTCTGTTGGACACTGATAAAACAAACAAAAAAATGAAGTGTTATTATACATACATATATGCCCTACACTGGGTGTGTCTGCCTGCCTTTTGCCCGTGCAACTGGGATAGGTTCCAAGCTCTCCAAAGTATCCTGCAAGCAGCATGGACACATTTCGTGAGTTGCGCAGAAAACCCCTTCATGCTGCCTGGAATGAGTTTAGGTGGGGTAGGGGTTAACTGGTTTTCATGTTAGCTGGTGAAGCTTGTTTACACTCTCCGTTTTACAGATGCTGCAACCACAGATTTCAGAAAACAATACAAATTATGCAAATTAAAAATATTTGAATACATTTAAAATAAAAAAGCCCATTGACCGGGCTCATATATATTTGTTTTTGTGACTTAAATCAGAAGGGAACACTTTTCCCTTAACACCACGATCACCTTGATCAAAACTGAAAATCAAAGGGGTTATGTTGAATGTTGTCAGTGTGTTTACCCCACAGGTTGGATGTTAGTTATAACAGAAAGAACAGTTCTGGCGTTGTTTGGATTGACAGATGAGGTCAGGCAGGAGTTTCTGTGGGCTATGATGTATGCAGACACTGATCTGTAGTATAAATAGAGAGCAGGTAGAAGAGAGCCAGTAGATGTGGAGGAATGTACTGGAGAGAAGAGAGTGCAGGCAGAGGAGTGTCAGGGATGATATTTGACTGAGGGACAGCAACTAGAGCGAAAGGGAGGATTAACAAAATTGTAGTTGAACCTGCTATGATGTATGATTTGAAGACAGCACTAACAAAAAGACAGAAGGCTGAGCTGCAGGTGGCAGATTTGAAGACGCTAACATTTTCACTGGGAGTGAGCAGAATGGACAGGATTAGGAGTGAGTACATCAGAGGGACAGCTTGGCTTGAGTGATTTGGAGACAGTCAGATTGGCAATCATGGAATGGTTTGGACATATGAGGAGAGATACTGGATAAATTGGACAAAGGATATTGAAGACAGAGTGGTCAGGCAGGAGGACAAGAGAAAAACCACAGGTTCATGGAATTTGTGAAGGAGGATAAGCAGAGGGTTTTTGTGACAGAGGAGGATACTAGGAATGAGATGGAGACAGATGATCCCCTAAAGGTAGCAGCTGAAAGAAGAAGACTTTGTTAATTGGTGATGTCACATCTTAACACAGACAGTTATTTACTCAGTGTAATATAGCACACTTCAGTAGATTGTATAAAAAAAGCAAATGGCCTTCATCTTTTATAATTTATCATCAGCTCCAGCATTTGTTGAACTTACATGTATCCTAACTTCTTCTATTTAAAACTGACAGACGTGATTTAAGGGAAGAAGCAGTGGGTGCTGCTGTGAGTAGTGTATCAGTCTGAAAATCCAAACATGCCAAAAGATTAACAAGCAGCGAGGATGGTATTGTTTTTCTTTCCCAGCAGGCTGTGATAAGAAGTGCTTTTTATTTCAGGAAATAACATGATCATCTAGTCAGCAGATGTCCTGTCTCATTCTTTCGGGTGTGTCAGCATATAAACACATGCAGTGTTGGGTTTAGAGGACTTGCAGATGACTGGTGTTTTAAAATGTAGCTGAAGTGCAAGCATATTGGGCCTTAGAGTACCATCGAGTGCCTTTGGTTATTGTTTGTTCAGTGTATTTCGGTGTGCTAGTGATTGTCTGCTGTGTATCTCAGCAAACAGCTCTTTATCAACAGATAACATGTTGGAACCTGTTATGTGTCTTGTTAGTTTGCAGCTTTGTGGGAGCTGAGTTATTTAACTGCTATTTACTGAAATGTTTATTGTCCTGCATTTGCTCAGCAACTCCATGACCAATCTATTTGAATTCGTTCAGTGATTATCAATATAAAATGACAGTAAATACCTTTTCATTTGTCTTCATAAGGTCATGTTTGTGGCTCACCATGTGGGCAGGTTAGGCTAAGGTTAAGCTGGTAGCTATTTTGGCCAACACTTTGTATTATGTTTCCATTTCAATTTTTGTATTATTAAAGAAAAACCTTACTGGTGATTTAGATAGTTGAAAAGTAATGGTAACCAAACAGACATCTTTTTACATTTTTATTTTTTAGTTGACAAATTTGTGACTAGATTCTTTGAAATATTGCTAAGCATCTGTTACACTCACATAATAAGGGGTGTTTCACACATCATGTGAAATGTACAAATGATAAAATTGTTATAAAAATCTATAAAGCACATATAAATAGGACAGTAAAACGCAACACTGTTGCAAATAAGACTAATGCATATTAACAGAAAGGCAAAATGTTTTCGGTTATTTTTTATTTACACTTATTATTTAATGCCGAGTTTATTTCTAACATGACGGCTGCACAATAAAGCTCTGAAACATGCTTTATTTAGTTGGCAGATTGGTTAGCAGCAAACTAGAATTGGGCATAAATACACCTGAAACATTTTCTGCATCATCAAATGAATAAATGCAAATTCCAGTGACAATGTGATGCGCAGTTTGTACTGCTGTTAACTTTACAGCTGGGATTGATTCATAATAGTAAGGCACGACATATAAAACGTCTCCTATAATAATAATAATAATAAGTATTATCATTATAATTATTATTATTATTATTATTATTAATTATAATTAAACAGGTTGTATATACATATGTGTGTGTGTCTATGTGTGTGTGTGAGCGAGAGAGAGAGAGAAGAAAGAGAGAGAGAGAGAGTGAATGTGTGTGTGTGAGAGTGTGTGTGAGTGACCTAACGAAGATGTGTTTTCAGCACAAGTTACCACGGTGATTTAGATATGTAGTTAGACCGCCATGTTCCCACTTTGAGCACTGCGCAGTTCGCTACCTTACTAATCTCACCTCGTAGTACAACCCTTTATGGGTACAAGCTAACCGTTAACTATCAGCCCACATACCGTAGCTGACTAAGGTAGTCTTACGTATATGTTTTCTAAAGGGATTTTGAAATCCGATAAATTTCCTGGTGACTATGTTTCTTTGCGTCCAACAACATTTTTCTACATTTTTGGTGTAAACAGCGTGTTCCTGCGTTTATCTTAAAGGTATCTTACCACAAACATCACCGCAATGTTGACAGCTCGAAGCCCCATGTCATCTCCATAACCACCGCTGACAACAACCACTGCAGACATGCGCAGTCGTACACGTCGTAGTCTAAATGGATTGTGGTCAGTGTAGTTTTATCAGCAGCATTGGCTAGGGACGTTTATCCTTTTATTTAGTCTTTTGCACGTTCTCTTGTATGTTTTTGTGCGTATTTGGATACGGTAGGATTTTCAATAAATTCATAAACGTTTTGTATTGTGTTTTCAGAACAGCAATAATACAGCAACAATAATAAAGGAAGTTTGATCTCACCTTCAGAATAAAGGCATAAAGTAGCAGTAGCTTCAAGATTTGTTTTTCAATTATCTTAACAATAACATGACGACAGCAAAGGCAATAAAATGCAAAAGAGACTAAAACAATCAGTCTTCACTTAATTTCTTAAAGCTACATTTTGATACATTTACTAGAGTTTCGTATTAAAAAAAAAAGATATTCACTTAGTTTGAAAATGTTAAACGGAAGTTGTGAGCTTTAGCACACTTGCATCAATCTAGCAGCATGGATGACACGACGAAATGGTCAGAAGTAGAAAAAGCAGCGACAGAGAAGAGGCGTGAGTTGGTTTTACAGGGGCCCGCTGTTGATAAGAGAATTTCCTCAAACGGGGGACTCGACTCCTCCATCTACTCTCTGACACTACTGAATTATCTGGAAGTTAGCCAGTGCCCCAGTCTGACAGAGATCCACGAGGATATCCGGCATCTGACAAACCTCCAGAGTCTCATCCTATGCAGAAACAAGCTCGCATCCATCCCTAATGTCATCGGCAACCTCAAGTCTCTAAAGGTCCTAGACCTGTCAGTCAACAACCTTACAGTCTTACCAGAGGGGGTCACTCAGTTAAGGGAGCTGAACACCCTCAATGTGAGCTGTAACAGCCTGGAGGTCCTGCCTGAGGGACTCTCTCAGTGCACCAAGCTCTCCTCCATCAACATCTCCAAGAATCGCGTCACCGGGTTTCCTGCTGACTTCTACTCCGAGAAACTGGACCTGCTCAGCACCGTGGTGGCCTCTGACAACTTAATCGAAGAGCTGAGTGGAGAGATTCACAAACTAGCTGCTCTGAAGGTGAACTCCATTCACAAAAATGTTGTTTTCCACCAATCAACAAGCGTAAACATGCCTTAATTTCATTTTACTCGACACACGGTTCACCTCAATAGGAGCCATGTTCACCAGGGCAGGAAAGCGTTTAACATATGGTTTAAGATGGCTTTCACTGTTTGCTAATATTATATGCTGGATAAACTGTCACTGTTTTAAACATGCTTTGTAAATATAAGGTCCTCTATGGGAGGACCCGCTTGTGCCTGCTTGGTTGCAGTAAAAGCATAAATTATGTACACTTAAACTTCAGGGTACTTTTTTTAGAGTGTGAGACTCCTGTGACACTCTGCCCTTGGTTTTGTCTTCCCCCTGCCTGTCTTTGCAGGTCCTGGATCTCTCCAATAATAAGCTGAGAGAGATTCCCTCCGATCTGAGTGACTGCCCCAAGCTGAAGGAGATCAGCTTCAAAGGCAACAAGCTGAATGACAAGCGTCTGGAGAAGATGGTTAATGGGTGCCAGACCAAGTCAATCCTTGATTACCTGAGAGGAAAAGGAAGAGGCAGACAGGGGGAAGATAAAGGTGATGCTGACGGAGGACGCAGCACTGACAAGAAAAAAAGGCAGCAGCAGAGGAAGAAGAAGGAGAAGGCGTCAGATGAGCAGGACGAGGTGGAAGAGCTGAACAAGATGGTTGTGAGGGTTCTCCACGTTTCAGATGCTGCCACGGCACTTACAGTCAAAGTGAGTGCAGAGGTGAAAGATGTGAGACCCTACCTGGTGTGCTGCATAGTCAGAGGTATGAACCTAAAGTCTGGGAACGCTCTCAAACGGTTTCTGATGGCTCAGGTAAGATCCAAAACCTCACTATGATATTAATTCAAATCTGACATACCCAAATATGTGGTATAGAGACCAGAAAGAATAGCTTTTTGTTTTTCCAGACAAAACTTCACGATGACTTGTGTGGTAAGAGGACCATAGCAACCATTGCAACTCATGATGTCCAGCAGCTCAGAACTCCCATTATGTATGATGTCAAACAACCTACCCAGCTGAAGGTACGAATAGCAGAGAACTATCGGTTGTTAAACACTCTTTAAAAATAAAAAAGCATCCTAATTTCACATGTTTATTCACCATTAGATTGTTGCGCTGGGTCGGAAGGAGATGACCGCCGTCGAGCTTATAAGGCATCTTCATCTAGAGGCTGAAGAGCTGAGGAAGCAGAAGAAGAGGCAGAACGTTACAGGCCTCCACAAGTCAGTACTGCATGTTCATTTCCACACAGCACAAGCTTTGTTAACACTGGGTCAAAGATCTCCATTAGTCAGCCTCATAAAACCTTTGTGTTGAAGGCCCGAACCAATTTTATGTACTAAAGACAATTTATGTAAAAAATCCAAGGAACTGTTTAAGTTAGAGGTGTGCGAGATGGTGTTTAAACACATGAGGGCAGTAGAGGTGTGTCAGACCACAGAATTGGTTTCAGTATTTTGGCCTTGAGCACGAAGTATCGTTCCATTTAACAAAGTCAGGGGCAGCGCTTAGACTTCGGCTGAGGTTTCAGAAATAAATACCAGAACACCTAAAAATGAGTTTTAAGTTCTGCAAGGTTAATGGTTTTAATTGCAGACAGACCTCTCGCCTATTCTGGTCTCTCTGTCACCAGGCCAAACTGTTTTTTGTTCTTTTTGTGTTGTTTTTAAAGATACCTCCAGCTTCTGCAAGGAAAGCCACTTTATCCATGTCTAGTAGATGCAGAAGGTGACGTGATTTCATTCCCACCAATCACCAACAGTGAGAAAACCAAGGTGTGTACATGTGGATATTCTCCCTATATTAGTCATTTACATTAATATTTACATTACTTTTACAAAATACAATGGATTTGATTTTTAGAGAAATAACAAGTCAGCTTGCATTCTGTCCTGATTTAACAAGACAGAATTAAAGCTCATCAGAGGTGCTTATCAGCTGATGTTCTGTGCATCATTGTGCTGTTTTTGTGTCTTTTCGTGATCTGACAGAAATAATTACATGAGCTTTACCGTACAGATCAAGAAGACGACCAAAGAGTTGTTCTTGGAGGTCACGAGTGCGACCAGCCTGCAGACCTGTAAAGATGTTATGGATGCTCTGATTGTAGTAAGTGCACTTACAGGTCTTCCTGCCTTTTCTTCAGTGAATGATAATTTATCTCTGGATCACAACATGAGACAAGGATGCACAGTTCTGACTGTAATACTTGTTAGAGAGGCCCTGAAGGAAAATCGGTGTCCTGAGGGTAGCAAGAGGAAACTCATTGAAGGTTCAGTTCTAAGTAAATTTAAGGGGAATATTTTTGAGCAAGTGAAAGCCTCAGTCATGGTAATGTGCTTGATAGTTATGGAAAACCTTTTAGTAGACTGATACTGCAAGGTTAATGCTACCGGTAAGGCCGAAATGGGGATTGAATCAGTACTGATGGTACACATGTCTGGTTTAGGAAATCTGTTTAACAGAATCAGTTTTTTTGCAGTTTGCAAAGTCCACTCATTTTTTCTCCTGAGTAGTATTTCTAGGCCGTTAGCACCTTGTCATGAGCGGTACTGTTAGAAAGTTTGGAGGAAATGAAGAAACTTGAAGACGAGAGCTCAGGAAGGTGTTGCAACCTGTAAGCAGTGTACAAAGCCAGACTTTCTTAATTATAGTATTGCTTAAATACAAAAAGGAATCAGTGTTGTGACATGAAGTGCTTTAAATTCCTAGAAGAGGTTTTTGAGTAGAATGAATCAAAGAAAACGGAGACGATCAGTGACATTAAGAAGCGCCTTTACTTTTATGTGTGAGTGTCTGGGGAGCAGTTGTAGTATTACACAGTATTTGCACCTTATAATTGGCGTTTTCTTACTACACATGTCGAAGAAGGATCGAAATTTTACCTGCTTAGGCTGATTATTTGATTTAAAGGCATTATAAAAAAAATTAGTAAATGAGAAATTTTCTGTGTGTGTTCTTATGTTATGCAGTGGATCACTTTACAGCCTTTTTCTGAAATGGACAAATTCATTTTCTCAAAATTCTACATACAATATATAAAAATGGCAAATTGAAAAAAATGGTTGAAGTCCTTGCAAATCTTTTGAAAGTAAAAGAAAAACAAACAAAAATATAACATGTATAAAAGAATACATGCCTCTTCTCAATACTTTCTTGAAGCACCTTTGGCAGAAATTACAGCTTCAAGTCTTTCTGAGTATGACGCTACAAGTTTAGCATACCTATAGTTTTTCTCATTACTCTTTGGGAAACCTCTCAAGCTCCATCAGGGTTCAATGAGATGTTCAATCGGCCCCTCAAGGACATTCAGACTTGTCCCAGAATCACTTTATCTTGGTCGTTGTCCTTTTGGAAGATGAACCTTTGATCCAGCCCGAGGTGCAGAGTGCTCTGTAGCACGTTATCATTAAGGATGTCACTTGCATTCCTGCATTCATCTTTCCCTCAACAATGACTAGTCTCTCAGTTCCTGCTACCAAAAAAAATCCCCACAGCGTTGATGCTGCCACCACCATGCTGAACCACAGGTAGACTTCACCCCAGATGTAGAAACATCTGACAGACGCTCAGTGAGAACAGGATGCACCTGAGCTCAATTTTGAGTGTCATGGCAAAGGCTGTGAATACCAATGTGTTTTTATTTTTTATAAAGAATTTAAATCCAACCTTTTTCACTTTGACATTATGGGGTGTTTTGTGTAGACTTTTGAGGTGATCTGATGTGATCTCTGTGGGACTTCTTGGTAAAATAACAATCGAAAGAATTGCATACACACATTTAACAGGCAGTTCATGTTTCTCTGCAGAAAATGGCAGAGTTGAACAAGTTCACAGCAGAGCATCAGGAAGAGGCGGGGTCAGACGGAGAAGGGGGTGGCCCACCAGTGCCTGCTGACAGCAGCGAGACCTCCAGCCAGCTGATCATCCAGCAGGTGCGAACGGTCGACCAGGACGGGAACCTGAAGGTGGTGTACCCGTCAAAGACGGATCTCTCCAATGACATGAACAACTTGACTATTATTTGGTAACAGTGCATTGGATTAAACCTCATGTTTGTACTCATTCACATGCTACGTGAAGTTATTTTAACAGTTTAAAGGATGGGGCTGTGTGAGCATTGAGGCTCATTTTTATGACTTTGACTTAAACGTGCTTCAAATATACAATAACAACGTCGAGCAATGGTTTATTTTGAAAAACCCTGACATTGTTAATACATGTTGCTGATTCATGTAAAACTTTTTGAACCATATGTAGGTAATTACTTTAATAAATCCATTTGCAAATTCAGCGATCATGGTGTGCATCTGTAGCATCATTTTTAAAACGGAGATAGCCATTCATGTGGAAATGTAGTCACTTTTTATTAGCGTCAGATTTTATTGGCTTTTTTCAGAATTCCTTTAAAAAAACAACTTTACAAGTAAGTAATTTCTAAGTAGGTTTTAATAAACTTTATTTCTGATTGTAGATATTGGCATTCTTGATTACAGCTGCTCATGCTGAATACAACCCAAACAGGAAAAATAAACCGCATCATTTCCTGTGCAGCAGCACAACATAAAACAAGACTCAAAGCTTTTATAGTATGCAAATTTGCCATGTTTATTGTGTTATGCAGATTGTACAAACAGAGTTGACTAATATTATGTTTCCCAGTGAGAAACCACAAGATTAACAAAGTGTCTTATTTAAAATTTGAATGAGACAGAAATTTTAATCTTATATTTGTGAAAGTAAAGTAAATGCTTGTGACATGAAACTAATATCAGAGAAGTTTATGGAGTGATGGTGACAGGATCTGCAAAAGAGTGGAAAACAAAGGTGTGGTAAGATTGTTGGCATATTCTGTGTGTATCTTGCATTTCTCCACACCCCAACACAAAAACTCTGTATGGCTGGATTAGCTCTGTCAGTGCAAACAGCCAAACAGGTACTTACAATCACAAACGTAAGACACCTCCAGGTACTTGTACGTGCCACCGCAGGGGTCTCCAAACACAGAGTTGCTGGCGCTGACAGTACAGCTGTTTTTCCCGTTACACCTGTAAACGTAGAATGGCATGACTGAAATGGGCCATTGAGTCACTGATCCCATGGAATACATTACTAAATCTGGGCAACATCTAGAATTGTTTTCTTTTTTTTATCCTCATATATAAAACCTCCACCTTCGTGGTTCATTCTTTGTCTTATTTCCTTCCAAAGTGAACAAGGGAACTTGTTTACGCTTTACTCACTCACCTCTCAGCGACTTTGGGAGTGGGGTTTGAGCAGTACACATTTTGAATCTGAGAGTCAGGCCGCCTGTAAGAGCAGGTGGTCTTGTCAAGGCGTCCGTAGTACGCTCCGTAGACAAATATTACCTGCCCAGCATCTATGCCAAAGCAGAGGAAAGAGGCAGAATGAAAAGTAGCTCATTTGTAGGGTTCGTCGCATTGGTCCAACACAAATACAAAAAAACGTAATCTTACCACAGTACAAATGTGCCAAAGAGCCCTCACAGGTCACTGTTTGAACTGTCAAAAAAAACAGCAAAAATAAACATCAATCACATCACACAGACTGGTTAGGAGACTCATGCAGACGTGTGACTGACTTGCTGGGAAGCAGGTGTAGTTGGTCTCCAGGTATTTGAAGATGCCGACGCAGGGATCCGAGGTACGAACGACATTTGTGTTTATCTCGCACACCTTCCTGCCATCACACCTTTAGGAATAACAGTGAGTGTTATGTATGTAGTGTATATAACATAGAATATATAGAAAAATACCCGAAGATTCACTGGCAGGTGAGCACTAAAATATAATACCTTGTCTTAAGGATATCCACGGTGCCGCTTTGAGAGCACTTTGTATTGTCAAGCTGATTCTGAGGCCTGCCCTCACTGCAGGTCTCACGGTCTCTACGTCCGTACAGTGCTGCCTGCACTCTGATCACTCCATTATCTGTTAAACACCAAGGAATGTCTTTTTGCACCCGAGTACAACTATACTGTATGCTTTGTCCTTAAGCCAAGAATATATGCTCAGCCAAAACTGCAAAGCACTTTTCACAGCTTTATGAGCTTTTAACACATTTCTGGAAAAAATGTTACTAAGGCAGTATTTTTGACCTGACATCTTTATCATGTTATAACCTTCACATTTTCAGGGTTATTTAAGCTAATGTTTAATGTGCAAAACTACAATGCTGGTTGATGAAAAATATTTATGCTTTAAAAATCTAGATGTGCTGTTTGTTGTGGATGCTGACACACAGACTTGGATATTTTACACATACCACAGCTTAAGTGCTGGACATTGATTCCATCATCGCAGGTCACTGCTGTCTCCGTGGAAACAACTAAAGTAATACATATGAAAGTTTAAGTTAAAGGTTTCTACTGTATATAGAGAATAAATGCTGCACTATCAGATATTTACCTGATGATGTGAGCAAACAAGCTGTTACAAGCACTGAAAAAAAACCATCAGTGACAATTTTTATTATACAAGTAAAAATGACACTTTTTAAAGTTTGAAATCTTTCTCTATTATTACAGAGAAGCATACATTATTTATAATTTTTGGATAATATATAGGACATAACAACAATATTAGTTTCTGCAGATTTTATTAAGTAAAGTTTGTACACTGGTAACAACTGTTTCAAATCAATCAATTCGTCGCTCATTCTTTACTCCATAGGTAGCGAACACTGTAGTTTATTCTGTAATGATTAAAATCTAAAAATAAATAGATAAATTTACCTCCAATGCATCCTAATTTGGATATGAACCCACATAATTGTCACACTGGCAGTCTATCACTTGTATACTCACGCAGCGTGGTGCAGAGTCTGTAGCAGAGCATGGTTGTAGAAGCTCCAGTCTCGAGAGGCTTGTAGAACTGATAGTGGCTGGGATGGTTACGCTGGTATTTATCCTGCTGGGTCAAGAATTGAACAAGAGCTTGACCTTGCACAACTACTGGCTCTTACCTCCTGGTGAAAAACGTGAACATGTGACCAACTCGCATTGTTGTTCAAGTGCATCAAAGGCAATGGACAATGACTTGTTGTCTTTGGACTGCAATGATGATGATGGTAAGAATTTCACAAAATCAAAGTGGTTTTTGTTTTCAAGCCCAACAAAGGGCTCATTCATTACTCTTGAAAATTAATCTGTTCCCAACATATGTATTACAGTTGTTTCCTGTAAGGAGTGTCCATTCCCCTTCAGGTGTGGTTAGATTTCAGGGTTATGGCTTGGTGACACACTTTTTTTGTGTGATATGTTTGCACAAGAGTTTAGGTTTTTAAGAGGTGGCTGTGTAAATTTGTAAAAGGTAAATGAGCTGGAACTTCAGGATAACATGTGTAAATAGGTGAATGACGCTTGTAAAAAGCAATTTGAGTGCTCAGAGTAGAAAAGCGCTTTGTAATTAGGGCCATAATTTGTCTGACACATTTTGCCTCTCTACACTACTAAAGTGGATTTTAAATCAAACAAAATATACAGCATGTTTTTAGTCCCAGTACTCCTATTTACACGTTTTAATCTATGCCTTTGAACACTTTCTGATTTTCTCACACCTGCTCAGATGGATATGTCAGGACAAATTTGTCTGTTTCTGTTTGCAACTTGAAACAGCATTTGCTGATGAAGCATCTTTGACATTAAGTAGTCATAATAATTTCAGATAGCTCTTTGAGTGGTTACAGTTTATTTTTTTAGTGAACTTCCTGCAGTAACACCTGTTACTGTATTCCTGTCTCGCCCTTCTTAAAGACCCAGATTTACCGCACATCTTGAATTACTGCAGCGAAACTGTACCAGGAAGTGATACTGTAATTTGATAGGATTAATAAAGATTATGTTTGCTTACTTTACTTAGTTACAACACAGCACATGCTGTTAATTTAACATATTTGACTTCATATAACTACTAGAATTTTTATTGCGTTTATATTTTTCTGCATGATAAAGAAATGTAGCAAATGAAAACAATCATGTCAGCAAATATGAAAAAATGTGGAAAATTACATAAAAAGCTGTGGTATCTTTTGTTAATTCACACAAAATGTCCTTTTGTGTAGTTTTGTGGGAGTTTGTTCTTACCAGGAGGAAAAGCTGATAAAACTTATGAAAATGCAGTTATAAAAAAATACATATAGTAGTCTTTGCCCTCCTTCACATTTTCCAGTGCCATCCAATCTGTCAGACAGGAATCTTTGAGGCTTATGTTTGAAAGCCCTGCACATGACAGACCAAGGGATCTATGATTAGGACTCAATATAAAGTGACCTAAATCTGAATTAAGGTTATACATTGACAGTTATACGTATTCTCCAGGTACTGTGCCGACACAGGAGTCCTTAAGCAATCCTACACAATCATATTTATTTGTTGAAATTAATGAATTCAGTGATGATGCATGAGAAAAAATAACCTACACCTACTATATTGTGTATAAACGTTTACAGTCGGGTTTTCGTGTTTCTTTTCCATAAGCAGAAGTTAGGCCGTTACTGCGCATGTCTGTCTATCAAGCAGGATCGGCAAAAACTATTTTTTATCTGGAAAGGAAATACATTTATTTAATTGCAAAACCGGCCTTTGGCAAACAGTGCGCTCTTTCCTGTCCTGTTTTCGTTTTTCTGCCTACCTGTTCAGTTTCTAAGGCCATTTCACGCTGCCCTATATATTAAATAAAAAACGAATATTGTCCAAAGCTGTGAGCTGTGTGTCGCAAACAATCACGGTTTTGAATACTCTGGAAATCTGAGCCAAATAAGAGCAGCTGATAGAAATATATTTTAATTTGAGCTCTACTTTGACTCTACTGCAAAAGATATTTGGCTCACCTTCAAGATGCCAGCAAACGAGAGGGAACACAATGGCTCAATTATTACAGAATTTCCCAAAAGGCTAAATTTTGGTGGACGTGCTGAAGGAATTTTATCCGCAATAACCTGCTGAGATGTCGAACAACCGGAAACTCACTTTAAATTATTGCAGTTAACATTATGTTACAAAGGGATTTTATTTGGCGTATTTATTGTTTACTGAATTACAGACAATTAGTTTGAAAGGTGTTCCTTTTCTAATTGTTTGGAGACCCCTGGTGGCTTTGGAGGGAATAAATCTCTTAGAAGGTAAACTGAGATGCAAACGCCAAGTCCTGGATATTGTAGTAAAAACTAATAAGTAAACATTTTATTCTTATATTTGGACCAGACCTACATACTGTAATTTATGTTGCACACGCAAAACCAAAAGTATGTTACAAAAAAAGGGGAAAAAAAGAGAAAGGTGTGTTGAGTTCTTTAATTACTTTTTCAGCTGTGTGAAGCCATGAAAGGTACTTCCAGTGGGAACAATTTGGACATGCAAGCATCTGATCATCCTTTCTGAGCACTACACTTTCAAATCTTAGTTATTTTTATTGTTACCGTACTACTGCGACTATCACACTTTCATTTTGTAGGAAAACCCTCAGCCTTCGAAGCTACCCTATTTTGCAGAACTTAAAATCTTGGCTTGCAGTTTCACACAGCCAAATTGCCCTCAAGTGTCTGACACTGGCTTCCTGAGAGTTTTGATGAGTCTTGTGTGACGTTCTTGTATGTATTGTCTGTTTCAAATCCCTGCAAACAGTTTAATGATATTCAAAACTGAGATGTAACGATTTTTTCTTTTTGAGACGTTTTTGGTGGATGTCTTATGCTTTACTGTTGCTATTAATTTCCCATCTTGAAGAAGTTGTATTTGTTCTATCCCAAACACATCTGCAGTCACTGTGGCCACATTCTCTATTAAATGTGTTTTTTTTATTCTTTAATACACTCTCAACACACTGTCACACTCAGAATCTGGTCAAAAATGTTGAGCTACCTGCAGAACTTGTGATAAAAGTAGGTGGGACCATGAGACTTCTAATCAGTTCAAATACTTACAAATGTATAGTTGATTTACACCACTTAACAAAATCCTTTTTTTTTTTTTTTTCTAAAAGGCATTTACAACTTTAGATATTTCTGTGGCTGAGCGTGGCCAGCCTGGGTTCGAGTCCGACCCACGGCCCTTTGCCGCATGTCTCCCTCTCTCTCACTCTGCGTTCCTGTCATTTCTTGACTGTATCTGTCAATAAAAAACTTAAAAAGGCAAAAAAGGCAAGATTTTATGCTTAATTATTATTTAATGTTTAAAAGAGGATTCAGTACTTCAAATTTGTTGAAGTCAACACTTTCTAATTCCTACATAAGCACACCAGACCAAACAAAGAGCAGTGAATGCTTCCACTCTCAGTGGAGATTTCATATAATACTTGTAATCTTTTATAATTATTACAATAATTAATAATGTACCTTTGCCGAAGAGCGGACCCTGCACCAGCGGGAACAATGCCAGGATGAAGACAATAATTAATAATGTAAACTTTTACTACAGACAGAAAGAAAAGAACACACAAGAATCTCACTCCTCCTTTTATTTGAGTCTGATGTGTGACTCATATCTAGTTCATGGAAAGTTATCCCAGCATGAACAAAACAGCATTTTATACATGATCAGTGCATAAACGGACAGAACAGGAGAAAGAGCAAAAACAATGGAGAGTATAAATTAAACATTATTGGCTGATGCACGTAAGAAGATTAAAGGTTCGCAGAGTGCATGGATTATCTTTCCTCGGTCAGCTGCTGTATGTGTGAAACAAAAATAACCTGAATAACATTTTCACAGTAATAGTTCTGTATTTTAAAAAGCTCATTTAGAAACCATCAGCCCTTAGAAAACACAGAGAGATATTAAAAATACAAGACGTGATCCATTCAGTTAAAGCAGATTCACAGCAGAGTCAGAAATCACACACACTGTAACTGTGCTGAAAAAGAAGTTACAGTGCTGTGAAATGTGGAACTGACACAGACTACCGCACTTGATCCATTATGTTTGGGTTTGAAAGTAGAGGAGTTTGCGGAGGAAGTTAAAGGAACCAGGCATTTGTTTGTAGAGCCCTTTTGCAGAGTTTTGGGAGACTTCATTGTTAACCTAAAACAGGAAGAGTCAATAATCAGACATCACTGTGTCTAAAGCCAATAGCTCTTAAAGTCCTCAGTTATTTTTGCTGATATATTAAGAGAAGCTCACCATCATCAACATTGTGACCAAGTCATCAGTGGCAGCGTTTTCCTCAAGTATATAGTCCAGTGTCTGGACGTACCACGAGCCCGCCTGAGTCTCTCGCCAAGAAACATAACCTGTATTGGTCACATGGCCAAAAAGGTATTAAGGACACATAGATCTGAAAGGCTGTTTTTGTTTAAAAGAAAAAAAACCCCACGCACCTGGGAAAGTAGAGTAGGACACCAGGATGTCACTCGGAGTGGGCAGGCTGGGTCTGGCGTCCGGTTCATCAGACATGCTCAGGGAGTCGCTGCTGGATGACATCGGAATAGCGTCCGTCTGGTCATCCATTCCACCAGAGGATGGTTCGACCTCATCGGGGGACACCTCGAAGCCCATGTCTCTCTCATCTTGGGGACAAACACAAGCTCATTTTTACACCTCACTTGTTCCTATGAATTTTTAAACCGTGCGTTCTGTGACAGCTACCTCCTCCACAGGCCTGGATGAAGAACAGTTTAGGTTTGCCTTGCAAAGACGGGCAATGCTGGCCATTGAGGTAGTTTGTGATAATCTGCACTGGTACGTACTGTCCATCCACACCGTACACGGCACCAGGGAAGCGGTTGTGATTCACCTAAGGACAGAAATGTTAGCAAAAATCGTCTTACATGTCAGTCCAGTCAGATGTAGATCTCAGAAAATTGCCTTGCTGGAATAATGACATTTGCCAGTTAAATATTAAAACGTTAACTGTAAAAATATTAAATCCTGTGTATTTCCAGAGTATTCCAGCTGATTATTCTGAAGGGATGCAATGTTTTTTTTTAATGAACTGTAAACAACATCACAATCAGCTCAGCACATCTTACCTCAGTGCCATGGGACAACATGATGACCACGCAGCAGTCATACTGGGAATGATCCTTCTTGGACAAAGTCAACAGCTCATGTTTGATTTGCTGAAATGTGGAGTTAACCGTTAGGCCTGCAATCTTTAATACCCTTCAACACACACAGAGGCAGAAGACCCGATTCTTACTTTTTGTCTCAGGTTCGTCTTCACTTCCACAACAAAGTTGAGTGTCTTGAATCGTCTCTCCAGCTTTTCACAGTCTATGTTGGAGCCCTTGCGATTTTTCAGCATGCTGTGAGGTTCAAACTCCATGTTGTTTATGATGAGGCAATGACCACATGGGCTTGCGTCCATTTTATAGCTCTAAGGCACAGAGACGCGCAGAGTAAAAAGAAAACAGAGAAAGGGCCGTCACATAAACACGTAAGTGTGCAGCACGGAAATGGTGCTTACCTGAAGGCTGTCACGTCTTATTCTGCCTGGTCCTGGTCTTAACTGCCCCCCGCCAGGCGCTGTGGCACACACATTAATAGACATTAAGCACAAATAAACTTACAAGACTGTTATTTAAATGGATCGCATAGCTTACTAGGAATAGGAGAGATACTTGGCTTTACAACATCTTTACTTGGATTGTCACCATCAACTGGAGAGGTTGTTAAAGAAACAAAGAACACACAGATGAGTCAAATTCTTATCATCTGAAAGTGTCTGGCTCTAAAGACTCTCACATTAAATATTCCATAATGAAATACACTTACTGAATGGAAGAGGCTGGATTATAGGGCGGACAATTTTAGTGGGTGTTGCAGGCTGCAGGGTAACAGCTGGAGCTCCATTCTGTAGGAGCTCTGCCAAACTCTCCTGTCCAGTCTCCTGAAGGCACTCCAGAAATAAGGGGAAAGCCCGACTCCCACGGGTTTCCAGGTCCCGGACTAACTGCCTGGCCTGGTCTCGTCTGGTCCCAGCCCTCTGATAATAGGAGACAGTCTTAATTGAGTACAATTATGAATTTTTTATACCCGCCCCGGGTCAAAAAAAAAAAGAAAGAAAAAAAGGAAGAGAAAACCACAGTGCCATGACCGACCTGTATCTCATCGATCATGTCCTGGGTGAAAACTCCTTTTTCCAGAAGGCCATCATAGAGTTTTGATGGATCCAAGTCTGTCACCAGGTTAACCCTGTTCCGCTGAAGAATCTTCTTGTGTGTTTCATCCATTGTCCATTTAATGCTAACGTGATAGAGAAAAAAAAATCTGTAACTAAAAATTTGTTATTTCGTTTTCGATCACGGTTAAATCTATGTCGTCAAAGGAGCACAATGATCTACTTCTTCGTAAAAGTGAAACGGGTACTTTGTTGTAGGAGTGTCGTTACAGTTCGTATTTTCTTGTCGGTTTCACAAGCTATTTCCTTGTTTACATCAGCGTTGCCTGTGATTGGTCTACTTAAGGCGGATGAAGAAAAAAGGGAGGGTGTGTTAGATTTAACACCCCGCGTTCGTTTCCGCGCGGGTAGCGACCGATAGCCAGCTGAAGCTAAAATCGCGGTACGACGAGCATTAAACCAAACGCACAACTAAAAAGAAACGTAGCCTGTCGACAAAACACTCAATTTCCCGAAATGACTTTCGACACCGGACTCCACCCCCTTTTTCTACTCTCGCTCCAGCTTCGCAGCAGCAGCAGCAGGTTATCGGCTTGCCCTGGAGGATCTGTGGGATGCTGCTGAACACACCCTTTATATTTCGCTGTCGCTTCGAATCAGCGTTGAGCAAGAAGAGGCATTAATAAGGGGGCAAAACCTTCCCCCACTATGTGGCGTTGTACCGGCTGACTGCATCTGCTTCAGGTGACTATAAACGTGCAGATGTGGCGTTGAGACAACCGCTGTAGCAACGCCACTAACACTAAGGGTTTATCCTCGAGGAACACCGTTACTGTCACGGCCCTGTAACATGACACCATAATTATATATGATTTTCAGCTGCCGTATATCGCCTAGCTTGCTTGGGTGCTGTTGTTAGCATGCTGTAATACTGTTTTTAGCATATCGTGCCTGCCTTCACTGTTTCCCATCACCAGAAAGCTAATGGAGGGAAAGGTTTCTCGGATTTGCAAGCCATCTAAAATATAGGTCCTGAACATTTTTTGCCCACTTTAAATGAATGGTGATCGCTCCTCTGATGTGTTGAAGGTAACTGTGATGGCACGGTCAAAGCTGTCTCTGCCACTGGCCATTGTGGCGGTCCTCCATGTGCTGCTGGCGGGACTTGTCTACGCTGAGCCTGAGATGGACCCATACAAAATATTGGGAGTAACGAAGAGGGCAAGCCAGGCAGAGATCAAGAAGGTCTACAAGCGTCTTGCTAAAGAATGGTATTTCCTCACGACACTTCAGGCTTCAGGTTTTAAACCTCATTGTGCTCTGAGCTAATAGAACTGATCTTCTCTAGGCATCCTGACAAAAACAAAGATCCGGGTGCTGAGGACATGTTTATAAAGATTACTAAATCTTATGAGGTTAGTTGGTTTTATAAATAGTATTATTGATGTGTTACATATACAGATGAGGACAAATGATTCCCAGGTTTTGTCAACATTTTCTCAAGCAAGAGATTATCAACATGGCATTTCTAAAAATACTAGTTTTCTTAAGAAAACATAAATTATTTCCTAATGCACATAAGATTGGAATGACTTCATAAAACAAACAAGCAAAGATTACCAGGGTCAATATTATTACCCTTCTGAAGAACTAACCTTTTTATTGAGTCATAGCACAAACCACTGCTGTGCAATGATGTGCTTTAACTTTGTGATGCTCAAAGCTTGTAAAATCAAGTTAAAACTGAGGCTTATCATGCAATTTACTCTTTCTGTGTGTAAAGTAAAATATTGTAAGCATCCAAAATACAAACTGAAATGTCTGGAAACATTCTCGTCCAGGGGTGCTAATATTTTTGTCCTCATCTGCATTGAAGTAAAACTTGGATGCCTGTATTAGGTGGTGTGAGTCAGTAAAAGCTAATAATGTATTTATATTTGTTCTACCGATCTAATCCAGATCCTGTCCAATGAGGAAAAACGTGCCAATTACGATCGTTACGGGCAGATGGATGATACTCAGCCATATGGCAACGCTCACTATGGCCATCGCCACGATAGCTTTTACTTTGACGAGTCCTTTTTCAACTTTCCCTTTAACAGCAAGAATCACAGAGACTTTGCTGACAGCAAGTACACATTACACTTTAATCAGTACGTTAATGATGTGGTGCCCGACAGCTACAAGAGACCGTACCTGATAAAGATCACCTCCGACTGGTGCTTCAGCTGCATCCATATTGAGCCCGTCTGGAAGGAGGTGGTGCAAGAGATGGAGAGCTTAGGTTTGGAGTGAACCTATAAATCATCCATTTACATGCATCTGCTGTGTAAATGTATAGAGTGAGTAATGATGTGTGTTTTCTTGATATCCTGTTTGTGCAGGTGTTGGAGTAGGTGTGGTGGATGTAGGCTATGAGAGACGGTTAGCCAATCACCTCGGTGCTCACCGTACTCCATCGATACTCGGAGTCATCAATGGCAAAGTGACATTTTTCCATTATGCTGTTGCGAAGGAGCACCTGAGGCAATTTGTAGAAGATCTGCTTCCTCAGAGACTTGTGGAGCGGGTAAATGTCTGCAGGTCTTGCAAAAATGAAAACAAAAAACATCATTGCATCGTGAGGGATTTTTAGACTACATTTATTAAAAAGGATTTGTTTTCTAAACTACAGGTAACTGACAAGAATGACCTGCAGTTCTTGAACAGCTGGCACGAGCTCAACAAGCCTCACGTGCTTCTGTTCGACCAAGTGCCTGCTGTTCCTCTGCTATATAAAGTAAGTGTTTGCTCATTTTTATGCTACATGGAACTGAAGTGCATCAACATACCAATCACTTATCTTTGTGTCTACACAGCTGGCAGCTTTTGCTTATAAGGACTACTTGCAGTTTGGCTATGTGGACCAGGGCCTTTCAGAGACTGCTAATCTGCAAAAACAGTTTAATATTAACACTTATGCTCCGACCATGCTCGTTTTCAAAGAGAACATTGACAAGCCAGCTGACATTATACAGGTAAATTAAACCAATATCTACCCTTAAAATAAAGTAGTGCTGTGTGATACTCCGATTTTTGCTATGGAGCCAATACCAATATCAGTACTTTTAACCCAAAAAACACAATTCAGTGCACTATATAGTGAATTTAGAGGATATTATGCTAGCATCCATCCAATACCATTGTTGGTATTGATACTATCAACATTTAGGATCAATCTGCTCATCTCTAAAATAAAGTAATCCCTTTATTTATTTTCTTAAACCACTGTGAACTTAATGCAAAAAACTTGATTAAAATGTCTCTTCACTCTTTGTTTTTTTTCCATCTCTACAGGCAAAAGGAATGAAAAAGCAAATTATTGACGAGTTTATGTCAAACAACAAGTTTCTCCTCGCGCCACGGCTGGTCAATCAGAAGCTCTTTGATGAGCTCTGTCCTGTCAAACAGTTTCATAGACGCAGGAAGTAGGAACACATCTGTTTACTCCTGATGACTCTAAGCAAGTTCACCGGTTTTGTTGTAAAATCATATTTTTGTCATTCACGGTAACGTCTCTCCTCCTTTCAGATATTGTGTCCTGCTGATCACGGGTGATGAAGAGATCTTTTCCTTTGGGAATCAGGCGTTTCTCTCATTTGCTTCTGCCAACACCAGGGAAGTTGTGAGGTTTGCCTATGTCTACCAACGGCTACAGCAACCGCTTTGTGACATCCTCACACAAAACAAGGACACTGTGCAGTCGCAACCACAGGTAGAGTGTCATATATTGTATTGAGAGTGTAGTGTCCTGTTGTCAGTCTATACCTTTTATAAATTCTTTTCTTGGGTTCTCATCCCCCATCTTCTTTGGATGTGTTGGGGTGTGTGTTCAGGTGGTTATCCTTGAGCGACGTAATGCTGCAGGAAAAGCATTTTTCAAGCCAGTTACCGCCTGGAATGGCAGTGAAGAAGACAAGCAGTGTCTTCAAGAGGAGCTGGAGCGACTTCAGAAGGACCCATCCATTCTCATCCATGACGCCATGCTGCCTGAACTCAACAATGAGTTTGCCTCTGTATGTTCTCTTTGAGTGGATATCATGGGTGTCAGTCATAGATTGTATCTAAAGATGGATGTAGCCTCTACGCTTGAAAAGTGAAACCAGTGCAGAAATGCCTGAAAACTGCAGTCTTTTTAATGACCAGCAGGGGGCGACTGATTGGAAGTCTTATTCTATTGAAGCCTTTGAGAAAACAACAATACTTCTAACTTAATTCATGAGATCAGTAAATACTTCCCTCATGAGTTTGTGTTCTAGATTTTCAGTTTCAAGCATTTTTTTAAAAAGCATGATGTTTGTAAATAACATTCTGTGAAAAACACAAGTTTAAACGGGATATATTTTCACACGTGGCTATGATATGAGAGTGTAATTTCCTAGGTTTTCAGAAGGTAGCGAACAGATGATACCTTGACTACGTTCATCTTTCATTTACAATTTAAAGTCTGAAACCTGAAATCTGCAAAGATTCCTGTGTTTACCAACCACCAGTCCTACCAAGCCCTGTTAATGCTTTTGCTCTGTAGATGTTTGTAATCCGATGGATCTATGCATCTTACGATTACCTCTCTGAAGTCACTGATGATATTCTGCATAACAACTGGTAAGTAGAGCAAACTTTATTTTTCATGAACAGAAGTTGTTGAAGTTTTGAACTGCTACTACGGCAGTATTTAATTTGCAAACAGTACACCCCGTGCTTTCTCTTTCTGATATGGAGGAGTACACATTAGCGATGTAAATACACTGTGTCTCATTGATGACTTGCAGGCGTGAGATGATGCCCCTTCTGTCCCTCATCTTCTCTGCCTTGTTCATCTTGTTTGGGACCGTGGTCATTCAGGCCTTCAGGTTGGCTGATTTATTGTACACATTTTTTGTTTCTGTAATTTCAACAGTACAAAGAAACCGAAAGGGAGGGGTGGGGGGTAAAGCAGCAATGCTGTGAATCTCTGCCATTCCTGTTCATGCCTTTTGGAATTTCTCTCCGTGTTTTTTCAGTGACTCGAGTGACGATAAGCAGACAAAACCAAAGGCGAAAGATGGAACAAAAGCAGAAAATGGGTCATCGGGGAGCAGTAGTACATCAAGGCAAGACTATAATTTTACCTCTGTTGCTTGTGGAAGTGAAATGCACGAAAAATGTTTTTCAGCTGTGTTTTTTCTTTAGTCGGCCTCCCAAGAAGAATTTTGTGGAAGTGACTGAGTTGACAGATATCACCTACCTGAGCAACCTGGTGAAGCTGAGGCCAGGACACATGAACATAGTGCTAGTGCTCACTGATGCCTCCAAGAACATCCTCCTTAGCAAGTTTGCCAAGGAGGTCTATTCTTTCACTGGGTAAAACAAGCATTCACTCTGGAGTAATTTAAATCCAGTGTACGTGTGAGTTTCTTTTGTGTGTTTATCATATTTCTAAATCTTGTTTGTACTCTCCTAGGAGCCTGACACTACATTTCTCCTTCCTGAATCTTGACAAGCACAGCGAGTGGATGAACACACTGCTGGAGTACACCCAAGACGCCATGCAGATCGATGCCGACGACGACGAAGGGGCAAACCGCAAGATGGACTACACCGGCTACGTGCTGGCACTTAACGGTCATAAAAAGTACCTGTGTCTGTTTAAGCCCGTCTACACCGGGGAAGACCTCGACAGCAAGTCGTCCGAGGATGAAGGAGCCGCCTCTTGCGGGAGGTCGAGGTCCAGTTCCCGCGATGACCACCCACCACGTAAATCCAACCGAGCTCGCAGCATATCCACCCTGCAGATCCACCACAAACTGGACCGCCTCGGGTTGTGGATGGAAAGGCTGATGGAAGGCACTTTGCCTCGTTACTACATCCCAGCCTGGCCAGGACTTGACAAAATCACCCCCAATAAATAGATGGCAGGTGAAGGACTTAGTATTTATCTACTGTAACACTGAAATGGTTTCATTCATTACTGAAGTTTTTTTTCTTTTTTCACTTGAGATATATATTAAGTACAGATTTTTCCTAAGTTGGGCCAAAATTATAAACTTGGCTTTAGTCTAACTACTGTGGAGGAGGCCTTTTAGCGTACCTCTAGTACTCGTTGCATGCTGTATTATTTTTTAACTGCTGTTAGTCATATTTTTATTCAGGCAAATGCTGCTTCAGCCTTGTGAAGAGGAAACAAAATCACTGTGGTAACGTCTACAATCTGGACTTCATGGCCATAAATCATATTTACTCACACTATGAAAGAGGCCGATAGAGCCTTAGAGTCAGGTTATAGTCTGTCAGAGCTTGTTCGCAAGACACTCCAGGATTTCTATAGGCTTGGACTCAGTTGTACACTTAAAATGTGGCACAAATAGTAGTGTAACAGATTAAATTAGGAAAGCTGTAGAGAGAAGCTCAATTTCAGATGCCCAAGTGCGGCGTCACATTTCACTTCTGCAAAGTCAGACAAACGGGGGAAGGAGTTTAAAGCCTTCACTGATGAATACTGTGAAAAGAGATGCGTCAACCCAACATTAAACATCTTTGCCTTTGTATGCATCTCACTCTGAGTTTATTCATTATCTCCAGTGTGCTGACTATTCCTGTGCAATATACATGTCATGACCATGCCTTTTACCCTGGACCTTGAGGCATGCTCCTTTTTTTTCCTTGTCGCTTTTTTGTTATGGGGTTGTTGATACACACAAGATTTGCTCAACAATCTTGCCCTACTTAGAAATCTTAGCCAGTAGCTTTATGTAGCAAACATGATAAACAGGCTCTCCGTTTCATCTTCTGAATGTTTTCCAACTGGCTGAGGCTGACTAACATGCCCTCTTAAATTACGTACCCAACTGAAAGTGGAACTTAGGTTATGCTTGCCTGGTTTATACATTTTGTTTTGTTCACATTCAATGTAAAAAAAAAATACTGTTACAATACTTTTGTTGGTACAAAGTGATGTGAATATTGCACATAACCATGTTATCTATACGACATGTATTTTAAAAAGGACTTCGTTTGAAAGATACGGTGAATGTTTTACACTACTGAGACTACGGTTGCTTGTTTGTTTTTGATTAAGTAAAAACGTGTCAGCTGTCATAAGATGTTTCAGGTGGTCTTTAATACTATATTTATCTTCTTGTTAGTTGTAATTAAATGCATTATGTTTATGGATTAAAACTCATTGTAATGTGTTCCGAGATTAGCTTATATTCCAGTTTAATGGTTTGGGAATACAGTTGCCCCAGGGGCTTCTTCTGCTGTAGCTGGGGGGAAGTAGATAGATTAGCTTATCAAATGTAAGAATCAATGAAATTTATGAATTATTTAAATAGCTACCAAAAAACCCCAAGTTGTTTGCTAATAGTGCGCATAAACTGGTGAAATTTGTTTCTAGCCTATCACAGGTGAGAAGTGTGGTACACCCTGGACAGGTCTGACATTCATACTTATGGGCAATTTATAATCACCAAGTAACCTAACCCCACTGACTGAATGTCTTTGGACTATGGGAGGAAGCTGAGGTATCTGTGTGCAAGCTGCAGACAGAAAGGCCCTGGGCGCTTGGTGGATTTGAACCTGGACCTTCTTGCTGTGAGGGAAAAGTAGATAAAATTCTGAAGAAATGCTCTCTTCTGTTTTGTATTCATTGACTGTGTTTAGGCTTGGTCAGGCTAAATGAAAGATAATGGTCTTGTTAAAAAACAGGTTTTCTACCATTTTAAACACACCTTAGAGGGTGTGTTTGGCAGAAGGTTTTGAAAGCATACTTCTAAGTGCATGTTTGAACTGGAATTTTTCATAATGCTTTTAAATCAGGTAAATATAATATTAATATAATAATAGTTTACATGTTGCATCACTTGGTTATAAATTATTATTTGTTTCATTTCAACCGAGCTTGGGCTTAATGTGGGCTACTGTATTAACAACCAGATTTCCCACATAACACAGCCTTTCCCATTTCCACACCTCTCAAACTGGACCCTACCAAAGCTGCAGCGTGTTGTAGTGGTCAAATTGCCTGCTGTAGACCACTAACTACAGCATGCACAAAGTTCCAACTGCAACTCCCACTGCAAGTCCCGCTGCAACACAGCCTGCCAATGAAGTGTATCCCCTTTGCTAACCCTCACAGCAGTTTGCAAGGCCCAGACTGCATGGTGCGATTCCCAACCTGCCTGCTGTATTTAACCTAAATGACATTTGAATAAACAGAGCAGAATACAGCTGGACCACCATGTAGCTGCTGTTCGTAACCTAATGATGAAATTCCTGCATGTTTGTATGTAATCCTTCACAGCCTGGCAGACATAGTAACGGAGACCCCTTAGTATGTTATAAATTTATCAAATGAACAGTGGTTGAGATAAGCAACAAACATGCATATGCACTGTTTCACAGTGGATCATGGCATGTTGAAGTGTTTCTGCTCTTCTATGCATAGAAACAGAGAAACACACCCGCTCTGGTAGTCAGCCAAGAGGGAGGAGCCAGCGGTATCTCCTGTGGCAAGGTAGGAATATGAAAATAACCATCTGTCAGATCTGTGGAGGTCATCCAATCCCTTTCCAGCAGATGTTTTTGCATGTCAGCAGGTGTGGTTCTGAATATGGATACCTAATATTGCCCTTCATTTCAACAGGGAGCATGCCAGGAAATAAAGTTAGTAGTATGAATACTATGTAACATACCTTCTTTTTGCACCTTAACAAGTCTCACTCTGCTTGCCATTAGAATGAATACAGGCTTAAGACTTCCATCCTTTACTTACAGCATATGGGAGAGTTCTCAAACATGCTTTAATGCAGTTTCATACAAAAACAAACACTTCCAGACACATTAACTTTCTGAACTCTTATCTGACATTTAACCTTCTGTGCCCCGAGCTTCGAAGTGACGTATACCAGGGGGGATTAGCTCAAATGGTAGAGCGCTCGCTTAGCATGCGAGAGGTAGCGGGATCGATGCCCGCATCCTCCAAAATGTTTTTAACTATCGTCAAAATTGGGGCTTTTTAATCGAGCTAAAGTTATTATCAAGATTAAAATTTGATAAACTGTGCACTCCCAGCTCCATCAAATGATCACTTCTGACCAAAGATCTTGCAAAACTTTGAACTAGAGGTGGATCTTACATGAAGCGTGACCCGACACCCAGTTTTTATTTTAACGTTTCAAAAATATTCGAGTAAAGCTAGTTATACTTACAGCTTTTGTGTGGTCATGGAAAGTCACATTTCCCATCTTCTTTTTCCTGGGCACTACATCAAGTAGTAATCAATAATCCTTGAATCATTGAATCCTCGAATAATATCTCAAGTAAGTTACAAAAAAACAAAGTACATTTCTGTTGCATGGTGCGATTGAAGCATTCAGAATGCCTAACAAGTTTAATGCACTTTTAAACTTTGAATTATACACTTTTATAATAATGCCGAGCAGCATTTGAAAGTTATTCAGCAATATCTTTCAGGTCCTCTCTAACGGCTGTGCCAGCACTCCCCGAGTCCCTATTATTACCACTTCGCATATTTCACAGTGTGCCATAAGAACTCTTTATGCTACAAAATATGTGAGTTATTAGTAAATGGGAAAAACTTAACATCTAATTGTGTTTTAGTTTGCTTTGTTGTCTAAATAAGCCTCTTAACCATCAATGTTAAACCTTTCAAATAATCACACACTCCAGTAGGGTACATTAGAGACACTGTGTGTGCACATTTCTTTCGAACGACGCATCGATGACGCTGTCTCATGACAATGTCAGTCAGAATGAAGAATACAATGATCTAAATTCAGTTTAACAATGATACAAGCACAAGAACTACTGATTAGAAGTGGAACGCTTCTTAAGTTAATGCGCATGTGCAGAGCAAAAATGCCAGCTCTGACTTGTTTGCGCGTCTCATTTGAACAGTTTCAAATACGCATTTTACAGATAGATCCGCTGTGCTCTTTTATAATATGCATACGAATATTGGAATTAAAATGAATCAGGGTTTGGTAGTGTTCAGTTCATCATCGGGTTGTCACCATCGATGATGTCACGCAGGGGGATTAGCTCAAATGGTAGAGCGCTCGCTTAGCATGCGAGAGGTAGCGGGATCGATGCCCGCATCCTCCAAACGCTTTATTCTTTACAAATAAAAGCAAAGGTTTTCCGCTGATACAGTCCTCTTACTCCGCTATCATTATGTTATGGTAATTAAAACTTCTATAAACGGTGGTATCTTAACACTGACCACGAAGGTCAGCCAGTCCCTAAGAAGACCGTAGACCTCAGGCCACACATCTGCGCGTCCATCCCAGAAGGAGAAGGGCCCCGGGCATGTTAAAGATTTGATGCTATCATGCTAAAATAATGGCAGTTAAAATGACTGATGTGTCTGTGAAGGTTCTCAGTCATCCAGGTCATCGTAGTCAAAGGAGTTTGCAAAGAAAAGCGTCTGGACTTCTTTGAGTTGCTTGAAGACGTTTCACCTCTCATCCGAGAAGCTTCTTCAGTTCTAAGGTCAAATGGCCGAGAGTCCCAGATTTAAACCCGTCTTCAAGCAACTCAAAGAAGTCCAGACGCTTTTCTTTGCAAACTCCTTTGACTTAAAATGACTGACTTATCAGGCAGACGCTGTCACAGCCCAGAATGACAGGACCTGACAGCTGAGAGACAAAGTCTTACAAATGAAAGGCAGTACTTGGAAAAAATGTCCTATGAAAAGGTTTCTTTTTTAAAATTACATGAGTGCATGATAGTTTATCATTACCATTAGCAGTTTACCATTTACCGCTCAAGACAGACATGTTTTGTTTTTGTTTTACAGAAATAATAAAAGGACCAAAAAAAAGAAGAAGAAGAAGAAGAAAGAAACCACCAGGACCATATTATGAATAGGAAAATGTTGTTTGTGTAAAAAAGAACTTCAGAAGGAAACCATGCAAACACAGCGCCTGACATTTCAGTGGTTAAATGCCGGTAATTTAGTTTCACACATATAACCATTATGAGGTAGCATACTATTTATATCTCATGTAACATGGCTTCCATATGGCTCACTGTTCAGATTCAAGAGTAAGATGATTTTTTCTGCATTTTTTTTTTTTAAATTTAGAAGAATGCCACACACTGCGCACATATACAGATCACAGATCACGTGATCCCTTACTAATAAAAGTTGTCTAACGTGATAAATTGCTTAAACAAGGAAAATTACAAATGTGGTTGCAAAGTTAAAAACAAAGTTTATACACAAGAGATAAGATCTATTTTATATTGTCTTCAAAGTTATGAAAGAGGTTTGTTTATGACACAGAGCTGTCCTGACAATAGTCTGGAAACTGACACACAAAATCATTTTTATTAGCTAGTCAATCCAGGAAACCTAATTACAAATGTTTTTCATGAGACTGAAAAATATTCCAGGTTTTCAAATATGTCATGCAATGTGTTTCGGACTATCTGGCTGTGTTTTGTAATAACAGAGAGACTAATGAATGATAAGTGGTGTTGTGTAAAACGAGGCAGGAGTTGTGAAAGCTTCTGAAAAATGTTGAGAAATGTTTGTAGAGCAGATTTCTCCTCTGTTATGAATGATGACATAACTGAAATTAATTTACTTCTGAGTGAAGGAGTTGCTTCCAGCCAAACAGCAGTTTTAAAATTTTTTTCTGTGCTAGTGCAAGGTAAGTCCAAATAACATAAAAATGAATGCTGTTTCATCTCACTCACATCTGTCTGGTGTTGTGTTCATGCTTGGCTTTGCAAAATTTGGTTGTATTCAGTCGTACATGTTTTGTGGAAATTCCTTCTGTCAGTTTATTTTGTTTTTAAAGTCAGTGATTTAATTCTTTGTATAATTTTCTCTCATTTCATACATGAATATAACTAGCACAAATCCACAGACGGCCTGCCATATTTTCCGTCACAAGATGGCACCACACACCGAGTCAAATCCACTTCCTGTCAGTACGCAGTTACCGAGAGACTGGAAGAACTATTCTCTAAGATACATAAAGTTAAACGTAAATGATGTGAAGATTATATAAAAAAAATTTAAGTGGGGGGGTCCAGAATATTTTACTGGTACAGGAAGAAAAAGCCCATACTATGTATTTATTGTTTTGTTTTTGTCCTGATAGAGTTTTATTAATTGCAGTTTGCTTATGTTTATGTTATCTTATATTTATCTAATATAAAGAAGTTTCATGTGCTGCATGGTCTCTTGGCTTTTTATTGATCCATTGGTGTTTTTTGAACAAGACAGGTGCATAACACTGAGCTGTTTGTGTGCTACAATACAGTCTTGGCAGGCATAGCAACAGTAACTAAGGGCGAGGTTTATCATCTGATCATGCATGTCTCTTGTGATCTTCCTCTCTCTTGCTTTCTTGCGCTCTCTGGCCCTCTGTATTGAGCTAATGCTATCAATACAGGCTTTAAGGCCACCCGTCAACATTTTCCTGTATGCTGGTTTGATTATCTGGTACAAAAAAAAAGAGCAGATGCAGTAAGTGTAAGTGGAATCACACTGTGTGTCTCCTTGCTCTTATTGGTATGCTTTTTTATCTTGTCTTTTCTTTAATGCAGAAGTTGGTGATCACTTGAGCTGGATTTCTTATGAGGTCATGTGTTTATATGTTTATTTAAAGTAATAATGACTCAAAGGGAAGTCACTCCCTTCCTCTTAGAGTAGGTGTGTGTGTGTGTGTGTGTGTGTGTGTGTGTGTGTGTGTGTGTGTGTGTGTGTGTGTGTGTGTGTGTGTGTACATTTGGGCAAGTGACGAGCCTACGTTCAGTTTTAATTAGTGGAGACTCATTGACTGTATCCTGTGTTTGTGCATGTGTTCCTGTTTGTGTGTGTGTTAATGTGTTTTCAGTTATATGGGATCAATAGGGCCAGAAAGTGAAAGCTCATCCCTAAACCAAACGTGTTACATGGTAAAAATCAAGTTAAGAGCTATGCTTTGAAGGATGAATTTATTCTTATTCTCGACACTCAGAGATACCAGCACCGACTGATTGTACTGCTAGATTTGTTGGCTTGACATTTAGGCTTTGACTGCACAATTTGCTAACTGAATGAAATCGATGATTGTATAAAAAAATGTTTTCTACAGTCACTGCTTGGAATACAGGCAGCTCTTTTACTGTAAATGTAGTCATGTGAAAAAGAAGGTGCACCCCGTTTCAATCCTATGGTTTTACATATCAGGACATAAAACAATTATTGGTATGCTATCTTGTCTTCAGTAGGTCTTAAAATCAGGTAAATATGACCTCAGATGAACAGAATCACATGACATATTACGCTGTGCCATTATTTATTTAACAAAATGCAGAAGCACTGTGTGGAAAATTAAGTTCACGCTCAATGTTACCATAGGAATTAAGAGGATAAGTAGGAGCAACGTGCTGTTAATCAAATACACTCGACTACCAGATCACCAGCAAGTGTGAGCACCTTTGCAAAAACAGAAGTTTTGGTACTTTGCTAGTCTGCAGCATTCAGGTGTGTGTTAACAAACTGCGAAGGAGAGACAACAGCAACGGCCAGTAATAAAGAAAAGAAACTTAAATAAGTTCATTTACAAACAATTCAATTCAATTCAATTCAATTCAATTTCTTTATTGTCCCACAAGGGGAAATTAGTTTAGCAGCAGGATAAAAATGAACAGAACAATACCATTGGCCAATTTGAAATCCATCAGAAAACATTCAAGACAACTGCCAATTTTTTTAGGAGTGGCTATGTCAGCAAATTCGATGATCTGTTGAACTTGTTGTAAATGCAAATTATATAGAAGTGTAAGCATTGTGTAACAGAGTGTAACCACTCTGTTGGAAGTGAATAATGGTGCAGCATGGTGGTCCGGTTAAATAATTATATACATTTGTAATCATACCGAGCAACATTTAAAAGTTATTCAGCAGTATCTTTGAGGTCCTCTGTAACAGCTGTGCCAGCACTCCCCACTTTGCTACAAAACATGTGAGTTATTAGGAAATAGAAAAAAAAATAACCAGGAAGATCAGGCAGTCCCCAAGAGTATCGAAGACCTAAGGCCAAACATCACTACGTCGATCCCAGAAGGAGAAGTGGGGAGGCCCCAGATGGACTGTCCATAATCAAAGGGTATCAATCCCAGAGGACCAGAGCTACGGCCTACCCTGTAAGTTTCAAATATGCAGTTTTACAGAAAGATCCCGTGTGATTGAAGTATTGGTTTTACTTATGTGCATACATACACTTGAACGTTACCTGTGTCACTGACAAGTAGGGGGATTAGCTCAAATGGTAGAGCGCTTGCTTCGCATGCAAGAAGTAGCGGGATCGATGCCCGCACCCTCCACGCGCTTCATTCTTTGCGAAGCAAAAACATTCTGCTTTTATAGTCCTCTATCATGACTTCATTGTAAATGAAACTTGTATAAACCGTGGTATCTTAACTGTGACCAAGAAGATCAGGCATTCCCCAAGAATACCAAAGACCTGAGGCCAAACATCAGTACGTCCATCCCAGAAGTAGAAGTGGGGAGTCCCCAGATGGAGCTACGGCCTACTCTGTAAGTTTCAAATATGCATTTTTATGGAAAGATCCCGTGTGATTGAAGTAATGGTTTTACTTATGTGCATACATACACTTGAACGTAACCTGTGTCCTTAACAAGTAGGGGGATTAGCTCAAGTGGTAAAGCGCTTGCTTAGCATGCGAGAGGTAGTGGGATCGATGCCCGCATCCTCCATACGCTTTATTCTTTGAAAAACAAAAACATTCCGCTATTATAGTTCTCTATCATTATGTTATAATAAATAAAACTTGTATAAACCGTGGTATCTTAACTGCGACCAGGAACATCAGGCAGTCCCCAAGAGTACTGAAGACCTGAGGCCACACATCAGTACGTCCATCCCAGAAGGAGAAGTGGGGAGGCAACAGATGGACTGTCCATAACCAAAGGGTATGAATCCAAGAGGACCAGAGGTAGGGCCTACCCTGTAAGTTTCAAATATGCATTTTTATGGAAAGATCCCCTGTGATTGAAGTATTGGTTTTACTTATGTGCATACATACACTTGAACGTTACCTGTGTCACTGACAAGTAGGGGGATTAGCTCAAATGGTAGAGCGCTCGCTTAGCATGCGAGAGGTAGCGGGATCGATGCCCGCATCCTCCATACACCTTACTCTTTACAAAACAAAAACATTCTGCTATTATAGTTCTCTATCATTATGTTATAGTAAATGAAACTTGTATAAACCGTGGTATCTTAACTGTGACCAAGAAGATTAGGCAGTCCCCAAGAGTACCGAAGACCTGAGGCCACACATCAGTAAGTCCATCCCAGAAGGAGAAGTGGGGAGGCAACAGATGGACTGTCCATAATGAAAGGGTATCAATCCCAGAGGACCAGAGCTACGGCCTACCCTGTAAGTTTCAAATATGCAGTTTTACAGAAAGATCCCGTGTGATTGAAGTAATGGTTTTACTTATGTGCATACATACACTTGAGCGTAACCTGATCAGGCAGTCCCCAAGAGTACCGAAGACCTGAACCCACACATCTGCGCACCCATCCCAGTAGGAGAAGTGGGGTGGCTCCAGATGGGTGGCCCATAACCAAAGGGTATGAATCGAGAACAGGGCCCCAGGCATGTTGCTCGTTGACACTTTTGATGCTCAACCTTCCATTGAGCAGTTAAAATGGCTGACTTGTCACATGCTGTCACAGCCCAGAATGACAGGACCTGACAGCTGAGTGACAATTAATTTAATTTAATTTTATCATAAGTGAGCTATGACCTATGAGCTAACACTTGAACTGAAATTATTTAGGGTTTACTTCTCTTCAGATCATCATTGTGTTATAATGTCACAACATGTTGGGGGATTAACTCAATCCCCCTACCTCTTGCTTAGCAGGTGAGAGGTAGTGGAATCGATGCCTACATGCTTTAGGTTTGCAGTGTGAGAGACAATTAATGTAAGTTTAATTCATAATAAGTGAGCTATGTGGTACGGGTGACATGGATCTCACTGTGTTTGACCTTCCGTTGAGCTTTTTGTGAATGCAGATTATGTAGAAGTGTAAGCATCCACTGTCTTGGACTGAACTGAAAGTGAATGTAAAATCGAACAGCATAGTGGTCCAGTCCAGTGGTCAGCGTTGTTGCCTCACAGCATAATGGTCCTGGGTTTGGGTCTACCATTTGATAGGTGCCTTTATAAGAGGAGTTTGCATGTTTCTATAACTTTATTTTGCGCTTGTACTTACAGTACAGGCACTTACAGCTTACAGTTTTGGATAAAAAAATTATTATATTACACTGACATTATTGCATCCCCTCTGTTCATCGTCAGCTTGAAACAAGCCATGAGAAAGCCTGTGTGCATGTGTGGCCGGTTATGTGTGGCCACATAAGTGTATGTGGGTAAAAAAAGATATAACGCCAAAAGTACAAAATCTGATAAATACAATAATTGGACATTTTTAAATAGAGTACAAACTTTTGTGAAATAAAAAGCAACACGGTCATGCTGTGATTCATGCATGTCTCTTACATTTGAGCTTTTGCTTTTCTTTCCCCCTGAGCTATAACCACTATTCCCTTCCCACAGATGGACGAACAGGAGAGAGGACATAAAAGAACAGCTGATCTTAAGTGACTGCTCTTGTATAAGATATATAGAGAATAACTCATAGGCCTCCTCTAACGCTGACCTATTTTCTCTTTTTCTCTTTTGTTTTACACATACAGACACAGGAATCTATATCATTAATTTCAGCACATCCAGATTCTGCAGTGCTCCCAAATGTTCGTTAAATCCGTTCATTAGTTTGAGCAAACCCTCCGCTGCTAGGTTTAACTTTTCAAAGTCAGAGAAAAACATGTGGCAAACTTAGATGTTTTGGCCTATTGTAATCCTACAGCCTGAGCTGGTCTGATTAACAAGGAATCAAACAGCCCGAAAGTTAAAGCTAAACCTTATTTTGACTCTTGCATGGGGATTTTGAGCTCAGTTGAATTGCGTTTTAAGGATAATCCACAGAATCAACTGATGTGCTAAGTTGTGAAATGGGTAAATCTATACTTGCTGAAATATTATTTAATTGGTTTATCCCCTATTGTTTTTGCAGTTTCACAAATTGTAGCTGTGGTTTAGAATTAGAAATGTATTCTTAGAGTGATCCCTCATGTTCATACAACCTTCAAATGTAGATTTGGATCCATGAATATTGCATAACAACAGTATTAGAATTTTGTCTTTGAACAATACAAAGAGTATATTTTAAAGCAGTTGAGACATGATTGTTGCGCAGACTGTAATTAACGAAATAGTTTAAGAATTACAGCAAATTTTGCACAGCTACTCCATTTATTCAGGTTTGGAGAGACCCGGGAAGCGTCTATAATACTCAGATGCAAATTTCTTGCAGTCTATGCCTGGCTGAAATGTGGGACCCATGGACATCATTGAATGATTAATTTAATGCTCTACCAGGATTTCAGTTTCTCATTGTTTGTGGGTGTTTTTACCTTCACAAATTATGCTCAGTTGCCCTTTTTATAACTTAATAAGTTTGACTTTTGTTTTTTTACACCTTTTTGGGCAGCTATAAAATTGAATTCAACACTTGCAAACAACACTTGGAAGTCTAAACTTTAGTCTTGTATATTGCTTCCCTTTAAATTGTGGTGGTATGGAGTAAACATTACAAATCTTAATAGACCTGTCTGTAAGTACTTGGTGTTCATACAAACATATAATAGACAGTTTGGAGTTATTCTCATCAAATGAAAGCTGGAAGCATCCACATACATCAGTGACCCTGCAAACCAGGGCAAAAGAACCTGCTAACGTTATGTTATGTTTTATACCAGAAGAAAACTTAATATCAATTATTTGTCATGCAAACCTAAGAAGAATTTCCCTTTAATAATATCATGCACATCCTGTGTATACGAGTGTGTGTGTTAAGGAAAGAAAGTAAAAAGAGACCATAACATAACAGTTTAAATCATTAACAGAATTAAATCATTTGTTTGAATGAAAGAAAACAAAATGTAATCTAGATATTGGAGTTAAAAATAAATTATCCACTGAAAAAAATCACTAACCGACACTACCATTCCTTCTTTCATATGTTTGGCCAAAACAGGAAGTGGTTCCTTTGTTCTCGAATGTTGCTATAAAGAGGTCACTTCCTGTTTCCCCAGGACTGCTGGTGCTTGTTCTCTACTTTGTTTTTGCTCTTCGAGGACGTGTAGATGGAGGAAGAGGTAGTAAATCAGATTGGAAGGTACACCAAGGCAGATCAAGGATCTTAAATGATGGTACACAGGAACAGAAGTAATAAAGTGCAATATGGATGGATGCATTAACCCTCTACAGCACAGCGTTGCCCCAAGGCAACAGAAAGGTTTTTTTTAACCCCAATGCCCAGTACACATCAACTGAAATGATGCCAACCAATCAGGGTGTTTGGAAAAGTGTAAAACATCAGTCCAATATGATGTTTGAGTCACTATCAAGCATGATTTGAAGGTGGGGCATCCTTTTCTGACACATGGTCATAGGACTGCATGGTGTCAGAAGAAGGTAAGAACGCCCTATCATATTTAAAATGACATAAACTGGAAGTTAAAAACTACATGTGAGTGTAAGGAGATGCAGGGAGGGTTTTATTTATGTTAGGTTTTATTAAGTGTTTTAAATTTTACATTCTCAGAAATCCAGTTTTTCTCTACTTTTTAAAGAGACTTGATAACAGTGTGTTTGTATGTAATTATATGTTATTTCACGTATTTGTGCACATTTCACATGTTGCTAATGCGATCCTTCTTGCACGGTAAGAGACAATCAAATCATTTCCTCCAAGTGGAAATTTATTCTGTTTCGCTCTCTTCTGTCTTGTCTGCATAATTGGTGTCAGCCATGTCTCCCAGCTGTTTCCTCTTTACCCTGTTCACCTCTTATATTTAGTGTCTTATTCTTATTATACTCGGTGTCTTGTCGTATCCTCTCCATGCTGTTTTTCTCCCTTCGTGTCCTGGTAATATTCCAGTGCCTAGTTCCTGGTTTTGTTCCCTCGAGTCTCCTAGTTTTAGATTCCAGTGTCCAGTTTAGTGTTTAGTTTCGTATTTGTGATTTTGGTTCGTTTTGTGATGTTTATTTCTTTAAAGAGTGTTCCCAGCAATAAAGATGCGGTTTAAGTTCAACTTTCCGTTTTTGGGCCCATGTTTGAGTCCTTCACTGAGGAACTGCGAGGGAGAATCTCTTTCTTGCTGACATAGCAATTTAACCCTCACTCTGTTTTATGCGCTCTTCTGCAAGCTGATCATAATAATAATAATTCATGGTATCTTGTCAGTGTGTCTTTTTTCGGTGATTGTGTATTGGTATAAATAAGCTAGTGTGGATCGAAGTTGTGAAGGCAGAAGTTGTAGTAACACCTTTTGGCCAGTACATAAATATCTCTGCACACCCGACTGCCCCTGGGGAGGGAGTCTGAGGAAAACCTGATGAAGAACTAAAGTGCTGGTGGTGACTGAACATGCAGTGCTGTCTGATAGAGACTACCAATCCCCCAATCACAGTCAAGCATCACTACCACCATCTCCCTCCAGCTAATGCAATCTAGAAGTGACCAAACTAAAGGGGATTTGATGTGTCACCCACTCACGATCTTCCTTTGCAAAGCTGTAGGCAGCCCGAGAGTCCATTTTCGATCACTTTCCTCTGCTTTAGTCGTACAAACAAGACTCTGCTGGATTAGATCGTTTCACACATTGTTGAGGAGCTTTTACTCTTTGTTGTTCCTCTTCCATCCCTTGGAGATCTTTTCTTCTTCCTATCCTTCTGATCACTTTCACATTTCATTCGTTCTTATTTCCTTCCAACCTACACAGTGTTATTGTCACTCAGAGCCACATGGGGGTTTAAAGACAAAGGAATAAAACTCTTATAGCTTCACACAAAACTAGATCAAATGCTATGTTGTTTAGCCTGCAATTTTGGCTGTTTTTACAGCGAACAGGAAGTTAACTGCTGCCTAATTATTTTCCTGTATAATTCGAGCTTTCACACTGTGTGCGTTTTCCAAAAGCTGAGTCTCAACAAAACACCATCTGTCCAGTCCACCTAATCAGATGGAGCACTCACTGCTAAAGCTCTCCTGCATTCCCTACCAGAGATGATAATTACTTATGAATTTAAGCATGTCAGTAAGATCATTTTATTTTTTCAACATTTTTTCTACACTCACCAGCCACTTCATTAGATACACCTCTTCAATTTAGTTTTCTTTATACAACCTGGGTAAAAATGCCCTGTTGATGTCATACAATGATCAGACTTCCTGATAGTGTTGCATTCCTCTCAACCCTAACTCAAACAACCACTTACAACCAAGGCATGTAAAAAAGCTCTGAAGGCATGATAAGAACATTGAAGCCGATGGGCTGCAGCAGCAAATGACCACACTGGGTGTCACTTCTGACAGCTAAGAACAAGAAACTGAGGCTACAGTGTGCATGGGATCTCCCAAAAAGTGGACAATGAAAAATAGGAAAAAACATGATCTCCAGTTCTGCTGCAACATTCGGATAAGTAGGATCACAATTGGGCATAAACAACATAAAATGAATTAAAATGTATCAATGATTTGGCTTGTTGGCGGTGTAATGGTTTGGAGGATTTTTCCCCTTAGTACTCAGAAGGGGTTCAAATCAGTACCAGCAAGATATAACTAATGAAGTGGCCAGTGAGTGTATGTATATGTATGCATGCTTCTGGACATTTATGGCCAGTGTGGTCAGATGAGACAGCACTTGATAACTTTGAGGCAAAGTCAGTATTGTGCCATTTAGAAAAATACACAATAACAACAATATAGTGTCATTTATGTGCTAAACTCAAGATACTCTGAGGGGTTCAAAGTTTCACATTACCCTTTCTGCTTCTGTAAATTCTTAAAATATTTGTTTTGAAAATCTTTTAATTAGATTTTTTGAATTTTTCAATTTAAATTATTACTCCTAAAATTGCAATAAACAAGTACAATTCTTATATCAGGTCCAGTGATTCAAGTAAATCAGTAGCGCAGTTCATTAAAAACAAACCACTGAAATTAAATGGACCTTACCTATGGACATTAGTTTCCTGGTGTAGAACTGACAAAAGCTGCAGCAGTGAGCATTTATAAGACATCTTATAAATCTTGATGCAGGCATCTTGATGTCTTTGACACTGGTGCCTGCATTGCATTATCTGACCTTAACTTGGTTTAATTTGCCTAAACTTAAACAAACTGAGGCGGAAAGATGCACTTGATATGAAACTACTTCTGTCTCACTTGACTACAGGTAACTGAGTCTGTGCCAGTGAAACACTGCAGAAGTCAAAATGTGTATAAAAAAAAAGAATACGTACACACACCAAGAGAACAGCTGCTTTAAAATTCAACAAACATTTATTTGTGAAGTCCGTGACAAACAGGAGGCAGTTTTAATGTCATGTTTTACAAGCTACACTGGTTGGATAAAACAAAAAAAAAATCACCAACCCCTTTAAAAATCAACTTGGATCAAATTTTCTCATCTTCCTATTAATGTTTGCTGCCACATTTTATTCTCCACCAGCTTGAAATGCTTCTATGTACAGAAGAAATGCTCAAGTGCGGCCTATAAAGGGAGAGAGCTACATACGTCCACAGTGACCTGGCTCAGATCAGCTGTTGATATTCAGCTTTTCTCAAAAAAAAGAAAGAAAAAGAAGTAAGGACAAGGACAGAGTACAGACCTTTCTTTTCAAGTTGCAATACAAGGGACGTGTTTTCTTACTGTGTACTCATTTTATTTTGCTTTCATAGCATTCCCCTTTTATTTAAGAATCAAGCAGTATTAAAAAAAGACAAGAGTATAGGCTATATAAAGCGAATATACAGGCAGTCTCTAGGTAATAGTTTAGCCAACATTATGAACAGCTAAATATTCACGTATAGATTCCCAGCATGTAATGATCATAAGAACAGATGGTACAGATTAAATGGAAACAGATTTAAAAAGCTGGGGGAAAAAACAAACACGTCGCTTCGACAGGCTTACAGACACACAGGGAACAATAAGACTTGCGGTTTGCACCATGCAACCTGTAAGAAGTCATCTGTCAATGGCTGGTGATGTGTGACCTGCAAATCTGTTCTGTAGTGGCTGAAATGCCTCGTGCTTATAACCTGAGGGGGTGGAGCATAAGGAACACCTGATTGGCAGGTGAGAAGGCTGGAGAGGCAGAAACAACTGACCGAGGAGGTCAGAGTCAGAGAAACTGGAGACGTTTCATTTTTTCATGGGACAGTTGACCTCAAAATGAAATTCATGTCTGGCCAGTGGAACCAGAGGAAATAGTTCCAAGTAGTTCCTGCAGGAAGTTATTTATTTAATGAAAAGAGACATTTATGCATTTATGACAAGTTTTTCCAATCATAATTTGTCTCTTTAAGCACCACAAAGGAAGAAAATTTATTCTTATTATATTTAACAGAAGGCAGAAGACATTTCTCCAAATCTTACAATAAGTTACAATAAAATAATCTAGACAGGCCAGAGGTAAAATATATTCATTTCATTTTGCGGTGAACAGTTCTGCTCATAGAAAACCAGTTTGTAGTAAATGTCAGCTAATATTAATGTCCAGCTCTGACATCCTGCATCTTGTATTTGTTCTAATAAAAATCAAATACAATAGCAAAAGTATGAAAATACAATAAGTTATTATCATGGTTTAAATGAACACAAACCAATTAATTTGGTTAACTCCAGTATTCCCTGTTGTTTGGCGAATGCAGCAACGTGGCAGTTATATGCACGTGCTTTGAAGATGTGCCAGGACGTCATGCTGTCCGTCATGTTACCTTGAAAAAAACCATTGAACTAAAATGTAAATTGGTCCACATTATCATTCAGCTGTAGGTCTGCACACAAAAACCCCTCCTAAGGCTGCGTGTCATTGAGAAACTGCCGGACATGAATGCACAAGATGATAAATTAAGACGATTAACCTAAAGTCCAGGTGTAACTATGTGTGGTGTCATCATACAGAAAGTACTTAGGTGGAGCCAAACATTTGCAGAAAAATAAGCCTTAATTGAACCGAGACATCTTTGTAGAGGAAAGGCACTAAAGTTACCTTCTTGTGGACAGTGAGCGTATAAGACAATGAGACTATAAGGCTAAAATGTCCAATGATGATCAATATGTTGAAGAAACCCGAATCAAAGTGTTTAATGACACGTGTCAGAGGTAGAACAGATCCCGGTAAACTTTCCATCTAGAAATTTTGTTTCACTCATGTCATCAGGAGTTTCAAAATAAAAGCTTAAGCATTATTTCAGTAAAGAACAAAGTCTTCCGGCCTGCTTATGGCATCCATGGCACTTTCACCTTTTTACGTGTTGGAACCTGAAATTCAGTGGAAAAGGTTTCGAGAACCGATCCAAGACCGTGATTGATTTTGTAGCTGTGGAGTATGTCTAAAAAAAAAGATATAGTGGCAAAGTCTCATATTAGTGCAGGATAATAGTTCCTTTGTGGTTTGAGCCTATTCATTCTAGTGTTTAGTGGGGGAGACTGTGGGATGACTTAATCACTGGTTTGTGGCCGTTTCAGACTTGCCACGGAGATTAATTTCCGACTTAGTCTGCTCTTGTTAGATTCGCCACAGTGTAAGAGCTTCTGCCTTTTTAATGGATACACAGACCTCTCGTATGAGGAGCTCACTGAATGGAAAAGAAGCGCAGCAGTTTTATCAATGCTCATCATTACTAACATGTCTACACAGTCATCAGTGTAGCTAGCGGGTACAATAGCGAGTCACTTGACTGCTAACTTAGTCACAAATGTGTCAAAGCCAGTTTTAAGCATATTTAACCTCATGACTGGAAAAAAATGTAATACAGGATTTCGATAGATAGTTGCACGAACCTCACTTTCTTGCCATTCGGAGCCTGTGGTATCTATTTAATATGTCACAAGTCTTTCCAGTATTTATTTATCATTCTTGGTCATGTTTCTGATCAACAGCACCAGTATCTTTTTTTTCTTTTTTAGACCTTGCTCCCTTTTTATGCTTTTCTCTTATTAACGATATGTTTTAGGATTCAGTTCATTTCCTGTATGTGCTTCATAGACGTAAAATAACAGCGTGAGGGAGAGTAGAAGGTCTACAGCAGTTCAGTTATTCTTTTGTAATGAAGAGTCAGCATCGGCAGTTGGCCAGACGTTTATACTAAAAATTGCTGTTGGCACAGATTTCCACTATCAGTGCATCCTTCCTGGAAAGCCTTAAATTATGGAAATGTCACGGAATGTCGAAAAGGCTTGACTTTTCAGCGCACTTGGATGCACGGGGTTATTAGTTTTCGGTGGTTTATCCAATCAGACTGCTTGGGTAGGACTGCATGTTGTGTAATGCTGTGGTTTAAAAGGAAAAAAAAAATCAGTCTAGCCTTGTGGTAATTGGGTCCGTAGCTTTTGAAGCAGCGCCTGCTTTCATGCAGTTGGGTTTGTACCAGTTGTGAGGGTTGGAGAGGAGACAGCAACATTTAGACTGTGGGTTTTCTTCGGTGTGTTATTTAAATACACGCACTGTTTGTGTAATGTCCTATTTTAAACTGCTGAGTCATTAGAAGCCGAGAAACGCTGGTCTACTGCTCAAACATGAAGTGAAAGAGTGGCGTTAGAATAGATGGATAGAAAACTGAGTGGACTGCCTTGTCAAAGGGCAGCAAGCCCAGAGCAGACTTTACACTGAGTAGCACCATGACAGAAAGACTAGAAACCGGCAAAATTTCAGTAAAACATCCATAAAAATAAACATAACTAAACAAAAATAATTTACTCTCCATACAGTGCAGATAACCCTTGATATAAAAGTTCTGCTCTTACATCTGTTTAAGTACTTTATGCATTGTAATTACATGCATAAAAACAACCCTATTCATTTAAAAAAAAAGGCCTGCTGGGTTTGCAGTTTTCTTTAACAGAGTCCAGTTTTGGTGTGAGCTGACTAGTAATAAGTGATCTGACAGGCACTTTGAATATCTGTTTATTGATTGGAAAAAGAAAGACATGGCAAAAACAACATAGATAAAAGCCAAAAAACCAAAATGTTACTCAAAACCCTGCCAAATATGTTTATGATTAAATTACATTATTTTCTAATGTTCAATCCACTAAAAAGTATCACTCCTTGATGCTTCTGTCGCGAATGAAGGATGCGAATATAGCCTTCAGAAATATATTTTACATTGTTGTAACTGTCAGTTAAGGGGAAAAAAGGGGACATATGTATAAATTAATAATATATCTTTAAATTAAAAAAATCTAATACTAAATAAATAAAACAAATCTTTGAAATTATTTCATGATGAGTAAAAAATTACAGTGCTGCTGATAGCTTGTTTACAAAACTGTATTTATGCTACATTTTTAAAAAACGTGTATAGGTTTCTACACTGCGCCACCAGTGCAGCCTTACAATGCAATGCAGGCATGTGTTAGAGAGCAAAAGAGGTTAAGGGTATTTTAAAACATCTGCCCTTCACTAGAAAGGGATTTATGAACTAATAAACCAGAAAACTGACATGACAGCCACACACATCTGGCATGACCTCAAATAAAAAAATGGAATGCAGAAAAGACAGTAAGCAGTTTGAGCCCAGCTACACTGTTTCACTCATTCTTTAGTCTGCTGTTGAAGCTGCTTCAATATCACGTTTTTAAAGATTTATCGAAAGGTTCCTTCCAAAACCCAGCAGTTAGTATATGGATGGATTGGATTTGTTTTGCTAAGTAAATGGAATGCATTTAATGTGATGGTTTTGCCTCCGTCTGTGGCTTATTAGCTCCGGTGTAAAAAGGTCAATTGTAATTGGTGCATTTCTATCCGATGCCATGCTCTTAGACTTTGGAATGGTCCCCAGTTAGTGTAACCAACTGAAATGTGTCGGGAAAGTGTGCTGTAGGACTGGACACCATGTCTTCATCACACCATCACTGAAAGGTTTAAGGAGGAATCTTGACATCAGTGAAGGTAGATCTCGATGATAAGAAACAGGCACTTTTTTTGCCTGCGGAAAAAGAGTCAAACCAAATGATAATTTCCCAACTGGACTGTGGAGAATAACCTACGCTTTTGTTTTTATTCACATCTATGAGGTTTAAATTATGGCTACAATGCCAGAAAATCTCTTCGTATTTGTGGCCCAAATTCTTTTGGAAACCAAGCCTAAGAGTATTTTTGTTGCTTAGGTTTGCTAAGAAACAAAAAAATAGTAGGAGGTCGTCTCTGAGATCACTTAAAGCGAGAAGTTTCTAGCAATAAGTGCGGTCATGCTGAGATATGCATCCCAACAGTCTTTAAGTTCTTCCTTTTAGGAATGAAACGCCGTAAACGAGTCCTCGACTTAAAACAGATGCAGAATTTTTTTTTAGACCCATGTTGGAGACACTCGCTGGAATGTTACCGTGCTAATCAATCTAAGCGGGATAATTTTCCAGCACAGCTCGTGTGTTAATCACAAGGTTCGGTGAGTAACTGTCTCTGCAGGTACCATCTCTGGAGAAATCATCACAGCTCTTAACCAGATTGCATCTCGGAGACTGATGGTTTCAGAGTTACGTGGAATACCTCTGTGAAGAACGTCTTGTCTGTGGTTGTATGTCTCCCACAGAAACTTTCGCACTTCATTCCATATTTTCTTCACCTTGATTGTTTTTTATATCTTAATGGCTGCTTGCTCAACAGCACGGTGGCAGGTTGATGTCATCAAGCTGGATCTTCCGTTCTGTTGTAGTACCTGTCATTGTGCAAATTTGATGGGATGTTTAGTAGTTCCAGTCCTGACATCTTTGTTTTATTTTGTAGTGTCTCTTTAGGTCATCGTTAGTTCTGTCACGTATGAAAGCATGTGTCTTTTCTGCTCTGCTGGTAGTTTGTATTGTTTAGATCTGATTAGGAGTTTTAGTCCCCCTGTCCTTGGCATTAGAATGGTACAGTCCAAGACAACTGATGCATTGCTCGGTGTGTTTGTGTGGTTTCTTTTATGCGCATGTGGCAGTAGGTTTTTTCCAGCAGTCTATGCAGTGTGCTATCAGTGTGTGTGTTACGTTTGGCAGTGTGCCTACATGGCAGGTTTTAGTGGTGTGTGATGTGACAACAGTGAGTGTTTTCATGGCAGTAGCGTCTGTGAAGAATCGTTGTTTGCTTTCTGTACGTATGCGTGTCTTTGCGTGCGGCAGTAGTGTTGTCACTCGTTGTTGGTGTCCGCCTTCTCCTCTGTTGTAGGCAAAGACTCTTGTGGACGGTGCTTGCAGTGACGAGTGGATGCTCTTGATGGTCGGGCAAAGCAGGCAGACTGGGCGGCGCAGTCGCAGGGTGCATCCTGGGATATGAAAATAGGCGTGTTATTTCTCCAAACATGAATGTGAATGTTTTTCCTATTACATACTGTGCACAGTTTTTAATTAAGCTAAAGTGTTAAAACTGTACCGAGGCAAATTTAGCCTTGTGTCAATTGCATGTTTCCGAAAAAAATATTGGGGTTTGGAAATTAAAATGAAGAAGAAAAAAACAGCATTGACATGTTGAGCTTTTATTATTGGTCTAAAACAAGCAACACCAAGGTATCCTACATGGACCTCACCTCTGTCCCTGATCCAGCAGCAACGGCATTGCTCATGGTTTCCTTGCCTCCTCCCATGATGCTGATCATCTCCTCCCCAGCTGTCTGTCTCATAAACCTCTTATTGACGATTCTGGTCACGCTGTCGTTGCCTCCACCCAACCCAGCCAGTGTGCCAAGTCCCCCAACAGCCACTGACACGCACTCTGGCTTGGGCTCATCAACGCTGGCGAAACCCGCCAAGACACCCAGACTTCCAAGGTTGCCGAGAGATTCTCTTTGGGCGCTTTCCCCAGACAGGGGGGCTCCTCCAGGGCCACGGCTGCTGCAGACATTCCTGAAGAACTCCTGGACCACGCCACCGTACCGCTGAGAACTGGGGTCTGGTCCACACACCGCCGCCCCCGAGGGTTTTCCTGCGGCAGGAAGGTGCCGAGCTGGGCTGGCAGTCTGGCTTGGTCCTGATGCAAAGTGAGATCAACAATGGGTATGGCACTAAACAGGATCAGCTGAGAGCTAGAAGCGTGCTTGATATTAAAAACATTTTCAAGATGTAATGAGCAGGAATTACTACTCACACCAAAAGGTTGTGCACTCCTTTTCCTTTCTAGTAATAAATTTATGCAAATGTTAAAATCTCTTCCTAGACATAGAAGGTTCATGTTTCACACTTGAGGTTTTTCTTCCTTGCATACTGTTTTTTTTTTTTACATTTTTTTTTTAAATTTCTGTTTAATATTATTACAGGTGACTATTGTCTATCTTGCCTCTTTCTTCCAGTGGATGCTTGCTTAGTTACTGTTTAACAAGCTATAGTGTGCTCATGTGCTCACTTTAGATAAGAAGGAGAACTGTAAAGGAAGCAGCTCAGTTTGGGACTTTCCATGCAGTGGGAAAGTTCTGGGAAGCGGCTGCTCTTTAAAACATTTGCTGTTAGCAAACACACGCCTTCTCTGAATATCGGCTTAGAGGGAGTGAAGTTCTAAGAACAGATGTTTTTATGCACTGAGTGTTACGTACTTATGATTCAAAATATCAGCCTTTCAAAATATATGGCTCCCCTCCTTGAGCCTAGTTCTGCGAGAAGCTTCTTCCTGTTAAAAGGGAGTTTTTCTTTGCCACTGTCACCAAGTATTTGCTTAATGGCAACTGAAGCATTTCTCTCTATTGTAATATTGTAAAGTCTTTCTGTGTAAATTTCCCTAAGATAACATATGATGTAACAAGTGAGGAGGAAAAGCACGCAAAAAATAGAAAAAAGAAATTGCACTCACGTTAGCAGAGTATACTCTTACTATTTCTCATTTGTGCTTCTTCTACTGTAAAAGATATAAAATATCTTTCGATGCAGCTTAGCAACCAGCTGGTACAGCTTCTCTCTCTGACATCTCTATCTGTTACCTAAACTAAAAGTTAACAAGACTACATAACCCTGTGTCCTTTTTTTAAAGTGACAGTTTTTATTGGCACTTAATACTTTGGACCATCACAGAGTTGATGTATGTGTAGGTTTGTTAAGCGCTTACCTATGTCACCCTTCCACAGGGACTCTGTGCTCCCAGTGTGTTCCACGACACTGAAGAGGCTGGAGAGGCCATCAGTGAGGCCGCTCAGGACGGGGCTGTCCCGGGTGGTGGTGGAGCGAGCCCAGGCCGAGCCTCCACCACCACCAATGGGTCTCTGCTGGAGGCTCCATAGGCTGCGGTCTCTGGAGGAGGAAGCCCCATCCAGTCTGGAGGTAGAGCCTAAAAACAAGGCAACAGTGTTAGTCATCTCAAAACTTGAAAAGTATACATAAATAATCATCATCATCAGATTGTGGATACAAGCGGCGGAAATGGGCTTCCTCCGAAGGGTGGCTGGCGTCTCCCTTAGAGATAGGGTGAGATGTTCAGCCATTCGAGAGGAGCTCAGAGTAGAGCCGCTGCTCCTTCACATCCAAAGGAGCCAGTTGAGGTGGTTCGGGCATCTGACAAGGATGCCTCCTGGGCGCCTCCTGGGTGAGGTGTTCCGGGCATGTCCCACCGGGAGGAGGACCCGGGGCAGACCCAAGACACGCGGAGAGATTATATCTCTCGGCTGGCCTGGGAACTCCTTGGTGTTCCCCCGGGCAAGCTGGAGGAGGTGGCTGGGGAGAGGGAGGTCTGGGCTGCTGCCCCTGCGACCTGGCCCCGGATAAGAAGATGGAAGAAGATGGATGGATGGATGGACATTAATAATCATAAAACAAATTTACCAGAAGACACTCTGCGTTGTAGTTTTGGTGATCCGTATTTGGGCGAGCAGCAGGGCCTCTCGATGCGGCTGTGAACTTTATCGAGTGATGTGGATATCTGCCGAGTTCTTGCTGATGCCAAAGAGGAAGTGGCTCCTGAAGAGGGACGAGGAGACCAGACTTTGGAATGTAACCCGGTGCCTCTGCTGCTGGGAAGGTTCTCGGTTTGAAGACCAATGCTGACGTATTGGGTTGCAGTCTGCGTGGACCTGGTGGACACAGCAGCTGCCTGTGTGGAGAAAATAAATATTTATTGATAACAAGCAAAAAAGTGAACACCTATTGGAATCAAAAAACAAACTTGTTTTCCGTTTAATAACTAACTGAGAACCTTAATAAAAAGCATTACCTGACTCCCAGGTTCCTTGCCAGATTTTCTCTCCAAAGATGAAGAGCGAATGGCCTGTCGAACACAGTTGGTCATTTCCTTCATGTCGTCACTTAAATTGGCTGAAATCTCTCCGATCTCCAGGGTGTGATAAGGAGAAGAGGGCGACATCCCATCAACCACGTTGTTAGCCGAGCCGCTAACTGTGTTACTGATGACGCTGGGCATCGATCTGGCAATGCAGCTGCTTCTGCTCTCCAACAGCTCCCTGTGCTGGTTGGACAGGGAGCTCAGCCACTGCTCATAGGAGGACGAAAAGGAGGATGCAGGTTGACGCTGAATGTCCAGGGCTTCCACTGCAGCTACACTGGCATCTGAGCCGTTCACCTCCAGCAAGAAGCTCCCATTCTGAGTGTGCTCTGGCTCTTCGGCCTCCTGGTTCCTTCTCCAGTGATCAGTGCGTCTAACGGCAGGAGGGCTGTAGTAGATCCGGATGCCGGTGCGGTCTGGAGCAGTGTAGCTCCTCTGCACAGGCTCCAAGTCCAGCTGTGATCCTACTCGACTGCAGGAGCCGCTGGGACCGTCCCATGTTTTACAGGTGTCAACGATCTTAGGGGTCTGAAACAAGAGACAACAGAACAATAAGACAACTTTCTACTTACTTGGCTAAAACATTACAAATATATACAGCTAATTAGGTAAATACAGTGAATAATATACTATAAGCTCCATGGCTCCATAGCTCTGTATAAATAAGCTGTTAACCTCATTGGTTAGGCAGGTCCAATTTTTTCTGGTGTTGTCGCCCAGATCTGAGGGAATGAAAAGAGGCGGGGCAGCAAGCTGTATTTTCTCCCCCTGATTGGCTGTTCCGTTGACCTCCGAGCACTCCAGCTCTAACGTGGACTTGATCCTTTTCACTAATGAGCTGATGAGAAAAGAGGACGTATGCTTAGCTATCAAGATAACACACTGACACCATTTTTTTTTAAATTAGTAGAGTAATGGGCTAAAATTGATGAACTAGCTGAAATTGATCTATTATTGTTACCTTGGTGACCCTGTTCCGTTAGCAACCACTGAGTCCGGAGACGATTCACCGCTCGGTGGCTTCGACTTTAAGAAGGAAGGAGATCCAGGCTGTCAGTGAAAAGGAACTCGCTGGATCTGCTTTTTTAAGAGCTTATTAGCATTTAAATAACCTGCATCATCTGCACAAATTATTCCTGTAACATTCTTTATTTATAGTTTTTTTCACACCCCAAAAGACATCAATAGGTTATTCTGACAGGAGAAAGCAGAGACCTTGTCTGGTATAATATGTCTGTGGCAAACTGTATCCAAACACACACACACGCACACACACAGAAGGTAATGCTAAGTCAGTGTGTTTCACACTTGAGGAGTGATCGCACACTCGGGAGCTAATTCTCCATGGGTAAGACAAAAAATGAGAGACAGTAGGAGGAAGAAAAAAAGGACTTCTGCAGGTGATGTGTTGTACAGATGTACCGGTGGATTTTCACTTTCAGCTGCAAGGCAGGGAAAACAAAATTTATTTATAAATATATAAATAACATGTGATTCCAAGAGGACTTAATTCTCAAGTAATGTTAAAAAAATGCTACTAATCTTTACAGAAACTGGCCTGATGGGGGCACTGAAACCAAATGTCAGAAATCTGCTCTGACACTGTAACACAAGCATATGAGGTCTGTGTTTGACAGAGTGCGACACAGACACACAAGTGTGCACACACACTGAGGAGATTTAGACAAAAGCAGGGAGCAGAGTGAATAAAACAAAAAGACAAGTTGTGTCCTTTCCAAAACTCCATGTTTCAAATAAAATAGGATCACTTGCTGTAGAGGAGGAATGAATAACAGAATGTTGGAAAGGAAAGAGAGCAAGAAAGAGTGGACACACCAGTCTAAACATCTAAAAAACAAAAAATAAAAAACTAAAGACAGATGATAGGGTCCTGTCTGTGTGTCTGGATTTTAATTTCTGCCTTTGTGTTTGAAGGAAAGACATTTAACGACCACTGATGCAATCCCTCATCATCCTTTCCCAGACATGCTGCAGGAGCTTGGCAGTGACTGCGCTGGTGTATAATCAGCAGATATGACTGACTATGTTTTCCCGGTGAGCTCAGCTCAACCACAGCAAGGCAGTCACACAAGCGAGGGTTCTCCTTACTCACATCATGACATTACCAGCTGTGTGGTTAAAGTCGGAATCAACCAAACTTGTCTGAGATAAAAATAACAACCCCAAAGATGGCAAATGTAGTCATCTAAACTTTAAGCCTCGGCGGTAAACATGACCTGCTCAGCATAAATGAGTGGACTTAGTTTCCGAAAGACATCTTTTTAAAACATTGAGACCAAAAATAGAGCTGACAAGACATTTAAGCTGCTGCAAAGCTTGCAAGAAAAACTGAAGTTGTTTGAGAAGTCATAATAACAAATAGCCAATAACCAATACATGATCAGTGTCCTCCTTATCTCTGACACGCACCTTCGTCCTTTTAGATTTTATCATCACAAGATAAGCTTTGACATTTCTCTCCCTAACACAAGCCCACCCATCATACCTTCCCCTGCTGCACAGTGGCCTCTCTCAGTCGCTGCTCCCACTGAGCTCTCTCCTGGCTGAATCTCTCCAGCAGCTCCAGCTTCTCTCTGCCCCAGTTCCTCTCGCCGATCTGGAGCTGATTGGTCCACAGGTAGGTTAAAAGGGAAAGGCGAGAGGAGGTGGATGAGGAAACAAACTGGATGTGATGTTGAAATTATGTGAAAGTCTCCATCTATTATTATCTATTATTATTATCTTGCCTTTTACTTTGCAACCTCACTTGATCACCGACTTTGCATACAAAAGTAGTTGTTTAGATTATATTTAACATGCACACACTCACATTTGTGTATTACTGTGGAGATAAAGCAATAAAGCAACTAAGTAAACTCCAGAAGAAATAACAAATAACACTGATTTGTACACCAGTTAGAAAGAAAACAAAAGGAATATTAAATGGAAAATTAAATGATGGAATAACACTAATAATAATTATGCATATTTATTTATCTAAATAAGAATGTTTGCATTTCGTAGGGCTGCATCTCTCTAATCTCACTGCAAGGAAGAGATACAAGTGAAAGAAGGAGTGGTGGAGCCAAAGCATCAGGGGCTGAATCACGGCCACCCTGCAGAGCCAATGATGAAGCTTGTCAGGAGGCTAAGCATAGTCATATAGCTGAGGTTACATCCAATAACTACTATTTTTCTTGTAGTCCTTTATTGCGGAACCATCACTCAACAATTTTCTCGGGTATTACCTGTTTAGTTAGGTCCATCACTGCTGCGTAGGACTCAGCCAGCAGGTGCTGATGTTCTTCACGTTCCCTCTTCAGTGCCACCTTTAGGTCTGGAGGGTCCAGTGCGTCGGTGGAGGACATGCCTGTCACTGATTTGCCGGCTTTGGTCTCGAGCTGGAAAGTCAAAGGGAGACACAGTAAGCACCAAAATATACTGATTTTCCTCAAAGTTCAGGGAAATAGTAAGATGGCAATGGTGACTACTCCTTTTCTTAGTAACATTACACTCCAGATCCGTTCAACACTCCATCCCGACTACGCTGGGATTTTTTGATAGCTTGCCTTCTTCCCATAGTGCATTATGGTGCCAGATGTTCATCAGGCAAGCGTTGCAAAGCAGCCACCTGATGTAAAAGAAAATTGGCTTGATCAGATCAGGTCACCTTCTTCTATTGTGCCATGGTCCGGTTCCGCCCATTGTTGGTGCTTTCGGCGGTGAACAGAGGTCAGCATGGGCACCCTGACTGGCCTGTGGTCATGCAGACCCATAAACAACTAACTGTGATGCACTGTGTATTTTGACAGCTTTCTATCAAAACCTTTTTTTTTGGCAATTTGAGCCACAGTAGCTCATCTGTTGGATTGGACCACATGGGCCAGCCTTTGCTCCCCACATGCATCTGATTCACCAACGATGAATTTTGACACCTTCTTGTTATATATCGATAAAGACGTGGTTTGAGGACCATTAGACTAAGTAACTGTTTTTTTAGAAGCTAGTCCTAGTAAGCTGCATAGGCAGAGATCAGCCTCACTAACTTAAATGACAACAAACACTGAAAATGACAATAATGATAGTCTGCTTTTTCCCTGAGTTCAAACTTTGTAACACACACAGTTAATGGTCTTTGTCAAGATTCAAACTGTGACTCATTTTGACCACACTGAGATTTGCAATTGGGAAGTTCCAGCGTGTCTCCATGTTTCATCCACCTCTATTTCTCCGTTGCCATCGCTTCTGTCAGAATTCCTCCCCGCTATTCATTCTCTCCTCCTCTCTAAAGCTTTCTCACCCCACTCCCCGTCTGCCTCACCTCTTCTCCCTCTCTCCACAGCTTTCTCACCCTCTATTTTGAGCTCTACCACCCCTTTTTTCACTCTCCATAAATCTGGCCTTCTGTCACGGAGCCTGTAGGTGGGATAGCTTGAAATTTTTATGAGCAGTCCCGCTTCTTCTTTTTCTCTGTCTGCGCCTCATAGCTCACCACACAGCCACACTGCCGGTCCCATCAGTTTGACAAACAGGCGCACACACAAAACGCACCCACCCACACATCTCCGGACCTATCAATCCTCCTTCGATTCATCCGTACATAGTGCTAATGGACTGTCAGGCCATCGCACATGCTAAGCCCAACTCCATGTCTCCAACGCAAAGTAGTATTTCTTGTTAATGATGAAGACGGCCTAACGAGCCCCACGTCTTAACGAGGTTTACTACTGAGCCGGTGAGGTGGAGGCTATTTTACAGGATGACTGGCATTTACTGGTGCATCAGAGCCATCTGGTTCATGACTCGTTACCCACAAGTTAGCAAATTCAATTTATTCAACTAAAACTTTAATAATGAAAGAGCAGAGTTGATTTAATAATCAGAGAATGAGAGAGCTGCTCTCGGCCACTCCTTTATTCACAAGGCGTCCACACAGCAGGCAGCTCTGCATGTTTGATTTAGAAGATTTCATTTATTTATTTTTTAGACCAGATGCAACCCCAGAGGGATCAGTGCCTCCTCCCAGGATCAAACCACATATGTTCTGCTTGGTAGGCAAATGTGTAAATCACTACATCGTGGTTTATTAACCACAACCCCCCAAAACACTTCAGATCATGCGTAAAGAATCGGTTTTGGTGTAAGATTGTTTACCTTTACATTTCGCACATTCATCATGCGGCTTTCGAGCGGTTTTATTCAATGTTTTTTTTTTCACTTAATATTCAGTCTAAACAGGTGTAAACAAATATTTTTTTAGAAATACAACAATGGCCTCATTGTGTATATATGTGCTATTTTCATATTTACTAAACAGCAAAGTTATCTGTTAATAATTACCTTTATCCTATACCAGTTAGCTGTTAAACTAACTGATGTCTCTGTGGACTGTTTGACATCACACATGGAAACAAAGCAAAGACGCCTCTCCACCAAACAGCTCTTGTTGCTTGAATCAAACCAGACCTTTGAACCTATTATGCTTTTCTACTGAATTCTAAGTAATTACATATACTGATGTCAGATTCTGTAATAAGAATAAGTAATGCCAAAAGCCAAACGCTCAGGCTTCAGAGTGCTCTCAGTTATATTTCAGACAGTTTTTTTTTTCTTTTCTTGGCTCTGCGTGATGTCTGTGAGCATGTGCTCTTCAAACCTTCTGACTGCAAAGAAGAAATCTGCCTTGGGGGTGGGGCTTTAAAGTAGGAGGAGCTACACTGACTTGTTTAAGACAGATCAACTAAGGGGACGGCTGGATGTCTTATTTTAAGAAAACAAAACAGTTTGTCTTTTACTTATGAGTTGCACCTGCTTTTGAGTGGCACATTAAAGTGTCGTTTGTCATCTTTGCTTCAAGAGCAAAGGGAACTCAACAGATTTGATGAACGAGCGATCAGAGCTTCCTGCTGTGCGCTCTGTCATCACGGAGATCGCAGGCGTTCATAACGTGCCCTACAGTCACTCAGTACGGATGAGTGATTAAGAAAAAAACAAAACGAGACGGCCTTGTCCTGCATGCTTTCGGGGTTCTGCATATGCTTTCTACCTCGCTGACAGTGTTTGTGTATTGACGCTGAATGGCAAAGCTAATTCGCAGTCGAGCTGTTTGACAGATAGGACGGAGTTTGAAATTGACTTGACTCGTCCAATGAAGCAACAGCTGGAGGATTCACTGCGTGTTGCCAGGAAGCCTTGGCACTGATGTGGTCGACTGGTTGCTGAATGTGCGCACACACACTCACACACATGCAAGGCAAATTGATGGCATACTTTACAGTGTGCGTTGCTGGCTGAGGAGAGATTGGTTCCAGCTGTGGCATCTCAGCCAGGGTAACACATACTTTGTTTGTAAAGGGCAGGAAGGGGAATAAGGGTGTAAATGTGTAGCACAGATGTTCGTTTGTCATTCTGAGAACGTTTGCGATAAGGTGGAAAATGTTCAGATGCAATAAATGACTCTTAAGTGTGCGCATGCTTGGGCAATGCAATAAATTGCCTCACCCGTAATGAATCACAGGCAGGTGGAGTCAATCTTTGATTAGACAGCAATCGTGTGTCAGTAAATTCAATCTTGGGAAGCAACCTGCAGCTACGTCACAGTGCTCTCATCTCCAGCTGCCAATCAGGGGACACCAGCGCGAGACCTGAATCTCTCTCATTGATTGATGCCTCCATCGGTCTTTGTGTGGATTCTTTTGTTTCTTTACAGGCGGGGACCAAATCAAGTATTATTTTAACCTCATTTCAGGTCAAATGTGGAGTTTGGTGCTTTTCCTGCATGCCTTTGAAATCACTGTGTGCTTTTATAGGTTCTAACAGAAAACTGCACATGTGATGGACTTTATTTCCAAACTGTATATGTAACTTAATGACCGTTTACAATTTAACTTGTAACCGGGTAGCAATTACCACATGCATCGGGAAATAGAAAATATGTTTTTGCAAACTTAGATCAGGACCAAAATAATAATAATCGTCCTCTGTGGGCCAGACAATGACAGATGTGTCCGTGTGTAAAGTGCTTTGTAGAACCTAGCTAAGGTTAAAAGTCACTATATAAGCACGGACCATTCACCATTTAATTGCTTAACATTAAGAGGCCTCTCCGTCTCCTCTCATTTATCTCTCTTCCTTCTCTTTCCGTCTCAATTACTGGGCGGTAACACAGAGCCAACGTTCTATCTCAGAGGCTGTTAATTAACAATATTACCGCCTCGACTGCTGTTATGAGATAGACGGAGAGACAATGAGAGAGGAGAAGGGGGAGGAGACATTAAAACCATTACTTACTGCCTGTAGACAAGACAGAAAGGCGCAGGAGGGGGGGAGTGGAGGGGAGTTGGGTGGCGTGGGGGATAAAAAGCTCAAATGGACAAACACAAAACATACGACAGAAGGAGAAGATGAAATTGAACCCTTAGGATGCCATTAATTTTAAAAACCACTTGTCAAAAAGACTATCGGCCACTTCAAAGCAACGCGTGGCCCAGCTGGTGTACAATAACTGTATGGTTATACAAAATGCTTGTGACAGAAATCACTCAGATTTAGAAGTACTTCATTTTGACCTGGGGGCATTTCACCTACACCTAATACTTCCACTACTTCATTTTTTCTTTGTTCAGTATTCTTTTCGCTCTACTCAACAGTCTGAGCATGAGTAGCTCATGACTGTTAAACGCCAACATCTGTCTAATTTGCACTCCAAGCAGTAGAAATTAAACCAGCTGTTTACAGGACAGGAAAACTGAACCGTTACGATGCATTTTCTGTATTACTGAACCTCATTAACACATTTTTGTTTAGCGTCCTAATGATCAGTTTGGAAACTTCTTTACAGTAGCAGCACTTCTTCCTCCTTACCTGTGTGATGAGGCTCTTTAGTTCGGTCCTCTCCACTTCCCATGATGCCTTGGCCTTTGCGAACTGTTGAGTGAGTTCCTGTGAGCCTTGTCTCTCTTGTCGCAACTCTCCGCTTAGGTCCTGCAGCGCGACCTTTAGGTCTGCCAAAGTGCTGCTCACAGCGCTCGACTGCAAGGGAAACATAAGTAATCCACGTAAGCATGTGCGAGTATGCGTGTGCGCGTGTGCACGAGTTTCACTGGTCCCACCTTTATAGTCGGGCTGAGTGGCTGTTCGTCTGCAGGAGCTCTCTTGTCAGTCTGGTGAGTAGGGCTCGGCAGGTTCTCCTCTTCCAGTAGCAGGTAGAGATCTTTCAGGCTGTTTATCTAAAGAACCAATCACAGAACAGCAACACCTGAGATCACATATTCCAGTATTTTAGAGGAAACCTAAAGCTACCAAGATAACCAAGCTAAATCTTGAAGCTTGGAAATTTTAAAGAAGAAGAAGAAATTACACACAGACAAGCTTCATATAAATCAATGTTTCTGCTCAAAACAAACTGAACTATGGACCAGCTTCCACAGATTGCAGCTTCCACTCCCTTGTACCTCCAGGACGTCCTTCCACTCTGTGTCTTTCTTGCAGCCAAGCCTCCACTGTTTGAGGAAGCAGCGTAGTTTGAGGCTGAGCAGTAAAAGGGCCTGTTTGAGGTGCTGCGACTCCTGGACCAGCAGAGTCCTCTCCTGGCTCCACAACTTCTTCTGAAGCCGCGCCTGGAGACCCAGACTCTGCAGCTGGAAGTCCCGTCGGAGCATGGCTTTCTGATGCTCCTCCTGGAGCTAAGAGAAACAACAGTAAACACACAGTAGCCCAAGCAGTCACCAAATGCCCATTAATTCTTTCAAAACACCTAAATGATGTTTACTTATCTACAGTAATATATAATATATAATTTGTTAAATCTTTAGATCCAGTCAGAACAGATCACTGAGACAATCAACTGTATTCAAGGGCGCAAACTGACCTGTGTGAGTTTAACAGCAATTTCTTTATGACCCTGCCTCTCTTTTTCCAGATCCTCCTGAGTTCCTCGAACCGACTCCTCCGCTTCTGAGAGCCGAACCTGAAGGTCGCTGAGCTGCATGGAAGATGTGATAGAAGAGGGAGGAGCCATTAAAGGAGGCAGGGGCAAAAAAGAAACAAAGGAATGGCAATCGCAGTTAAAAGGGAAACATGCTGGTAGGATAAGAGATGAAAGTAAGCAATCAAAGAGAAGGATGATGAATAAGATAGATGGACGCCGTAATGGGAGGTAAGTGGTCAAGAAAGCAAATGGAAAAAACGTAAGAAACAGCCAAGAGTGAGCATCCTAATCCATATTATGGTAGGTTTGTGATACAACAGCCTTTAAATCACACATCAGCTGTGGCAAGCTGCTGTAGGCCTACACACACACACACACACACACACACACACACACACACACACACACACACACACACACACACACACACACACACACACACACACACACACACACAGGCTTGATCTCATGCTCTCCCCATGCCTCATTTGGCTGCTGAGTGAGTGCGATCCATCGACCTGCCTCTGTACCCTTAATGTCCTGTTTCACCCTCCACTGGGCTCAGCTTCCGCCCTCCATCACCCTCCATCGGGGGCACCACCCGGCCTTCACCTTCAGCTAGAAAAACTACTCGGAAACTCTGTTCCAACAGTGACTCACTCACTCTGAAAAGGTGGCAGCTGCCCACGGAAAATGCGCTACAACATCAGAGGCTGTTAATAGCAGAGCAAATCTTGTATCAAGGTCTGGGAATAATTTCACAAACTCATCACACTTTTATTCTTTTAAATATGGTGATTTTAATTGGAATGCAATGCTAAAAAGCGTTTTCCAAGTATTTATTAGCCTTTTAAGAGCTTTTCTTTATTTGTGGGATCAGTTCCACTCTCATAATAACTGGATGATGTGTCTTGTTTAATCAGCTGAAAACCATAATATAAAAGCAGCATGTTATTAGGGGTTTACAGTTCTTGATCACCAGCAGCTGTGCGTATACACTGACTTAAGTCCCCTGATGGAGTGACCTCATGTGTGATGGCAACAAACCAGGTAAATCTTCCTTCCCACTGTTGCCAAGTGCCTGCTCATAGGAGACCATCTAACTGATGGGGTTTCTCTCTAATACAGTAGGGTATTTCCCCCATAGTATAAACAGCCTTGAGGTGACTTTTGTTGTGAACTGGTGCTATATAAATGTAACTGAGTTAAAAGTCAGAGTATTCAGGTGAAAAACAGGCTAATTCTTGAATGCTAATAGGTGATTTTTTAAATATATTTTTTGGTCAGAGCCATTCTTACTGCTTCATCCAGCTGTCTAATCTTTATGCTAAGCACACACAGTGAAACTATTTTTGGTTAGCTTAGCTTAGTATAAAGACAACAAACCCAGCTCCACTGCCTGTACAATATAAACAGTGCCATTTATTATTGTACAGCATGCAGTACAGTACAAAAGTCCTGACCCATCGGTCATGTTTTATATTTTATATTTTATAATTGGAAATGGGAGCAGCGATTTACTGAAACGTGCAGACAGACATGGAAATATGCTGTAATTTATTATATATTTGTGCAATTCTAATGAGCTTGAAAGCCAGTATTTGTTATGATCACCTTTCTCTTCAGCACAGTCTGAACTCTGTTAGGCAGCTTTCTTGTAATTTCTTAAGTAGGAATATTTCTCCAGGCCTCTTGAAGGACATTCAAAGCTCTTCTTTGGATGTTGGCTGCTTTTTGTTCTCTGTCAAAATGCTCTCGCATGCTTCAATAACACTGAGGTCTATTGTATGATCAGGTATCCCGCTGATAAGCTTTTACTTCATTCTCAGTGCATTTGGGATCATTGTCATGTGGAAAAAATGAAGCTTTTGCTAATCAGCCACTTTCCAGATGATATTGCGTGGTGGATAAAATCTGGTGGTACTTTTCTGTGTTGACAATCTTATGACAACACCACTGATTAAAATGCTGCACCAAACCATGACAGCGCCCCCACTGTGTTTTACAGATGGCTGTAGACGGTCACTGTAATATCTCTCCTTTTCATTTGTAGATACTGATGTCAGTTTGAACTAAAATGTTTACATTTGGATGAATCACTCCATAAGACACTGTTTTTGTGAAAGCAGCAAAAAAAGGACCTCAAGAAACGAGGGGTGGCTCAAGACTTTTGCACTGTACTGCATGATTATGCTGAATGCTGGCTTCTCGCCTTGCTTTGTCACTGCTCCACTCTGTCTTTACTATTTGGCATTCAATATTTTTTCGTCATTCTATTTTGGGCACCCCCTTAGATAAAGAGGCAGACACACACGGCTCTGCTTACCATGGAAACACACCACCAAAAAGTCAACCAGACAAAGGTCTTCCTGTCAGTACCCCGGCTGACAGTGAAGTCACTGTTTGTTTACAACACTGTGTTGCTAGCGTGAGGTTGCCACAAATGTAAGGCACCAGTAACCTCAGGCTACAGTATGTCCTTGTACACCCACGCACGTGGAAAAAGCAAACACATAACAAACATATTCAGTGATAAATAAATATTAATACTCAGTGTTAAAAGAGAGTAAGAAATCTGATATTAAAGCACTGGCTCCAGGCTCTAGGTAACTGTGTTAGCTGTCAGCCTTGAGATGGACCAGTTCTGAAAATTCAGGCCTCGTGTGCATCTTTGTGTCACAATGTCACGGATTGTTCTTTTGAGCCTCTCACCTTTGCACCGTCTGTCTCCTTCTCCTCATGTTGCAGCTGGCTGGTTTCCTGATTTTGCAACTCGTTGCTGTCTGATTGGCTGTTCTCCTCGGTTTCATCATTCGCTTCTGGCTCCGACTGGTCCCTAAAATCAGGCTGCTGCGTGCATGCATGGGCAAGTTAATGAAGAAAAAGAAAACAAACAGAAAAGAATCATAGAGGAGAGAGAGAGAGAGAGAGGGAGAGATGGGGGAGGAGGAATTGTGGGGCAAAAATTAAACAAACAAAAACAAAAACAAGCAAAACAGAGGAAATGACAGAAAGCAGGACAAACAAACACAACAATAAGAAAAAACAATACAACCAAAATGGCTCCTATCAATGTGACAACATTACATAAAAAAAATAAACAAATCAAAAAAACAGAACAAATAATGACTTATGGGCCTCACAAGACAAAGAAGAGGATGTAGAGGAAGAAGAGCTTGGTCAGAGAAGAGAAGGAAAGAGTGGAGAAGAAAAAGAAGAGGAGGATGGAGGGTAGAATGAACGGCTGAAGGGCGCGACAGAGGGAACGTAACGGGACGCAGAAGAGCGTGAAGGATGGAGAGACGAGGGGGTAAAAACAGCAATGGGGGGAGAGGAGGAAACGGAGAAGGAGAGAGGGCAGAAAAAGACGAATGGGAGGAGAAGAGAAGGAGTAAGGCAGTTAGGATGAAAGGTCAGAGCGAAGGGGCAACAAGGTGAGGAGGAGGAGAAACGGGTTTTGATGCAAGATGTGAAAGGAGGAGTTGGAAGAAAGGGATGTGAGGGGTGCGAGGAAGAGGAGGGGTGAGGAAGTTAGGTGAGGATGTGTGGAGCAGTGGCAAAAAGAAGGTTTGGGGAAAGGTGGGGAAGGGTGAGGTCAAGTGCAGAAATCGATCGGATATGGTGCCCGTGCAGAGAGAAAGAGGGGAGAGGAGAGAGGGAGGAAAAGGGAGATCGGAGGGGGATTGGAACTCAGAATTGGCCTCTAATGGAGTCTAAACATTGCATTTTTACTAGTTTCACTTGAAACTATGTAGAATTTCATCACAGCAGCTTCCAAGCAACACCTCGATCAGATCAGAGTAGATACAAATTTCTCTCCATGAAGGCACAACAAAACATTCCAGAGGTCTCCATATTTTGCCTGCTAATAAGTCACGAAAGACTTGAATTTTAAACAAATGGGAAAAAATGGTAATGCAGTGGCAGAATTTACCCCTGACCCACCCTCCCACCCCAACATTACTGTTTGAGTCTCATCAGATTTTATGTAATTTTAAAATGTATTCCCAACAGTTGATGGCGGGAAAATAAAAACGACTCATCACATTATGAAAGGACAAGGCAGCCGAGTAAAGCCAAAGCCTCGACTGATTACTGTTAACTTTTGAAAAAAATCCCATACTGGACTTTTTATGGGCCATCTGATAGTTGAAAATACATTTGATGCTGAGAGTAAATCCTCAGTGTGTGACAATCGACTGTGCGCCAAGAACTTCCGAGTGGAGCATTTCAAATGAAGCACGATTGGAAATCTTCTTAGAGCGGCTTCACTTTGGCTTTCTGCTGCTTTTGACAAATCAGTTTGGACAACTTGGATTCTCACATCGTCCCTAATCATTTCAACAGCACAGAGTTTTTCTTTCTCCACATTTTGTGCTTGTGACAAAAACGGATCGCTGTGCAGTAAATAGAAACTAATATAAATAAAGTCATAAACCGAAGAGCAACTAAAACACACAGAACACACACAATTGTTCTATTTTTGGGGGTTTTTAAATTTTCTGTTAAGAGATGGTTATTCTGTAGTCAGCTTCTGGCTTCTCTCTGTGTATTTGGTATATATTGATTAAACAGAACTTTATATGAGCTTAATAACGTCACTATATGCATGCATCAAACAGGCTCCATTTGAGGCCTAAAGCAGCAGCTAAATACAGGTTTGGAGACAACTCAACGGCATGCAGAGGACACGGGTAACATCACGTGGAGAGGCTTACACCGGCAGCTCAAATCTGATTTCATCAGAAGTGTTCCTAAAGTCAAGACATCTTTGTTTTTCCCCTTATCTGTAGGGCTTGAATTACTAAAGTTAATTTAAAATGATAAGACAGAAAACAATAACATTTTATTTTAACGTTTGGGATGATTTGAGCGTGCCGTGTAAAGCTCATTCTTCACCGTGAGGAGAAACTAAAGCAGCATGTTGAAATGGAACTGGGAGTGCTGGTCAGCCAAACTAACAGTAGGCACTGAAAGAACAGAGAAATAAACTAGAACAGAAAAATGACAGAAAAGCTTGAAAAAACAAAAACATACGGAATAAAAGAAAAGCGTGACGAGGAGTGAAAAAAGGGGAGTGTTCCTTTTCGTTTACCTTCTCCTCTGCCCTGTTCTGTGGATCCTGGCCGTCTCCAGAGCAGGTGGTGGAGGTGCAAGGCGACTCCCCTTCCACCTCAAGGTCCCTGCCACCCGCTGGGGTCCTACCCAGGCTGTCTACTTTCTCCACAAAGGACTGAAGCTGGCTGTGCAGGGCCTGAAGCCTGCTGGTCAGAGCACCAACGAGAGGACGGTCGGCCAGATCAGACAGCCCTGAGATCTGAGGACGCAGAAATAACTGAACTTATCCCACAGTCATTACTGGCCGTGTGAGGGACAGGCTAGAGTTGATAAACGATAAGCTGCAGGGCTTAATCTGCAGGTGGCTGAACAACTAGTAGCAAAAAAATTCCAGAGAGAACGACGCAGACATTTGTCTCCTAGGCTACGGTGTTTCACACTCTTGCAGTAACCCTTTCATCTCAATCAAGGAAATGCAAAAAGCTCCACTTTGCCACTATTTAAAATGCTCATGAACTCACTGAGAAGCTGCGTCTTTTAATCTGAAGAACAACAAGAGACAAAACAGAGGACACGTACCTGGCTGTGAGGCTGCGGTTTCTCCAGATCACACGGCTCTGCTGCCTCACTGTTGCAGACCTTGTGAAAGATGGATGGGGATGAAGAGAGGCAGTTCGACTCGGGGGAGGTCAGGAGCTGTATAGCTGTAGAAACCAAGCGAGCCTGGTCCCTCATGGCTAGCAAGGCATCATGATCCTTCTGCCCCAGGCACACAGGCAGCGATGTTGTGGCGTCAGCATTGTCCTCAATCTTCTTTTTCTGTTCCTTAATCTCAAGGGCGTCGTTCTCACCCCCTACCGGCTCTTTGCGCTGGGGTGGACTGATGGAAGAACAAAAAGGTTTTGGTGTTAACAGCTGATATGTGGTGCATATATTTTGCAGTTTTTCTGCAAAATATTTAAACATATATTGATGTTTCCCACAGGATAAATGCTTCCCTTTCAATCCCTGTAATATTGTTCTGATTCCGTTATTAACACTGTTTTGATTTGGCTGTTGGGCCTTAATGTGAGGCCGTCTGTCTGTCAGCTAAAGCCCAGCCCAAACCGACTCATGCAACCAGACAGGAATCCCCAAAACAGCAGCAAATCAAAGTGCTGCAATGGTCCAATCAAAGTAGAGATGTGAACCTGATTAAAAAGCTTAGGAGAGCTGCGCAATAAACCTGCAAAGCCCAATGAACCGAAGCAACGTCATAAAGAAGAGTGGGCCAAAATTTCTCCACAATGATATGAGAGACTGATGAAGTCATACAAGTTACTCCTATTAAAGCTGTTGTATAAGCTGCTGAATGATAGCAGCTTTTTCACCGGACTCTATGCACTCATATGAAAAACATTCTTTTTTACATGACTGTAGCTGGATTGGAGAACGCGGTACACCTGCTAAATATCAGCATGCTTGTGTTATCACTGTTTACAAGCCACATGCTCAGATCAGCTACCATCAGCACTGGCTCATAAAGTCTTTTAAGTCCAGTTCCAATGTTCACTCAACGCCCAAAACACCAAACCCTCACAGGCTTGAATGACGTCGCCTGTGTGTGCAGCAGCAGTGCCACAGTGTGTGAGTTCATGAGCCTGCAAATAGTATTAATAGAGCATTTTGAGACATATTGCAATGATGTTCCCTTGACAACGCCACAACATGTTTCCTATAATTGTGGGCGTGAGAATTTCTTCTTTTACATTTTTTAGTTAATGGACCAGATCTACTTGAACAACATGGATGCTCCTGTGATCGTTTCCTTATCATTATGTCTGCTCGTCTATAATTACGATCAGGAAGCCCGTGTTTCGCCACACTGTTATGAAATTTGTGTAATTCCATTTAGATAAAATTTGCAGAAATGCAGATTTATAGAAATTAGATAAAAGACTCAAAATGTCAACTTTAGAGCTTTTTGGCATGTTATTTTCACAGTGGGACACCCTTAAGCCCTCACGATTGAAAGAAAACGTGACTCAAAATCTGTGAATCTGTAAGTGTGGAGGCTGGGATTGGGCCTAAGTCTTGTTAGCAGACTGAGGCCCAGTCTGATGGCTGTATTATGACAAATCTGCTTTTTGAAGGTGACTTTCTCTTGATCATTTTTGAGTTCCACTCAGTTCCACCCAAAAATGTTGAAAAGCGAACAGGAAAAGAGAAAATATGAAATTACCTGCTGGGGAGGCACTCAGCTGAGTCTCCAGCCTCTGCATCCGTCTCCAGGGCCAGTCTTAATGAAGAGGAGGAGGATGAAGAGGCGGGAGAGTGATAGGAAGCCAGATCACAGCGCTGCAAGTTGGACAGAAGCACGCGATTCTCATACTGAAGCTTCTTCACCTTCCCGCTTAGTTCTCCAATCTGAAGCGTCGCCAGTCGGAGCTCCTCCTCCTGAGTCGGGGTGTCAGTGCTGATAAGCACCGACCCTTCCTGTAACGTGTGCACCGGACTGTCGTTGAGCATCCCGTCTGTCAGCGACATTAATGAGTTGGACGACAGCGCGGATGCAGGAGGCGGGAGCTCAGATTTATAGCGGTTTATCTCGTTCATCAGAAGTTTATTTTGTTCCTCCATCTCAATGAGAGACCTCCTCAGCAGCTCTGCCTCTTCCTCCACAAACTGCAGGTGTCTCTGGAGCTCCATGACGTTTTCAGATGAAGCCCCGCCGCCAAGCACCATGGCACCTCCTGTGAGGCCGAGCCCTGCCCCAAGACCGCCGCCAACACCACTGAGTTCTTGAGGACCATCTAAGGGGAAAAGCAATAAAAGTTAGATGCTAAAACAAACAAGGGCAAAAATTAAAACAAAAGAACATATTTTTGGTATCTTCCTTGAGTCTTTGCACTGTATGCTAACTGGCTACTGACTCTAGCCTCATCTTTACTACACAGCTAACAAGGACATATCAATCTTATCATCCCAGCAGCAAAATCAGTGAATTTACAAAACAGTCTCAAAAGCAATTTAACAATATAAAACGAAAAGAAAAAATGAAAATAAACAAGTTACGGACCTAATATACAGTAAAGCCTGAGCTTTTAGATCACTGGGTTGGCTTTTACAAAAATCTGCCTTACTTCAGTCAGGAATTTAATCACTTTAGTATCCAGGTTTTCAGCTTCAGTAAAGAAAACGGTATATCCATCTGCAGTATTTTATATGAGCAGTATGGCTCTGTCTGCCCTTGAAAGCCTAAGGGAAAGCATACCTTCCTGCCCTTCTGTGCACATACATTAAAAGCCTGAGGCAGAGACAGCAGAACGGAGAGTCCAGAGTACAAAACAGAGCAGGTAAAAGGCAAATAAAACCCCATGATGTTGATTAGGTCAGATACACCTTCACAAGGAGCAGCTAAAGGTGGGTTGCAAAGAGGCTTGGATATCTACAAAGTTTACAACTGAAGTGGGCCAGCACTGAGATCAGCTAACATCAGCTCATGGATCTGGCTTGGCATGCCTCAGCTGATGTTATGCAATACGTGACAGACACAAGTATATATGAGGTCATTATTTACTGAAAGGAGCCAGCATATCAGCATATGTCTTTTTCCTAATTTAGCCACTTCCCGTGTAAGATTTCTAAATACAAAATGTTTCCTGTTGATTTTAAGATAATCTCCAACTCCAAGCGGGTGGAAGATCAGATGAAAAACGGACCACAGAATAATTAAATGATGAGACAAACCACCTTGCGGGCCCTTCATGTCGTCCATCTCAGCCCGTAACCCCCTGTTCTCCACCTCCAGCTCCACAATGCGTCGACTCAGTAGGTTAGCCTCCTCCTCGACCAGCTTTAGGTGGACTCTGATTTCTGCCTCACGGGTGTGGGGGGAGTCGGCAACCTTACAGATGAGATGAGCAGAGAAAAGTAATTCACCTCCTAATTCTTCAAGCTTTCATTTTCAATAATGCAAACTGGCTCAAATGTCTCTGTAGCAAATTGTCAAGTATTTTCAGGAGCCCCATCGTTTCCTCACCTCCTCCACGGTGAGGGAGGCGTTGATGTCTCCGTAGAGCGACCTGTACTTGGCCAGCTCCTCCTTCATGGCCTCGCTGTCCTTCACCAGTTTGGTCAGCTTCTTGCACATCAGGGCTGATTCCTCTTTGGCAAAGTGGAGTTGACATTTCAGGTCTGAACTGTCCTCCTGCAGCGACGGGACAAGACGAAAAGAGAGCACAAAGGTGACGATGCTATAAAAAGTGCTGCATCACAAAGACACCAAAATGCACACAAGCGCGTTACGGAAATGTCAGAGGGCTGTGTCGTTATTTGAGTATCGAATCATCTGCATTAAAAATAAAAATTAATTCAGATTCAAAAGTGCATATGACTAAATGATAAAAAATAATGAAATCACATAAATTTAATAAAAGCACCAGTTGTTTGGGTCTAAGATATAACTGAGAGTCCCCCTCAGGCCTTTCAGTGTAATTGTAAAAATGCAACGGCAGTCCATCATATGATTAGAAAGTCATAAAAATATAATTAGCTGTTGCTAAGCTGTGTTATATGTGTTACAATAAATAAATGATAACAAAAAGATAATTAAATAATGCTCCATTAGTATAATTTATGCAAAAGTTTTAATGGAAAAGTGAATGAAGACAAGTAAATGAGAGAAAAAAAGAGTAGATAAGGTTCAGTGAGTAAACGACAGACAGTCTAGCTTTGACATAGGTTATACAGAGCTGAACGAAGTGACACAAACAAAGTCAGAGCTGCAGACACACTCAGACACACAACAAGAGAACCGGTCAGATCACTTCATGAACAGAGTGCAGCCTTTAGATCCATCCAGACTGAGACCTGGACGGCATTAAAGGTTAAGGTGAATCATCTGAGGACTGATTTATATTCTGATGTTCATAAGTTTAATATCTTGGGCTCTGTATTTCTGTCAGCTTGCTGGTAAAAAAGAAAAAAACTAAACAAAACAGTGCAACATTAAGCCCATGCTGGCTAATGGTGAAACATTATGGTGCCTTTTTCAAGGTCTTTATAGTCTCTCAAAATAACTATATAAAACCACTAGTACTGTATAATAACCCGATTCAATTTTCCTAGAAATAAAAAAGTCAAAAGACGTCTCTCTGTGCTGTTATCCTAAACTCAGTACTAAGCCTTGTCGACCTGAGGTGACCCCGTGCAGCCATTCCTCAGACGCAGCTCCGTGGTTGTATTTGTTTTACGGCCTGTGGAGCGATTCCAACCACATTAAGCTCGACGAGGGCCGGCGAATTTACAGCCATTTATGGTATGTGGCTTGGAATGGGAGCCCGGGCCCGGCTTGTGTTAGCAGCCAGAGAGATGGCGGTGTAGATAATTACCTTCACTGCAAACACCTTCTGTGGTGATTTGTTAGCCTGCTGAGTTTTTATTCTGCATGTGTGTACTTTGTTCTTGTGTAAAACCTGAGCTCCTACACCGCTTACTTCTTTAGTCCCTTTTTTTCACAGACGGGGAAATAAGTCTTTGGGCGGTGTTTAAACTCTTCTAATGACTCAGAAGATTAATGAGGGGGGATCGACTCAAAAACAGTGGAGGAAAAAGCTACAGAATCAAAAGGAAGGAGAGACTGAAAGTGTAATCTTGAGACTTGAGCTGTATTCCCCAAGCAAACAAGAACTGAGTAGGTAAGGATTACAGGAAGTACAAACACCTGCAGGACAAGATGGAGAAGAGTAAAGATGAGAAGGAAGAAGGGAACTGCTGATCTGTCTGCTTCAAACTGCAAGCAGCCCGTTTGGATAGCTAAGAGTGTGATCCCCAGAGGAAATCGCTCAAAATAAGCAGAGACGCACAAACAACAAAGTCATGAGTTGTGAGGCCAAAACACAGAAAGGATGAGAAGTTTCCTAACTTGACACATTCAGTGTCTATTCTGAAGTTTAAAACAGAAGTGAAGGTTTGGACTGAAACAAATAATAAGACATACGGAGGAGGTGTTCGGGTTTTTCTAGTGGTGACTGAAATATCCGCATTTGTATTTATTTGTTTGCCTGCTTTCAATTATTATCGTAAAATGACTGTCACTGTAATGAGACCATAACAATTCCTCATGGCATGTTCCATATGCATGCTACACTTTACAATATCATACTCTAATGCAGGGTATCATTTATGTGTGGGAACGTTCATGGAGGGCAGCTTTTCATAATTATATCAGCGCTGTTCTGCTTTTCCTGCTCGATCAGGGCTGATAACAGCCATAGCCCACCTGCAGCACATGTGATTACATTTCCAGAGAGGTGACAGTTGCCTGCGGCGATGCTGACACTAAAAGCTACACCACAATATGATACAGTTTAATATCTATATTTCATATCTTTAGCTGTTATCGCTAGCTGTGGATGTCTGGACAGGCAGGAATGGAGCTTCGCTGTAATAAATAGGAATATCCTGAATGAATGCTTACCTATTAAAGAAAGCTGTATTATATCACAGCCTTGCAGATGCTTTTGGAGGAGTTATACTCTGTGTTCGCACAGAGCGATATAGTTCTGTAAAGGTTTCCCTCCGTCCCTGAAACCTACAGACGTAACTTCTCACGCTCGTCATTCATATCAATACCACTCGCTCTCCTGCTATAAGAGTCTCAAACTGCAACGCATTGTGTCTCGTATTGATTTGTTAAACCTTCTGGAGTAACACACAGACGTGTGCGAGCGTGCTCGGTCCTTACCTGTGGGCCGAGCTTCTTGTCAGGTTTGTTGTTGGGTCGTGCTCCTCGTTTCTTCTGGGAGTTCTGAAACAAAGACACACACAGAGCCTTATTAGTAAGACTTGACACCACATTGACTGTGAACTGTTTCAATAAAATGAAGAACGGATTCAGTCTGAAAGGAAGACGAGAGAGCAGGGACTTAGGACCATCAAAAAAGTGGTAATCTCAACTTGTCAGCATCACTGTTGTTTTGTGCAGCAAATGGGACATCATTTTTGGGTTCTTTTGCACTTTAACGTCACTAAATAACAGATTTAAGTCAGTGTAACTGCATGAAGCCGCAGTCTAAAGTCTAAATACCGGAAAAACAGCTACCTTGGCTTTGACCAAAGGTGACCACGTTGGACTGCCAGCATCTTTTAGGTTCACTAATTACCATGTTCTATTGTGTTTGTTTAATATGTAGAAAATTGATGGATATTTGAGGCTAATAATCCCTTTCCTATGTCAAAACATCCAAGTTAAAAACATTAAAAATTCCATTTACAGCATAGTGCAGTGTAGTTTTCCTTTCAAATGATTTTTTTCCTTTCTTTTAAAACCCATTCAGCGTTTATTGAGGCTTAAAGGTAGGACTGAGGTTGCTGCCACAAAAAGATGCATGCGTAGAACAAATTGGGTTTTCTCTACTACTACAAGAGCAGTCACAATGTATAAATGTCAAGGACTTAAAGTGTGAAAGGCAACAACAGAGAAAAAGCCCTTTTTACACACATAAAGAGCAAAATCAGACTTCTAGTGTGGACCGGATAAGGACATTAGTCATTCCTGGTTTTTAAAAAATGGTGTCAGCACAAACATTATGTTGTGTCTTCAAAAGTACAGAAGGTAATGGATGATGAGACACTGGATACATTGGATACAAATCTGCTTTTTAGGCAGATTTAAGCCTGCATTACAATTAGAATTAGACAAATATATTTAAAATACTCAAAACCTATTTTTTAAAATTCATCATGATTGCCATTAATGGGCACACCGGAGTCATTAAATGCTTTTCTTATCCGTCTGTGCTTGATGTGTACCTGTAAGTGGCAAAATATCCAGACTATCTTTGTTTGAGCAGCTCTTTTCTTGTTATCTTATTTTGTACAAACAATACACTATTGTATGTACAGGTGCAAATCTGAGCCTTAATCTGCAACTGAAACTACATCAGGGAAGTATGAACCTCATTCCAGAGCCTTATACGCCACACACACACACACACACACACACACACACACACACACACACACACACACACACACACACACACACAGAAATATGAAATTCCAAACACACTCTTTCATATGACACACTTCCTCTCCCTCTTGGGCTAAGCTTTGGATGTCACTGCAGTGGTGATGTGTATCATTTCTGTGGAGATTTGAATCAACACTGATAAGAGCGTGGAATTACAGCTGTGAGGTGGAGGTACAAGCGCTGGAATAAAGAGACACACACACACATCATCCTCTGTTCGTCCAAGTGTCTTCCCAGTGCATCAGACTATCATAAATCATCATCCTTCCCTCTCTTTACAGCCAATCATCACACATACACATGCACACACAGGACAGACGCTGCAGTGCAAGCAGCCAAGCTCATCTGGCTCACTCCGTTTCCATGGAAACAAGCTACTGTGCAATGAGAACTGCCGACAACAAAAGAAAGAAACGGAGGGATGAATAGAACAAAAAGGTGATAAAGGACGACATAAATATATAAACAAATGCTACTGTTTGGGTCATTTTTTAGATCTACAATGTCGTTTTTAATTTTCCCCGAATGACCAGGCTTTAAGTGAATTATTAAAATGCTCCGCGGACACTATCAAGCACAGAGGAAATTTCAAAATATTTCATCTTATAACCAGGTGTATTGTAGCGAAGCATCAGACTGAAGGACATTTATTTATTTGTTGGACTTATCCATCCATCACTGCTTTTTGTATTTTCATCCATTCTGCTCTTTCATTTCTTCCAAGTGCTCCACTCATTATTCTTTGGGCTATTTCCTGACTTTTAATTTTTCATCTTTCCATGTCCTCCTTTACTCTCCCAACCCATTTTATAACCAGTTTATCGAGTGCAAACAGTGGTTAAAAGCTCTGAACTCACTGATCGATAGGCCTGGCTGATAATGGAACCATTGATTCTGGCTGGAGGTTGAACAGATGTCAGAACTGTTGGATCAGGTTTTCAGCTGGGCAGCAATCACTGCGATCCGCGAATTTCCAGCAACAGCAAACGCTGCTCTGTCTGACAAATTGTCATTGGAGTTGAAAATGCAGTAAATGAAAAGTTCCTAAAACCTTTTATGAGGAAAGGTGAGCAGCAATCTCCCGAGTTAAAAAGTGAGGCCAATGAGGAAAAGGGCCAAAAAGTGCAGTTCTGTAAACGACCACTTAAAGCTGGCTTCTAGCTGAGTTCTGATATGGATTTCTCTTATACCAGACAAATAAAAGGGGGCTGCTGTCCCCACATGGGAGGCAAAATGACATTTTGATGTTAGAGACCTTTAGAGACACATCATTGATCACAGCAGCAGGAAAAGTATAGCTGTATTGCAATACCTGTTGATTCTTTGGCGAGCTGGACAGGAGCACAACAAGCTCTAAAGAATACGAACTGATATGTTAGGAAACTGTTGCACATTTGCGATAATCCAACAGACTGTCAGTCATCTGTGTGATCCTCTGACTCTTTACACAACGGAAAACAAAAAAACTAGCAAACTAGCAGTAAAAGCTGACAAATGCCCGGACAGGCTGGATTGCAGAAACTGATAAACCATTATGTCAGAGGTTCTTCTCGCTGCAATTTGCATCAACGGGCATAAAGCTGACCAAACTATCAGCTTAACAGCTAAAGCGAGAACTTCACTGTCTGAAGCTGGAATAAAAGGATGGTGATGGCAGCTGTCCTTTTAAATATAGTAAATATATATGTTTCTGCTCATCATTGATGCAATGACATTAACATTAACTACCTCAAATATAATGATCAGTCATTACCCTTCAATATAAAAGACAACCTAACATATTTCTATTCCTTTTCCTGGCACCCCGGTTTATTTGATGTGCACACCCTCATTTTCACATAAGCATGCTTTAAAATGTTCATTATTATTTTATGTAAAAGCACACACACTGTGCCTGAGCCTGGTTCTCATGTTTCTCAGCCTGTAGGTCTACGGTTACGCTGCAGATACGGTAACAAGTCAACTTCCATGTTATCTGATAACATATTTAATAGCGTCTGACTGCTGCCTCTGCTTTTTCAGCAGCAGCAAAGGTTGTGTCAGGATTTATTTTACAGTGACCCCACTGTTGATCCTGCAGCAGAAATGCTGATGAAAGGGGCGATGGAGACAGATAAAAAAAATGTGAGGGGGAAATGATGACATATCCAGAGAGTGCCAAAAGGAGGAGCAAATAGATGGATTTTCACAGTCAAACACTATTGCCTGAGTAAACCTCAGGATGAAGGGGAACAGATCAGGACAGAGAGGGAAAGAGGAAGAGATGGCCAGTGACAAAGAGACAGAAAGCAACAACAATGGCAGAGGAAGAAAAAAGGGAACGTGAAAGAGAGAAATGTTGTCATTCCTCTGTCATGGATGAAGAGTCACAGCAGTGTAAACTTTTCTCCTTCCAATCCAATCCGATCCACAGCTCATCCAGTCATGGCGTATGGTACTGCAGAGCAGGGTGGGATCAAACGCGGTGAGACAAACACCCGAAGGAAAGTTGGGACAGTCTGGAAGAGGGCCATGAAAAATGTTTAAAATGTTTGGCAGCTAATGAGGAACGGCAAAACCTAAACAAAGCAATGCTGCAATTCATGATGTGGCAATTACAACATCTGTAAAGGGCCAAAAATTTAAAAATGTGAGCGAATAAGAATTAAATAAAATCTACTTTATTGTGATGTTACTGTTGCTGAGAGCTTGAAAGACTGGAGAGAAAGAAACTGACATGCTTTCTGAGTGGAAATGGTTTTAGCAGCGAGTGAGGTTACGGCCCGTCACACAGGTTAACTGACAATACATGACACTGCTCCCGGAAAACGAGGGGGAGAGAGAGGAGACTGCAAAGAAATCAGATTTGCTTTCAGTGTACAGACTCACTTAAACCAACCGGGCATGAAACCCTGGGCGTGACACAGCAGAGAGGAAAGGACTTCTAGAAAGAAATGGACTGTAAGGACAGGAGTCTAACTTTGTCTTTACACCCACAAACTGAGGGCCTTTTTTCTGGTCCCACTCTCTGCCTCTATACACGGATTTAAAGGTGTACGCTGGCTGCACACACGGCATCTGTGGGGATCAAACTCTTAACCTGGGCTACAAAACTCACTGTTCAACTGTCCAACATTTTTCAACTGTGACATTTTCAAGCTATTTGCTGATTTCATAGATTAGTTCACAACAGTTTTGATGCAGGGGTATCCTTTTATTTTGTTTTTCGAGTAGACACGGCAGAGCAAAGGTGTGCCTCATATCCTTGTGTTGTTTCCACATTATCGTAATAACGTTGGTCCAGGATCAACATTGCACTGACCAATCATGTGGATGTGATGTGATAGCTTTGCAATGTGGGGAGAAAAAATGAAAAAATAAATCCTCTGTTTATATAAATGGTAAATGGCCTGTATTTGTATAGCGCTTTACTAGTCCCTAAGGACCCCAAAGCGCTTTACACATCCAGTCATCCACCCAATCACACACTGGTGATGGCAAGCTACATTGTAGCCACAGCCACCCTGGGGCGCACTGACAGAGGCGAGGCTGCCGGACACTGGCGCCACCGGGCCCTCTGACCACCACCAGTAGGCAACGGGTGAAGTGTCTTGCCCAAGGACACAACGACCAAGACTGTCCAAGCTGGGGCTCGAACCGGCAACCGTCCGATTACAAGGCGAACTCCCAACTCTTGAGCCACCATCGCCCCATGAAATGTATAAAACTCTCCTGGAACAAATGGTTAGCACTTAATGCTAACCGAACGCTCCGATAACATCCCTGGTCAGTTGCAATGTTAATTATTTTTATAATGATACAGGATACACAAATAAAGCAATGACTTCCTGGACATGGACAGAATACATATAAATAATTATGCATAATTCTGAGGAAGGTCTGCACCAAAATGCTGCAAAGTCAGATTTTAAATCACAAAACTTTTATGTCACTTTTAAAAATATTGTTGTCTGAAGAAAAAAAAAGAGTCTTTCAGTCACTGATGCACTGCTGCAAATAATTTACTCTGAAGGTAGAACTTAGATCAGATTGCTCGAATATTGAGTGAAAGTGTGTGTTTGTGGGTGCCAAGGGGAGTGCGCAGGTTTCTGGAAAGAAAATTGATTTATTTGAAGTGGATGAAGCACCAGACTCTCTCTCTCTCTCTTTGTTTCAGGCAGGGGAGCAGTCTCTGCATGAAAGAACAGGACACTGGCGTCTCATCATCACCAAGGCACACCCGGGAACAAAGACTGGCCACAACACAGCACATAACGAGTTGCATAACCCGGGTGTGTGTCTGTGTGCGCGTGCAAGATAAGAATGGATGGTGGTGCAGAGAAATGGAAGAGTGACAAGTGGGAGAGGAGGAGATAATTAGAAAGCACTATCCCTCCTAGTGCTAACAAAACACAACAAATCATCAGCGCTTGCTGCTACAAATCATTAAATTGGCTCATTAATGAGGTTTGAAAGGCAATTAATCTTGTTTTTTTATCACTCTGTTTTGGGGACATAAACTGCCTTGCATTCTTAAACAGGCTAAATTAACACATCCGCTATTTACACACTGAAAATCCAACAATGTCAACACCAAAACACAACAGTGTGCTTGGGATGTTGTGAACACATCTCAACATCATATTTATAGTTGAAAAATCCCTTTGCTTAATTCCTGGGATGCACAAGCAGCGTTAAGCAGCTCTTCCCGACTGCGTGCAGACAGAGCAAATCCGCTCCGAGCACAGCGGAGCAGAACAGATAATACGAAAGCAACACCAACGTTTTCCCAATCCCCAGCCCGCTCAGCTCATTACTACACGCTCACACTGTTTCTCCATACTCTGCAGTATCTCTCACACCCTCTTAACACACATTTCATGAAAACGTTACAACACCCTGCTAGTCCTGAATTAGGAAATAATAAGCCCATTTGCTGTGAGCGCTTCAAGCATAAAGCCACTTTGGCTGCTGTGGTTATGTCCATGAACTCCAACTTTTCTAAATTTCCATTTTCTAAATTTGCTTATAACTTTCAATCACACTGGTGGTTTTACTGTATATGATATTATAAACAAATTATTTCTGCAATTAGATGTTTTTAGTTTGAGTTTCCATTTTTTTCCACTTTTTCAATAAGATGTAAACGGTGCAGATAATTTTTAGATTCAAGATTCAAAGATTCAAAGTGTTTATTGTCATGTGTACAGAAGAAATAGCATTTCTATGTGCAATGAAATTCTTCCTTTGCTGTCCATACACAAATGCCACGCACAGTGGTATGAATTTTCTTGTGTTTTTCACCAGTATAGGGATAATATTTTAATAAGATCCAGAGAAAGAATTCAGGAACATCTGCTGTCACATATCTTGGTACTGAAAAGAATGAAGATGAACAGACTTGTTGACCAGAAGTATCGACACGCAGCTCTAAATGTGTCCTCCAACAGAGATTTGTTTCTTGAACACTCCTTTACATCTTTACTCTTCTTTTAGATAAGAGAACACAGTGAGGTCTCGTATCATCACCAACATTAAATAAAAGAAGCCTGGCTGGCCTTGAGGTCTCAGCAGATGCAAAGAAAAAATACCTTGAGAAACCTTGAGGTCAGTGGCGGCGTCAAATCGGTGGGGTTCAGTAAAGGCTTGATTGAGCGGGACCTTTCCACACCTCTCTAAAATAGGAAGAGCTACCATAAAAATCCTGCACACAGATTTTACACCTCCAGTGAGCAATTGGGGGGGGGACTGCTGCAGAAATAAAGATGCAGGGTTTTGAAAATGCTGCATCCGGCTTCAAAGTAAAGATGATTTGTATTTGTAAGTGACGTGATAAAACCTGTCAGAGTAGCTACTCTGGCCTCGAGTAGAAATTTCAAGATCTGGGCACATTAAATTTGATGCTGGAAACATCGTGGTTAGGCAACACATCAGAGAGCGATGGGAACGGGAGCGTGTGAAGAAAAACAAACACATTTGTTCGTTCATTTCGTCACACTTGCTCATTTCTTGCTTCATTTCTTGCTCTTCTACTCTTTGCATGGTAAAATGAAATGCAGCAGAGCCCTGTGCAGTCAACAAACTCTGTTAGTAATGTTTGCTATAATGAAATATTCATTTTTGACAGCTGAAAGCTAATGGTGACACATTCCTGACTGTATTGAAATAGCAAAAATGACTGGTTTGAGTTCTTATCAATGATACTATTGAATAAAAAAAACCAAAATCCATTTTTCATATAAACAGTGTGATGTAGCCTCCGCTGCCTTAAACTGGGAGGTAAGTTTCACACAATCACACAGGAAAAAAACACCAACAGTGAAGAGGAGGAATGAAAAAATGGAAAGCCAGTTTGGTTAGGGATGACCGAGCTTTCCAAAACTATCAGACTGGCGCATTAACAGCAGAAACGCAAGGATCCAATTAACGCAAACAACGAAGTCGTTCATTTTCGAAATGTAATTTTTGTTGCGTGACGTAGCAACTCGGCTTTAATCAGAAAAGGATTCCTGGGAAAAACTCACTTAAGGAACGTCTGAAACACCAAACGGCTCCAGTTCAGAAATCCGGCAATTAGTTGACGTCAGTGTGGACTTTATGGTGGAGTGTAAAACAAAGGTGCCTTTCTCTAGCACACACGCACACATACTCACTGCATGCTATCTCTGCTCGCAGCCAGTTATGTCCTGCTTTCAAAGTACAGCAGGGAAGGCAAGAGGAAGAAAAAAAACTGAACAGAAGAGAAGCTGATGAATGAGAGCTGTATGTGAATGAACAGGCTGGTGCCATCACGGTGAAGAAGGCAAAGCAGGCGACTGCATCATCTTCATAGAGATACAGGGAGATGTGGAGGAGGAACAGACACGCTGACTGAAAACTATTAATCTAACAGTTTCTGTCTGGTGCTTCGGGATGTCTGGGTGATAGGGTCGCAACCCCGGCAGACTGAGTGAGACAAAATGGTACAAATAACATTTCTTTTTTGTATTTCTCCCTGTCTGTTGTCTGCTAAACATGCAGTGGAAAAATAAAAGCTAGATATCACGGCGAAGCTCCTTCTGACCGCCGTGTTATGTAGCTATAAAGTATCTGGTGAGTGTATGTTAATCTATATGAGCACATTAAACCTCTTATTAGGGAATTTTGCTAAATAGTACAACTAGGATCAAAGGCAGGATATGATTTAAATTTCCTGGGTACTGTTACGCTGTGGAGAAAACAATGGGAATCCATGGCTGCTTGTAAATCCTCACTCATGTTTGTTTTTTAACGCCTAAACATATGACCACCTGTGTTTACAGATGTGTTTACCTGGATTTAATCCTCTCCTGTGAAACAATAGTTCTGTGAATGCTTGGGTACGTGGCCATTCCCACCGGTGGGGCCAGTTTCCCATCAAGAACCTGTTCCATGTATTTCCACCCAAAAAAATAAATAAATCTGGCACCAGCATGACAAACCTGAAACTGGCCATCAGCGGCTGTGGGAGTGGCTTCTGAAAAAAAATTCCAATTCCTGGTGGATTCAGCCAACACATTCTGCTAGCTACAATTTTTCTTCCCACAGAAATGACCCCAAATCCTGCTAATAAGAAATGTGGGTTGGCTCTCAAAAGGGACCGAAGCTGACTTGGCATCAGAACTGGCACCGACACTAGTGTGTGTTGGTAGAAAACAGTTTATTCCTAACATCTTCTCCTCACACACACACACACAAACAGAAAAAAGACCTAATCTTTCAGTATGTCACAACATAGCTTAACCACAACTGGATGCAAACACCTTTCTATCGCCTCTGCTGATGAATTGTTTTGTCAAACATTAGCGTTAATTAATTACAGCAGGTCTGATGGAAATTTCCTCTGCGCAATTTTCCTCCGTGCAATTAAAATGATCCAAACCCTGCTGCGAATTAGTCAGTGTTTTCTGGGAAATCACCTGAAGCTGAGCTGACACACTCTCCTCCAGCTGCTGGAGCACCATGCAAAGGCTGCCCAGCTGCAAGAGCTGAGAGTCTCATTCATTCATGTGCTGTTGCTTTTGAATACTATTACTTAAAAGAAACAGTTGTGTCGCGTCTTAAAATGTTCCCACCGTGTCTGTTGTGGCGTTTCGCTGTGGAAATTAAGCCTGACATGATGTAACACAAGAGTGATTCAGCTCACATCCGCCTGTGCGTATCATTGAAGCTTAAGCCAATAGAGTGAATGGTCTATTAGCATTGCATTAGCATAGCATTAGCAGAGCAACAAAGAGCTGCAAGACAGATAGAGCTTGGATATGATACTCTGCAACACCAGACTGTACAGAAGAGAAAACCAGCCTCCTTCTCTTCAGTTTACTTTGGCTCTTCACAGACAGACACACACACACTCTGAAACAGGCAAACAAAGGATCAAGAATCAAGGAAGATGAGGAGAGGAGAGGATGGAGAAGGAGGGGCAGAGCAAGGAGGATTTGTAGGTCTTTGTTACTAAAACCACTGCTGACTCCCAGCCACTTCCATTACAGAAAAGCTGATAGTGTATATCTGCCGATGTGCGTGCGAGTGTGTCTCTAGACGCTCTGCTTATTAAGGCAGTGTGTTAGTAGGTGACCTTGCGCAAATGAACAGCCTTCAAGTGGTATTGATCTGAATTATTCATATGTGTACAGTGTGCACATTGTGCCTTGACAGTGCGTGTGTGTGTGTTGAGCTGCAACATGGGTGTGCATAATATAAAGTCCAGCCCACTACATGTGCGAGTGAAGGGATCTGTGTGTTTTTATGAGTGTGCCTGGTAGAGCTGGAAGCTGAACAAAGCAACGTCTGCAAGCACAGCCTAAGAGGAGGACTCGAGTGTGTGTGTGTGTGTGTGTGTGTGTGTGCGTGCGTGCGTGTAGTAGACATCAACCCCTAATGCCAAATACCTCTCTCACCTCCTTCCTTCCTTCTCTTCATGTGTCCACAGGGTCCTAATGCCTTAAAAGTTTCCTTATTCCATTTATTATCAATCAATACAACCAATATTATTCAGTTAAACTGTGTGCCAATCACAAGCGCCAAATATGCCCCTCATGGACTTGTTTTCTATTCCCTATTGTGCTCTTTTTTTGGCTTTGGAGTAGACGGGCACATTTTTGGCATTTTCTGGTTGATATTTGATCAAAATATTAAGACACTGCTACATCTACAAGAACACAAAGCAGCCACGGTGTAAACGTCCAGATTATCCTGATATTGCAGTAAAAACTTGCAGCTGATGTGCCACTGCAATCTAGAATGATAGTTTCTAACTATATAATATATAACATCACTACAGTCCTGTACACAATATAAGGTTTTGTGTGTGCCCACTATAAGCAGTTTGCCCCAGTGCACTGATACCACGGATACTGACTTGTATTTGCGTCTGCCTATTTTGCAATTTTAGTAGTGATGTCAGAATTAAGTAAGACGTCCAGACAGGTGCATCACAGACATCAGACTCTTAATATTTGATCATCTGACCTCCTCTTCTCTGAGAAGCAAATCCAGGGAGTTAAGGATGCAGTATCCATTTACATCCCCCCGCCTCCCGACAAACGCCTCAGCAACCGCAGACCATAATATGTTGCCTTGGCGATGGCTTTTGCAGCCTGTCGCTAAGGCACCCTGTTGGCAACACATTAGTGAAAAGACAGAGAGACGAAGAGGAGGACGGAAGCGGGAGAAGGAAATGTGGGAGGGGTGAAGGGGGGCAGGATGAATGATAAGTGGGTCGGAGGAAGAGAAGAAGGAAAGAAGGAGGAGGAAAGGAAAGAAGGTGTTTCAAAACAAATCAGAAACAATAAAGTACAGGAAGTAAAAGGCTTTTGACAGCTTCACCTCTTCAAACCCAAACCATGACTGATGACCAATTACAACTGCCCCTCTTATTTTCCTGTTTATTTGTTGTCATTTAGTAAGCTCTTCGCTAATAAGGGCAGACAAAGAAACCATATATATCTACATAAACACCATTATTCCCTCTGTGTGTCATGTAAGAACATAAAACATGTGACATGATGACGGACTGTCAGCGGTGGCACAGAGAGAAGCAGAGGCAATGAGGAAAAGATTTACTGGTATAATAAGAATAATATGACACTATAATTCTGCAGTCATAATAATTGCATTAAAGGAAATAAGACAAAATTCCGAGTGTCTCATTGCCGGCTGTAAAGTGTTTCCCTGCCACACTTCTTTTTCCTCGCAATCATTTTTTCTCTTCCAATTCGTCCTTGCGTTCTCATTGCAGAGAAAAAAGCTCCACCGACAATATTTCTCTGCATATATTTGGACATAATTTTTTAAAAATGGCTGTCCAAATGCAGGGCAATGTGAAACTGTCATAAGCCTGATTTATTGTTTAGCACAGGGAGCAGCATGGAAAAACCTTTTTCCAGTCTACTCGGTGCAACATATTATCCAGCCTGCAAACATGAGTCTGGGTTTTGTGACTCTTAATGATGACTTGCCTAGTAACTCTTATGCTTAGTAGATGATTGCAAGCAAATAAGTCATCAAGTTTGATACTTTTTTATGTTTTAAGAGTCATGTTGTGCAGTCGCTCTTGGACTGCAGGTGGCTCTTAAGTTGTCTTTGCAGTTTTATTTACACAGGAACATTTTCTTTCTTTAAGAAGTCATCTTTGGCTGCTATTGATCATGCCCGACGCTTTATAAAAAACAATACTTTGTGTAAAACTTAAAAGACGTGTCCTGATGGAACTGTTTTAATTGTTATTTGCTACTTGAACTTGAACACCTGTCTTTTATGGTACAGTCACACTAGAGAAAACAGTGGTTGCAAGTCGCAAGGAGGTTGCTGTCCTATTTTTTACCTTAGTGTGACTGAGGTGTTAAGCTAAGGGGAAAGTGTTGTAAATGCAGGCTTTCAGTTGGTTTCAGTCGTCGTGTGTTCGTTTGCCATCTGGTCTGGTTAAACAAGCATTAAACATCATCTTTCCTCCCCCTTTTTCTCTGTGGCAGGCACCTGATCTGACAGCAAGTGTTACCTCAGAGTCACAGAGAGAAACCATATGTGAATGAGAAAACACACACACACACACACACACACACACACACACACACACACACACACACACACACACACACACACACACACACACACACACACACACACACACACTCAAGCGCCTTCATCAACATACCGGGTCTCCATCTGGTGTGTGTGACAGAGGATGTCCCAGCAAAGCATAAAACAGCACCCAGTTAGATCCTATAAATAGAGAGCATCATCTACAGTTAACACCTCTCTGCTCTCCTGCAGCCAGGCCCTCTGCCTCACAGTTTATGTTTTCAACAGGGAATGGAGGAAAAGCCCAAAGTTAACCTCGCGCACCTACGCACCTTATCACCGAGATTAGCATCAGACAGAAAGTCAGATTGCGGTGAGAAGGAAGCAACAAAGGAAGAAACTCAGGGTTAGACATTACTGTGTGTGTTTTTCAAGGGTAAATGTCCTGAATCTTTAAAGGATCATTACTGCGGGATGATTATCTTGCAATTTGTGAGCTCTGGTTTAGTAGTACACATGGTGCACTACTTGTATTTTAGGCACAAAGGTGATACAAAGGATCCTGGGAAGCTGAGTGGGATATCAATAGTAGCAAGCACAGTGTTACTAGTACTGATGCTCTGTTATAAAGGCCCCTATAGGCTTGTCAAATGATATTAGCCTATCTGCAAATAAGATAACATTCATCAGCATTGGTGACATTTCTATTTCTTCATAGACATATACACTGTTATTCTACAAGGTTTGGGTATCTCCACAGACATTTTAAGCAAATACATTTAGAGGAGGGGGCATTAAATCCAAAAATCCAAATCCAATTTATTTATATAGCACATTTAAAAACAGAAGGTTTGCCCAAAGTGCCGTACAGAAACAAACACAACATAAAACCACTGACACTCACATTAAAACATAATAATACACATAATGAACATATCAACTCACACCAGTCTGAACGCTATCGAAAAATGTGCGTTTTCAAAAGCAACTTAAAAACAGGAAACGAAGATGCCTGCCTAATATTTAAAGGCAGTGTATTCCAAAGTTTATGCATATGGTCAGTGGCTTCCTGATAAGCGTGTTTCACATGTTTAATTAGTCAGTATATCTTGTCATTTGCAGTTTCACACATGCCACACACAGACACACGGGGTGTGCTAGCTAACGGTCTGAGTGTACTGCATGTGTATGTGCAAGAGTGCAGAGTGAAGTGAAGCGTGTCTGACAGGCTGACTGTGTGTCCAGTAATTGGCAGCATGAACTCCATCAGTCTGTGGGAGCGATACTCCCTTTATGTTCGATGTAAAGATAAAAGAGAGCGCAAGTATTAAATGAAAATTGCAGCAATAACATCACATCTCACTGTTGTTTTTTCTATTTTAACTGTCATGTGAAGCATTATGCATATGAAAGAAAAATGAAAAATAATTCTATTTAACAGTGTGTCCGTCCCACAGGAGAAGGCCACAGGAAGCCATTGTGAGGTTCATGAAAGCAGACTAAGTGAAGCCCTTTGTGCTTTGAATAATAACTGGCTGTTTGATCTCACTGACAGCAGAACAAAGCCTGACTCTGATGGACATGTCAGGGTTCTGGTGACCTTTTAGGTGTGTCTGACAGTTCAAACACAATGACAAAGACCAAACACAGGCACCACCCGCAGGCATAACTGTGGTATCAGCGCGATTAGCAAAAGAGGACAGTGCTGAGATTATACACAGGCTTTCCAGATTTCCAGACACCTGGTTTAACTTAAAATTCAAAGACTTTTATTCATAAATAATAAATAAAGCAATACCTTCTGTTTTCATTTCAATGCCAGTGAGCTGCACTCCAGCACAGAACAAGAAACAAGTGCAAAACCAGATCAGAGCAGAGCAAATTAGGATTTAATGCCTTCTAACGTTGACCACTCCTACTGGGGTTATAATTTCATTTGACATTCAAGAAGATATCTGTACCATAAGCCTTAAATAACCTGTCCCCGGTGTTTGTCTGGGTTAAACTGTTGATTTCATTAGATTTAATTAACATCCTGATAACTGAGCTCACGCATAATGAAGCTGCAAAACACTTGAGGCGTGCTCTCATACCAGCTGAAACGTATCTTCCCTTAACTGTCAGAGATTTCCTGTGTTTGTCGACAGACATTAAACACACCACTCGTCTCTTAGGCTCGCCGTTCGCTCCCCTCATCTTTTTTTCTCATCTCTCCTTCCATCAGGGTCCCGCAAATCCAGGCAATCAGTTGCTGTGACAGGAAATCAAACAGGATATGACAGGCTGATTGGAGCCTTAGCCTCACTTTCTGAGGAGAAAGAAATGTTGTGACCTTGTCTTGTCCACCAGTAATAACTGCTTATGGGAGGAAAAAAAACTGCATGTGTTCATACCGTGCATATTTTGTATCCAGGAAGCTACTTTTAAAGTTAGATCTGTCTTCTTCTTTCATGCTTTCGTGCATTAGGGGAAAAATATAATTCCTCATTATTACCACTGCATACATTACAGCCTTCCAGTGTTCTGGTGTGGATGTAGACTCACATGCTGGGTGCAGGACTGGCTCTTCTCACTCTTCCCACTCACTTTACTCAGCTTCTTCCGTCTTTCAGGAGTAATACAAATCGCAGAAATAAAGCCTGAATTATTCCTGTGTGCGCTATTAACAATGACTGATGTGGCATTTATAATTACATCACAAACATTAGCAGCTAATAGGAAAAACAAATCTTCTCCACATGGCACAGTGTGAGCTTATTCAACCCAGTTACCGGCTCCTGTGAGCTGATTATTGTGGCTAATGTAACTCGCACAGATGCACGCAACCACACCCAAACAAACACGGGCATTCAGTCGTTAGCTGTGAGTTAGAGAACGAGTTTAATGCGCTTTTAGCACAGTTTATCGACCCTCATGACCTGCTACAAGGGCTTGGGATGCGACTGTCACCCTCGACAGGAGATGAGCAACGCTAATGAACACGGAGGGCATCAATGTGGAGCTGTTATGTTTTTATCGCGTGGCTGTTACTGTCTCCAAAGCAGATTTTGCCCACGGGACAATAAACTTTAGTGCGTCATAAATTACAAGGAGAGGGAGAGAAGAAAGGAAAATGAAGGCAGGGAAAGGCGACGAGAAGGACAGAGAGAACAGAAAGGGCAGACTTGGAGAAAACAAAATATCATCAAATTAGTTCAGAGAGTTTGTCAGATCGTCACTGCACTACATTATAACTTACAATCACAATAATTTAAAAATATCTTTCAGAATACTTCTTTATTTCATACAGGGGTTGAAAGCTGATTGCCAACTGGTTGTATTCTGGTTATATTCCTACGCAAAAACAAAGCTGCTGAGTGTTTATGCCATTTTGCATCTTGCACCCCTGGACCAAATTCAAAAAGAAAAATTTAGTTAGTTAAAACAAGCAAATGTATTTAAAAATACATAAAAGAATTGCTTCACAAAAGTACAAATCTCTAGCAATGATGGCAGACAACAATTTTTCTATTTCCGATCCCAAAGTTTAACAGTAACTAGAAAGCGAAAATTTCAGAAGAAATTTTATGTGTGCCTATGCCGCTGCTAATCACTGTAGTTTGCCATTCATACGGCTACAGAGAGCAAAACTCAGAAGAGCAGCCATTCTCCACCATGAACTATGGTAAAAACAAACACCGCTCACGCTTCACAGATGACAGCTTACAGTTTTGTGTAAAGATGAAGTTACTTTGTACAGCGCCGATTTGCAGACGCTGTGCACACAGGTTCATGAGCAGAAGTCCCATTGTACCACGGCAGACCCGACAATGTTTGCATGAACACACTTTGAAGCATTACATTATAGACCACTTTTCACACATGCATTCACTTTTTGTTTTTTGTTATTTTACACAGTGTTCTGAATTATGAACAATGGTCTACAGCCAATCCTGTGTATTATTATACAAACTTTGGTTGTGAGATTCAGATAACTATTTAATAAAAGCTAAATATTTTATATGAGAGTAAGAAAGAAAAGTATATCTTTGTGTCCACCTTTCTCTGTTAATGCCCTAGCTTCCCCCAAAAGCTTTGCTAGATCCGCCCCTGCACAGTTACCAGCTGTCAGCTACACAAAAAGGAGCTTGGTCTTTGTCTCTCAGAAACAACTCATAACTTCCTTCAACTCATTCATGTCACCTAAAGTGTAAACCTGTTTCTCCATCACCAGTTCAGCTCTGATGATTCAGTAAGGACATCTCCTGATTTCATCTTCATGCTCCAGCAAACATCAGCTGATACTAGAAATTAAAATCAAAAGAATTCTAACAACAGCTGATCAAGCTTAAACGTGCTGCTGTTGTTTAGCGCGATAAATAAGAGCGAACAGCCGATCATTGATCAGTTTCATGATTGACGTTTCAACACGCGAGAGAATGACAGGGAGGCTTCGTAACGACAGAATAAATCATAATGTTTTCTCTGAATGTGGGACGATTCCGCTTGTACGGCACGGCAACTCTATGAACTAACCCTAATGAATAAAATAAAGTCCAACGTCAGTAACTTAGTACGCACACAGCTGTATATAAACTCCCGTGGCATTACGATTGTAAAGGTCAACGAAAATAAATTACACCTAAACTCGGTTTATATCTGACCCAAATAGAGAGCGACCGGGTGCTGACACGAGTTTCACCCGCCTCAATATAAGCCAAGCCTGGGTGCTTTTTCACGAAGGGTTGCTAGCGGCGCGAGCTAACTATGCTAGCGGCGCTAGCTAGCTAGCCGGCTATCAGCAACACATAAGAGAACTGCTGCTAAATAAACTACACCTAAACTCGGTTTATATCTGACCCAAATAGAGAGCGACCGGTGCTGACACGAGTTTCACCCGCCTCAATATAAGCCAAGCCTGGGTGCTTTTTCACGAAGGGTTGCTAGCGGCGCGAGCTAACTATGCTAGCGGCGCTAGCTAGCTAGCCAGCTATCAGCAACACATAAGAGAACTGCTGCTAAATAAACTACACCTAAACTCGGTTTATATCTGACCCAAATAGAGTGCAGTTCATAACTTCTTACCTGAAATTCAGTTCACCTCATGCTCCTGCCTTCGCTTTCCCTGATCCATGATTGACCACCGTTAGCAATCGCCTGCCCGGCCTCATATGTCTCGTTGGCGGCATGTCCTTTCTGTCACACACCGGTGGGTAGCTGCCCTCTGTTGTAGCTCCACCACCAAACAACTCAGTTATTTTTTCCACATCCAGCTGTAACTCCGATTCTATGCGAGCATTTGCGAGAGACCAGGAGGTGAAACGACAGAGAGAGTCCCTCGCTATCCATTTGCAGCCAAGTGCGGCAGTTAGCTAGGTAGCCAGCTAGGTAGCCGGCTAGCTGTCAGGCAGGACCGACGTAGTCAGAGCACTGTCGCTAAATATGGGATGTCTTGATAAAACAAGCAGATATTTGAAGTTTACACACCTACATTCTCGCCTGAAAATATCTTAAAAGCTTATTTTGTGACCTAGAAACACGAATAAAAGACATATAAAAAAGAAGTGGTGGCCGCCATTGTTCACTCTGTAGAGGCGTGCTATGAATTGTGGGATATTGAGTTTTCCACCAAGCATTACCGTAACTTTTGAATGATTTATGCGCAACCTTAAAAATTCCAAGGGCTCCTGAAAGCAGCGACGCTGTGCGCACCGCTGAAATTGTCATCATTACGGTAATCCAAATAAGGGTACACAGGCTGTACCACTCCCGGCATACCACTAGAGAGAGCCAACACACCACAAATGAAGTCTGTTTATTTGGCGCCAAAAGATGAATTGGCCTAAATTTGCACTAAAATATTAATATTAAAAAACTATAAAAGTTATAAACACCAAAAGTCATAACATAATAGTCCAGCTCCAGCCGCACAAAATGATCTAACATATGTAACCCTAATGTCAAAACTGTTTGGCAGAGGAGCGCGGGAAAATTTTCACTAAAATATTAATATTTAAAAACTATAAAATTCATAAACACCAAAAGTCATAGCACACCATTCCAGATCCGCCGCACAAAATGAGGTAACATATATGAAGCTTGTCTCAAAACTGCGAGGCGAGATTCGCTGCAAAATTTCAGGCGGAAACTGGAGAATAATAATAATAATAATAATAATAATAATAATAATAAATCCGAGGAATAGTAATATGTGTGCCTCTTGGCATAGGCACACATAATGACCCAGTGAAGACAAAAGGATCTTTCAATCTTTCGTTGAACCGCAAAAATCCATCCAATCTCGTATAAATGGATGGTTCCTAATACCAAAGTCTTCCACCCACATGTTACATTTAAGGCCCGCTGTGCTTTTCTCTGTCTGGCTGTAATAAATTAAGCTGGTGGAGCCTCTGGCAGATTCATACCCAGGAGAGGAAAACGCGCACGCGCACATATACACATCCGCGCTGAACCACTTAGTTCTGCTTCACCGCTTCGATCAAATCTACACGGAGACCAGCTGGGAAGAAAGACATTTTTGACCTCTGTTTGACAGAACAACATGAACGTGCCTTACTGAACCTCCTGCAAACTACAGAGGCAATCACCGGACTGTTCAAAGTACCCAAAGATAACTCGAGGAGTTTCCAAGCATTTTAGCGAATGCTTGGAAATCCTGACACCAGCGTCACTGTTTAACCACATCCAACTTTCATTAGGTTAATAAAGTGCTGGGAGTGCTCAGGTAGACTAGCACAGTATAAGAACCAGTCCATAATAAAGACAAAAGAGCGTGAAATAGAAATCCAGTGACCTAAGATCTTATGGCACGGTGTGGGTAAAGAAGCAGCCTATATGTTTGCCATCTACACTGGACTGTTTACCCTACAGCATTTTACATTTAGCATTGCACAGCACCTTAGGTCTCAGACTCTGTGTCTTGACACTCAACAGTCATCTTGGTAATACCCCTGGATGGTTATCTGGTGCCAAGAAGAACATGTCTCTATCCTAATGAATGACTTTATTAATTTATTATTAATGAGAAGTTTGGTTACTTCAGCCCTAAAAAGGGTTTTACAGGCTTTTCTCCCCACATGTTATATTTCTGCCACAAATGGCTCAAACCACAGTACTGACACGGTCAATGTGTCCAAGTTTCCTCAGCAATGTCATGCTGATTCACATTATATACAGTAAGCCAGGAAAAACAATTGGTACACTCACCTATGTTTTGTCTACAGCCCTTAAATATGCCCGCCGCTACACAGCTGAATCTAAACTGTGTGCTTGTATCAAAGCAGCTACATGACAGACTTGTTTCCTGTGTCGGCTGTAAATTGGCTTTTGGGGGTCAGGGGCAGGTCAGCTCCCATCTCTGGTGTTGCCTCATTCTCCCACAGATTGCAGGTCTCTCACAGCGGCAACACGGATTTGTCTCCTCTCTGTTGTGCCCAGCAGCATCCTCACATGAACATTACACTGTCAGAAACCTTCAGCAGTGGGAGTTTAATAATCCACTTTCTGTCTAATTATAATCACACAGGGTTTAAGTCCAGGCTTGTAGTTTTGCTGTGGGCAATTTTTCCCCCACTAATTATGAAGAAATCTATTTATGAGAGCGCCCAGAGCCTAATTTGGAAGCAGACCATTAGACCATTTATAATAACTTTGAAATAATAAATAAGCGGATGACTCCTCAACAGGTTTTAGTTGGTTTTGCACATTTTAACAATAACTGCCTCCTCAGCCTGGACGCTCATATAACAAGACTGCCTTTGAGACAGATAGTGATTCTCCGCAGCAAGCTTCAGGGTTCAGGTTAATGAGCCATAACAGAGTGAATATTAGCCATTTAACCAGTGATGGTCTGGCCTTGTGCACTGCACCAATCTCATAATTCCCTGCAATATGTGGGCTAACAGCTAACCCCGATTACACGAGACAATCAGCGAAACGCAGCTGAATCCAGGCATTCAGTGCGGCATATGCTCTGTTCTGTAGGAAAGACAAACCTGCAGTAAACTGACCTTGGCAAGAGGACACTTTCAAAGGATCCCTTTCATATTTAAAGCTATGGCAGGCAATTTCACTTCCTGGCAAACCTGCGCAGCTTCAAGGAGGGATCGTCTGAAATGTTTTTGAAGTCCATCCCACAAATCTTAGAGAACAGTGCCAGGGAGCAAACCTGAGTCGCACTATTTCTTTATTCCTTGTTGAAAGGAGGCAGATATGTTGGTCCAGGTTTTTTGCTCACGTTTCAAAGAAATTCTGTATTTTTCTCCTACAAAAACACAGGTTTTAAATGTTAACTAACTCAGTCAGCATATTCAGTTTATGCATTCCTGTTTACATTTTCAGCATTTGATAACCTTTAATTGCACACTGTACTGGTTATTGATCTAATAACAGTCGAAACATTAAGCTCTCCTGCTTTCTTGCTGCAAAAGAAATTACCAAACTCATGCCACCCTTTCAAAGTCTCAATTTTATAACCTACAGTTTCCTAAACACAATGCTATGTGCAAGTACATTTTGTTTTTAATGGACATCCATCCATTCGCTTCCGCTCATCCTTTTCAGGGTCGCGGGGGGCGCTGGAGCCTATCCCAGCTGTCATAGGGCGAGAGGCGGGGTACGCCCTGGACAGGTCGCCAGTCTGTCGCAGGGCCAACACACAGGGACAGACAACCATTCACACTCACACCTAGTGACAATTTGGATTATCCAATTAACCTATCCCCACAAGCTGCATGTCTTTGGACGGTGGGAGGAAGCCGGAGTACCCGGAGGGAACCTACGCAAACACGGGGAGAACATGCAAACTCCACACAGAAAGACCCCGGCCTGATGGTGGAATTGAACTCAGGACCTTCTTGCTGTGCGGCAACAGTGTTAACCACCGTGCCACCGTGCTGCCCTTTTAGCAGTACTTTATGTGCTTTCCACATCCTCATTTTGCTTCAAATCAGCTCAAAAAATGATAAAAGTTACTCCCATTCATCAGCCTATCACAGCTGGCAAAGAGCGAAAGACAGGGTTAACCAGGTCGCCTGTCCATCGCGGGGCCAACACATAGAGATGGACGCAGACATCCAACTTAGAATGTTCAATTAACCCGATCCCATGAACGTATGAGGAAGCTGTGGTACCTGGATAGAACATGCCAACTCCACACAGAAAGGCCCCCAGCCAGATGATGGACTTAAACCTGGAGAAACCCTCCCACCCTCCCTCCGCCAAAAGTAACTTAACTCTGAGAAAGCAACAGATCATCACTAAGTATTTTTGGCAAGGAAATAAGAAGGCGCTAATAGCTTCACTAATATACTGTTATTTTAAAACTCTGATGACAGCTCGTAGCCTCTGTCACATACCAGCTGGTGTTGTGCAACATTTCACAAATAACTTATTTGCCTCAGGTTTCTGTTTGAGAACTGCTCAGTCCTTTTACAACAACCACATGAAACTTTCCATTCCCACCTGGTCACCTGGAATCTAAAACGCAATAAAACCATCCAATGGCTGCTTACAAATACCAATTCTCTGGATCACCTTCGCCTCGGTCATTTTTTTCACGGTTGAAGACACCAGGAGCATCTTTTGGTAAAACGCTCCGTTTAGATCTAAATCTGCGCTCGCTAAAACAAACACTTCTAATAGTTCTGCTTCTAGCATGGATGTCACATGGCGGAGCACAAAGAACTCTTTCTTTCCCCCCCACACTTTCACACTAACATTTAAGAAACCCACAAACGTTTGCTGGTGCTGAATGTCAGAGCAGACACAAGCTTCAGACTGCCCTTTTTCTAAAAAAGAAAGAAAGAAAGAAAGCATAGAAAAAAAAGAAGGAAACATCTATTTCCTGATATGTATTCGATATCAGGCTGACAAGATTGTACATGTAATACTTTAGTCAGGCTCTTTCACTTTGCTAACAGACGTAACGTGAAGTCCGGTGTACAGAATCAGTGAGAATGCAGGAACAAAATATCACTTCTGGAAATTAAATCTGACGCACGCCACTCACACAGCACATATTGGATGCTTATACATGCTTACACAGCCCCGTCTGCCCGCTCTGCTAAGTCAGGTCATGCAGCTACAGTCATTTCTTTCTTCTTTTCATCTTTTCCTTTTATTGACCTCTTTTTCCTCACCTCTTTCTCCCCTCCCCTCCCATCTTTGTCATAGTTCTTAACACACCAACCCTTGAAGCCACTTTTTCCTCCAGGCTGTTGCACAATCAGCCCCTATACCACCAGTGGGGTCATCACATAATAATCCCTCTATTTCTCTTTCTCTTTCGGGCAGTCAGTCAGTGTGTGATTACATTAGAGTTCCTCTTCTCTGCTCAGGCGAGCTCCAGATACCCACCGCTCCATTCTGCCCTATTAGACATTGCCTGTGCACTTGGGTGATTGGGTAAGGCTTTCTGCTATGCTACAAGTGAATTAGTCACAACCTTTGACAGTGAAATAAACATGAGAAAGACAGTATCGCAGAACAATAACACTGACCTCATCTTTTTCTTGCATTAAGCCATTACTTATTTTTAATGCATGACAAAAGCACAGAGTACAATGCAAACTCTTAGTCTCAACTCATTGTTCACATATTAGGTTTTTTTAAGCGCCTTCCATTGGATGAGTAACTTTCATTAATCGTTATGGAGATGGGTTAACATAGGAGCAAACAGGAACTGATTGAGTTGAACAGCTGATGGACTTGTGCATTAGCAGATCCATATCTGTTAGAAGCAAACTATCTGCTGATAAAGTCTCTGTGATTTGAAACATTGTTTTTATTATTGAGCTACACAAACCTGATAAAAATCACTCGCAGGCAGCCAAGAAAGGCTTGTTTTGCCCCAAGGAGCTGTCAAGTGAAAACTATGAATATGCCCATAGTTTCTCTAGTTTTCTGTGTGGATGCTTTATTATTTGACTTTTACTGGCTTTACACACCACACAAGAACAAAGTGTACTAGTGACAAAAACAGCATTATGCAAAGCTGTGTGCTTGTGCTTTAAGGAAGGCAAATATTACAAACATTCATTTCAGAATTCATAAGCGGTTTGAGGAATTACTTGGGAGACGATTTAATTATCACAAAGAAACAATATTATGCTGCAGCCTGTTTGGAAAGAAAGAGGTTATAATATTCAAACTACTCCTGCCGCAGTCAGTGAGGCATTCAAGGAGGTTTTAGATGGTGATAAATGTCTTTGAATATAATCAGCATCGATCCACTCCCGGGTAAGACACACTCACACCACCAAACACAGCAGATTCAGATTTATTCTCACTTTTTAAACCAAACTTGGCAAGCTGACAGATAAAAATGTTTCTGCTCGTGAGGACCTTCATGATATGAACAGACTGCATAATTTGTGGCTGGAAAAACTGAGTAGTAAAGACGTCTCAAATCAATGCAGACAGCAGAAAAACTGCATGAGCTTTCTACTTATGGTCAAATTGAGACTGAGTCCATGAATGTCATGGATCTCAAGCACTTTGCACTTTAACCCCAATTATGTATGTTCTTAATTTAAAGGTGGAAATGTCAGGAAGGAGAAAAAGCAGAAGAGCAGAAATGGAGGTTTAAAAAACAAAGTAGTAAAGAGGAGAGCCAGTGAGGAGTGTACCAACCGTCAAAACACGAGACATCAGCACTGATCTAAATGAGCAAGTGTGTGTGACTGTGAATTATGCAACACGGCCTTACTATGAAATCCTGACACTGAGATACTACGAAGAGACATGTTAGAAGATCCTTTTTAGATCATGTAACTCATCGCTTTATAACAGCCCCGAGGCGGCAGCTCAAGTTTCTTTATCAAGATGTCACTGCAGGGAGCAGCCAATAATGAGCAGAGAACTGGAGAAGAAATGCAGTGATGTTCCAACAACCTGATGAAACATGTTGGAAATACAGATATACAGAAAACATTTTAACCACAAAGTTAACAGAAAAATGAAAAACTACTATTTGATTCTTGAACTACTACTGAAAACAATTTTCCTTGAGTTGTTTTTAACTGTATCCCACAGCTGTTAGCACCAATCAGAGAGTTCAAGGAAAAGTCAAACAGCCCACGAATATTCCTCCACAGCTGTGATCCCACAGTCCTGATGGATCACAAATATTAAACGAAAAAAAAGCTCTTATGGAAAATATTAAAAATTCTGCTTGTTTAAAGAAAATCAAAGTCAAGTCATCTAGATCAGGAGTGTCAAACATAAGGCCCGGGTTCCAGGATCGGCTCAGTAAAAGACTACAATCTGGCCCATGGACAGCTTTGGACTTCTTACTGTATTTTCACATTTCTTTTTTTTCACAAGGGGTCTACAGGAAAAAAACAAAAAAAAAAACATTTTCAGTGAATTAACGTTTTTGACAGGACAGCCTATGGAATGAGCTATTACAACCTTTTCTGTAATTTTAAGCCCAAAGAGTCATGTTGACATGTTTCTTTTACTTCTTTATCTTGTAGAAAAACTTTGGGTTACTTAACATAATCCCTGGTTCTTTGATACCACAGTGAAGTGTTTCCCAGCGAAGTTAAAAAAAAAAAAGAACTGAGGTGTACGGTTGAAATTGCACTTCTTTTCTTATATTAAGATACCTCATGGTATCTCATGGTATGCTTTAATGGTGTAGTTAAACTTCTTTCATTGGTCTAGATCACCTAAGATCAAAGTTGGATCAAAGACTATTTTGGTGTGCATTAAGCAGCACTGGAGATACTGATTGTCTGCCTTCTCTGAATATAATCAAAGAACTTCAAACTTCACTTTCCATGGCAGAAATATATTTAGGAAAACTCAGCAATTCCTCCGTCTAGAAATCATGACCAGGTGACTCAAAATAAATAAACAAATTAAATAAATAAAGAGATAAAATGCACAACGGGTGACCTTCATGTGAAAATGTCATGAACATGTTTTTTCTCCTATCTACACCCACCAGTCAAATGAAGCTAACTAGCTTGGAGATGCTAAAACTGTTTACATCTTGCTGGATGTCACTTTCAAGGCCCTCGCGTCAGAACTGTGCAGTTTGGTAGTATGACATATTGACTATTGACTGTGGAAAGACATTCTCAAAGCTAGAGTGACAAAGCCACATCCAGGAAAAAAACGAAATAGAGTAAATTTGACCAACTGCCCCTTTAAATTCTGCATATAGTGGAACCACTTAAACTGTCATTAAAAACACATTAAACAAACATCATCAATTTAAATGGGAAAACCTTTTAATCTGTTTAATTAATCATTTTATATTAAAGAAAATTCAGGTCTTATAATTGTCCTGCATTTCTGATGGCAAACAATCACAAATCCGAGTACAGAGCTTTCCCTGCCAGGCTTACAGCTGCTGTGGGACATCACGGTAGCAGGGTAACCATAGCAACACACATGACACAGGCTATGTCGCCATAGTAACCGTGGTGCAGCCAGACTATCATCAGCGGGAGGTGCCAGCTATTCATTTTCCACGTCTCCACTTCCACATCACAACAAGGCCTGGCAGCACCGTGATGATGTCACCCGGGAAGCAGGAAGAGGGCGATGTAGAGAAGGGGGGAGAGGTGGAAAGAAAGGGAGGAGAAAGAGGGAGGGAAACAACAGCAAGAGAAGAAGAGGGAGAAAGAAAGGGCACAGAGAGGAGGTTTTGGGGGGGAATGGATGGATCTTAGGAACAAAAGAGACACACACTCCTTGTAACCCTACCTGCATGTGTGCAGCCATGTTAATCTCCTCGCTGTGGTTTCACGCGGCCACGGCTGAACGACGTCAATACCCAGCAGAGCTCCCATTTATATGCATCAGCACCAAACCTCCACATTCATCATCCAATAGATTCTATACGGACCTCTCAGCCCCGGGCAATAAACACTTTAAACACTGAGCCAAGTCCTTGCAGCTACGAAAACCTCAGACTCATTTTACTACATTTTTACATAATCCATGTTTGTTTTGGTTATTGCGTGTCTGTCATGCATTCTGCGATGCATTCCCCAGCTGTCAATCAGACGCTGGGGGTAGGACTGAGAAGCCTGTGGATTTCTGCCGAAAAGGTTTAAACTGGAGCTTTTGTTCCCTCTTTGTTCATTCATGGCCCTTGGAGGGCCATCTGCTAATACAAAACATTCAATTTCTCCATTTTCCAAGCTGCTTGTCTAGCTTAGAGTGGCTGCAGTCTGCAGCTGGCAATGGGTGAAAACTGAGGTATACCCTGGACAGGTCACGCGTGCATTAAAAGACCAGCAGAGATGGATGACCACACCAAATAAAGATACAAAAATGAAATATATGGACAGTTTAGCTCACTGGTCAAGCAGACGACCGTATGGCAAACGGCAGCAGACCCCTTCTTTTCATTCCTACTTTTAACTGCTGCCACTCTGATAAAGGTGAAAAATGCCCCCCAAAAGTAAATACAAATATACATTTCCTTGACTTCTTGTTCTTGATCTCAGTAGCATTTAGGAAAATTTCCCATTGCTACTAATTGGAACGAGACAAATAAATAAACCAAGCCAATATCTTGGTCAATATGAACTTACTGTAGTTACTTAATATCAGTCTAGATGTACTGACATTATTCAATAAACAGCATTCATATTTTTTTTTAAATCTGTATCAGCCTTAAAAATCCAGTATTGAATGACTAAACTCGAAGAACAGGAGAACTTTTTTGGGTTTCAAAGCTACAGCGACTGGTCTGCTCAGTCATCAAATCCTTACAAAGTGATGAAGTAATCTATTACAGTATTACACACTCCTCAGTTTTAATATTAAGATTCTGTTGTCTGTAATATTATGAATTACATGAAGCATTTGAGTTATTTGCAAATCACCACAATCTGTTTTTATTTATTTTTAAACAGGGGCTTTAAAAATCATTCCATGAGTCAGACAGTGTAATTATTAATAACCTCACTATGACTGGATATCGACTGGACTTCAGCTACGATCATACCGCAGCACTACCGAACAAGAAATCTAGCGTATCGGGTGTTTTGGTTCTTCTTCCACAGAGAAGCTCATCAGAAACCACAGCCTTTCACTTAGCACAGGGTGATGCCATTAAATTTTAAGGCACTCTATCCTTTTAAAAATTTAAATGCCTTTATCGATTCGGCTCCGCGCAAGTTAGCCTACCTCCAGCCAGTTTATCTACTGAACACTGAGATCCCAGCAGCAAAACCACAGACAGGCTGAAGCTGCAGCAGGGTCTGTGGAGCAGATTAACAGCCATTCAAAGAGGTTTTTATTCCTGTGATGCTGGAAAAATTCTGAAATGTCACAGAGAAAGGGTTTTGTGTCTAATCCATTTCCTGACAGAAAAAAATGGAAGAAACAGGCAATGTGAAAAATAATCCGGCCTTTTAGGATGTGGCAACTTTGTAACGTTTCCACACGCACACAAAAAACCCAAACCATCAATAAAAGCAATCACACTGCCAGCAAAGGCAGGTAAAGTTTATTCTGCGCTTATAGCTCCAGACCTTTTGACTTCCTGCCAAGTGAACCGATTTAATCCTGACTGAAAAACCTTGGAAAGAAATTCTGCATTGGTGTAAATCATACAAACATCCCACTATCTATTTTTGCTTTTGTGCCAATGAAAGATTAGATCTACACACTGAGGTGGGTATGTGGTACACCGGTTGTCAATATGCTAAACTAAGACAGTTTAGACAGCGGTTGTGAGAGTGGCATCATGTTGGCCTTGAACAGCTTGTCTGTGCACTTTCACTCATTTTATATTACACTGTATGTCCCTTCATGTGTTTCCCAGTAACTATGATGGTGTGATAGCGATCATTATGCACAATAGGAAGCTAAAGAGCCTTCAGCAACCTGTACTTTTCCGCATGCAACGTGTCAACGCAACTTACACACCAAATGTGTGAAAACGGTCCCGTTAGGTGAAAATAATCAACACTTGGCATTTAATTAGAAGCAAAATCCCAAACTCACAACTCTACCAGATATAGATTCATGCATACACACGCCTTCAGCTTCTTTAGTCATCCTATAACTGTACTCAGACGGCAGAGTCGGCGTTCGGTAGCAGCATAATGCACTGCTGAGCAAATTACCACTGACATCAGGACACATAATTTATGTGTAATTCATGAGCCGCGAGCTGCTCGGCATCAGTCTAATGCGACGCACATTTAGACGGCTAACACTCACAAAAGTAGACTTCAACATAAATTTAAAAAAGGTGGTTGGAAACACTCGCACTTATGGGAAAGTAGAGTGCACAATGAAATCACAGGGGGAAACGTTGGCTCTATATAGCCCCCATATGAGACAATCAATAAATCATCACACTAACACTACACAAATACGACCGCAACAGAACGCACACACAGCAAGTAAACCCTGCTTTGTGTGCGTGTGTTGGTGTGAATGTGTTGCATTTCCAGATACAATGGTCCTCCCCAGAGACCAGAGCGGAGCCTCTTCACCCAACCCCAGTTCGTCTCCACAGGTGAGATAATCTGCACTCCAGTCAGCCTTTAGCAGCTTGAAACCTTTTAATGGGTTCGAGACAGGCAGCATCCCTCCTCCCCTCCATCATCCACCTGCTCTATTCTTTGTCCTGTCTGTGTACAGTGTGTGTCTGCAGGCTATTTCCTATTCATTCTTCCAGTCTCACCTCCCACCTCATTTCATTTGGCTTTTCCTTTGTATACATACAGATGAGCGCATTAACTATTACATACTGTTCTTCAGTTATAGGGGCCAAATAATAAACCACATGTCATACAGACAAATGTAAGGTGAATTCCTGAACTGTTTCTTAGTATTTAAGCAGGAATTTGGCCACTTTTATATAAAAAAAACATTCATTCTTTCTGAAAATATCCAAATGTTGGACACAATCTAACCCACTGGAGTCCAAATTACGTGACCAATTTAAAGCAGCAAGACGCAGCCTCGCTGAGTATTGGCTTCACTGTGTGTCGAAAGTGCAGACTCCAAACTATGTTCCGGTTTTTAATCCTAACAGTGCAGTTATATGGATTTATTGACAGTCCTAGACTACAAAAACAGACTAAATCCAGCAAAATACCCATGCTTATGTTGTCTGTCTTGTGTATATATCTTACTCTGAATAACACATAAGCTGTTTAGGTGTTTTATGACAAGGATCACATTTAGTGTTATATTTTAGATCCTCTCAGTAGATATTTGGGATTCAGGTATTTGTTTTAGTTTGACATTGCAAAGCACAATTTGATGCTGCTCTCCCAAAGTGAGTGTGGGATTAGGGTTAGCACGCATGGCTTAGACTTTAGAGGGTTAGAAAAAAGCAAAGAAAACTAGATTTAAATGACACAGAACATAAATGATATCAAAGCATGAGAGACAGCACAGCTACATTGGCTTTAAAGGTGTTTCATTTGATACTTTGGGGTTTTCTGCATTTGTTTGAACTTGCAAAGCACAGTTAGCATAGGCCCAGTATCAATATGTGCATATATATTAATATACGTTCTACTGTGACAATGTTTGAGTAGATGAATAGTGCTGTTCTATGCTAGTGACAGTGATATTTAACCTTCTGATATTTACAGAGTTGTTCTTAATAATGTGACCATCTGCTGCTCTCAGGGAAACATTCAACTACTTACCTTCTGCTGAAAAATGTAATAATAATTATATTTGACATTTTCTAACATTTGAGCTGTAGTTGCTCGTGTCCTTGCTGACTATAAACCAGCAGCGTGAGTCACATACTACCATCAATATTGGTTATTTTTCACGGATGTTGATTTCGCTCATCTTTGTAGTTCCAAAAGGTTTGATCATTTTGCAAAACTTTTTTTTTTTTTTTTTTTTGCTTTGGTAACTTTTGGTAACGTTTTAAAGAAGTACAGAATACATCTGAATGAGGTGGCGCAGCGGTCATTTTCTGGTGATGCATTAGCACTCGAAAAAAGGTGTCCTGAAGTCAAAGGTGAGCACTTATCGGGCATTTTACAACAGCTTTTAAAGGCACTCAGCCGATCTGAAATGCAGGTCAGAAAACAGCCTTTTCCTGACTCCTTTTTCCCGTTCTTTGTTTCTTCTCTCACTGCTGAGCGGAGAACAGCTGCCAGGCTATCAGCACATCTTTCCACTGAGCCAGCCGATCTGGACAACTACTCTGACCATCTATTAATTTAAGTTGAAATTTTTGAACAAAACAAGAACTATGAAGACATCATCTAGAATTCTACAACTATGTAAATGCGATTTAAGCATTACCGGCCTGTTTGTGGTGTTCTTCTCCAGCTTGAGCCCCCTGCGGGGTTTCTCTCAGTGAACGGCAGCTACAAATTCATCCCCTCCCTCTTTTGTCCTGACATTTATCCACCCTCTCTCCCTCCTTCTTTCTGCCCTCCAGTCCTCTGTTCTTCCCCTTCCCTCTTGAGTGTTTACAGTGTTATTGCTCCCCAGTCATCTCCCAGCGTCTCAATCCGTGACTCGACCAGCTCTCTGCCCTTCAGTGCGCAGGGGTATCTTCAGACAGACTCATGTTACATCTACTGAGGCATGAAATTACCTCTGCACCCCCTACGGGCCCCTAAAAGATGCTCCACTGTTGAAAAATGCAACACAAATATTGGCACTAAAGAAGGGGTGGAGCACGCAGGCGGAGATGAACACAATGCTAATCATTGGTTTATAAAAGCGTCAAAGCGAAGAGAAGTCATGTTAGCTCTGATCTCCCCCCGAGCGAGTGAGATACTGTCAAAAAAGTTAATCTGAAATTGATTGGATGATGGTGGGAGAATGATGACAGGCCGTGCAGCTATAAAGTGTTTGGATTTTAAACAATGGGAGATTTTTCAAATATTTCAAAGCAAGTGCTGGTTCCTGCTTATGATAGCTAATTCTTTTAAGAGACCTACAGTCACATTATTCACCACCATGAGTAACACCTTTTTGCATACACAAATACACACACATGCACTTGGTCGCAGTTTACTGGGTATGTCTCTTACTTCCAGTGCAATATGCATGTTGAAACACACTGTTTTACACAGAAGTTGCTTTAATAATAATAATAACAATAATTATAATAATAATAATGGTGATGATACTTGCTAGTTGAGCAAAAACCCTATCTGCATTATGTAATTAGCGAAGTCCTTTAGCACTACTATAATTCTGCCAGTAACTTTAAACAACACAGTGTAAAAGTGTTCATCCCTCAGTCAGTATGCAGTGCCCAGCTGTGGCTGTCTGTGTGATATACAGGGAGAAGCAGTGATTCAGGCCATTACTCTTTGTTCGCCCTTGTACTGCTCTCTCGTTCTTTCTGTGTGTTTGTGTGTGTGTGTGTGTGTGTGTGTGTGTGTGTGTGTGTGTGTGTGTGTGTGTGTGTGTGTGTGTGTGTGCCTATAAGGGCTTTGAGTTCCCAGAGAACATGATGAAGGGAGGAGTATATGTGTGTGTGTATGTGAATGAGTACAAATGTATCACTCTCTTTCTCTGTGTATGTGTGTTTGTGTGTGTTTGTGCATGTGACTTCTGTCTGTCCCACTGGTACCAGTGAAGTTCCCATCGACCTAGAAACCCTTCTGGCAAAATTCCCCTTCCTATGTTCCCTCGTCTCCTCTTCCTTTCTCTTTTTATCCATTTTTTATGCCTTCTTCCCACCAATAGCTGTGATGGCCAGAGGTGTTGTGTTTTCTGAGCATCCATCAGCCTGATGTTAATTTCATCCAACCCATTCTCATACACATCAGCACCTTGAGGATATTTCTTAACATGCGGCACAAAAGCTGAAAGTCACTAGTCGCTGAAAGTCTTTACGCCCTCACAAAGCACATTTTTGTCCAGTACAGTTATAAAAATTATGCAATACTGCCGTACATTAGCACCACCTGCCATAATGGAAAGTGCAAGGCAAAGTCGGAATGGTGGATTATTTCATATACGGGTTTGACACCGCCTGAACCCGTGTGCCTGGACTGCAGTGATTCTGTTTTTTATATGTTTTTTAAATATTTTTTATGTTGTCTCCCCTGTCCCACTTTTCCTCTCTTCTTCTCTCACGATATCACTCGCTTTTGTTCGCATTTTTAAACAGCAGTCTTGTCTGCCATTCACAATCTAAAACCATTCCCTCTTTTGTTCCCTTTATCTTTTTCCATTCCTCATTCTCTCACCTGTCACTCCTCTGAACTTCGATTCTCTTCCTCTCTCTTCCCTTTTACTTTCAGTCTCTTTGCTTTTCTTCATGTCGCTCTAGTCTTGTGTTATGCTCTAACTCAGTTACGCTGTGCAGCATCCTGACACACTGTAACCAGGTTTCCTCACTCACAGAAAGACTGTCATCGCCTGTCATTTTACTCTTTTTTTGAAAGTGTTCACCAAAACTTTTCTTCATCTCATTGTCTTCCTTAAGTCACACACACACACTCGTTTTCATATCTTAGTGAGGACATCTCATTGACACAGTGCTTTCCCTAGCCGCTTACCCTAACCCTAACCATCAAAAATGAATGCCTAACCCTGACCCTTAGCCTACCCATAACCATAACCTAATTGTAAACCTGACACTAAAACCACATTTTGAGCCTCAAAAATGCCCTCAAACTAATGGGGACAGGCACTTTGTCTCCATAAGTGACTGTTGGTCCCCATAAATATAACAGTATGCCAGTTTTCTGTCCTCACAACGATGTCTAAACATGTACACACACATATACACACACACACTACCCTGTTTCAGGTGTGAAGTGGGGTTATGTGACTGATTTCTCTCTCAGTTCTACTAAGCCCGTCTTCACCTTAATCAATCACTCTGACCCAGATAAGTTCAAATGTGGACCACTTTGATGCTCTGACCCATTTAACAACACTTGTGTCCCTGAAGACAACACACAGCTCTCATTGTTGGCCTGACATGGAGTGTCATGACTTGTTTGGTATGGAAAAGTAAATAAATACGTTTTAAAAAATGACTAACATGTGTTATTAATATAGTGCTGCTGGATGCTTTACTGTTTCCACAAGTGTTTTAGGTTAACTTGAAGCAAAAAACTAAAATTTAGAATATTAGGCTGCTATTGACACAAATACATCCCCAGTAACATGTCGACTCACATACAGGCACAAATGCACACTCCAAAGTCTCTGGCTACCCCTGCCTTACATCCCTCAACTCCCTGCAAACAATAGGCAGCACTTCCTGAAAGACAGGAATAACAGGGAACAGTTTCCTTCAGCAGTAAGTGGGGAATTAGAGAGAGTGAGTGGAGAGGGCCATTTAAAAGTAACAAAAAGGAAACAGCCCTACAGGACTGAAACAAACAGGCTGTGATTAGAAGTACTTACCACTCTGCTTCTCCTTCAAATTTAATTACATTCTTACCTGTTACTATATTTAGTTATATTTAATAAAGCCAGACAGAAAACATATCAACTATATAAATGTGTAGGTCCCCATATACACAGAAGTCCCCTTACCACCATCAACTGACAGGTTCTGAACCCTCATATGCACATATGCAGACACACACACACTCTCACAGAAAGGGAGTATGATCCCTGCTGAACGACCTTCAAGGGAAACGTGGGATTTAAACACATGCAGAGAGGTAATGGTGTGTGCGGTAAATCTGAGGAAGAAACAATTAGAGAAAGAAAGAGAGAGAGAAATGCACAATGAATAAAAACAAGCACCAGAAAGAGAAATGACATGCCACATTTTTCTCTTCACCCTCCAGTCACTGAGGATTTTTTTTCCAATTAAGGCTGTTATCTCCTCCACTGCCAGCCCTCCTTACAAGACCCCACCCACACGGTATATTCCCCCTCCTCATCATCTCCTTTTTCCTCTTTCTGTCAGTATTTTTTGCCCTAATTTCTTCTTCTTTATCCTCCTTTCCATAATTTCTTTGTTTTATGTCTTCTTCTTTTCTTCCAACATACAGGTTCAGCCAACCAACAAATAAACCAACTATGTTGCTTTGTATCCCCCAGCTTCACCTCCCTCCCGTCTGTCTACCTCTTCATCTTTCACCTTCAGCTTTATGTTGCTCCTTTGTGTTTAAGCAGCTTGGGGCAGCGTGGCCATGGCTGGAAAAGGAGCTTCTGTTTTTTTTGGTCAGCTTGTATTGCACTCTGTGAACAAAGACAGCTCTGGATTGGTGCTAGGAGCACAGCAGCACTGCAACATGGATACATTCCTTATCAAAAAAGAGCCAATAAAGAATTGAGTATTATCCAGGGCGGCAAAACTTTAGATTTATACCTTGGCCTAAACCAACAGACAGATATGCTGTTACTGCAAAATACTTCCAGGCAGTATCAGAAGTTGATCTGCTGATATCTGCATTACAAGGTCAGTGTCCTTTTATTTCTTCTCATCCGTCTCACCTTTGCCCTTCACTAAGCGAAACAGAAACTCACTAAAATTCGGTAAAATGGTGTTATTATAATGATAGTACCTATTTACAGTGAATACAGTGACTCCTGAATGGCAACATCCAGACAGCATAAATGGTATTGACCAGAAACAAGAGCTGCTTGTTCTGTTGATTGTTACAAAGAAGACGTAAATGAAGTGTGAAGGAAAGTAAAATGAAAGAAGGTCTCTGGTTGAATGACAGGCTGGCTTGCATTAAAAAGACAGAGTCTCTTGCAACCTCAGCTTTATTGTCTTCTTAACCATGATTTTTTTCTTTCTTCCATTCCTTCAATCAATCCTTCCCTAACATCCGATAACTCTAACCCACTCCTCCCTTCATCATATCCGACCTTGCCTCTGTCAAAGGTCAAGCAGCTGGATTGGATCGATGGGTTTTGGAGAGGGAAGGGAAGATGGCAGCAGCAGAGGAGGGGAGGAAACGAGACAAAAAAGGCGAGGTATGAGTGAGCGAGGGAGTGAGGGCTTTGGTATGAAGGAGGGAGAGGGGGCGGACTGGCTTGAGTAGGAGGAGCAGGAGGAGATGGACAGAGGAGAGATTTTGAGGGAGAGAGGAGAGAGATGGAAAAAGAAATCCCCGCATCAGCATTCCTCTGCGTCTCTATGGGAGCAGCAGGAGAGGAGGGAGGGAGGCAGGAAGAATAGAAGGTGATAACAAATGGGGAGATGCAGGAGGAGAGCAGAGGCGCAATGGAGGAGGGGAGGGGAGAGCTGGGCTGTGAGAGAGGGATGAGGGTAAAGGAAAACAAGGGCGGAGAAAATGAATGAGAGAAAACATTGCCCTTCTGCTTGCTTGACTAAATTAATTGTGTTTTATGCATGTTTGTCTAACAGTGCGTATACATCTGTACAAGAGAGGCAACTGATTTATCGCCAGGTCAATAATATCAACCAATATTATCTACTTTCCGATCTATTAGTATTGATATTTATAACAACTGATAATTAACTATCAGCTATTCCTATATTTGCAATGGATGCATCCGCATATTCGATTTGGCTCCAGTTTTTACACTGGACGCCCTTCTGGACGCGACCCTTCAAAGGATTTTTTTCAATTCGGTTTACTTCAGGTTTATTTATATGGCACCAAATCATAACAACAGTTGTCTCAAGGCACTTTATACCGTGAGGTTTCATTCCAGTCTTGATTTTTACACCAGAGAGCACTCTGCAAACTTCCCCATTGGGAACGACGCCAACACAACAATCATCTGAGCTGAGCAGATTTGGGCAGAACATAGTAAATAAATAATAATAAAAAACTATGCGTAACAAATCTGTAACGGGGAAATCTGTTGTTTTTGTTTTATCTGAATTAAAAAGAAAATATTGGCTCATGTAATATCAGAGTTTTAAATCAACTATTGATAAAAAGTCTTAAAACTCCTACATCAATCAGACTCTAGTAACTATTATAATTCTTACTTAACTTTTACATGAACAATTTTTTAAAAATACATAAGATAGGAGACAAACTGAACGATTTAATTTGTCCACAAAAATGCACAGATTGAATCAAGACAAGGCTTTTCTGTATGTAATTATGAAAATGATGGAAATATTATGATGTGGCCTTTTCAACCCAAATTGACATTTGGAGGTTTGGACCAAAGGGTTTGAGAAATTTGTCACTCTTTATAAATAAAATAAATTATAATCTGGATTTCTTCAGTGCGGGATTAATGAAGTCTATATGAATCTATAAATGACATTGTTCCCTATATCAAAATTGACATAGTTTTCTAAAATATGGCAGATCTTGACCTTCAAGTGACCAAATGGCTAACATAATAGCAGAAGGCTAACATAATAGCACTAGTGCACCATCCAAACCTGCTGTGATTAAGTATCAAGTACGTCATAAAAGAGGCATCATTTGCAGTCAGTGAAACTAATATGTTACAAACATATTAGCAAAATACTGCAACTAATAAACAATGTGAATGCACCTAATTCACAACTGCCAAAAACTAGCATATAAGAGAAGATTTGGCAGTGATAATATAAAGCTGACATGCAACAGCGGTGCTTTTTTCTATCATTATGTTTTCCGCTCTGCAACTGGCAAACTAAAAATGATAGCAGCCTATAAGCATGTTGACAATAATTGCTAAAAATGTGTTTTTATTATATTAATATAATACAAAAACATGCACATACAGAAACCTACCTATAAGTCCAACCTCTAATGTATAGTTTTTACAATTTATAGCAACACATGATACATATAAAGCAAAAACTAAGAAAGAATAATGACAATTCAAACGAGATGTAACAATCAGATTACATGTTTGTCTGTTTCTAATTGACATTACTTCTGTTTTTGTAGCTAAATCATTAAAACTGTTACTCTACAGAAACTAATCCTCCAATTTCCAGTTTGGTATTGATGGCCTGCAGCAGCAGCAGCAGCAGCAGCAGCAGCACAGTAAAGGTCTAGCCAGTGCACCTCACACCTCTTCTTTTTAAAGAATATCGATATCAGTGCAGACCGTGGGCTGCAGTCACCACACAATCAATAATTCACAAACTTCATTTACAGCTGTGAAATACCAAGGCCTTTACTGACTGCATGTACTCCTGTCTGTGTGGTTAAATCCCTTTCTGTCCAGTGTGTTTATCTTTACCGTGTTATTTTTTTGTGCATATCTGTGTATATTTTATCGCTCTCTGAAAGGCGGCCGCTCTTATCTCTTTCCTTTCTGGGATGTACTTGAATTCTTGTGTTTGTACTGTGCAGTCGAAGGTGAAACACAGATGAGTGAGACATTCCTTTGTGGATGAACATGCACACAAACACAGCTCTCTGAATCACATCAGCTATGTGAAGAACTCCCTTCACTGAAGGGTTAGCATGACTCTGCACAGCAGTCCCAAAACACAGCTTATGAAACCATGTTAGTTCATCTGCACATCAGGCATCCAACAGCCTGCTGTGCTAGGTTAGAAATAACCATGGTACTTTCCACTTGGTGAGACTCTGTAGCTCTGCTTTAGTGAGTGTTTGGTGACATAATACAATAGCCAATGGGCTATTTTGCTTTAGATGGCTGAAAGCTTTCTTCCAAAGACCAGAAACTATCAGGATCTTTTAATTGTAATAAGTAAAACATTAAAGCCTGTGCATAAAAAAAGAAAGCAGAGTTTGGCAATTATAACTCCAAGGGAAGGTTTTAAAAAAAAAGAAATTTCATAGCAACAAGATTAGGATCCCGTTGTGTCCATTTCTAATGGCCAACAATTAAGCTTCATAGAAAACTGACATTTTGACAACTGAAAACAAAGGGTTGTGAATTTTTTCATTACGACTCATTACATTATTCAGACGACTCGAGAGCTCCTGTGTTTTGAAGGAAAAGCCTTAAAAATTTACAGTAAAGAAAAACACGAACTGCAATATGAGATTTCAAACAACATCTCATATTTGCAGCACATTAAACAAAGCAATAATACTTTTACCAATTAAAACTGCTACAATATAAAAATCTATTCCACACACTCATGCAAAGGAAGCCCAGTCTTTAAATCAAACCATTGGTGAGGGCTGGAAATATAAATCAAATCACTGAGACATTCAGGTGTTGCATCTCCATCACTGTGGATGTTAGGGATGGGCATGGCAAGCAAGCTATTTGAAATTCACTGAGAACTGTTCATCTATTTTTAAACACCCCCCACTTGTGGAAGCCTCACCTGGCAGAGTTTGAACCTTTTCTTTTTTTAGAGGAGTTCAACTAATATTTTTTGACATCTGTACAGTGGCATCAAATCTCACAGTGCTACACACATTTCAGCTTAATAGTAGTATTTAATGGTAGTTCAATAGAGGCTGGTAAATAGTGCAATATTGCAAACTTGTAGTAGTAGTACAAGATACCTCCAGGAGCTGAGAAAAAACAAGGGGAAATGTATATAATAGACAAGAGGCAGCTATTCAGAATGTATGTATGTCATATCATCTGTAGTGGATGCACCACTACACTTCATCTGAAAGACAGCCAGGTGAAGGGTGATGAAACCCAGCCATCTTCCTTCAATCCACAAACAGCAAACGGCCAATTGTACCAAGGGAACACACAGTCCAGCCAGACCAGAGCAGACAGACCCAGATCCCCTGCCAGGAACCCAGCCATCCATCCCAACCCGACCCACATCAGGGACCGTGTCCAGAGCCAAGGCCGTGACCATCAGACCATTAGACATTGGCAAAAGAGACAATAAGCAGAAAGAGGGAGGAATTGGACGCAGGACTGTAGCCTCATTTTCTGCTTTTCACTCACATTACGCTTCTCTCAGACCAAATCTATGTGCAAAATACACTTACTCGTACTTTTTTCCCATTAAAAAAAAAAAAGGCAGCAACATCAACTCTGTTATGTTTATTTTCACTTCACCGAGTCCTGACATCAGTTTCTATTCTTCCTTTTCATTGCAGTTTTTATTGGCTACACTTAGTATAACAAAAAAGTCCCTTGAGTTGCAGCTGAGTGGCAGAAAGGAAGTGAACACCAGAAAAGAACAGACTCTCTGGAGGCTTCAAGACAAACTGAGCACAGTAAACAGTTTTCTTCAAAGGTCCAAAATCCACGACAGGCTAAATAGGGATCTGCCTGAACCTCAGTGTTTAAATGAAATTTCTAGTCAAGTCTGAACCTAAACAAACACACATCTTAACTTGTAGCCTTGTAATCTACTTCAACAGGCAAACCTTTTTTAAATGGTTTCTCAGTACACGGCTTCTGCTGGAAAGACATCAGCTGTATGGTGATTGCTGTTTGAAATGCTCCAGCCTAGCCCAACACATACCAGCAAAGCTCCAAAAAGCACTAACATGGATATGCTGACAGTTTAGTAGTAGCAGTGCAAAACTAATGCTATCTAACAGCCCTGTTCAGTCTGCCAACTACCCAGCTTGGCCTCTCCTGACTCGGATGCAAAGTTTTGATCCTACCTTGTCAATCTCCTGCTGCAGGACCTGTTTAGCGACCTCCAGATCCTGCAGGCGGACCCTCAGCTCCTCATTCTCCTGCTCAAGACGACTCCTCTTCTTCTCCACGCTGTCCAGCTGGCTGTGGAGACGGATGGACACGTCCTTTGCCACCTGCGAGGGTGAAGATGGAGGGGTAGAGGTTGGCGAGTTTAGCTCAATGCGTCAGTCGTTACAATGATATCTAAATATGATACATGAAATCTGTCTGTTTGCCTCAGAATTCTTTTTACACGATCAGGTATTTGGGCACACAGACACATATTAGGACCCTGCAGGTTGTTCTCTTTATCAGATATTATGACAACATTATGCTGCCTAGCTAAAATGCTAAAATGACCCATTCGTAGACTCCTACAAGACCTTATCGTCTTCATCGGATCATTTCAGTTCAATGACAATATCCACATAACATGAATAGTGTGTTGTTCAAGTTATTAGGGCATGATCCATGATCCTAGGAAACACCTAACAAGGAGCTAAAGTTACAGACATAACCATACTGTGGTGTGTACTTAAAATATTCTCAGCTGTAGCAAAACCTTAGTCGTATCCATTTAATTCAGACATCTAGAGTAAGAGTATAATTTCAAGCAATGTGTGTGTAAATGAATATTTTTCTCCAAAAGGAAGCCCAGAGTGTTGTTATCTTGGATTGTAAGTTCACCAAGGTTGAGGGAGATTACTTTTTATGTTAGTAATCTCTGTTTAGGTAAAAACAAACATCTGGGCTATGCAAATATCAGAAATGTTATTAAAATAGTACTAGAGAAAAAAAAGAACCAGTTAAATACTTGTTATTTAGGCTGAGACTTAAGAGTGTATTGTACATCAGGAGGAAGTTTATACAGGCACTACTTGGTGACAATGATGAGGGGATTTTTTTTCAATAATAATACCAGAAAAGATAATTAATACCAGCCGAGCAGGAACTGATCTTTTATACATAAAATGATCTTATGAAAGTCTGATTGTGCCCCCCACCCCCGACCGCCTCCCCCACCACCAAAGCCCCGAGGGCAGTTATTCATTAAAAGTTTCTAATGTCAGAGAGTGACACTAAAGTCGACACCAGCGGCTGGGGGGAAAAATATTAAAAATCCCATGAGACAACTGCATTGCGGTTTTAGTACAGCTATTATTCTGTTACAGTATTAAAAATCAGAACAACTGCCAAAATGAGGTGAGTTAAAGAAACTGAATTTGTCTAGTTTGCGAACCTGCATGGCATGAAGCTGAATTAAGCAGCGTCTTGCTGTCTGAAAAACAACAAGTCCTGATGTCCAAATGTTCAACACAGATCAGGTCAAACTGGTTCTTCAATGTGTTTTGGGGAAACAATACACAAACTTAAACACCGACATCATCCTGAAACACTGTATTCAGTATTCACGTCATAGTCTTTACACAACCAGTTAAGAGTTTGCATAGGGGCCCAATGTATATCAGCTGATGATTGGTATTGATATTGATCAATATCGACAGGTCTGAAAATGAAGTATGAAATTTACTGATGTCACTGGCTGTTTTTCTGTTGTCCCATATTCATTCACATTCATGCATTTGTTGTTTGTTTGTTGTTTCAGGATAAAAAGGGGAATAAACCGACAGCAAAAATAAAATATACAACCCCCAAAATTATCAGTGTCAGCAGCAGTAACACACAAACACTCGAATCAAGACTTTTAGCATTTCTTTCATAAAAAATGTCTGTACAAAAGTATGATATCGCACCGAACACTGTGAGGAATTGCAAAAAATAAAAGGTAGTCAAATCCCAATTATGGCTTTCAGTATGGAGCTTTGTCAATTGTCTAGCAGTGAAAATTACCAGAGGTTAATGAGCTGAAGCCCCGACAAGAAGAGCAAAAACTATTCCACTGGACAGATCGCTGTATCGCATTCAATCAGTCATCGCTGGTTATAAAAGAAGACAAACACAGAAAAAAATGAGCTTGTGCAGAGAAAAGGGGTCATTTGCTTTAATAAATATCAATTTTACCTTCAAACTGATTGCTTTTTGCTCAATTCAAACTAAATATGAGGGCTTTTATTTTAAGAGGCTGCATTACATTTGATCAAATTAAAGTTTAATGGTTCCCGTTGGGAACTAAGTAAAAGACTTCATCTAGTGTTTCGGGGGAAAAATCTGTTCAATCATCACTCAGTAGTTCAAAAATGCACTTAAACCCCATTAACCTCCATACTGATTTAATCTAGTGGGATGAGGGTTTTTGTCTCCAATGGTTTAACAGTTTATACTGACCACTTTTCATTTTAGCAGTTAACTGGTGCAGGCTTCAATAATTTGTTATCAATGAACTCGTTGTATTTAAAATTCAGCTGTGAGACAGGCAGGTGTGAGTTTTAAAATATAGAGGTGTTTTTTTGTTTGTAGTGTAAATAGTGCATATCTGAATAGAAGCTGCAGCACCAGTGGAACCACTATTAGTCAGAGTGGATTTATGTGGTTTTAACAATACTCCTGTTAGAGTTTATAATTGCATGTAACGGACTATCTGCTTGTGTACTTTGTAAGTGTGTTTGTGTGTGTGTGTGTGTGTGTGTGTGTGTGTGTACCAGGTGTCCGTTTGAGCATCACTGGTACAGTGCGTCTCGCTGCTTGTTTAAAACGACTCTCTTGAACACAGTTTGTAATTGTACGTCTGAATGTGTGTTTTTGTACGTCTGTGTCTTTGTGGATGAGTTTGAATCGGTGCCAGGATGCACAATGCCCCTCTGTACTGCCCACTCTCACTCTATCCAAATGCTCTCTCAGCTCCACCATGCTCCAATTCATGCTTTAGTGTGTGTGTGTGTGTGTGTGTGTGTGTGTGTGTGTGTGTGTGTGTAGTTTCTAATAGTTCCAGTGGTATTCAACTCATTTTAAGTCTTTATTGTAAGTTTATTTCTGAACTTTATTCAGGCATCTCATCTTATTATTATATGAGGAGACTTATTTTAGACAACAGTTATTACCATGAAAATATTATTTTGTTGCTGTTTGTCTATCTGATCACTTTCAGTCACTTTGCATGTTGGGCTGGTTAAAAAAAACATGTAGCAATTAAAGCTAACCAGTTAGCTGTTGAACATTTAGTAAACAGTATACTGTACAGCTGGATCCAGGAATATTTGTACACTGACACAGTTTTTCTAGTTTTGCTTCCATACATCATCATTGTGATTGCTGCAACAGTCAATCAAGATGTGACTGAAATGCAAACTCTTTAATTCAAGGGCGTTAACAAAAGTATTGCGTCTGTCTATATTTATATATAACATGTCCTAGTGTTTGTACACGCATACCGTGGACTGCAACGTCTGACCGTTAGACTTGGAGTTGATTAGTTGATTAGTTAGAGTAGGGGTGTCAAACATAAGGCCTGGGACCAGAATCAGCCCTGCTTCAGAAAATGTGAAGGAGGGCAAAAAATTTGGACTTTTATCTATATTTTCAGATGTTTTACAACTTTTCCTACCCATGCAAACCTCTCCCATGGCCCTACATACTACATCAGTGTAATTAAGTAATAGATAAACATTAAATGGCAGATGTTTTTTCAATATCTATCACAGAAATCTCTGTTTTGTAAAATGAGCCCAGAGTAAAAAACTTGACATCCCTGAGCTAGAGCAAAAACAATAAAGCCCCAAAGTTTCTCACTGTGTGCACAAACCCCACAAAGTTCTTTAGGTTTAAGCTGTTTTAGGATTCCTTTGAGACATGGCTGGAAAAAAAATGATTTCATGTAATCATGAAAGAGTTAATAGCAAAGGTGAAGTAAACTAAATAAACAGGAGTTAAATTAAACGGGATAATTAGCAAGAAGTCCCTCCCACAACGACTGAATGGCAGACGAGCTCTGAGGCGTATGGTGCAAAAAAAGCGTTTTGCTCTGAGGGGTCTCTTAGCCCCCCCAGGCAGAAAATTACATACTACAGGACAAAAGAGTTCTTAGCCCGTGTTGAATGAATGTTCTCTAGTATTTCATGGACTGAAAAATTGATTGATTACTACTTTGTGCTTAATTGCGATGAGTTCCTGTTACATGTGGAAAAGAAACCTCATCAATAAAAGATAACTTTTATTGACTCTCCCCCTATGCAGATTTATGGCGTATCCATCTCCTCCTTCCTTTGTTCCTCCTCCTCCTACCCTCACTTCTATATTGTCCCCTTCATTAACACTCCTTCGTCAGCCTTTTGACTCCCAGTAAATGCTGCACTGTTCTTCTATGTTAAAGGGAAACGTGAAGGAATTTAATGCCATTGAAGCTGTGGTTTTACCCAGCAACAGAGCCATAGGAAGTAATTAGAATTCAGTCAGGGTGTCACCGAGCTGACTGAGAAGATGTGTGTCTGCGCATGTGTGTGTGTGTATATACATGTGTGCATGTGTTAGAGAATGAAGGAGCAAGTGTGTGACAGGGAGGTGTGGAAGAAAAGCATTAAACCTACAGAAAAGGGTGAAAATCAGGCCGCGGGGGGGAAACAGTCACATCATTCTACAAGTGGCAGTTAGTCACCCAATCACTTTTTTTTTTCATGCACACTGTGCGGTTATTTGTGTTTGATTGCGCTTAACAACTGGAGTCTTGTTTCTCCACAAACACACACACAGCTGCTTTCTTTCCATAACGGACATCTCTCTTTAACCACGACTTTATCCCTGTAGATCTTATCAGAGGGGTTTTACGTGCAGCCGCTTGTGTGTGTTTACCTGGCCGTGTGTGTATTTGCATGCACTTGTTCTTATCCTTATGAGGTACAAAGCATACAAAAAAAAAAATATTTGGCACTCACTTCTTGAAAGAGCGGTTTAAAAAAATTAGATCAGTCTACACAGGTTAACAATGGGTTTATGTTAAGGCAGAAGTTGAGCATACTGTACTTATCTGTGTTGGTTAAGGGTGAGAAAAGGCATTACGACAAATTACATGTCAGTTAATCATTTACAGAAATAGTGTAAAAATATGTTTACAGATAAAGAAAATATAATTTATGTCTTTACCTCAACTCATGAACAAACCCTTTTATTCAATGTGTTTCTTTTTTTAACTCATGCACTGCAGCCCAGAAGTGCTTGTGATAATGCAAATGCCCAGTGCAGATAACAAAATGATCTTTTACATGCCAGTTCAGTAATGTAAAGTCTGTGTGTTGTTTGTGGTTGCAGCACTTTTCACTCATCTGAGAACTGTGCAGGTTATGATAATCTGATGCATCACAGCCCATGCCTGTCCTGGGTCCTGCTTCCTGCTGTGCTCTTCCGCATATCTCTTATTGTGTGAGGTTTTCTTTTTTGTAACTTTGTCTCTGTACAACACCACTGCGTTCAAATCAAACAAACAAGATGTCACTGAAATGCAGTCTTTTAGCTTTAATTCAGGGACTTAGCAAAAGCATTGCATTAACTGTTTAGGAATTACAGCAATTCCTATGTCCTGTCCCCTGGTTTAGAGGTACAAAATTAACTGAGCACTTGCCTGGCAAGTGCTTTAATTTTTACCTGATCAATTAAACAACTAAAAGATCTGGAGTTGGTTTAAAGTGGTGCGCTTGCATTTGGTAGCTGTTAACCAGAACTGAAGTGAAGGAGGCAGTTATTGGCAATGACAATGAGAAATAACAGCTTAAGGAAAATGTCTTCACCCGTTTCTTCCACTAAAATCCTTAGTTTATGTGCTAGCAGGTTGGCATGCTATATTTGAATTGCTCAGCAGCTAAAAACAAACTTTTCCAACATTGCTACAAGCTATACATTTAGCCTATCACCAAACATTTTCTTGAAACCTACTCTGACTAAAATTCCAGAGCTTAACGGAAAAGGGTCCCTAGGCAAGCTCATTCTTGATTTTATGCTAGCTAGTAAGAAATCACCTGAACTGAATGGATGATAATGTACTCTGCTATAGCGCACACGTAGCTCAGGAATTCTTTAAGAAATACGATTTCCATGTGTTACACCACCTAATTTCCAAGAAAAATGACTGAGTACTGACCTCTGATCTACAGCTGTTCTACCTCAAAGCATACAGAAATTAAAATTAGACTCATGCTAATATCGTAGTTCAGTTAGCGACCGAGAGGTTCAGTCAGTCCTGATGGTCTTTGAAATCACTCACAGTTACTAAACCACTTTGAATTTGTCCATTGTTTTCCAGCATTGAAATTTTAAGTGCTGAACACGTGTGGGATCCACAGTTCCATTTCTGAATGCCACTTCACTCGCTTTGTCTGCCTCCACTGCAGCGTTATAGCCATTCTGTTGTCAAATCAAATAGGAACATAACCATTTCCGCTAATGTAAAAATATGACAGTAACAATTGTTCAGTCTGTAGTTTTATTTACATCAGCACTCTGCAGCGGTTCAGCCTTCCATTTACCAATTTAGAAATCGCCGCAGATTCGTGTCGGGGAGCGATGACTCTAGTGAAACTGTAAATCCTGTAACACTCACCCTTGGAGTTGAGCGCATTGTTTTTTTAATGAGCTCTGAAATATGCTTACAAAGAGTGGCTCTCTGTAGAATTATTGACTGCCTACTGTTAAGCTGAACCCATCAGTTTATCTTGGAGGAGAGTAATGCTGAATAAGCTTGTAGCAGCACATATAAACAAGGAGTGTTTTTTGAAAAGCTATCTAAAACACCGCTGCTTGCTTGTAATTATATTTCAGGTAACCCATTTCGAATGTTTGCATGCAGTGATTAAACAGTCGGATTTTTTATTTGACACATAATATGATACAATAAAAAGCCACGCAAATAACTGCAGTATAGACAATGGAAATTTGCTTTTTTGACATAGCTGGATAAACATACATTTGATCCTGTGAGAACAGGAAACAGCGGCTATTAATAAATGTAAACATGATGGCATGCTGTCTAGGGAATGACCAGTCTTCAGTCAGTCCCAGTGTTTAAAGATCATATGAGGTCATTACTTTGAAAGTTGAATATAGACCAGAAATGAGCGTTACAGCAGGATAATGATCCTCAGCAATCTAGCAAATCTACCATGGAGAAGCACAAAATGAAGAATTGGGGGTTATGGAATCCTAGTCAGAAGCCGGCTGTGAATGTTGAACTAAAATGTTGAAAAGGTGAACTGAAATGGTCAGCACGTCTAAGACAAGGAAGGACTTTTTTCAGCAAGCTGATGTAAGGAGAAAAAATCTGCCTAAGAGGGAAATAAAGAGGGAGGGATGTTATCTTCTGATAGCAAAGATATATATATATGTGTGTGTATTAATGTAGGATCTTATCTTATGATGTAAAGAGCTTTGAAATGACTGTTATTGTGATTTGGTGCTATATAAATAAATTAGAACTGAAATTTGAAATCTGAATATGAGTTTGAATTGAATTACAGAGTGGAAGACAAAAACTATTTCAGTTCTCCGACAATCTAAAAGGACAAAGTTATTTATATTTCTAGGCCTTCTGTGTTCCAAAGTGGATATCTTCACTATTGCTTCCAAAAGCCTAATGTTGCATCAGTGCATCATTTCGCATGAGTCCTGTCATCATTTACAGCCTTCAAAACACAACCATGATAATGATAACTTATCACAGTATGGAGGAAAGAAAAAATCCCATATGACTCTAGCATTTGTTTTTATTCGACGTCAAATATAATTCAAGGTAAAGGTGAGGGGAACACATTTTATTCAAGTCTGCTCAAGTGAACTGCCTGATTTTGATGGAGACGGTGGGTGACACAGAGGTAAGCCCTGGTCTTGATGTTTACTGTTAACGATGCTGACCTTTTCCACAGTCGTCCAACATTCTGGCCCTTCAGTACCCACTTAGAGGGCGTTACGTCACAAGTAGTCTGCTTCGTGTCTATATATAAACCATTATGTGTGAAAGAAGAAGAGAAACAGACAGTGTTGTGACAGCTGTGCAGGCTGTGATCCATCTATCTTAGAAAGGAGGGTGAGAGAGAGAGACACAAGGAGGGAGAGAGGTGGTGAAATGTGATGAATTCTCACAGTCGCTGGCATGCTGGGAATGTGTGATCTCGCCTCCAGTATCACCGGCAATCATTTTTAACCATGTTTTCATTAATGCAAGCATACAAACAGGTATCTGCTCAGCAGGGGTAGGACTGAAGCTGCTCTAGTTCTTCACAGGGCACGGCCTGTTGCTATAAGCACTTCTGCTGGACTCTGTAACATCCAGAAATAATTCTACATAAGCACATTACTGTTCACTTCCTGAAATGTAAAGCGTGACACACGAATGGAAACAGCAACTTCCTACAGTATGTGTGTGTTTGTGTGTGTGTGTATGTGAGAGAGAGCAACACAAGAGGAACATTCTTACTGGAACTCATGCAGTATTATGAGCACAATAAAGTTAAAAAAAACAAAAAACAAATCCCACTTTAGAAGTTTTTATCGCAAGCGTACACACACACACAGAAACACACACACAATGCACATAAGATATAAGATAAATGTACGCTGCTGCTTTTGATGATAGTGCGCATGTGTGTTTGGATGGCTGTCTTTTTGTGAGAACTAGTGTAAGGCTTTCAGAGTGACGACATCTTGTCTAGTCCATAACTGTTCAAGATGCATTGAGGTTATAGCTTGTGGTTAGTTGAGTATATTTTTAAAAAAATATGGTTCCTCTCAGCTGGAAGTCTGTATGATGTTCATGCGTGAATGAGTGAGAGGCAGGATGACTCTTGACCAAGTGACAATGCATTTATAAGAACATCTACAGGAAGCACCCTAACACGCACGCACACACACATCTACTGTGTAGTACAGAGAGGGTTAAAAGGAAGTATATAATGGAAAAAATGAACTGAACTAAATGACAAAACAGAGAAAAAAGAGAAAAAGAATTCATAAATATTTGTCAAGTTATTATGGTCTACTTTATATATCGTGTTGACATTACCAGGAGCTCAGACTGCACACAGGTACCATATGTAGCATAAATATTGTACAAAGCACCGTAAAGCTGTCCTGATTTACACTCACTGCTGCAGAGGGCAGGGGTGTCTCCTTATTTGGGCAACTTAAATGAAGCGTTCAAGGCCCAGGCCCAATGCTAAGCTATGCTAAACACCTTGTAAATCTCTCTCACAAAGGGAATCCACTCATCTTCTGAAAAAGGTAAGTTCACCTTAAAAGTTTTACCTTTTAAAACTATATCCTTTTAAAATATTACTTGTTTTCAGGTGAAAATCATCTTAAAAAGATCTACTTGAGATACAGTCAGATACATTCACACCCTTAAGACAAGTGAATAACTGACTTTTTTTCTGGAAATGTGAAGTACCAATGAGCTAAAGTCATGAGAATCCTAACAACTATTTCCTCTGTGTGTGTCCAGATGTCTGTTGCCTGTGGGAATGAGAGTAGTGTGTGAGTAGGACAGGAAATGATGTCAGGAACTCTTATACAGAGTCTGATGGCTGTAGACCCACTGAACCCTTACAAACACACATATAAACAAAGGCAGTCACATGCAAGCAGACACCCGCAAGATTTCTAAATGGGCACAAATAAGAGCACATGATGTACATAAGGACATGTTTGTGTCAGAAAGTATTCACATGACAAACACATTAGCGTGAAGACACACTCTTTCTAGTTCACCATTTCTTTCACTTGTCATTCTGTCTTTTTTCCATCTGACTTTCAGCCCACGTGCTCTCCCTAAAGGACAACTAAAGGCCTTGAGAATAGACTGAAACAGGCAGAGTAAGGAAAGGCAGAGAGGAGGGATCCAAATGTGTGACCAAAATTGTAGGAGTACTTTTGCTGATTTGTTTCCACTTGCATGCGAGTGAGTCATTGAATCTAATGCATCAACAGTAGTTAAGCCAATTACTTTTGCAAAGCAGCTCAGGGCAGAGCTGCTCGGCAAATCAAGGTCAAGTTGGACCTTGAAGTGCAAAAACACTGGGGCGCGTCAACCACAAGAACCATAGCTCAACAAAATGTTTTATACAATAGGTTTGCACTTTTCTCCGGAACAAGAAGAAGAAGAAGCGCTGAGATTTTCACTCATGTTTACTCTTGTTTAAGATAATCAGTATGACTGTCATGCGTGATAGCTGTTTGGCATTGCACCAAGCATTTGTGAGGCCTACTGTAAATGCAAAGAACATGTATTTTCAACCCACTGTCAAAACGAAACATACATATAAGGAGTGAAAACCAAAGTGGACCTTTTTTCTTCTATTATTTGATTTTAGTTGAGTAATTTAAAAGGTGGATCGGTGAATGTTTAATAGTTATTTTATGACCGTCTTGCAAAGCCTCAGGGACTTACCACCCTCTACTTGGATCAGTAGTTGATCTGATGGAGCAACAGCCACTCAATCTAAACTGATAGCTTTATGTTACATTGCACTATGAAAGGGGCAGTATAGAGCTACTACTTAATGCACTTCTGTGTACAAATGAAAACACTGGGCTTTTTTTGAGTCTGGCCTTCTGGACTTCATGCCTATTAAGGGATAAGAACACTGACGCCAGCAGACCACTGCTACACTGGTAGACTTTGTGTAAAAATTTATGATGCATCCCCTTATGATGAACCATTGTAAGGGCACTAAAAAAGATTTCATTTTAAAAAAGGAAACTATCCAAGTAATTTTATGCCAGTAAATTATAGATTTTTAAACAGAGTAAATGGTCAAATTCAGTGTGGTTAAAAAATATGGGAAAAAATCCTTAAAAAATTAATACAGAAAACTGCTTCATTTTAAAACGGTACATTGCGCCGTACTTTTACTTTTACTGTGGGGATGAACTGGGGGATGTTTTGTACATCTTACTGCTTAATTAACTGTGCATTCATTTTTGAGACAATTCCACTCAAACCTATGAACATTTTCCTATTAAAAAAAATGTCCTTTGATTATTTTCACACATCTGATGTCATAACTTTAGGGTTAATAAAATGTGCACAAAAATGCAACAGTGCTAATATTTAGTTGTAGAACAAATGGAACATTACAGACAGTTGGATGATTTTGGTTTCTATGACTTAGTTAATGGCAAAGTTGGAGAGTCTCCAAACAATTTCGCTTGTTTTTATAATGAAACTTTTATGTTCTGTGTCAGAAATTCAGAGCTTTTAAATCTGCAACACTGAAAACCTTTAAACAACGTCAATTTTTTTTTGACTCCTATTAAAGCAAAGTGAAGATTAAAGTTTTCCAGTACAGCTGAATCACAGTGGAGTCATAGGAGTAGGTAGAGTGTCTGTTTTTAAAATACGAATAATGAAGCTACCAGAATAAACAGAGGAGTGGCTGATACACACTAGAGAAAGAGAAGCTTAGCAAGGGCTTAATGCATGCAAACACACACACACACACACACACGAACACACATGCAGAACAGTATGTTGTAACTTGACCTGGCATCTGAGTCTCTGGCCCTGTCAGCAACAAGGCACAATCAGCCATGTGTTGTGAGGGAGAGACACAGAGAGGGCAGACTTGTCTCCCAGCAGTGTGATTTTTTTCAGCTTTCTGTGTTAACGATACCCTTTGCTGATGCAATCAACAGATGCAGACTTAGCTCATTTTTTCCCTCAAGCTTTAGTCTTTCCACGCATCATCCCTGCCATCACTCCCCTCTCATTTTCTAAACATGACAACTCGCCACTAAATTCAAACAGGGACTCCCTTCTGCCTTTGAGTTGTTTTCTCATTGGCCAATTTGAATTTTCAAACACTCACCACCCCGTTCCCTTTTAGTCACAGGATGTACACTCATCCCTCCCTCTTTCCGTCCTCACTTCCCTCCTTCCTTCCAAAACAACCAGATGGTGAGACAGCAGCTAAGAGACAGACAGCAGCAGCGGGCGGGAAGCCCTTCGAGAGTGATTCCACGGTCTCACTCTCTTGCACGCTCCCTCTCGCTTAAGAGGATAAAAAGCCCTCATTGTGTTGTCCTTCACGTGGAAAATGTTGGAGGAATGCTATAAATTTCACACAGAGTAACGGTAGTCCAGGGTCAGTGTGACAACACACACAAACGAAGGCTTTGCCCTAAACTCACTGTGTTCCTGTACAGCTACTGCAAGGCCCTACCAAAACAGATTGTGCACATAGACACATTTATTTTGTCTAAAATGTATCAATTTTATCATTGGTGGGGGTTTCCTGACTGATCAAATTAATTGCCTGTAGAAGTGGGTTATTACAAATAGTCCTTTTATAGGAAAAGGAAGGAAATTCTTCAAAAACAAAAGCTCGACCTCGAAGTAGTTTTGTGACTTTCAGAGTGTGACAAAAACTGGGTCAAAGGAACCTCCATATACAGACACATCATCAGAAAGCATTACTGTATCCAAACATATCTTCTCTTATGTCACAAAAATAGTGATTGAAGACCGTTGCATAGCAAAAATTATGCAATCGTGTGCAGTGAACTTATAATCTTGTCGCCTTTGAAACAGTTGCTTTGAAGATGAGAACCAAGTCTACGGCAAATCGCAGCAAGCTGGATTCTCCAAGATTGATTGAAAGTGATTGCCCAGAGGTCGCGCGTGTAATGCCTGAACCTCTGTATATTTTACTTCATGAGATCAAAGATGGTAGAAGAAGTTTAATTAACTCGTTGGCTAATTAAACCTGACAGCTGGGTTTTTATTATTGAGTACCTCAGAGTAGATGCTGGGATTAAAGACAAGACAGCTAACGATGTTCCACTTGACTCTATTTTGAGACCAACTTCATTTGAGTCCGCACATCTTTTAATCTCCAGCTCAGAACACTTACTTTTACATCCTGCTCCAGTGTTCGTATCAGTTCTCCATCCACTTGTCCTGTTTGGGCCACGCGGATAGAGCGTCGTTCTGCCTTCCTCAGCCGGTACTGCAGGATGCGGCAGGTCTTGTTTGCCTGAGGAACAGAGGCAATGTCAGCAGATCATGTTATGCATCAGCTGTCTAATCCATATCTAGCACTTTGCTTCACTGCACTGTTCCTTGCAACAGTCATGTGCATGTAGAAGAAATGCAGAAAACATAAAACGGCAGGAAAGGGCATTTGTTGCATTTATTTTTGGAGCCCAAATTTGCTTTTCAGATGTAAAATAAGTGGAATTCTTTCTTCACAAGGTCATTTTTGCAAGATCTGCGATAAGTCAGGCTCATTAAACCAGTCTGTCTTTGTAACCACATACCTGCTCCAGCTGTTGCCGCAGTTCCTGCAACTGGTAAACGTCTTCCTCCATGTACATGTCCCTCATCTCCAGCATCTCAGATCTCAATTCCTCCATCTCATCCTTGGGACATTGAAAAGGAGAGAGTATATAAGTGCGCCTGTTATTTTTACACATGGCTAAGTACTCCTCCAGTGTCAACCTGTGGAGAAGGTGTAAAGACTTCTGATTGATCATCAGGCTCTAAGTGGCTGTAAAGAGCCGACAGCATTATATGCACACACAGGGTTTTTGTCATAAAGGCAAGGCAATCATCACTGTCATCAGAAAATCACTCCATTAAACTTTCCAAGATTGTAATGTAGTCCATCAATCACCTCTTGCTGCCATGTATGACTACATCTTCTTCTTTATCACCCTCATAATTGCATAACAATCAGTGTCCTCTTAAAATAAGCTGCTGTGTAATATTTTCTTACATCAGATAAGAGGGGCCATGCAAAATAGAGAACTGCATGTTAAGGACCGAGTAACATAATATGACTGTACTCTTCTTTTTAGCCTCACCCAGAAGGTAGTGCTAAGGAGGCCAAAGGTCAGGGTATAGCTATTAGCACACCTTGGAGCAAACTCCAGGATGTGGCATCTTTGCATTGAGAAAATTCAAAATCTAAGCAGAGGATTTGAATAGTGTGGGACTGCGCTAAAATACAACTCACAAATACTACAGACCAGTATAAATGTTTCATTTAAACCAGTGTTTTTATCTACCCCCGTTTTAGACACATGCAGATGAATTATTCATTTCAGCCTGACAGCATGGATTGCATCACACTTGTGAATCATATTTAAGGTGCAGCTCTGTCTGTGTTTCCAATGAAATCAAGTATCACACCCCATAAAAAAAAAGAAAAGTCTAGGTCACTCTGTTTTATGGCAAAGCACGACGATGTGCTTACAGAACTGTTAAATGAACGTGTGCTGGCAAAAATCCCTGCCTGTAAGTATGAACGTGTTTGTGTGGGTGATGTGTTAGCATAATGAGCAAAATGAGTATGAGCGGCTGTAGTAATAGTAGTGCTGTCATGACTTACTACAGTAGAGAATGTGGGTCAGCTTCTGCAGAGCTCCAAGTGCAGCAACAACAAGCTGTGCGGGTGTGTGTGCATGTGTATTTTTGTGTGTCTGTATGTTTACTATGTGCACAACATGAAAAGCAAGACGAACAGTGAGCAGTGTGTGCCTGCGTCTCCACTGCGTACACACTAAACTGTACAAGTATGAATCATAACCATGTGAGCAGGTAAAGTAAAATGGATGGATTTAGTAATGTTTCTGTGAGTGGCACACCGCTGGCCACTGCTACACATCTGTGATAGAGAACAGAGAGAACGAGAGAAATGGAATGAAGTAAAAAGAAAGGAGGATCTGGGAGTAAGGATGAGAAAGTAAATAACATGAAGAAGAATCAAAGGGAAAGAGCAGACGCAAGACCAAAACCCACATTCTGAAACTGAGAGGAAAAGGAATGAAAGGACAGCAAAGCAATAAAAGGGAATGTAAACGGGAAACGGGAAAAGAAAAATCAGATAGGGAAAAAAAACAGAGCGTGAAAACTATCTAGATGGAGAGGGAGATAAAACATGACAGCAGAGAGTGAGGAAGTGAGGACACGAAACCAGGGAATCATAAGTTAATGTGGTGAGAGACTGAGACTGAGGGAGAGAGATGGTCCACTGACCTGCTTTTCACAGCCAACTAAAGAAGAACAGGGAAGAAGGTCTCTGTCATGTGAGCGAGTCAGGAGAAGAAATCAGCCAATCAGCTGTCATGTTAGTGAGCCAGAGTGGTTAATGTCAGAAATGAGAGTGTACACACATCTGCTGTGATAACAGTCCTCCATACCTGGCTCTGCAAATCTGAAACCCACCATATTTCGTTGTTATCTGTGACTGAACGAGGTGATTTAGCTAGTTGTTTTCAGTATTTTGTCCCAGCTTTACTTGTACATGAGAGTGGCATTGTCAGGTTTTCATCTGACTCTCATATTCTTACAATCACATGTGTATTCTATTCTATGAAAAAGCCTACAATTATACAGAGAAAACCCAAACAATCAAACAACCTCTTATAAGAAAGCACTTGGCAACAGTGGGGAGGAAAAACTCCCTTCTAACAGGAAGAAACCTCCCAGAACTAGGATCAGGGAGGGGCGGCCATCTGCCACATACAGCTGGGGGTAAGAGGGCGAAGACAGGATAAAAGAAACATGGCGGAAGAGAGCCAGAGATAAATGATAACTAAGGATTAAATGTGGAGCGGTGTAAAAACACGGAGTGAGTGAAAAGAAAAAAAGAGGAGTGAAGATGAAACACTTGGTTAATAACGGGAAGTCCCCAGCAGCCTAGGACAAGTGCAGCCTTAAAAAGGGAGGATTCAGGGTCACCTGATAGAGCCCAAACTATAAGCTTTATCAAAAAGGAAAGTTTTGAGATTAACCTTCAAAGTAGAAACAGTATCTGTCTCCCAAATCCAAACTGGAAGCTGGTTTCACAGAAGAGGGGCCTGAAAACTGAAGGCTCTGCCTCCCATTCTACTTTTAAATCCCAGAGGAACCAGTCTCAGAGCAAAGTGTTCTTTTGGGGTGATACGATGGGCCTGATTATACAATACCTTGTGTCTGAGGAGTTAAACATAAATTAAATATAAACACAAAACATAAACATAGTGGATCTGTATGGTTTTTATGTTAATTAAGGCAATTAGGTAGCAGAACAAGAAGCATACAAGCTGCTATTTTGTGCATTTCTATCACATTTGCTATATTTACATAGATCCTGTATGTTTATTGTTATTATTATTTTCAGATTAAGCCTTCAGCATCATAACAAATGATCAAATGACTCATTGAAGGCACCATTGCATTTATCACCACTATGTTTTCAACTATTTAACTCTACCACCAAAGTCGTCTTTTACAATTTAAATTACTCCTAATCGGTAAGTGAAAACAGCCATCTGCACAAGCTGCACAGATGCTCATCTGTTTGCTTAAATTGCAGTCACAGGACGGACATTCCTAAAAATTAAATCCAGAAAATCTCGTCTTTCTTTGTGAAACCGTGTCAGGTTAGGCGTAACATGAAGAGCAGCACGGCCCCTCTCCTGGTTTATTGTGTCAAAATACAGCATGTGGACTTGAATGATGCGTAAGTTCCCCTCTTGACAAGGCGTGCGGTGACTAAACTGCGTTCAACAATTTGTCAAACTGTTTGTCAGCATGGCACCTACAACCTGGCGGTGTATGTTCATGGTGTAGGAAAGCAGGAATGTAAGTACAGGCGTCAGTAACGCTGCGTGCGCGGTACGTGAAACATCTAATCGGATATTCTTTTGTAGCTTCAACAGAAACACAAACAGTAAGGTATAAAGTCACCACTAATGAGATTCAAACAGCTGCCAACTGTTTTGATCTCCTACGGTGATTACCAGCTGAATGGGAAACAGCTCGGCACCCAGAAAAGAGTCTGCATATTCATAGGATGACGGTGGAAGACAGGCAGGCTGGAGATGTAAAGCATGAAGGAGGAAAAAAAAGATTAATTTTGAAGCGGTGGAAAACAAAGAGAAGGAACTGGAGACTGAGCATTAGAGCGAGGATTTATGATAAGTCTGAGAGCCTGATGCCTCTGCAGCATGTTGTTTTGATCGTCTGATCACTAACCAGGTGTTCCTCGCAGCTGCAACAACACACAGCCAGACTTACTTCACTGCCAACCCTCCCGTGGGGCTTTGCCTTGGTCCGATGTGATATGATGCCCCATATTACATCAGCAGCCACACACTGCACCAAATATGCACCAGCTAGGATGACGTGTGTTAAAGATAAGAGAAAGGAGTATTTTGGGGACCAAGAGTGGGCAACCAGAAACTAAACCAAAGATCAAAACACCCCCAACAGTTAAAGAAACTCCTGGGGAAAGACGGGGTGGTGCTTTTTGCTTAGAGACAAGCGCTGCTAATCAATTACCACAGGCAATCAATGTCTGACAATCACTGGCTTGTCTGGTCACTGCCAGGTAGTGCTAGGGGATATGCTCCCTAGTTGATCCTTGCCTTAATCAATCACTCTGGAGGCAGGCTTGACCAGCAGCTCAATGTATATATTACATTTCACTGCCTGCAGATTTACTGTGGGAGCTGTGAGATGCCTATTCTATCAAAAACACTGATGAAATCAAATCCTCCTGTGAGCTGAGGTACTTCGGGATAATGCAACAATTGTTTGGTTATTGTTTTCAAGAGTGATGCTTTAGTGTTTGACAGTTAGGCGAGAAAGGCAACAGAAATTTGATGCTGCCAGTAGAGGATTTTTTTCTCTTTTTTAATATAAGAGTTTTGCACTTTTATGGAAAACCCCACTCAAAATTCACAACTTGCAGGACTTCCATATTTACTTCCACATTTTAGGTGTTGAGAATTATTAGGCAATCACACAATGCTCTACCTCTGTGTTAATACAATGCTATTAATAATGCCTTTAGGAGCAAAGCAGAATACAGCAGCAGAATGACCCTCGCCTCCACTGTGCCAGCATGCGAAGCACAAGTGATGAACACCAAGTGCAAAATCTCAATCAAAAGCACACCATTGTTAACCATTTACAGTATGTCGTAGTTCAGCAACTGCAGATTTTCTATCAGAAACCTATGCTGTGACCAGGAAGCAGCATGTTTTGCTCATGCGTGGCAAGGGGTGCAGACAGACTCTATAACATCAACATCCTTGTAGTGAGTACTCTTGGGAGGCATCCAAAGGAATCTCTACACAGTGAGAAGCAGGTCAGAGTGACTTTAAGAGGCAGACTTAGGAATTAAACAGTATGACAGGAAGATGATTTGTTTAAGGAATAAAAAATGACAATGACGTCAAATTGCTAAATAGGCCAGGTGTATGCATGTGACCAACGTCAGGAGTGTTTTTCATGGGAACCCATGCAAAATCTGGTGTCACTGCTTGAAAAACAGACTAAAACCCTGTTTGTGAAGCACTATGTAGGTTAAGCAACTTCAAAAACACGAGCTGACATATGCTGAACTTACTTTGAGGTAATCATTCTCAGATCTCAGCTCTTCTATTTCCCTGACAAACTCCTCGTGCATGCTGTCCATAAACTCCTCTGTGAGGTCTGAGAAAGCCAGAGATGTGCTGGCGGGTACCCGGCTATCAAATGAGGTGACCGATCGCTCCTCGCCCGGGGACATGCTCCCTTCTCCCGTCTCGATACCGGTGGAGAGCCGGTCCTTCTCTCCGGAGGAGCAGGTGGTCTTAGCAGCAGCAGCAGCTTGTTGGCTGGTTCTGTCCGCCAACGCGCCATCCCTGAGCGGCTTCTCTAACTCCGGCCCGCCGCCCCTGCTACTCCTCGACTCGGCGTCGCTGCTCACAGCGTCCGTGGACAGCTTGTTTTCCTCAGAGGCGCAGTCCGACAGCTCGGAGCTGCTGTCGGTTGGGGAGAGCTTCCCCGGGGCGCATCCAGAATCCTTGGATAAATCATCGGATCCTATGCTGGCGTCCGACACCTTCCTTCGCGCTACGGTGCTTTTGATGGCCTTGGACGCCGAGCCCTTGGAGGACAAGCCACCAGAGAGGGAGGATTTGGGTTTTCCGCCACCACTCTTCTCCCCTTTGCCGTCCTTCCCAGCAAGACTTCCCACGGGGCTGCGCCTGGATATGCGGCTACCCAGATGAATGGCTCCTGGCTTGACACTCAGGGTCGGGGTCCCAATCCCTCCGCGGATCTTCGTGAGCGACCAGCCGGGTACATCCTTTGGTCTCGCCGGAGATGGGGCCCGGTTGATCTTCTTCTTCTCGCCTGGAGTGTGAGCGGGCAGCACGGCAGAAAGGTCCGCAGATTCGGGCTGCTGACCGGGCACCGCGTGCTGCGCCTGGCCGCTATCCGAGCACTCCGTCCCGCCTCCGCTTTCCATCTTCTGCCGGAGATGGAGTCTTCGTTCCTTGGGCGAGGCGAAGACGAGGTGAGTCGGAGAGTTGTGGACATCAACCTCCTTTGTTTTTGTCATTCATTCCGTTTGGGCAGATACGAGAAAAATAGAAACGAAACCTCCTATTTGCAGAAACAGGAGGCAGAAGTTGGGAGTGCGAATAAACAACTGCAGAGCCACACAAAAGGAGATCACTCCGGCCACAATGAGGGCTTGCAACGCAACAGGACGAAGCGGGAAGTAGAGTCTAAAAGCTCGAGAAAAGATAAAAACAATCCAGTTTTCCAGTTCTGTGTGCCGCAAATGCACCGATTATTCCGCTTTGTTCTGCTGGATCCTCCACTCCTGTCCTCGGGATCTCCCTCTCTCTGCCTCGATGACACAAATTAGCCGGTTCCTGCTCAGAGGAATTGTGGGTGAGAACAGGAGGCAGTGCGGTGCCTATGGTCACCTCTCTCTCTCTCTCTCTCTCTCCTCTCATATAACGGGATGTAGCTCTGGAGGAGAGAGATAGTCTCGTTTCTGCAGCTCTCTGCCGCCACCAATGCAAGATATCAGAAAAACAGTAAGACAGCAAAAAATAAATAAATAAAAATACTGTGTAGACACTTCAGGGCTCGGAGGACATGGCCTTATCTTCATGCACACTTAAGTCAGCTTAAAAATATTTTCATACAGGTCAGTAAAGCAGCTGTGTGTGTCTGTGTGTGTGCGTGGCACCCAGACCAGAAACCTTTCCTTCTAAAGTAACAGATATTACCATTTGCAAAAATCATAGACAAAGATCACAACAACATACAGCTGCATTGTGGGAGGTGAGAGCATCACCTGACCCCAAATGTAGAGTACAATGTAGGGCTCAGATTATCTGTCTCCTTCTGAGCAAACAAACAAACAAAAGATTCCTCTGACATCACACTCAAGCAAATCTTTCTTCTTCTTCTTCTTAAAGTTTAGGTAGATAGGTTTGTTTCAAGCATCACATGAAAAATAGTATCAAAGGACAATATTTCTTTTGTTTAAAATAAAGCATGCAATTAAACCGTCCCTTCTGTTTCCCTCCTTTCTGTCACCTGTTTATCTTTTACTTCTCAGACTGTAGGCTGTTATTATCCTGCATACTGTCCCACTGTTCCCCATTATTTATTGCCTCCGACAGCTTTAAATTTGTAACCTTTGGAGATCCCTTTTCACAGTCCCACCATTATTCTATCACAACTAATCATTAAACCTTAAGCGGCTATTGATATCCTGTAATTAGCACGTGCAGTTAAATGTTACGGAGCACTGAGTCAGGCAATTCTCTGTTTTGTTGTGTTAAAGAGATTGTATGGGTTTTAAGGCATGGCCGAAAAACCCATGAGACCCATCACCATTCAAGATAAACTACTTACAGATAGGTGGGAAATTAAGTGATAACATTTATCCCATAGTGAAACATTTCCTGAGAGGTAGGGTCTCATTCAGAGGTCACTGGGGGGCTCAGCAAACAGCTTGAAGAGTATGTAAAATGAATGGATCCTGTGCTACGGCTCACACAATCATCAGATCTTAACCAAACTGGATACCCGTTGGAGGTTTTTCAAGTAACCAAAATCTTGGTCTAAAGCTGGACACCAAAATGTCTTTTTTTAATAAGCCGTATTCGGTTATGCAGGATGTTTATTAGCATATACAGAGTAAGTAGGAACCATAAAGTTGATTTTTTTAAATGTGTTTGTGCATTATTTTTGATAACTGACCAGAGGGCCATGTCATCGTCAGCCATAAACTGCTTTTTTGTTTCAATAAAGCTGTAAAGCAGTGCCGGATCTATTGCCCTGTATCCACACAGTCGGAGATTTCCAGTAATAACCATCGCATGGTGCAATCTCAGTGGGCTCAACAAATGTGTGTAAACACTCTTCCAAACAGTTAGAGCACATTATGACATTTAGCAGCATTTCTAATAACATTTATTCTCCAAGGCTCCTTTTTTGCCCGTCCTGCGGGTGCTTGTGACCGTCATCTGACTAAAGTCTCATCACAGAGACAATACAAACCATATTGATTCAGTCCACACTGTCAGACTCACACTCTGTGAATGATTTATGAGCAGAAACTTAGAACAACACACAGAATCGAAGGCATGAGAATAGATTTTCCCACTCAGGGATCAGGGCTGGTGAATGGCCATTTGCTATGTGCTGAAGCAGTGGGCTGTACTGTGTTTACATCTGTATAATTCATGTAAACACACGGCTACAAAAATAGCACCATTGTAGGACTTTCTAAACTTAAACACATTATGGAGCAATTACGTTCTCAGTCCATGACAAGTAGCTGCTGCCACGTTTCACTCTGTATGTGATCTGTCATGTGTGAACAATCACATAGTTATCTACACACATTGGTATTTCTGACACATTTGGATTCCAGATAAATTAAAAATCTCACTGTGCAAAATGCATGCAACATTTTTACTGTTTTTGCACCCTGAGAGGATATTTGAAACACATTGCAATGAAACCTCACACCTTAAAGGAGCATCCAGTGAGTGAGACCACACCAAACCTCTCTGAATGAAATAATCTAGCCAATTAAATGAAAGCACTGTCATTTACATATGATGGGTAGCGTAAAAGGTGCTAGAAAAATCACTTTTGGTTCAGCTGATCAATCCACTACCTCTATCCTAAATCCAATCTGAGTTTTCTGATTGAGCATTCTACTATGTTCGCTTGTTTATCACTTTCTTTGTTAAATCATCTGGCAGCGGTCTTTAATCTATATGAAGATACCGCTACTTGCAGACTGCATCTGAAATCATGCAGTCTTTAAATCATTCATGGCTAATGATCCTGCAGTGGCAGCCGCAGAATTACAACCTAATATACTCTATTATCTTCTCTCACACCACAACAACACCAAATATCTGCTTTAAAGGTCTAATAATGTGTTCCCGTGGAAAACACAGAAATAGAAATATTAAATAATATTTTACACTCCCAGTTAATCCATTTAGAACACTCATTCATTGTAGAAATTTTGCCTATAATCAGCTGGAAAACAGTGGAAACAATGTGTGTTTATTTCCGGTTTGTTTTGGCAATAATAAGGCAAGAATAAGAATATGGTTAGCAGGGCGTTCTGCTGAGTCAAGCTGACAGAAAAGATAAGAGAGGAGCCAAGAGCATTAAAGGAAAGAAAGGAAATAAACAAGATAACAACAATATGAAACCTATTTAAAACATTCTCTCGATTAGATGCATTTTTTTTTTCCAACAAACATATGACGATCTTTCATTTAGTGTCACAATGATCTGCATATAGTACAAGTACAACGCTGTATGCCTGACATAATGCATCTGTCAATTAGTTCACTGCCTACACACGCACACACTACTAGAGCTATGCTTTTCCAGTGTGAGAAGGTTTGCTATGAATGGCTCTTTACCAGAGCCCTTAAACTGAGCCAGCTAAACCAAATTTAGCCATCATGAATTTTATTATGTAAATATGTGACATGTAATATTGAACTCCATTTCATACCAGGCTATTTTCCATGCATTGCAATTATATACCCTTATTAAGGATCCGGTTTAACATCAAAATTGCAATTTGGAGCAGTTGAATGGTTCATTGAATCATTAATGAACCAACCGTCCATTGTTGGTGGTATACCACGTTCATTGAATATTAAGCAGAACACAAACAGCACCCACGTTGGCCCTCACAGAGCCCATCAAGTCGCCCCCTTCCTCGGCCCCTTCTTCTAATAACCAGTGTTTAGCTAGATAATGAAGAGAAATGCAGATTTCTGCAGTATTAAAACCCCACTGTAATAATGCAATTGGCTTTTATTGCTTTCAGCAGGCTCTTTGTTACAAGAACATCTCGACACATTATTTCCCGAATGTTTTCGATACCTCATTTTACTGCACCATTTACTCACTGCAGTTCAATATGGCAGTTTCAACAAGCTGCTCTGTCATTTGCTTACCAGTAAAATAATTTGTGATTAGCACTTTGAATGTTGCAGAGATGTCTTTTACATAGCATAAAGGCAAATAATCGAAGCTGCACCATTTAAAGTCTTTTCTGCTTTTAGTTTGTTGAAGTAATGCGATTTTTCTCTAGAAGATTTTCAAGTTTTGTGACACTTTTTACTCTTCAGTGTTCCCAGAGTGTGGTTTCAAGGTCAAAGCAACTCACTGTGGTCCTGGGCTACTTGGGCCACACTATTTTCTGGGAACACAGAACTTTATTGGTGACAATTATGTTACCTCATTAGCCAAATGCATTTACATTCAGGAAGAACACAGTGGGGTACAAGATCCTTCTTTTACAAATCTGCTGAGTTTGCATAATAAAATCAAACAGCAATAATATAAAGGAATATATTACTATGTTTTAAGGGAACAATGAAAGAATACCCTGCAATCATGCTCAGATATTGCTAAGAATTAAACGTCACATGAATATGTGTGAATCCAAGAGCATCATTGGTGTTAGTTGTTGAGCTAATATTCAGTTCTTTCTCGTGTATGATATGTAGGTTTGCACCAGACGTGTTGTTTTAGGAATGATATCTAAGTTTTGCTTCATTATTAGCTTTCAGCCATTAGAAAGGAGAGCATAAACGAGGTGAATGGCATGACATTTGCGCCGCGAGACTTCACATCACCCCTCTGCCATCCAATCCGTTATGTGATACTGGTGGGAGGTAACCCACGCAGACCAACCAGCAAGTGCTCCTTAACAATGAGCATATTTTACTAATTGTGAGTGAAAAACACCCCGATGTGCATCACACTGACGTCCAGTCTGAGTGCTGGTCTGCTTTGCTGAGACAAAAAAAAGGCATCAGCAGAAAATTGCTGTCCTTGCACGTTATCTTCAGTTCAGTAATTGGAAAGCAGTGTGTGTGTGTGAACTAGAGCTGCGTCAGCAATGTCACTGCTACATTCTGCCTGCTGACATTAGTACAGGACAGACATTCTCTACCATGATTTTCTTATATTATGCATTTCTTTATTCCATGCTTTAAATGTAGGTGCACTCTCTGTGTAATGATCACTGTGTATTTATAATCAGTTACGCTTGTTTTATCACAGTGCTGCCAAAGTGGACCAAACTAACCTGGGTTTTCCTTTCATTACAGAAGCTACTGGTTCTGCCATGACGTTGTCAGCCTCCACCGATTGTGGTAAACCCCCCTTCAAGAGTTGTTGTGGAAATTTGTCTCCTGCAAGTAAAATGAGTCTCATGTGGCCTGCTTTAGCTGGAATAACAAGTTTGTGCTCAACTTACCTCCCTGCAGGGTACAGTAGGTGGCCTACATATGATGATATCAACTTCCAGACCTTCTGTTGACACTGCTGGATCTGCCTGAAGCTTCCCATAAGTGTGCCTCATAAATTGTCCCTTACATTGTTCAAAGCCATACGATGAGCAACAGCCAAAGGCCTCCTTATTGAATTAGTATTCAACAGTTTGGGTTACAGACCTCATTCAAAGACCATTTATCTTGTAGTTAGAGGAGGATCAAAATTCCCTTATTGCTGGAATCACTTTATCCAAAACACTCAGTTTCCACAATCATAAAGGGATGTTATTTCCTGAATGATATTTTTCTACAAATCAGCACAAAGAGAATATATACAGTACTGAGTAAATTTCTTTTTTATTTCTATTTCTTTATATTTCTATTGGGAAAAGGATTGAAACAGGTGTCTGTGAAGGTTCTCAGTCATCCAGGTCATTGTAGTCTAAGGAGCTTGGAAAGAAAAGTCAGGGGGTCCATTGTCCCTCTCGGGGGGATACTCCCACAGGGCTTAAATCTGGGACTCTCCACCATTTGACCATAGAACTGAAGAAGCTTCTCGGATGAGAGGTGAAATGTCTTCAAGTCACTTAAAGAAGTCCAGACGGTTTTCTGTCCAAGCTCCTTAGACTGAAACAGGTATAAAAATACACAGAAAAACAGTAAATAAGGCAACAAAAAGGAGTTTGTGTAATTCTAAACAGTCTATATTTGGTATGACCACCTTAATTCTTCATCAAAGCCTGAACTCTCTCAAACAAGCTTTCTCATAATTTCCTGAAGCAGCCTTCAGGAACAGTTCTCCAGGCTTGAAGGGCATTCCAAGCTCTGCCTGTCATTCCATTCTGTCACTCCCACACTGCTTCAGCAATGTTGATGTCTACTCTTGCACTCAGACTGTTTCTGATGAGGGTTTGGGAAATAATAGATAGATCAGCTGAAAGGCCAGATGCATCTCACAGATCTTGTCTCAGGTCTTTGTTGGATTTTCCCCCCCAATTTCTCAAGGACATGACTTGTAGATACTCTTCATCTACTGTAGATAGTTTTCTTTAAGCTTTAAACTTTTTCCTTTGTCCTTCTTTTGTCCACAGCAACTATTTTATGCCTTTCAAACGGGTAATTTTTAGCTGCTAGTAACAAAGTGCTGAAAGATACAATTTAAATTTGCTTTGTGCTAAGCTGTCCATAGACGCAAGGCTGATTGCAAGGCGCAAGGCACTTTTTATTGCTGAATTGGTCAGTAGTAAGTGGGTGAAAATAAAGAAAAATCCTCTGAAAAGGGTCAGGCACAAGGACTGGACTGAAAATGTGTGAAAAAGCGGCCAATGTCAAAAGAAAATCTTTGAAGGACTTTCAGAAAGCCTGGAGAACGACTGCTAAGGGCCACTTAAAAAAATAATCTTAAGTCTGGTTTCTTGAAAGCAAAATATATAGTAGGGCGTAAGAACTTTTCACAGTACTCTGTACAATTAGTTTCAAAGGTTTAGTTTCTGTGGGCTACTGACGTGTGAACAACTCAGGAAAAAACTTTAACTATCTTCTACCTCCATCTAGTGGTGAGTAGGGAAACTTGGCCTATACTTGGCAGTACACCAGGAAGAAAAACAAAACTTTGTTTGTATAATTGTATGATAAAGATCAAAGTATTTGCTTGACCACAGGTGAATTTAGAGGCAATTCATCGCAGCAAACAGGAAGTAAACTATTCAAATCATTGATGTTGTGAAGCAGATGAAGTCAAATGTTAAAACCAGCTGCTTTCTCTGCGTGATGCAAATTAAAGCAGAGAAAGTTTCTCTTTCTGATTTGTTCTTTTCAGATATTTTAAGCATTAAAGTTAAGACTTGCTTAACAGTCACGTAGCTTCTTTAGGCTCAACATAATGGTTTGATAATGGGTTTTTTTTGTGAATTATACATAGCAGGGTGAGCAGCTGTATCTGCAGTACATGATTGTGTCTTTGTGTGCGTGCGGTTGTGCACAAGCTGAACTCTTTGTCCCGCTGTGTGCCTGAATAGAAACCATTTTCTCCTTCTAGTCCACTGTTCTCTCTGCCTGTTCCCCTCCTCCTCATCTCCTGCAGTCTCTCATCCTATTCTCTGCCCCCCTCCCCCCCTCTTTTCTTCTCATCACACCATCATTATGCAACTCTGGGAAAAGAAACACACTGATTGTTTGTTTCCGAAAGAACAAATTACTACTGACAATTAAACTTTTCTCCATCCAACATTAAGATATAATGGCACTACAGATTCTTTTAGAAATACTCTTGATGCAACAGTGCATCATTAGTGCAATGGCCTGGTTTTGTGTCATCTGTGAAACAGTGTGGGCCTATGACCTGTGAGCCTTCAGTATATGTTATAAGAGGATATTGTAAAAGCTTTATCAGGCAATCAAATACAAGCCAACATGCACATCAGGGTACTAAATTGTGAATGTTTTATCATGTGCCTCGTTATTGCTTATGGCCCAGTTCTGCTCTAAGCAGGCTGCCTGCTATATCAAATAGATAAGCTCTATTACTGATGACAGATGATACAATCTCTGACTAAGCTGAAGCCATATAGATGTGAAATGAACATCAGATATTGAAAACCCTGTTCTGCTAAAGTAGCTGTGGAGCACAGTGTTAGTGATCAGCTGTGCAAAGCTGACCTTTGGTAGAGAAACCTCAGATGTTTTCAGAAATAGAATTACAATAACAGATTACAAATCACCTGCTGATTAGGGTATCAGAATGCAACAAGTTGAATATGTCCTCTTTTTGAGCAATCTGTCATAGCATTTTTATTTTATTTTCAAAATAATTATCATTAACACTGTCTCTGATCACAAAACATCCATGAACCACCATGAAGGGGCCTTTTAATTCCAGCCATTCTCATTGTGTTAGTCATGTTGATGATATTAGAGATGTTAGACAGCATTTCTTAAATATCTGATATATTTCTTATATATCAGTCTCCTGAGGTGTGGTTTTTACACGCAAACACAGACACACACACACACACACACACACACACACACACACACACACACACACACACACACACACACACACACACACACACACAGATAATATAAACATTACATTACAGTTACAAAGGCTGAAAGGATGTTTGGAACGAAACGCGCGCGCGCGCGTGTGTGTGTGTGTGTGTGTGTGTTTGGTCGATTTAGGTCTAAATCGAGAATATGTATATGTTCTGTAATTTATAATAATAGAGAATAAGCTGCAGATTCACAGCAATTAAAAAAAGAAAGGGGGGCATGTTTTAAAAAAAAAATCTGCTATTTAGTGCGCATTGTCATTGGTTAAACATTTCCTGAGTTAGATCTCATTGGCTGCAGACTGTGTCTGTCGTCTTTCTAACGACGCCCCCATTTGCCAGCTACTTCCGCTTCTGTGTCAAGCCAAGGCTACACAGTAAATTCTTGTCCATCTTTCTGGACTTGTAGATACATTCAGCCTGCTCACGCCACTCAGGTAGGATGACAGATATTTCGTCGCTCTTTCCATGGTCTTATATTTTCTTTTCAGTGCCCTAAATTTTGCTGTACCCTCTGTATTCAAAAAGGTGGCTAACTATGCTAGTTAGCCACCTTATTTTTCTTTAGCCCGCCCGCTAATGGTAACGCTAGCTGTCAAATTGCTCCGGCCAGCCTCGGCACTGTCAGTTTGTTGTGTGAGAACAATGATTTAAAAACATTGTTCTCATTTAGGAATATTATATAGTTCGTCACATGTTGATTCGGCAAGTTAAAGAATATGCTATTATGTTAGCAAGCATAGAGTTTACAGTAGCATTTATTAGATGGGTTGTCAGAGCTGGGTGCTTTTTAAGTTGTCAGTGAAGGTTTAATTGGTAGTTGATTTAGAATTTAATTATTATTTGGGTATTTTAATGTATTGTCAGTGCAAGCAAAACAATCAAGTTCCGTGTTATGACTGCTGGTAAAAAGGTCTTGATGGTTGAGTGTGAGGGAGTCCCTCAGAGGAAAACATCTTTTCAGATCAAAACCGTCACATTTTCCTCACCTGCAGCAGCAGCGTTTATGTAAAGGTGCAGATTAAAGTCATTTCCTATCACGTTTCACTGCCTCAGTAAACATTGGGAATGTCTCCCCGCCAGGCTGATTTCTTCCCGACTCCATCCGCGTCTGACTCGCAAGAGATTAAACAAAGGTTTGTCTTTTAAAGTTGGTGTACTTTAGGTCATTGACACAAGGTTTGCTCTGTTTGTCTACTCTCCCTAACAGACATATTGCTCAGTGGCCTTCATAGTAGTACTACTGCATGTTTCCACTGTCACTAAGGAACTTAATGTAAGGAAGTGATACTGTGTTACTGACGGTCAGTCTGCTTAGCATTGTTTGTTCATTTGATATAGATCTTTTGTAGATATGTCAGTAATAACTGTCAGGCAAGTCACAAATGTTTTGACTACCACAATTTGATAAAGTTGAACTAAAAACTTTGAACCAAGATAACGTCATCTAAGCAGATGATGAACAAAAGGTTCTCCTTTTTAAGAGTTCATTAAAAAAAATGGCAGGTTTTGTTTTTGGTGGTGGTGTTTATTTAGTTATTTTTTGTTTTTGTTTTTTGTTTTTTGGGGGGTGCATGGATGGTACAGTGGGAGTGGATCTTTTGGATCCTGTGGATTATGTTTTTTTGGACTCCCATAGCTGCTATATGTTGATCTTGGGACTTTGGAGGCCCAGCCAACACTTTAGAGTATTTTTCATGTACCTTGAACCATTCCTTGGCAGTTTTTGTGGTGTTACAGCATGCATTGTCCTGCCTGGAGAGTGAGCGCTGCTCCATGGGGGTCAGTTTAATTATGGGTTTTATTTGTCAAAGTATAAAAGCCGGGATGGAAAGTTTCCCAGCAGAACATTGCACTGAAAGGATGCTCTGTGTTATGTACTTCACGTAGTAGTGGTTTTATTGTGGCTAATCATCTTTTGTATGGTTCAGACTAAAGAGAACTTCCCTTTTTAAAAATGTTGTTGCTATCCACAGGAGTCTGAAGTTAGGAAGCACGACACATTTTGTTTTTATCTTTACATGAGATACTAGTCTGTCCTCTCTGGAGTTGCAGTTGTCATTTAGTTATGGGTTTTCCTCCCTAAGGTACCTTAATTACCCCCACTATAGTGTCTATGGCAATAGTCTCCATTTGAAAGGGGAGCTTTACACTGTGCTAGTAAACTACCTTAGAGTAATGTAGTTCCACTTGAGAGCTAGATGAGCAGATGTCCTTTGTTGAGACAGCAATTGCCTAGTTAAGGTGTTCATGGAAAATATGCTTATGAGCGCTCAGTTGTGGAATATCTGTGTTTTGTTTATGTTTTGCTTTTGTATTCTTTTTTTCTGCCTCTCACATTAGAAAAAGTATGTATGAGTACAGTTTGTCTTTCAGCATGATTGCACAAACGATTATCAGCCTGACCTTCATGAAGCTTGATGGAGCGGTGGTGCGTGGGCAGAGGAAAGACCCATTGAATTTTGGTGGATCTTTTTAAAAGAGCAAAATAGGGCAATGGCTCTGGTGGAGTTATGCCTGCCGTATGCTCATGTAGTTGAGTTCTGTGGCTAAATTTAAGGGAACAGGAAGGAGATGTTGCAAGGCATGTCCCAAAAGTTAGGTTTCAACACTGCTGAAAGGAATGTTGCAGCAATGGGACGGTCAGCAAATGCAAAATCAGTAGTCATATTTGGAGAGCAGGGAGGAGTCTTGGTGTAGGCATGTTTTCAGTGTGATTTGTGTGTTAGCAACTACTAAGTTGCTTCTACTAAGCTGAATTTGAATAAATATATTTAAGTAGAGCATGGGTGAAGACCCATGAAATTTTTAGTGCAGCTTTGTGTCTCTTTCTTTAAATTTCTAATTGAATGTTAAAAATAGATGATGTTGTTTATGTATCACATTGTATTGTGACATTCTGTCATTTGTACAGTTCATCCTATACATGAAACTGCACGATTTCCTCAAAAGATTCATAGTAAATCCGTGATGTTCAGTGACAGATGTTGCTGAAACAGAATGTCTTCCTTAACAACACTATTTGAGCTATGAGGTAAAGACTTGACTTTTAGTGTAGGTTTGTTTCTTGTTTTCTCTTTTATGTTTCTCATATTTGTTTACTGACAGTGAAGACAACTACAAAAGCAGTATGATAGTAAATTAAAGATGTTTCAGAAGTTTCTCTGAAGCAAAAAAAGACTGGTATATTTTTTTCTTTGGTAATTTATAACTCTAGGTGCCCTATAAAATGCAGTTAAAGTGTATTATGGTAATGTGCAATTGACTGGTTGTCTCTAAAATCAATTGGAAATGTGGCTCCACATACCTTTTTACCAAAATGCCAGAACGCAGAGAAAGTTTAAACCCAGTCAGCTGAACCTGTCAAATAACAACTCAAGTGCAAACAATGCTGATCACAAAACATGCTTTTGTGCACATGTTTTATCTAAACTCAGGAGTGCCACTGTTTGTGTTAATGGGTGGACAATTCAAGGGAGTTTCCAAGCAAGATGCTGAGCAGGCTTTGTTTCTGTATACACTGTGAAGGTAAAATTCCTCCTAGCAGGTTCTTCTTCCTAGCAGGTATCACTGGTATGCGCTGACTCACACTGTTCAGTGGTGATGTGTGTGTGAGAGAGTGTTTGTGAAACTATACGTTCAGCATCCTGCCCAGAATGAGACAGTATCTTATTCCCAGTGGGGTTTACTTGACTTCAAGCAGCAGTAGAATAAAGTGAACAAACTCCTCCCTTATATTTGAAAGACAAACAGACAGGTTAGACTAGCGTTGTCCTACACATATGATTGAGCTTAGCTATCAAGTACAACAAATTCAATGAAACATTTGTTTGGAGCTACCTTTAGTCTTTAGAAACTTACCTCATCAGTGTCAGGAGTGTTACTCAAAAAAAAAAAAGAGTGGGGGGGGAAAAAATAAAATAATACATTACATATTAATCATTACTTTTCTTAAAAATAATGCAGCGTTACTTTCTCTGATGGGTCATTAAGCAACTTGTTGCATTACTTCCAAGTTACTGCGTAACATGACCTTAAATGCGTTGGCACATAATTATCAGTTTACAGGTGGAAATGGAGGCTACAGTGCTGCAAGCCTGACTGATCATCATCACTACCTTTTGTTACTCATTGAAAATCAGGCTCTGACTGCTTGGCTGGGATCGGCATATACATACAGAGATGTAATTTGGTGCTTTATCTCTGGTATATGTACGCTGATTTCTTTAAATGTACGAATGTACTCCCCAGTTTTTGTGTGCTTGTTTGGGACATTTTTTTTCATCCCCTACTTCCTCACTTCTAAGGCTGAATGACTTATGCAATCTAGAGGTTACATGAGTCCTCAGTGTATTTCAGATGTTTCACTGGGAGCTTTTGTTATTATAGGGCAAGATTTTTTACTCTATCATTTAAATAATCTGTAAACATGTTTTACATTACAGTAAAGAGGAAGAAATACAAAAGGATAAAAAAAAAAATGTCTGACCAACATGGAAAAGATTTGTACTTGTTTCTCATAGGAGAGTTTAGCTTTTGTCACACATTTGAATTATTATTGCATATATCAGATGTAAAAGTGTATGTTTGAGGCTGATTGGGTGTGGTTTATTGCAGTTTCCTCTCTCTAAATGGATTAATGGTTTTAATGTTAGCACTACGGCTGCCACAAACGATTATTTTGCTAGTCGACTAGTCACCGATTATTTTTGCGATTATTCGACTAATCAGATCATGCATCCATTGGACGTAAAACGTACAGCTTATTTCACCAGCATGCATCTGCTCTTATATAACTATCATTAGCTTACAGCTTTAAGTGTTTAAGGTATGTGCTAACCAAAAATAAAGACAAGATGATAGTTTATTAAATTTTAATGACATTTGCAGATTGTTTCGGTGGAGTTTAATAAACTCAGCCGTCTGCTCCTTGCTATCTAAAATATAACAGGACACCGGAGTATATTCTCGAGCATCTCACACTTCTGATAATCAGTTGTCTGCTTGACGTTTATTCAGCTGTGTAAAAACTATAACTTTAATCTCAGCCAAACCGATTTACTCAGGAACAAATAAAATACTAAAAAAAGCCAAACAATAACATTTTTAAGTTATCTAAGTGACTTATATATCATGTTTAACCTGAGTAGCGAAAGACAGCGGTGGGTTTGAAAACGATTTGCCGGGAGTCTGGTGTTCTCACGGGCTCTAGTGAGCCTTCAACCCCGGCTAGCTATCGAGCTGGTGGGTAACAGACGTCTCCGAAAACGTCGGAGCGCTTTTGAAAATATGTGATGTCTTGATAAACTGAGGAGATATTTGAGGTTTACACAGCTACATTCTCGCCTGAAAATATGTTAAACGTTTATTTTGTGACCCAGAAAGAATAATAAGAGCGATATTAAAACTAACTAGCTGCCGCCATTGTTGAAAACTGAGCAGGGCCGTGCTATGAATTCTGGGACACAGCTTCTTCTTCTGGGTTTAACGGCAGCTGGCATCCTTGTACATGCAGTGCTGCCATCTTCTGTTTCAGTCCGTTATTACACTCTTAAATCCTACTACTTATTCCTGCGTCTTTGGGATCTTACAAAGCTTCAAACGACGTGTCGACTATTAAATTAGTCGTCGACGATTTTAATAGTCGACGTAATCGTGACTAGTCAACTAATCGTGGCAGCCCTAGTTAGCACTTAGTTTTTCTAAAGTGCTCCAGTCAGTGGATGTACTCCGTAAGGTTAGTCTTGTGATTGAAGTAGACTGAATTTGATTTCATAGGTGCGGTATACTATAATAAAGTCATTTGTGAATGATTGTCAGTTAGACCGTCTATTGGTCTTGTGCTCTACTTCCATTTGCCAGCTCTTTGGAAGAATCTATCTTATTACAGATGAGGGTTGTGATGAAAACAGGAAGTATGGAACACAAAATAAACTAATTTTGGTCATTTCCCCCAGTTAGACTCTTGCTCAAATAACTTTTGCTCTACATCAGTCTAGCACTGGCTTACAGTACAAACATTTGTGTTTTGTATGATGCTTGGGCTTAAGATGATCACGTAACAGCCTTTCCTGTATACAGACATGTTTCTGAAAAGATAAGAAACTAAAACATCATGAACCATCATAAACTACTGATTTGAACTTGGGGTGTGAGAGGTTTGAATCCCTGATAAGATGGCATTTTCTTGTTAACCAATATGGACCTCAGAAAAAATGGTGACCACACACATAATGTTGAGTTTGGATAAATTAAATCTTAAACTTACCATTAACCAAATACTTGTCTGTTCTGTGTTGTGTCTACACATAGCAGAAAACTTGGCAATGTACATGTTATGAATTGTATCTTTAAGTGCTTTGTTACCAGCAGCTTGTTGCAAAAACACATTATTTGCTCTCATTTCTTTAGTTGAATGTGCAAAAAATGTCAAAGATGACAGTTTGACAGATGTTGGTGCAAAAATATAATTTTACAAGTTAATTCTCAAAGAGCTATTGGCTGAAAACTTGGCATATCTCTGCATGGTGTGCAGAGACCTGATACAGGACCTGGGAAATGCATCTGATCCACCCATTGTTTGCCAAAGAAGATCTTTGAATGTTTTTCAAGAAGCCTAAAGAACTGTTCCTGGAGACTACTGACAGAAATTACAAGAATGCTTCAGTGGGGGAGTTTAGGCTGTGTTGAAGGATAAACTTTGTTAGAATAGTGCAAACACTTTTTTTTTTTTTTTTTTTTTACACTATATGTTCATGTGTATTTGCACCTGTTTCAATAAATCATTGTACCCATTTTCTAGCAAAATATAAGTTCAATATGACCCAAAATGAGTGACTGAGACTATGAGCTCAATGGCAAAATGTTTAGAGGCAAAAAAAGAAACACATTTTTCAGTAGATTTCTATAGGACTTGATGTGTCCTACCTCCAGCACAAAAGGTTAGGAATGAGCAGGCAGAGTGGTTGGGGTCACCACGTTCAACAAGACCGAGTTAGGTTTATTCCTCCTGAGTAACTTGCTGTTTTTCAGTAGTGCACTACTTTCTGAGTGCTTTCTGAGTTCAGTTCCTTGGGTTGCTGCTTTGGCTTTAGTTTACTTGCAACTACATCTACAGAGGACAAATGCCTATTAACACTCAGATCTCCATAGTGATTCTGTCCACCCCCCTCTTTTTTTTTTCTTCTTCTCCCCCCCCCCCTTTCTGCACTCATTAGTGCACAGACAGCACACACAGCAAAATGCTGCTCTGTGTTGAACTCCCTCTAACACAGTGGCCTGTCTGTGATTCTTGTTCCCACTGTTGTCTCACAGGCCACATTCACATCCTTCCTCCTCTCAGAATGGTAGATGAGACCCATTTCCTTCATCTTAACCTTGAGCCTTTGCTAGGAAAACTTTATCACATGACACAAATAGCAGTGTGACATTTAAGTATTTTGATGTCTATATAAAGTGTATCAGATGAATGACAGTGAATTGCAGTGGTTATCTGTGTGGCCTTATAATATGCATTTGGTATTATTTGACCGAAAAGTCCGGGACCTATCAAAGTGACATGAAATAACATCAGCACAGAGTATAATTTTGTCCTGGACCGCAGGTTCATAGAAATAAGCCTCTGTGTCACAGAGACTAGTAGCAGGAAAAAGTCCAGAACTGAACATGCTTATATGTGATGAGCTAATATTAACAACAGTAGCTAACATTTAGTTCACGCAGTCTTGCATTAGATATCCCTTCTGGCTGTGGTAGAACAGGTCTCTTAACAGTGGGCCACATTTGGGTTACAGAACAGTTGCAACAGTGAAGTCTTGTCTCGATGGCTACGTTCACACTGCAGGTCTTAATGCTCAATTCCGATTTTTTTGATCAAATCCGATTTTTTTTTTTTTGTCTGCTTGTTCACACTACAAATAAAATGCGACAGCAAACGCGCTCTAGTGTGAACGCTCAAAGCGGCAAAAGAAGATGTCACACACAACGCGCTCTGTATAGACCCAGACCAAACAGTATTGTTTGACTGATGGCCCTTAATATAAAGACTTCGGACTTTACGTTTCCCAATTTTTGCTTTAAGTTATTTTGTTATTTACATAATAATGTAAATAACCTAAAAATGATCCTTATTGCTGTTTTAGAGAGGAGCGGTGCTTCAAAGGATAGTTGCAGATTTCTGTCAGAATCTGCAGATTATACAGTACAAATAAAATGTTCACGTTGTCTTCCCAACAGTTTCACTGACATCTACACTGGATGGCCAGGAAGCGTTTTCTCAGGCGCTTCTCCGGCGCTGATAATTGGTGTCTGTCTTGTGTCAGTGACGTAAAAGACGGATTTAATGCGACATGACCGTTCAAACAGCAGTCGCTTTCTAAAACATCGGATATGTATCGGATTCAGTACCACATACGAAAGTGACCCAGATCGGTTTGAAAATATCGGTTTGTGCCGTTCACACTGTCATACCATGATCGGATATGGGTCGCATAGGGTCAAAAAAATCGGATTTGATGCGCTTTCGCCTGCAGTGTGAACGTAGCCTATATATGCACAAACAGAACCAAAGCACAAAAGCTTTCTTAGTTTCAGTGTGGACTTGCTGTCCTTGTGGGCTATCCTAACGCCATAAATCACTATGAGGAAAAATTGTTGGGGGGTATTAATAACTGTTGAAGTATTAAACAGTTATTCTACACTTGAACCTGGCCAGTGAGAATGTTAGCCATATAACTATTAGCTGATATCAGATGGACAGAAATCTAGCCCCAGGGAAACAAAAGTTACTGTACTTAAAGTGCTGGTCCCAAGTCTGGATACATGGCAGAGTAACCTTAGGAAGGGCAATTTGTACCAAATCAAACATGCGGTTCCATGTCATGTGGCAACCCATTTGGAAGTAAGGGAACAGTGTAAAGTGCCTCTATCTGCAAATAATAAAATGATAACGTTAATGTGGGAGCTAGGCAACAAATATTTTCAGGCCTACCTTTTTAGATATTTGTATCTGAAAACTGTTTTTGTTTTTCTTAGAGTCCCAGATTCAACAACTAGACAGAAATGGTGACACCTTACCTATTCTATTTAATCAGCAAAGAAAGTCCTGTGGCATGTCACCAGAATTACAGCACCTACTCAGGTGCAACTTTTCTCTAACTTTAGCCTTTTTTGGTTGTCTGCTATACAGTTTCTGCCATCAGTGGTGTGTTTGTGTGTGAAACTGACTTGGTATGTGGTATGTGTTTCACAGTCTGTAGAGGTGTGTCCCCTGTTGAGGTAGGTGTGTGTAAAGAGAAATATAGAGGTGTGTGTATGCTGTATCAGTATGTTGCATGGCAACCTTGTCCTTTAATTTCTTTCACCTTGGCTCTACCTCTGCCAGTCTCTTGACCCTCTCTCTTTGCGCCTTTTGGCTTTGGATGTTTTTGTCCGCGGTGGACAGCAGAGACGGACATTACTTGGCTTATTAATGGAATTTTGGCATCGGTAGGTTTGCATTTCAAATGATTTTACAACATTTGGTGACTAATTTTGCAATCTGTAATTAATGAAGGACTAGGAGTTTGATTTGACATTGACACAATCACTTGTTTTGTAACAGTTGCTTTAGTTTAAGTAGTGTCTTTTATTAAAATTAGAAAATCTAGGGATAAACTCTGCACGTTCCCTGTGAAGTATTTTAAAATGTCTGTCTTTGTCTTCAAAAGAGAAGACATTATTGGTGTTGTCACTATGTATTTATAAATCATTTTATCCAAAAACAAATGGATTTGTTCATGATATAAGGTTTTATTTTAGGTTTAGCTCAAGCTTTAATATATGACTGCTATATCTAATTTTGTAAGCAGCAGGTGATTAACCAGTTTATTTAAATATTGATTTAGAAAGTTTCATAACAGTTTTATTTACTTACTTTCTGGAAAAATGGACACTGACAGTGCATGACATGAACTAAATCAGAAAGCTTAGTCTGTGGGTCTGTATTTGAAATGAGCTACATGAATGAGGAATGAGGTAAAGTTATCTCTGTCCCAAAGCTTTATCTCTCTGTTCTGTGAATATTTTTTCATCTGCTGACTTATTTTGTGGCTACCTTTGGTGAGCTATTTTCTATGTACGGAGGAGAGTGGCTGTGGTGCTCATATGGTGCCATGTCTGTCATGGTTACGTAATGGCTCACAGGCGTGTGAGACGGCGAGTGATATGATCTGAGAGCTTGCTGCAGCCAATCGGATACCTCTCTTTTTCTCTCGCTGTCTGTGGGTGTGTGTGAGAATCTGTTCAATTTATCTGCACAATTCTGGAATGAAAAGTAAGTTCTTTTAAAAATCCAAGACTATCCCAAAACAAAACTTCTAAACATGGATTTAAACTGAAATTCAAGTTTTAGTGTGTACAGATAAAAATGGTGGCTTATCAGTGATTCTGAAGAATTTATTTTCACTTTCATCTATTGTTGCTGATGCTGAGAAGGAATCCTGGGAGTTCTACAAAATATAAAAGATTGACTAAATTAACAGTGTTGTTAACAGAATACTTTAGAGCACATAGAATTAATAGTTTAGAAAGTCTTTAATTTTCAAGTATTGCACTCAGGTTTGTGTATTTGAAAAGTAGTAAACTAATTATTCAGGTCAACATGTGCCTCTGAAACTGTGCTTCAGAACGGCTTTAAGAAATAGTGTTAGTTGGACATCTTACAAAGACCAGCTACAGCTTGAGGGTAGTAGTCATACTTTTTCTCAAGTGCTGCATCTCTATCAAAAGGAATTTTCTTATGATCTGAATAGGTTTAACCAACCTTATAAAATGGGTCTGCTTTTTAATGGGTTGTGAACAAAGAGCAGTTTGAGAAATGAGCTTAGAGTTCGAGCCGGTGTTGTCTTGACTGCAGGGACTTTGTAAACTACTGGAAACATGATACCTCCTGTTGCTTTTAAATACAAAATAAGAGTAGTCTAGTTGTGAGACTTGCCACTGAGACTTGGTTGTGGCTCAGGGCTGAAAGCATTATGTAATGAGATTAGGTTTAAACTGGCTTTAATACAATTTGACCAATTGCAGGCTGAAGACTAAAAGGTCCACAGCTTTACAGAGTTATATACTCCATAGAACTTTGCAACCAAGACAGCCTGCTATATCAGGAAATGTTGGCTAAATTCTTGCAAAGTTAATGATTAGTTGTATTAATGAATTTCATTTGGGTTAAGCAAGATCTGCACTGTCAAAATTGAATGTTGTAATGAATTTTTGAGGTTTCCTGAACAAAAGAATGATTGCAGGACCTGTAAGTCCACATTTTTTTTTTTTTTTTTTTTTTTTTTTTTTTTTTTTTCTGAGTGAGAACTAGGTCAGCTTATTGCATCGAGTCAGTAATGAAGTTCTGTTATTGATGATAGTTTCCATCACTAAAGCACACACTCATCATCTTCCTGTGAGCCTTAGTTGACCTAGGAAAATGTGAAGGATACCCATTTCTGATATTGGCCAATTTTAGAAAGCTTCATTGAAGGATATTGATTTTGGTGACAGAGATTGTATTACAACTGTGAAGTGGCCTGTCTATTGCACAGAACATTTAATGTCATACAAAACATGTTTTGTCTGTCATTCTGTTGCTATATACTATAGCTATATATAAGGTTCAGTGGTCAGGTATTTGGGGGGGATTCATTGGTGATGTGAAGACTGAAAAATGCCCTTTAACTGGCAGTTTTGTTCAGAAAATGCACTTGTGAATGATGGCCTTCCAAAATGTGAAAAAAAACAAAACAAAACTGTAACCTGATATGAATCTATAGTTTTAATATAGTAATATTTCTGCATTTAATTCCGTATTAAAATTATCACTAGACTGTGAATGTTAGATAGAGAACGTGTTCATCTTTCAATTAAGTGCTTTAAGGTAATACTTGCTGTAACATAATGTTCGCATAGCTTTCGCAGGCCACTGACTATGAATGCACTGAAATATGGATGATAAGGATTATCATACCCCAATTCAATCTTTAAAAAGTGAGTTTGAGAAAGTGGTGTTTTCTCCCATCATATTTAAGATACAGATCCTGGTAGAGAAGAGCATTAGTCAGATTTCCAAAATGTCCTGCAGAACTATTTAAAGATTTGGGAGTTCCCTAGTTTATGTGATTTGCGAGGCCACAGGAAATATCACGTTTGTCTTGTAGATCTTCTGACTGATATGATCAACTGATAACAGTCAATTCCCTTTTATAGTGGAATTTCTTTTTTTCTTTGCTTGTTGTTTGTTTTTAAAAACATTGGTATAAATCCTTTTTAATACTGAATACAGGAAAATGAGGGGTATTTTATTTATTAATTAAAAATAAAATAAAATCTAGATCTTATTTAAGCCAGCCTTTCAGCCTTACAAGTTAAAAAAATGCTGAGTTGGACACTGAGTTAACTGGTAAGATATTTGAATAATAGTTTATCATCCACTCTGTCCACCTTATCAATTGTGGACGCTGAGGCCAAAGTTCATGTGTGTGCGGAAGGCGTTTCCTTTCTCTGGCAAAGGTAAAACCCATCCACTGTGTAGAAATAGGCCAGGAGAGTGTGGAGAAGGACAGGAGAGTAGGAACAAGATTGAATTTGGTATTTTTATCTTCTAAATCATTTAGCTGTATGAGACTGGATATTTCTTTTGTTATTCTCTTTACACTGCAGGTATGTAAAGATTTTATAATGCTGGAGATGAGGTCTGCATTATTATTATGCATGTATTATTTAGACATTAACCTGTGCTCTCATGCAAATATTACTTTCAGGAGGATCCCAATAAACAGCAACTTGGTAAAAGGGAATTTAGGTTTACTGTTTAATATACAGTTATATTAATGTAATTAATATTCAGGTTTTTTGTGTTTATCGATGTTTAGGGATACTTTTTTTTTTTTTCCTTAAGCGTAACTTGCAGATATCAATTTATTTATTTATTTTTTGTATATCCCAGCTGTTAAATGGTGGAACACTGATGAAACTTGATCAGTGGGTTTATGACTATAAGAATGCAAAATATCAGGTTTTGGGAGTTTTCCATTAGATGGCTAGGGCCATGCCTTCATTTGTCAAAAATTTCTTCTAGCATGGGACTGTTTGTCCTACAGTAGGCACATACAAAAGTTATTTTTTATGGCAGTAGTAGATAAAAGTGTCAGTGTAATTTATTGGAAAATGGATTAAATAAAGAAAAAAATGCACAGAATTTAGTGGAATGAGATGTGTATGTCTTACACAAATTCACCCTTGCCACTTCTCCTTCCCTCAGGATGTGTAGCTTGCTCACCTAATTCTGAGACGGTCCCAATAAGCAGGACGTGGCTATAATAGAGTTTAGTTTTACTGTTTAATTGTATTTATTGGTATTTATTAGTATTTGGCTAGCTTGTGGTGTGTAAATATTAAGATTGCATATAATTTGAGTAATAGTTGTAAGTAAATATTGCATATGTGTAACCCTCCTAATCTAGGGTGCCATCTAGATTACATCTGTCATATTGTTGTTAACTTATGCGTTTCACATATGGCCTCATTCTTCTATCATCCTTATAAATCAAAGGGGCCAATTTAATTTTCATATATCTGTCTGGTATTCTAATCCTGATGTTTAGAGCCAGTGTTAAGATAAAATGGATAAAGGGGCCCTTGTTTACCTACTCCTGAGCTTGTGTGTGTGTGTGTGTGTGTGTGTGTGTGTGTGTGTGTGTGTGTGTGTCAACATTTGACATGTGGGGTGTGTCATAATAAAATGATGTATGCCATTTTGGTCATCTTATAATAATGGTAAGAACAGGCAGATGGTTGTAAAACTAAGCTGATATTTTGTTTTAAGTTGAAAAGTATTCTGTGTAATGGTGATAAATCTTTTTTACATATTGTGTGAGTTTTTAAATGTTAAATGGTTTTTGAATATGGTCAGCACAGTGAACAAATTCCTTTTTAAGTCCAGCTCGAGTTTTTCCTAACTAATTGACAGACTCATTGACCCACTGACATTACTTTTGTGTTCTGTGTGATGGATAAACTGGAGTTTCAGTTTATTATGAACTGTATTTCTTAAAGGTTAAGTTACTAATTAAACAACTTTTTTTTTTTTTACTACTTTCTTTTTACTTCCATGAAGTCCATGTTAAAGTGAGTTTTGAAACTCTGAAAACTCTGGCCTGGTAATTTTGACCTGGGGAGTTAGAGGTTATTCTGGGTCTTGCTTTTAAACTGGGTGAAGCTAATGTACCAAGCAGAGGGTAACAAAGACCCAGAATGCCTGTGACAGTGTTGTCCCAATTGTGTAACTACTGAACTAGAAACTTCTCTGTTTTCACGCATTAAGCCATGATGGACAAAATTGTGACTGTGACAGAATAAGCACACTTTGAGCAGATGGAACAGATGGTTAGATCCACTGTAAAGAGCATCAAGATTCTCTACATGTTTGTTTTATTTTTGAAGGTTATCGTTCAGGAAATGGAAGAAAATGTGTTACAATTTGGATTATTCTTAGTACATTAGTACTCGGAGCATGAACGATGCAATGACATTGTGAGCTACAGAAAGCTGCGCACAAAGGTCTTTGATTTGCCATTGAAATGTTGCTCTAGGGCTTGTTTGAATGTGTTTGAACACGAAGCATATGATGGTTTATATTCTCCCAAATTGTTTCAACTCCAAAGAAAGTTTAGGACAGCTCATTTTTGATTTCTCAGGCATCAGTTTGTAGCTTCACTAACCCTAACCCATTTCTTTGACTCAAAATAATTTGTAGCCATTTGCTCCCACACAGCATTAGGTCACTTAAGTAGAAATCCTTTGGGGGGGAGGGAAGAGGCTATGGCAATTTCAGTTATAAATTACCTTAAATTGCAGCATTATTGCAACCTAAGAACATTATGACCCCAACAGTATGTTTACACCCTTAAGGCCTTTGAACATAAAATTCATATAAAATTTGTGCAAGTAATTTGATTTCAAAAATGTTTTGACTTTGTTTTGGGGGATTTGTGCAAGGTGCTTGTTGTATAAAGGCATTTACAATTAAAATAAGAATAAAGGATTATACCCATTTTTAAGAAAAAACAAACAAAAAAGAACACATTTTGGAGATCTGAACTTTAATGTGTTGACTTTATTTTTCCACTTTTGACTTAAAAAAGTGGAGGGAACAAACAAAGCAAGTAAACAAAAGTTATAACCTTTTTATATTGATTGTTAGTAATATATTTGTTTCTTCTATTTTTTTTGTCTCTACAGGTTATTAATTTGCCTTGGTCAAAAGAGCCACATAAACTGAAGTTGGAATTACATCAGCTGTTTGTCTGCTAACTAAGTAGCTGATTTGCTCAAATTGACATCTGCTGGTGTCATTCCTCTGAGGACAGACCATCTGCTGAAAATCTGTGTGAAGCTGTATTTGGGACATTTTCTCTATATCAGACAAACATTGCTCTGTTGTTGTGGTGACACTCAAGCGAGACCTAGATTGACAGGTCTCCCTCCAGAGGAACTTTCCAGAGCAGCCACCAAAAGGAACATGTGCTAGAAGTTCAACATCTGTCCTAAACAACTGGTCAGCTTTGACTCTAGAAGATGAGCAATGACGATGAGTTCTTCGATGCCGTCACAGGTGGGCGCTTAATGTACATACTTATTGACATTTTTTCCCTCTAGTTTAGCTTTTATTAAGAAAGGGGAAAAAATCCATGCTTCCTGTATTTCAGGACTCTGTATTGTAAGCTTTGTAGTTTTCACTTTTTTCCCCCCTTTGGTAGTTTAAAAACTTAAAAAGGTTTAATCTTTGTTTTTATTAGGTCTTCATCTTCCTCTGGAAATTGCTACACTTTTTTTTTTTTTTTTTTTTTTTTTTTTTTATTTTATGTGCAAGAGGCTGCCACTCCTAATTAGATGGTTCATTTTTGTTGTTGAAGCACAATGCTGTCCAGTGGAACTCAACCTGCCTTAGTCTGATGATTAGCTGAATAATTCAGAGGTTGGCTGTCTTACGGCTATGATTAGTGATATCAAGAACAGCCAGGAGGGTGTGTGGTTCATACTCATGTGTCAGTGACCGCCCCAAATCAGCAATGTAATATTTTTATTTGATAACCTATTTGAGGAGGGCAGCTAGACTTAAATTTTTTAAAAAAAATTTTTGTTTGTTTGTTTGAGTGTGAGAGCAGTTAATAGTCCTTGAAGTCAGCACTCTCAGGATTTCATGCAGCCTAGTGTTACAGTCCAGGTGAGGGTCTGATATCACGCAATACCCATTTACAATTACAAAGTACAGTCGTGGTGACTCACCTGGGGTTTGTGAGCAAGCATTCTGGGTATTTGGAACCAGATACCTGGAAACTCAGGAGAGATGAACTTTGAACTGTTTACTCTAGGCACCTCTACCTCAAGTTTAGGAGACATCAACAATATAAAATCTCAGGATTAATGAAGTCAGCAGGTGCAGCTTCGGCATTGAATGCTGAAATGTGATTATAATATCTGAGAAATAAAGCCATGCAAACACTTTATTGTTGTAGATAAATTAGCAGTGCAGCCACTTATTTAACAGCTTGTTCTGTGCAGGGATGATAAGAGGGGGCAGGCAGGGTGGTGTTCTCTGTTAACAAATATTAGAATCACTGTTTTGCTGTTTGATTACCCCATGTTGACGTAGAGCCATTGCTATATGACTGTCAGCACTTTAGCAAGTCATTTCCATTCAGGTATAAAAAAAGGCTGTGTGTGTGCCTCCACCTGTCTGTGTGTCATTGTTATCATCATCTTAGTAATTTGAGACAGATGCAGAACAGGGCTGATCTATTATTCATGTGGTAGCATCAGGTATCATCTGGCTTGGCTTTAGCATCTTTTCCTTTTCTTAATTTACCCTCAAATATTTTGTTGTAACTATGAATTTTTAAAAAATGTGCTTGTTGATTTGCCCAGGGCACATCTTCATAGCACCTACAGAACCTTGAAAGACATGGTTGAAGTGCAGCTTATATAATACATGAAAAGAGATTATCGAATATTTAAAGTTTCACAACTCTGGCTTTGAGTCAACACTCCTGTGTGACAAATAATTTGTGATGCACATCCTGTATTTAATGAGTCAGTTTTATACTGTGCAATACATTTTGTTTCTCAGGAAGTGGAACTTGCTTTTCATGTCACCATTATTATGTCTGCAAATATTTACTAATACAAGCTGCAGGCTCTGTCTTTGATTGGGGAATCTAATTGTATGCTTTAAAGTAACCAGATTTCAGAAACGTAGAACATGCTAGCTGGGTTTGTGTCTAATCATTTAATTTAGACAGACTTTGTTCCTCCTTCCATCTTTTTTTTTTTTTTTTTTTTTTTTTTTTTTTTTTTTGTTAATGCTGAGAGGTTTCAGTACTAAAATAAAATATTTTATTGTGACTTATGTGACGATACTAACAATGCACCTTTGTACCTGACACCTGATTAGGTGTGTTTTCTGAGTAATGATAGTCATTAGTGTATTTTAATCTTTTGTTAATACACCATCTTGATTTGCCCACAACTCCACCCTACAGTACTACGTTGCAGATTATTCCAGCCCATTCTCATTCCCACGCCATGAACGTCTGCCTTTTTGTTAAATCCACTGATGAGATGCAAGATATTCACAATCTGTCATTTTTGAGTTTATGATGGAGAATATGACTCTCCTTATAATGTGCTTTCCTACATGTTGAACAATGATGCTGAAAGGTATTTATGTGTTAAATGTGCCCCTACGTTGTTGTGGCCAGGCTTCCTTATGTGAAAAGTTTTTAATTGAGACATGGATTTCTATTACCTCACAAACAAGTTTACTGTTGTTGTCCCAGGTTTCTTAGTTTACAACAAGTGAAGATGATATGGTGCGGATATCTGTGACGTTGGTTTACTTTGAATGCCACATTTCTTTTTCTCCCACAGGCCTGGAATCGGACGAGTCGTGCGAGGGGCTCTCGGAGGCCAGTTTCAAAGATGCACAAGGGATTGACAGCAGCAGCCAGAAGAACAATGGATCAGTCCCACAAGAAAATGGCATCAAGAAACACAGGTACTCCTGCATTCCTCACCCACATTCCATCTGCTGTGTGTGTACTTGTGTATTTGTGGATAAGTACTCTCTTGGTCAAAAACAATTGAGTTAAGTGGAAACTTTTTGGGCAGGGTCACAGTTGTAATGGCTAGGTTTCATACAAAACGCATACACAGAAAGGCACACAATGCTGCAATTTCTGGAAAAAGGCGGTGCGTCCTAATTCTTTTGGTGAAGTAGTTTAAATGTCATGTATTTTTAAACTTAGAAATAACAAGAGGTGAAAAAAGGGGAGTTTGTTGTTGTTGTTGTTCACAGTGGGGGGCTGACTTGGGTGACCTATATGTGAAGGTGTGATGTGTTCACTTGTGTTAATTTCCTTTTATCAATTTTAAGATGCTCGTGGAAAATTACCAAGAAGGAATTTTAGGATGGTTAGGTGACTGGCGCTAGTTCTTGTGAACAGCCCTGAGATGAATTGGCTTTGCACTTACTTATTCTTATCTCCGTGCAGAATTTCTTTATCTTCTGCCCTGATAACAAACCTAAACACACAATCTCTTATCTGCAACCTTGGATATTTCTTTTCTTCTTCATTTCAGGACATCTCTCCCTGCACCCATGTTTTCCAGAAACAATATCAGTGTGTGGGGTATCCTGAAAAAATGTATTGGACTGGTAAGGGCACACTGGTTATCAGACACGATTTAAGAGCTTCTCTTCTGTACGTGAAAGGCTTTCATAGAGAGGTTTTCATAGTCATATTGGGCAGTATTTACAGTTTGTATTTGCGCACAGATACACTGAAACAAGAAAAATCGATTACATAAAATTACTTGTTAAAACCACAATTTGTAAAACGTTTTAGAGGTTCAGTAGTATAAAGGTTAATATATTAGGTAGACATTGAGCTTTTTTCTATGTATATTTTTTTCATTATAGTTTAATTTTTTCCCCTTTACATGCACTACGGTGTTTAGTCATGTTGTATTTTACGAGTTAGTCTAGTTAACCTGTGGTTTAACTAGTGTTTAGTGCTTTGGCTGCTGTGACTCAATAATTTCAGCTTTTGTGATATTATGGAGTATATATTCAGCTTTTATCTTAATGTTAAACAGGAACTGTCCAAGATCACGATGCCCATTGCCTTCAACGAGCCGCTGAGCTTCCTGCAGAGAATTACAGAATATATGGAACACACTTACCTCATCAACAGAACCTCCTCAATGTCCGACTCCATAGAGCGCATGCGGGTAGGGAGAGACGTGGACACGCACTTTCTGTGTCATCTATCATGTTTCTCTGTTGTCACTCCTGACACTCTTCTCCACCCACTCCACCCTAGCTCCACACAATGACACTCTGTCTTCACCTCTCTTGTCTATTGCTTTGGATAGTTGTAGAGCCACCAAAAAAATGATGATCTAATCAAATATGATAAATGAAATGCAAATAATCTGGACATGCTATGGGGAGAAGGAAAAAACAAAACACTAACAGACATCATACTGAAGAGATGACTTGGACACCATACACACATGCTAACTTGGTCTGTAATTGTTTGTGTTTAGGCAGTAGCTGCTTTTGCTGTGTCAGCAGTTGCGTCGCAGTGGGACAGAACTGGAAAGCCCTTTAATCCCTTGTTGGGAGAGACCTACGAACTTATCAGGTACACACTTGCTTTTTCTTTGTTTGTTTGTTTTCTTTCTTGTTTTTGTTTTACCAGTTAGCTTTCACTCTCTCTTTTCACCCCTGCTTCTTGCAGAGAGGACCAGGGTTTCCGAATAGTGTCTGAGCAGGTATCCCATCATCCTCCAGTGAGTGCATTCCATGCAGAGAGCCTGGCTGGGGATTTCGTGTTCCACGGCTCCATCTACCCTAAACTCAAATTCTGGGGCAAGAGTGTTGAGGCAGAGCCTAAAGGGACTATCACACTAGAGCTACTCAAGTGGGTCACTTAAAATGTTTGCGTTTCAATTATTTATTAATTTATTTTAAGCTGAGAGTGATTTTTTTTTTTTTTCATTGGGTTATCTTCTTTTTTCACCTTTCCCTCTTAAAACTTCCTCCTTCATTCTTGTTTTCCAATTTTCTTCCTCCCCGCCGCAATTTTCCTCCAGGCACAGGGAGGCATACACATGGAGCAACCCTAACTGCTGTGTACACAATGTCATACTGGGAAAACTGTGGATAGAACAGTATGGCACAGTAGAAATAGTCAACCACAGGTATTTAAATCATGCATGCATTATAGAACTAGATACTAAGAAGTGTTTAACCTGTATTGATTGCAATGCTTCCCTATAACTAGAGTGAGGAAATGACTGCAGTCAAGTTCAGATGAAACACTGTAAGGCTAACAAATGTTTACCCACTGTTCTCCATTCCTGCAGTGCACCTTCCTTGTTTAGTTTAATACTAGACACCAGCCTGTTTATGCTCTGTGTGGCTTCTCGGGCAAATAACATCTCCTTCAACATTTATTTTTCCAGGAAAGCAGTGCAAAGCTTTTATTGTCCTTATTACTAAGCGTGCTGTGTCTTATTCACACAGTTGCACAGATTCATGCTGTGAATCAGCCAGACCTTACTTGCACAGACTAACTGCTGTCAAAACAGCAGGGTTTGAACGTGAACCTCTTTTATACAAATAGTCATGCAAAGTGATTTATATGAATGTTTAATTGCATGATAAATTCACCACTTTATAACATTGTCAAATAATGTTGCTTTGTCTGTTTAATTCACTATAATGAGCTCTGCCAGTGAAGAGATGTTAATTGGCTCGTCTCATTTTTCCTGCAGCACTGGAGACAAATGTGTGTTGAATTTCAAGCCCTGTGGGATGTTTGGCAAAGAGCTACACAAAGTGGAGGGATACATCCAAGACAAGAGGTTTGTGTTTACTCTTACTGGTTTGTCACCTACAGTGTGAATCTTTCTGTCTTCAAACGTTTAAAAAGACATGCTAATGCATTTTCGGGTTTTTTTTGTTTTTTTTTGTTTTTTTCAATCTCATTTTCCATTGTACTTTTCTTCTCCTATTATTGACAATTTTCTTTTTTACATCCCTTTTCTTTTTTTTGCCTTTTCTAACAATTTCTTCTCTCCACTTGCATCTCTAACTTTTTGTGTCTTGCCCTTTTGCTCCTTTTCTTGCCACATTTCCTTACTGTCGTTTTCATCTTCCGTTTCTATCCAGTAAAAAGAAGCTTGCTGTCATCTATGGGAAGTGGACTGAATGCATGTGGAGTGTCGACCCTCAGGCCTATGAGGCACACAAGAAGTCTGAGAAGAAAGGGGACAACAAAAAGCAAAAAAATGTAAGAAGCTGTGCAACTAATATTTTAGATCTGCAATAAGAAATCACAAAAAACGGTGTACTGTTGGTCTGTGGGTTTTTTTTTCCTTTCTTTTTTTTAAATTCATGTAAGTCATATTTCCTTTTCTTCTTCTGTCTTGATTTCCTGTTATTGTCCACAGCAATCTGTGGTCGTATCCAGGTAAACCAACAAGCTTGTGTAGATCAGTGCAGACGTTTTTCAGCTCTCCCCCTTTTTAGTCTGCTCATTTATTTGTAGTTGTGTGCAAATGCTCCAAACTGCAGGTTTGGAAATAAACAGATACTGACAGAAGCTTTGATCTTGCTGGTAACCGTTTGTGCCTGCAGCGTTCATTTTCTGCTGATGCTATCATTTGGTGCAGTAGTTACAGTGAGTTGTATCATTCACAGGATGAACTTGAGGGCGCTGAGAACGATGACGCAGATGACATGCCCGAAGTCCAAGAGACTGTGTCTGTTGTACCAGGAAGCACTCTGTTGTGGAGGATAGACTCTAGACCAGCACACTCTTCTGTGGTATCAAAAATAAAGTTACACATCCATATAGGTGGCCCAGAACGCACACACACACTCCTCACAGCTTTTATTCTTTCTCCGTTTCCCAGATGTACAACTTCACAAACTTTGCGATGTGTCTGAATGAGCTGGAGCCCGGCATGGAGGCCATCCTGCCCCACACAGACTGTCGCTTCAGGCCTGACATCAGAGCAATGGAGAACGGCAACATGGGTAATTAATTTTTATCTGATCAAATTTGAATGCGTCTCTGGCTGACATTCAATAACTTGTTTGCCAGAACTGTTGTTTAAAAAGAAAACCAGTAAGCTATGACTATGTGGACGTTTAAGACGACATTTAGAATGATCACTCTGTAAAAGTAAAACAAAACACAACAACAACAAAAAAACAAAACTGAACCAATAAACAAAAGAAACCACAAATGTTTTACTTCTTCTGCTCAAAGCAAAGGAAGGACAACAATAAGTCAATGCTTCCACCTGCTGGATGTTGATGGTATTGTGCCAATCCAAACTGAGTGAGTGCCACAGGTGCCTAAAAAAAAAAATGCAAACAAATGAAATTAAAAGGGTAAATAAGCACAAGTCTTTTACTTGTTTTATTACAATCTGAAACCTTTTGACTCTTTGTTCATGTGAAGATGAGGCCAGTAAAGAAAAGGAAAGACTGGAGGAGAAACAGAGAGCTGCCAGAAAAGAGAGAGCCAAGAGAGATGAGGAGTGGTCTACCAGGTGAGAAACGCACACCAACACATGGATTCACTTTAATTCATTTTTCTGTGGTAACCTTTACAACAGCTTCAAAATATACCAAAAGTAATGAAGTTTTCATGATGCTGTTAGATGTCCAGTGTACATGAGAATAGCAGGGGGATTGTTGCAGTGGCGCAGAAACTGTTCTGGTTAGTTGTTATGAGTAGAGCTGAGCCCTAAAGGAGAATCTGTTAACATAAAGGTTAATCTACATTCCTACCCTCGCCCATGGCCACAACATGGAATGTAGCTTACTGCAGGTGTTAAGAAAATATTAACTACATAATGGATATTTTGTCAAATGCACTTACTTCCTTTTTTGACTGATAAGGTCAGTTCCACTCTCATTCTGTTTATTAAAATTGAAGCTATCAACATCCGCTTAGGTTATTACAAAGGCTGGAAACAGATTCGGTTAAGCGAAGTTTGTATATTTAAAGCGCACTAATCATTGATCAGATTTATTTGTTTATACCGTATGAAAACTGAAGTTTATGAAGAACGTTTTGAACTGAATAATGGATTAAAAGAGCTGCAGGCTGGAGACGCAGAAAGGAAGGACAACTGTTAAGATTACAGATTGACAGAAAATGCAGGTGGAAAATAATACACAGAATTCTTGGAGGTTAATTGTAAAAGTTATATCAAGAAACTGGTAACACACTTAAAACCAAAGCCATGGTAAATCCCTGCAGAAGTGTAACGTGTTTGATATTTTAGGTGGTTCCAGATGGGCACCAATCCATACACAGGCTCCCAGGATTGGATCTACACTGGTGGATACTTCAACAGGAACTACCAAGACTTGCCCGATATCTACTGAAAGCCTACTTGCCTTCCTCCTCCTCCTCCATATCTGTAACCTGCAGTACCCCACCTGCCCCCCGTCATTAACTGGAGATAAAATGATACAAATCAACAAAGGCACACCAACTCAGATTGGAAATGGATACAAAGAAGCTGAACGTTTGCCACTTGTTGACTGCCGAGTCTTCAGTAAAACTGGTTGTTTTGGGGTTTTGTTTTGTTTTTGTTTTTTTTGCCCCCCCCACCCTCCCACTTAAGAGAAGTTGTTATATTATCTCCAAGTCTTACTCTCCATCATCGACAAACATCTCCTGTGTCCCTGCTGAAGCACCCTATAGAGCACAATGGCCATTTAATTCCAGGCCAATCCCTCTGGCAGAGAGTTGGTAACAACTCAAAAACCTCACAGGTCCGTTCTGAATGTTTAACATCTTTGCTATTGAACTCTCTGCTCCGAGGATCTGCCTGCCAAGACTCTTGATGGCAGCATTTTAAAAACATTCACGTGTCATAAATGAGTAAAGTAAAAACAAAGACCCGATAATCACAACGATGGATACATGGATGCAGACGAACACCCATGCTCTTTGAATTGAAGATGGACTTTGAGGATGTTTTGTTTTTTCTTTTCACTCTCTCTTTTTGTTTTGTTTTGTTTTGTTTTTTTAAAAATATTTGGCAAAATTTTAAAGATTTAAACACTCAAAATACTTCAGTTATATACTACTCTTTGAGCAACAAATAAGTTATGAGTGATCATTATGTTGGTCAAAACAAATCAAATGCAATTAAGACTTCATTACTGTCCATGTGTCTTATCCTGAAAATGATTAATATCTGCTGATAGTCTCAAATAATTTTGTAAAGTTTGATTGATATTAAAATGAGTAAAGATCACTACTATAAAGCATACGTTTCCCTGACAACAAAAACAGAATTGGAATCGGGAAAACAAAGCAACAAATAGTTCAGATATTCATGGAAATGGCTGAATACCCTGCTTTAACCTTTAAGCAACATGCATAACCTGGCTGATGCGTGATTTGGTTTCACACAGGTGCAAGTATTCCATCGTCTGATTTCTGCATCTTTCTTTTTAGCTTTTAAGATGCTGAGGTTTGAAGTTTGCATTTACCCCCTCTGGCAGGTTACAAGACCGTAACCTATTGGCAGTACATACATATAGCAGTACATATTGGTTGCATTTCGCCAGTTTAACATGTGACTTTAAAGGATAAGAGTGTTGATCTGCAGCTGCTTGTGAATGAAACTGTTGTTCAGTGGTTTTCTTCTTTGTTTTAACAAGTGAATGAAAAATAATTCCAAAAAGACTAGAAGTAAATATTACAGTGAGGGTATGTGCTCATCTATTGTGTGAACCAGTGTATAAATGCGGACAAGCACCTAAAAGCCATATTAACAGGAGAGGGTGCTTTTTCTGTGCGGATATGAATTAGAGCCTAAAGGAATTGGGTTGTTATAAATCTCACTATCGTCATAGAAGAAACTTGTCAGTGTAATCAGAGTATCAAATGCAGCTCTAGATAATTGTGTTCTATGGCACGATTGGGTGGATGGATTCATGGACAAAGTGACATAAGTAGACATAAACGGGAAAAACTGGAGAAAAATGGCGACTACAGAAAAGTTAACGGACCGCAGATTAACTTGGCGTCGACTCATATAATAGGACAACAAAACAACCAGAAACAATACAGCGATGATTGTAGTCTTTTGTGTCTGTGCAGGCTGCTTCTTACACTTATGTGCTGAGCAGAAACACTATTTCTTAAAGTGAAAAAGAAAAAAAGAAAAAGCCAGAACTTCTCTAATGAATGTTGGCACACACACAAAAAAAAAGACTGTAGATGTTTTGGATTGTTGGTAGTGCCCCAACAGGGTCCCAGAAACTGGTAACTCCAGTGTTGATGTCCACTGTGTTGTGCAGTTTCCCTTTGATTTGTATTGAGATCAACAACAGTGTGACTCTACATTTAACCCATTCATTATTCAGTTCAATGCATCGTCACCGAGCAGGACTCACCTTTCCCTTCAGATTCTAGGATATAGACATGTTGGTAAATGAATACTGGGATGAAATCACAATGGAGTGTTTTTTTTTTTTTTTTTTTTTAATTTTTAGGTTTATGGCATTCTGTTGCTATGCTGAGGTCTTATTAAAGTTTTTAAACATTGTAATACTTTTGATTAAAACACTTTGCTCTTGTCGTCTAAAGTTATAATATAAAGGCATAGCTAGAGTCAACCCGCAGTTTTGATCGAGTGAGAAATGTAGAACAAACAGGTTACAACTCTCACATATGCGTACTAACTTAACATCGTAACACACGCACCTAATTTTGTTTGACAGATGCGTTCTGCTGAAGTCTAACCCTGCCCAGTACATTATGGCACGCATCTAATTTTTAATCACATTTCGTTTTGTTTCTGTATTAAAAATCACATTTTCACGTGAATATTTAGCTTGCAGCACCGACCCTATGCAACTTTAGCACGTGTCTATTATTGTACCGCAGCTTAACGTTCCCCCCCCCCCACCCGCAGCGACACATTGAACGCACGCGCACACACCTTCAGTTTTTGAGTAGTGAGATGTACCTTTTATATATTGACTTTGCAGCCTTAGTTTAATACATTCCAGATAATTTAAGACCTGTTTGTACTACTTGTCACTACAGGTAGCCGTGTTGTCACATCTTCAATTTGACTTTTATTTGGTTTTTTTGTTTTTTTTTTAAATGGATTACCGTGTCATGCTTAGTGCCTGAACTTGTCTGTTTTCCATTTTTAACTTGTGTGTTATTTATGGTGTTTTATGAATGACTTGATTTTTTTTTTTTTTTCTCTCTTTTGTAGCAAAATCATTTCTTAATGCCTCTGTTTTGCTTAGGAAGGAGCAGAGCGCCTAATCGGGTCTTGAAGCAAACATTCACCAGCTGAACACTGAACCTTTGACTGTGGCTGTTACATCTGTCTGATTTACTTGCCAGTACAGTATCTGTAACATATTCAGGACATGTTGGGTTAAATTCACAAGTACAATCCAGAACTTTACATTCATTTTAAAACAATCTAAAAAAATAAACCCACACTTTTTTGTTTTGTGTTATTAAAAAGCGTTTTGCACAAACACTACTCCCGGTGCGCCATCACAGAAGGCTAAAGTCAAGCACTCACCAAATTCTGCAGCTGTACATGAATCCAAACACAATAATCTTGGTAAATTTTTACTGTAAACTACTAACTGGCAAAAACTATTAAACACATGTAACCGTCACGTTCATCAGTGCTCATCAAGCGCTACCAGTTATACAACTAATACACGTTATTTAACTAATTCTAGGATTTTGTTGCTTTGATTGTTGGTTCTTTCTATTAAGGAAAATGTTTTCTGTTGAATTTTATTTCTCTTGGATTGTGTCATGTGGTTGTCGATGTAATATATGTGTAAAAGTGTTGCACAGAAGTAATCGCAAGCAAAATGGCATATTTGTGCAATTGATTTTATTTTTATAGTATTTAAACAGTTTTTGGTGACAACCAGATATTTTATTTTGAAGTCGGGAGGGGGGGAGGGGTCTGTAAGGGGTTGTATCCATACTGTGGACAGCTTGTTAGATTCTATGAATGGGGAAAATGTCTACTAATAAAATCCTAATGTCAGTTTTGGGACTCTGTCTGGTTCTTTTTTCTTTTTCTTTTTTCTTTTCTTTTTTTTATTGAAACAACATGCATGAGTAAGGACTGACTTTGCACTCCTGTAGCATCCCTGGAGAATTAATGGATGAAAGCTTTCATTCTGTGTTGACTGCTAGTTTTAAACAGTCAAAGATGCCTTCATCTGAAAAGTAAATACAACACTGAGGTGCCCTAAATCTGTGTTTATTTTCAAAGGCCTGCAAGAAGAGATCCTTCGTGGAAGGAAAAAAACAACCCGTTGTTAGTGGTATATAACTGGCACTTTTTTTTGTGTGAACATTTCCTTGTCCCCTGCAGCACATGATGCTTACTAGTGCGCATATATTTAACTGCAGGTTAACTGCAGTGGGCTTGTAACAGCAGTCGTGACAACCTACTCATGTAAGACTGTGATCCAGCTGTATTACTATCAATGATGGATGTAACATCCTTAAAAGTAAAGATGATATCGAGATGCCTGTGTGAGAAGATCCTGCGTGGTTGCAAAACAAGTACATTTGTTTAAAAGTCAGAGGGTTAACAAAAAAGTTAGTAGTATATAACTGACATTTTTGCGCATGCATGTTTCCTTGCTCCCTGCAGCACAAGACAAAATGACTCTTCCAAGTGGGCGTGTTTAATGGGGATTATTTTCACTACTTTTGAGCGCTGACGAGTACAGCATTAACTCCAGTGGGCTTCTAACAGCAATCATGACATCCTACACATGTAAGACTGTGATTCAGCTGTGCGTGGAGCCAATCACAGGAGATGTTGAGAGGCTACAATAGGGAAAGACACCATACACCATTTAAACAAATAATGAAAAAAGTGCATGTACTGTAAAGGAAACAAACAATATTAAAAGGCTTTAAAAAATTATTCCAGGTCACCATTATTACTGGATGTCCTCACAAGTTAATTTTTTGGCTCTGTCGTGGAAAACATTACCTGTATTTGGGGTCTTTTTTTAAACTTTACTTTTTTGAATAAATTTGAGTCACAGTGAGCATCTCTGAGGAAATGAAAATGAAGGGATGGTGGTAAGCACCAAACAGGCTGCTGTGCAGATTTCATGAATCCAATGGGAATTTTGCACGTGTGTTTTGCGTGCAGAGTGAGAACATTTATATGCAAATATTAGTGAATAAGGCCCATTTTCTCTCATGTGCAAACATGTAAATTGAAGCATTCCATTTTTCATTTTAATGACTTGCATTTAAATTTTCCCAAGATAGCATGGCCTCCATTGTGCACATAGTGAGAAGTACTTCTAAACTTTATTTAATACAAACAAATTCAGGCATAAAAATATGCATAAATCAATTATGTGTGTACACACTGTTAGTAAATGATAAAAAACAAAACAAATGTGGGTTTAAAGGGTTTTTGTGTGTGCGGCGTGTGTTTAAGGAGGATGACGATGCCACAGAGAGACAGAGTCAGCGCTTCTTATGAAGCTATTAGAAAACAACGGCCTGGGGACTGGCTTCACTTCTCCCCTGTTTAAGCTGAAAATCAACAGCCTGCAGAAGTGAATTGCATCATTTTACATCTTGCATGTGCAGACATAAGAACATCAGCGGCATCTGCAAGGTCCAAGCTGCATGCCACAACTGCCGTTAGAAGCCTGCTTCAATGTTGTAGCTGTCAGCGCTTAAGAAAAATCTCTGCAGGTGCCCACATGGTTTTACCATAAAACAGCTAGTTTCACTTCTCACTGGATTTATGACTAAAACGTCTTCCTGAAGACTTTCTGCTCTCAGTCAATAGTTTAGAGACTTACTGAATATATTTAGTAACAGATCATCTCAGAGCGAAACAGACGACGAAGCAGGGGATGCACATGTTCATATTCCAAAAACAAGATGGTAATATTCCAAATATTGAAGTTGATGCTTCAAAGCAGGGATCAACTGCTGTGCCAAGTCATGAACGATGGATCAGCTCAGTAAAGACACAGAAAAGCAACAGCTTAAAAAAACCCAAAGCGTAAACACATTTTTAATGTATTTGTTTTTGTTTTTTTATTCATATTTCCTGATTGAAATGTATTGTAAGGTCATAATTTGTCATTCATCACATTACATGGCATGATGCACCAGGTCTACTACACCCATTTACAGGAGGAATACACGGAAACATACACAAGGTTTTACAATGGGGAAACAGGAAGTTTAGCTCATTGCACTTACAACAGTGAATGGAACACTTTGTACTCATTTTTAGGCTCTCCACCTTTTTCTGTATTTTATTTTCAACCTTTTACTTCATTCAATTGCATTATTTTATAATTATTTTAATTTTTTTTACACACACATTTCCAATGTCCAGTTCACCCTCTCTCTCCATCTCCATAAAATGCCCCCCCACCCCACCCCAAAAGTCACATGGAAGCCAGGATATTTTTCCCTTTTTTGATTTTGATGTTCTCATTTTACAAACACGACATGTATAGAAACTCTACACAGACCAATATGTTTATTTTTTCTCATATCCGAATACAACTTTTTTTTTTTAAATGAGTTTTAAACAGTCCGCACGAGCCAGCCACATACGCACAACGATGCATTTTGTCATTTTATTGATCAAATCAACATCTGATCTTGTTCGTTATGTTCTCTCGTTGTTTTTATACACAAGTAGCACGAGTCTGGGCAGGGAGTTTCCGGCTTGCATACGCTCCAGCTTGTGTTGCCGTTTTTGGTGTGCAAACGCCTCTCTCGTGCCTCTCGTGCGTGTGTGTGTGTGTATGTTTGAGATTTACATGGCATTTACATGTTGTTGGTGTCTGTTTCGAAGCGGACTCTAGCCGGCTCTCGTGTGATATTTACACTGGAAAAAAAACACGACGTGGCAACCCGTGAAGTGGGAGGTCAAAGGTCGAAGGGGTTCGTATGGTCAAAAGGGGGTGGGGGGAGTAGTTAGGTCGGGTTAGGGCAGGTGTCCAGGTCATGCACTTGTCCTTTTTTTTAACTTTAATGATTCATACAGGTAAAAGATGACAATAAATGATCCCTGATGGTTTTACAGTGAAAGATGAACTTTTCTCTCGCGGTTTCATTTGTTTCGGCATTTAGCTTCTTTTACAGCCTCTCACCCATGAGACATTTACACACACTATACATGTTATATATATATTTGTGTTTTAAAATCGATCTAGGGTCCTACTATACGCTCACTGTCTTCATGACCAACAGCAAGACCAGTGGTGACTGTTACTACACTATGCTCTGTACAAGCACTGCATGCTACCTTTTTTGGTTGAGAGCACACACCCGCGGGAACGCACGCACACACACACACACACACACAGTCTGGATTTCCCAAAAGCATTTTAAGCTGCATTTAAAGACAGCTGAAACAGAGACACTGTGTTTATAACTCTCTGTGGCACTCTGTCATTAAGTTAAAAGATTTGTAGTTACAGCAAGTACATTTACGCCCAATTCAGATACAGATCAATGTCACAAAGGGTTAAAGGTCCAGATTGTCTGACTGTGCGTAAATGCAGCTTTATTGCTGAGATGTTTCAGATTCAAAGACACGTCGCAGATGTGGTGGAAGAAACCTCTCGTTTAGCTTCACGTCTGTAAATCTGTTCTCTATCCAACTACTAGAGTTTTGTTCCAAACGGTCATTTGAAATAACATTCCTGCTCCTGGCATTGAGGAAAACCTCCAGATTTTTCTGTCTGGAGGAAGTCCCCACAGCAGATTTCATTCACGATTTGGAACACAACCCTCAGAGTTTTATCTATCTCTAATATTGTCTACAATTGTGCTTCAAACGCCATTGAAAAACCCAGCTGTGGCTTGGTTATTTTTGCCCACTGGTGATTGCTGTGGTCTGAACAGAAGTCCATTGCATTCCTGGTTATAGACGCACACCACGCAGAGTATAGACAGAGACCACGACTGGCTAGAGGGCAGTAACAGGATGGCTTTCTTCAATGACCAGTATATTAGTATAAAAGCCCTTGCTGCTATGCATATTTAAGTCACCTTCAGCGGCTGGAGCAAAAAAAAGAAAAAGAAAAAAGAAACCGCCACGAACACGTTTTCACAGTTCCTGGGATTTATGTGCTCCAAATATTACAGACTCCCTCTGACCGGCAGCAGCCACGATTTCACCGGTGTCGTAAGCGATCTGCTTTCACTGCGCCTGCACAAACACACCCATTATTATCTGTTGTCTTCTGAACATCTCCGTTGCGATGCTGCCTTTAATGTGTGCTTTCCTGAGGCAAAAGTGATTGAGGATTGTTTTATTCAACATTTTATTTGATTTTTTTCTTTCTTTTCTTTTTTTTTTTAAAACAAACTTCCAAAAACATACGACATACTGTACAATAGTGGAAGTTGGTATTAACTTGGGTAACGTTAAACTCTCTCTCATATTGTTCGTTGAAGCCTAATCTGAATCTTTTCTCGGTGAAGTCACCGATCCGACGGCAGCGTATCCGCGATCTCTTCTGTTTGGGTTACACGCACTTAATGTGCAACTTAGAGTGAGGCTGAAGACCCGTGGTGAAAAAACATATAGGCGACATATGTACAAACAGTTTCTCATCGATATATCTATAGATTTTAAACCTAAATCTCTCTTTTTCCTAATGCCAGCTCACTTTCTATACCCGCTCTGTATGATAAAATAAACTCTTACATAGACGAATCATCTACAAACGATAAATGTTTCAGAAAATAAAAACAATATATACATATACTAGCTTCTTGTGAGGCCCTGCTCAAATAAGACTTCAAAGGAATTTATAGTTAAGGGATACTTTGATACTGCATAAACCAACTCTTTAAATCTGAATTTCAATAAATAGATTCTTTTATAACTTGCTCTAATAAGCTGCTACCAGTGCAAACCAAACACACACACACGCACACACACGTACACAAACTCCCCTGTTTCACTGCTTAAATTCATTTAGGAATGCTCTGAATAGTGTTTAACTTCATAGCCTACAGCAGTTTCTTTTGTTAAATATAATCTATAGGTTTTGTAATAATTATACATCTGCACTTTAAATTGCTATATCTATATCCTTAAATTTTTGGTGCTTCATTATCTGAAAAAAAACAAAACTACAATTGCACATTAGGTAGCTAGCTAATAAGAATTCTGGGTCTGGTTATTAAATTAAAAAAGGGAGATCTTTTCTTCTTTACCCCTGAGCAGACACCATTTTAGGGAATATATTGAAGTATCATAATCTGTCTCTTATAATCTGTTAATTCTCTATTTTTCCTTTATAAACATGGATTGCTTGGATGCGTTCATGACAACCGGGATTTTTGAGTCCCTGCTAAATAGTTTTCAAATATCTGCACCTGCTGCTCTCTCCTTCCATTTCAGCAATTTTTTGGTTGGTGTTCATTGGTAAGCAGGTTTTGACTCTTCTCTATGTGAGCTACTGATTGGCTGGAAAAAAGAAAAGCCACATATTTGTATAAAAATATGAAATTGCACACTTCATCAGCTTTGCTTAACATTTGATAGAGAACAGCCTGATGCATCTAACTCATCAAGCAGCATATTTTGTTCAAATCACAGGTGTAATTTCCCAGCTGCCATGAATACATCTTTGGTTGCAGAACGGTACCCCAAACATATCAGGTTAACATGAAAAAAAGAGAAAGATCCATCTTCAGATTTCCTTTACAAGTAACCAGTTTCATACACAAATTCACAGACTCCTCTTATATTAATCTACAACAAATATCAAAACAAACGTGATATGCAAAAAAACACGTGTGACTTTTCCCCCGCATCTGTGTTTCACTTGCCTTTTCCTCCTCGTGATTTTCCAAATATGATTCATTGCATAGAACGACTGGAGATGAGAGGTCGCCTCTTCTGCCCACCATATTTGTCGTGATTAAACTCGTGGTTGTCATGATTTTTCTAAGGGTTTTTTTGTGTTCCTTTCCTTTCCTTTTTCTCCACATTAGATGATGGTTGTTAAATACACGCATACAGAACCCGCACACACGTACAAACATTAGGAACAGAACGATATAGAGGTGACTGAGGTTTTCTGCGCCGGGAGGCATGCGAAGGTTCCCAGCGAGCGTTCACACAGACAATATACAGCAGAAGTTGGTTGGTTCCATTTAGTTTTGCTGAGGGCCTCGCAATGATTGGCCTGACAGAGTACATTTTGAGTACCTTACCACAGACCCCACAATACACTGCAGGAGCAACAGCAGGGAGAACACTGACCTGAGAAAATTCCTTGACAGCTGGCAGTCTCAGAGAGAGGGTTTTTTTGGGGGGAGGGGGGTAGAGTTGTCGATGCCACCAACGATAGAAAGTTAAAGGTGGGGGGGGAGGCAAGTGACTTTGTGTGACACAACCAAGTGTGTTAATTTTTGGTTCTTCAGTCACAATTCTTTTCCCTTTTTGACACCGTTTAGAGTGTGCTTTCATGTGCGCTGTGCACATTTGACAGAGTGAAGGCGCATGCTGACAAAAACTCGAGTGCGAAGAGCTCGGATGAGCCTTTTCCAGCCTCCTTAAAAGGAGCGTTGAAGTGGCCGGAAGAATCGTCCTCGGGCACAAACAACTCCCCCTTCCCCTGACTCCCGACGGGAAATGACGTCAAGTTCAGCTCTGCCTCAGTGTGTGGACTGGTCTGCTTTTCGAGTGCCTCTGTGCTGCCCTGCAGTGCTTTTCGATCAGACTCCAGCTGGCTTATGTAGCAGTGTAACACTCCAAAACAGGTTACTGCCGGTCGGAGGGAAAGATCTGGGCGGACTTGTGGCGATCAGGCAAACTCCTGCTCTCTGGCACAGCAGTGTAAAGAGTGAATTTTACTTTTAAGTCAGACATCGGTGGTAAGTTAGACAGACGGAGGCAACACATTTCTATTCCACCAACTCTTGAAATGACACATGATTGTGCTCTTTACTTCATCGCCTCTTGCCCTATTGCTTTTAAAGTTATTCGCAATAAATAAAGAGTCAGGAAAAATCAAATGGAAGGGGGTAAAAAAAACAATACAAAATAAATAAATGAAAAATAATATCACAAAAAATTATCAAAACAATGTCAATTTAAAAAATAGAAATTAATCTCTCTGTGGCCAGTGTTCCAGCTAATGTTACTACATTAAAAAACAAAGGATGTGACGGATGATGTGTTTACAGGATGTCATAAAAAAGTATGCCACTGTTACCTGAAAATAAAACATTTAAAAATGATTAAGGCGATACTGGTAACCTGCAACATAAAACCAGGCAAATTTAAAAAAAATAGATTAGAAAACTAAATAAATCAAAAGAAATCAACTAAAGTGACAACCACCTACGACAACGCGAGCAGTATCCGAGAAACAAATTTTGCGGAGATTGCCACAAGCACTGCAGGCTGATATTGTCTTAATGGCTTTGCAATGGCTGGTTAAAAAAATAAAATAAATAAAATCCAACCATTTATAGCTTCATTCTACATACCGAACATAACAAACAACAACGAAAACACAATAAAAGTAAATGCTCCTCTTATTCCCGTGGCCGGATTCTTGTGTGTTGCTTCAGTAATCTCTCTTTTTCGTTACTGTTTATGTCGATGTGTTTCCAGTGTCTTTATGGCCTCTGTTAAGTAACGATGAACAGTGTAAGGTCTTGGATATAAAGTTCCATGCATTCCAAATTTCTACATTTTCCTTTCTTTTCTTTTTTTTTTTTAAATCCACTTCTTTAAAGACATGGCGAGTTGTGGATCGTTTGACGGGGACTGGAAAGAAAGAAGAATCAGCATTCAAGAAATGCAGAGAGGTGAGGAAGAGGGAACAGTTCCGATCTGGAATGTAGATAAAAACAGAGCAAACCGTGGAAAGAAATGCATGCCAACACGCTCCCTCTGTGTCGGCCACGTCATTGTCATCGTCTAATTCATTCAGAGAGACGTTTCCGTTTCTTCATTTTGTCAGCGAACAAGAAGCCTTTAGTACCAGAAAAACCTGCAGTTCTTCAACGGTTTAATCCGTTTGTCCCACGCTTTCTTTACTTCGAAAAGAGACGGAAAAGAGGAGAGAGGGGAGTTTGGTTGATACTTTTCCTTGTTTTAGCAAAGGACTGTGAATGCAAGGATTCCTGCATGCCACCAGCTTGGTAAAGCCAGCATTTCCTATACGCTGTTAGTGGGAATGAACATCAGCCCATGACAATAGAACTGCATCACCCATATACACCAACCATATTTCCGTCCACTGGTGTTAAATCTACATGGAGGGCCTCAGTTGGTTCCACTTGTCTTCCTCAGCTGTGGAGATCTCCAAGGAAAACCAAAAGCAAGGACCAATTTTAGCTCCCAGTTGCTCTTTTGGATTTGGAAGTACTGTAGGTTGGTTGGTTCATGGCTCTGCAATATTCACATCTGCTTCTTTGGCTGGGACTGCCGGATGGATGAAGAGACTCCTTCAGAAGATGGATGCTGGCTTGGACTTTATCTAAAAAAACAGAAAAGGAATTTTATCAAAATATAGAACAGACCCCGTTTGGTCTGGTGTCTCTGTATTATAATATGTTCATAAAAGTCTACTGTTAAATGCATTGGCACTGGTGCATCATTTGCTACCACACCAATATAACTCGCTGTAACTTTGCTTCACCTCGTAAAGCTTATTTCTTTCACATATGTACACTATAACCACTATTTACAACATCACAGCTGCTGTCCTTTTGACATAGAAGGCACAGAGGGGACAATGGATTGAGTCCAGATCTTTTGTGTGAACAGCATCATAAACTATAGACGAGGATAAAGCAGAATAGTGTTTCCCTGTGGTTCTACATTTTTAAATGTTAAAGACACACAGACATTAAAGGAATTAGTCTACACATTTGTACTGATGTCCACTAGAGGGAGTGTTAGCCTAAGAAATAAACTGCTGGTCTTGCTTGTTGAACACACACAAACACACAAGCACATAATAACAGTGGATAGCGAGCATGCTTCCTTACTGTATGTCTGCACATTAGTGAAGCAGAGGATTCTCGCAGAACAAAGCTAATAATACTGTAGCAATAATTTAATATAAAACCCTGACAAAGATCCAACCTCAGTGATTTTGCTAAATAAAGTCATCATTCTCACCAATTCGTGCTTACAGTTTCTACGTATTTCACTTTTGCAATTAAATTTATGTCACACCTGTGAGATCGAGGTCTTTCATTGAAAAAAGTAGTGCTGAGTGTTGCTCAAGAAATCCTGTTTTCATTCACTCAGAACTCTTTCCTGCTTCAGCCTTAAAAGTCAAAGCAAATGACAAAACACTTCATTTTATATGTGCAGCACAATGTAATCAATTAAATGCAAAACACCTGCATGTTCCAGGCAATCCCTTCTTATTTGCATGTTCAGAGGAGAGAGGAGTAGAGGTAAACATGACATAAGCATCGCAGATGCTCACGCCACCTCAGCTGGTTCTTTTCACTGTGGAGGACTAGCGGCTCAACTCTGAGTCTTGACTGAATGGCCAACCTTCTCATCCTGTGGCTAAGGAAGACCCTTTGGAGGAAACACATTTCTGCCTTTTGTATTCATGGTGGTGACCGACAGCTCGTGTCCGTAGATGAGGGTATTAGCATAGATCGATCAGCTTCACTTTCACACTCAGCTCTCTCTTCCCCACAACAGATCTGCATCACTGCAGACGCCACACCAATCCATCTATCACTCTCCCTGAGATCCTTCTGCTGCGGTTAACAACTCCCCCTAACCTGGGGTGGGCACTACACTTTTTTCAGCCTGAGAGCCACAGCGAGGTGCTAATTCTCACTCTCACACTCAGCTGCAAAGTGCTCGAACACAAGCTGGAGGTCACTTGGTTACATTGACAAATTTTCTGGTAGAGTCCAAAACCCAAAGGGAATGGGTTTGACTTATTACTGGCCAAAGAGGCCAGATACCCCATACTCCTGAAGCACTCACCACATGAACCCCCGAGAGATGTGATTGATTGCCTTCCCTAGGTCTACAAAACACATGCAGGGTAGTTGGACGAGCTCCCACACACCCTTAAATATCCTCAGGGGATGACTAGCTGGTCCAGTGTTCTGTGACCACAAAGAAAACTGCATTGTTTTCTCCTGAATCCAAGTTTTGACTAACAGACAGATTCTCCTCTTCAGTACCCTGGTGTACCCCTTCTTGAAAAGGGGATCTCTCTATTTAGATTACCACCACAGTCTGCCAAACGAGAGGCAACAGCCCAGACCTCAATTCAGTGTTGCAGAAGCATGTCAATCAACAACATCCAGAACCTTAAGGAACTCAGGTGGAAAGTCATCCATCCGACAGATATGCCCAAAAGAGGCTGTTTAACTATCTCAGTGACCTCATCCCACTCATCCCCAAATTTAGCTTCCTCTATAGAAGATATGTCAAGCATGGCAGGTTTTTAAATATAATGACTGGAACATCTGCATCATCTGCAAATCAGATTAGCATAACAACAAAGAAGATTTCATGTTATTTGCAAAATGGAAAAAAGGAACTCATGCAATCCATGAGTTCCTTTTTGTAAGCGATAGTACCAATAAAAATTTATTTTCCTAAAAAGAAATTGTATCAAATGCATATTTGCACAATTACTGCCTTCCAGTTTTCTTTTCCACTGTGCCTGACCCAGATTAACTGCTCCAGCGTGCCATATATTTATATGTTTCCCAGCGCCAGACTTAATCTGTTCCAGTGAGCACAGGCACCCAAAGGGCTGGTACACAACTCGAACACACAAACAAGGACAGTGACTCACACAAAGATGTATTAGTATGAGCACACAAACACACACTGACTGAGTAACTGGACAGAGGGAGTAGACAGAGAGATATTGTGGGATGAGGGGACACTATGTGGCCAAAGGTATCTACACACATATTTCTATTTTGGTCTGTTGACTGGTTGATGATCGCTTCAGTCCTTATTCTTTCAGATCATGAAATTTGAATACTCAGATTAAAAATAAATCATATTTAAGACAAAGAGAGTGTTAAAGGAAGGCCCTTTCTTGTGTCAACGTGGCAAACCAGTGGAGGATGAGGGCCACAAAGAAATGGTTCCATGCTGGTAGGAAACAAATAATTAATATCATCAAGAAACTTTAGGCTCAAATGAAAGATTATCAGGGACTCAAGCCAGTATCAGTGTGGCCAACCTATTTAGTGTTCTTGTGGCTCAATGGGAGCAAACCCCTGCAACCAGGCTCTTTCCAAAAGACTGGAAGCTGTTTAACCAAGACATGAATGCACATGGTTTTGTCATGAGATCGTAACATAGGATTTAAGTAGTTTTTGAGTCAATGGCAGCTATGGGAGTACATTTGAGATATAGCAAAGAAAAAAAAATGCAAGGGTTAGATAGCAACAACTGGGAGAAAAGAAAAACAAGAAATCAATCAATTATTATTATTTCTCCACGGGGGTTGGAAATTAGACAGAGCAGTAACAGAACAAGAAATTGGAGACTTCTACAGTTGGTGGAGAGAAAAGAAAAGATCTGGTAAAAAGAAAAGCAAAAATGGGAGCACGCACAGAGAAAAAAGGGACAAAAAATGTCTGACAGCAGGAGTAAAATGTGGGAGGAGAGAGACAGATAGAGCTCCCTCTGCAGCATTTAGAGTCATGTGGTGCGTGGCTGCACAGCACACAGAAACACATGCATGCACAAAAAGTCTCACACGTATATGCAATCTATAGGCGCACTTTATTATCTTTTATGGCATGCATGCAACACTGCACATACCCTGAGCAACAGTAGCAACATCAATGCCTGCCCATTACCCCAAGTTGCTCCACTGAAAGCGTCAAAAACCAGTGCATCAACATAAAAAGCTGGAAAAAGCTTTCATTAAAACCAAAATAAAGTTTTAAAAAAAGAAAAAAGATACAAACAAATTTTCCAACCAGTCATTTCTCATTATTACACATAAGTTATGGACATCTATGGTTTGATTCTTTTGCATGTGTGAATTGGATCAGTTATTACTGACATCTTGTGAGAATTTCATGTCAATAGCACCTTTTGAAATATTTACTTAAAAAATTGGTTGAGTACTTATTTGATTATGAAAGGCATGAGGAGCTGGGATGGAGGTGGGTTGCAAAGTGGCTTGTAGACATGCAATTTTGAGCAGAGCAGATCAATTCATAAGGCATTTCTATGTGACATTCTCTCACTGGCTGGAATAGTGCAGTCATATAAAGTTATTCAGTGATGTGATTAATATGTGATCTAAAAACAGATGTCTGAAATGTATACACAACACATACTTACTGTTTAAAACACTTTAAGTACTTTTTCACTTAGAACTATTGGTATAATTGATTTATATTTAGGTAGTGAGGTTGTTACACCTTCTGACTTTTGTAATGTTGTCATGAAAAAAAAAATAGATAAAAAACTCCCAAAATATACATTTTTTTTTTTAAAAGATTCTGACGTGCAGTCATTGTGCAATGACATCAGAACAAAGGAAAAAGATCAAGTATTTAGGCAAACATCTCATTTTATTAGTCTCACTGTCTCACACTGAGCGTTGATCAAAGACAAACACTGATAACGGTTTAGCTAAATTTCGGAGGGGTAGCTCTCTTCGGTTCATCAAGCAACAAAATGAGCTGCCAACTGTATTCTGATCCTATTTGGAGTTTGATGTTTTGTTGCCATTTCATAAATCAGTGCAACAGTTTTAGAACAAGGCTGAGCTGACAGCTTTCAAGGTGCAATCCAAAATAACCCAACTGGTTTTAAGCTTTTTGAGAAACAGACAACGGGCAGATAATCTCCACACTTTTTTAATGTGATAATAAACAGTTTTTACATAAAAATAAAAATTTCCCCTCTCATATTCATGCTTCTATTTACTTTAGATTTGAATTGTATATTTAAAAAATACAACAACCTGAGCTTTTGTATCAGTTTTCTGGCCAGTTGCTGATAAATATCACATATCACGTTCAACAATACTCTAAATGAATCAGATTTCCACACATACAAATGTTACATCGAATCACAGAGAGTTGGAAATTTGTATCATTGTTAGATTGGATAAAGAATAACAGCTAACTGCCCAACTTTTTATTTCGGAATTTTTGCTTTCTCCTGTGCCAAATATAATTGTTATTATCACAACAGTGACTGACATACCACAAAGCACTTGAGGAACTTGAGAATCTGAAAAGAAACATTTTACAGGGAGGCTTTCCACAGATGAAAAGATCTTGATGGATCAGTTAGGTAAAGTAAAAAGTAACTCACTGTCTGGCCTGTCAGAGAGAGCGGTGCGTTCTCTCTTCCAGTGTGTGCTCAAGCTGGTAACATGAAGCATCCAGAGGATTTCAGTCCTTGTTGGCTGCAAGAGGAAGCAGGAGTATTTTAGGCATCTTACAAAGTATATTATATTGTACGTACAAGGATTTTTTTTTTTAGTCTTTGCATATTTGTCACACTTACATGTTTTAGATCATGAAATAAATTGTAATATCAGGCAATGTTAACCTGAGTTAGAGAGGTCAAATGCACTGCAATTTCAGAAAACACCAGCAGATAGAAATAAATATTGAAAAAGCACACAAAACACAGCAGAAGTTGAATAAAACATAATAGAAGTGAACCTCCCCCCAAACAAAGAACAAAGACAAAAAACCCTCAAAAATCTCAAAAAAACAAATTAAGTGAATTTTTGGGGGGGACCATAATGTGACGGAACAGCCGTGGAAGTTACAGAAACCAAAACATGGGAAGGATCACACTCAGACTTGCTTTAAAGAAGCGGAGGATTCTTCTGTGTTACGATTGAGAAAGAGATAATGTGTGTTTTAATCCTATGAGTGATATGTTACTGTAGATACTGTAGATTATTGCTATTAGCTGTTTACGGTTAGCTTGTCACTTCCGCAGCTGTTCCGTCACATTATTGTCTCCCCCAAAAACATTTCTGTTGTGTTTCATGAGGTTTTTTTGTGTGTGAAAGCTTTCGCAGCATTTGTTTCATTTCCGCTGTGTTCAACTTCTGTTGTGTTTTGTTTGCTTTGTAGTATTTTTCTATTTGCTGCTTTTTCCATACGGTGCAGTACATTTGAACCCTCAGGGCCACCGTACAAATGAATACAAGTTATAGAAGAAATAAGTGACCAAATACCAATTAATCATGGATGCTAAAACCAGCTAGCACCATTGTTTGAGATAAACAAACTGATATTTAATGGACATAGGTGCTGAGAATTGATGCAAGTTCAATTTTTAGCTTAAGATGATCCACACACAATGACTAAAGTATGATAACTTAAGTAAGCTTAACAACTGCAGCACCTTCTGGCTGATGGTGATTTTACCAGCTTTTCTTTCACAGGGAAAGCTTCAGACTGTTGGCCTTCCAAAGTTTATGCTTTGTGAGTGTTGAGTACTCACCAGTTTGCTCAGCTCTCCTCTCTGTTCCCCGCTCTCTCTCTCTCCTTTCTCTCTCTCTTTTAGTAAAATAAAAGCAGGGGGAACAACAGGTTTTTCTGGTATGAGGCCTCATGGCTGTTTGAATAGTCCTGCAGACATACAAATATTCACTAGCCAGCATATCAAATTGCTAGTGCTACAAAAAGCAGTACATTCATCCTTTAAAAAAAAAAACCCTTTTTGTGTAAAGGCCCAGTAAGTACAATTAAAGGTATTTGCAAAACCTGCTCATCACTGTCTTATTTATTTGTCATGCTTCTGCAATTTTAAAATGACTTGAATTTGCTTTGTCTCAAGTCTCTTTGTCTCATGTCTCAAGTCGAGAAATCTTTTTAAAACAAATAAGATCTCTTTCAAATCAGTTGTCTCAAGTCTACAGCTCCGGTGGTCGTAGTGAGTGCAGCATATGTACATTCAGCTGATAACCTGCTGCGTACACAAACAGCCTGTGTGATGCAAACTGTGGGTCATAGTAGCAATTAGCTGTCATTGTCACTGTTAAATTCTCACCCTGCTTTCACAGAGCAGCAAGAGGACCAAATATAAATTAGCACTAACACAATGACACTGAGACACAGACACACTGCTCACACACTGGTTCATGAACACACCGGCTGTTCTGTGTAAAACCATTTTAAGCCGCCCACTCCCCACAGCCTACAAGAGTCAACACATAACACGCTCCAGCTAGCTGTCAAAATCCCACCAGACTTTGAACTAGCAGCATCTCACAGAGTTATTTTTATACCTAATGTTTGAGATGTACTCGTCCACTGAAGACAAGAAGAAATCTTTCCAGGTCTTTGTACATGAATCACTGACCAAAAATACAACTGCTGTCTGATTATGTTGTACTATGACAATCAAGAAAAGCGTGCTATTTTTGTTTTGTTTTTTTCTGTATGTGCTTTTTATAAAATGAACTGTGCAGCAACAGGACAATAAATTAAAGATAAATTCTATTTTTTACATCTTTTATACATTATCTGCTGTATCTTATGCATGCGTGTCTTTGTAAAGAGCATGTAGGAATGAATAGGAGCAAAAAAAAGAGAAAAAATACCTTAATCTTAGCACCTCAGAAGAAAGAGGTGAACTTCTTGCCAAAACCAGAGATCGCTGGAGGAAAGTGGACAAAAACAGGGGGTTAGCTGAATGTTGCAGAACTGGATTGATTAGTGATTAGCTGTTATTGTCCCGACAATGAATTTATATGGATCATTCATGACATTTTCTGTAGAAAATAAAGTATAGAGCCTTTATTCTCTGTACCCTTGTTTAATAGTTTGATCCTTGATTTCTCTGGGGGTTATTGAGCAATAAAGTAAAATTGAGTTGTAAAAGTGTCTTTTTTCTAACAGTTATATATACTTCATTATTCTTTTTATCGTAATCAGTTCAGTACTAGATTACAACCAATTTTATTTTTAATGTGCTCTCTCTGTTTTCTGCTGATTCATTGGCGGTACCTTCTCCCAGTTTGCCCGCCTGCTCGGCGGCTCCTCCAGGCAGGATCTTGGAAAACATGCCTTCTCCTTCCATGCCCGGTTGACCTGCTGCAGCACTGCCAATACCACCAGGTCTAGGAGCAGCTTTGGAGCCTGGACAGAAATACGGCGAGTGGAAGAAAGGGAGAGGATGATGGGATGTGGGAGAGGAAACGTGGCCAGAGACAAAAATACGGAAGAAGACTGAGAGTAGAGGAGGAATCTGTATTTGTGCAGATGTCATATTCGGTGGCACCTGTTAGAAAATATGAATTTTATGATGGTATCTGGTGTCCGGTGTTGTGTGTCTGTTCACCGAGCTTTAAAAATTAGGGCAGTAGAAGAACTGCATCACTCTGCAGTTGCCCTGTTGAATTTTTTCTGCCCTTTAAGTCTGCTGATTTATTTGCTTGCCTGCAGCCGTTCTTTGGTCATTAGGTCCCCTCGGATAGACCTACATAGGCTTCCTGTTTGCTGATTTCCTTCCTTAAGAAAAATTTGCTTCATCCCATTTTCAGCTGGATCTTCTATCTACTTATTCGTTGAGATGTTTAAATAATTGATTTTCCAACAAAATGGCAATTTCACTAAAATATTAATTAGCCTTTGATGTTCTGTCCCAAAACAGCACTAATCCAGGTGCTGTTTTTAATTCTTCTTCTTTCAGTTTCCCTTTTACGGGTCAGCACAGCGGATGATCAGCCTATCCTGCATCTCACCCTATCCTTATCATACTGTTCTTTCACACCAACATGTCCTTCCTTCCTACATCCATGAATCTTCTACGTGGTCGTCCTGTATATCCACTATCCCTCCTCTCCACACGTCCAAACCGTCTTGCTCAACCCGAGCTGTCCCAGTGATGTACTTGTCCCTCCTGATTACTCCCAATGAAAATCTTAGCATATTCAGATCTGCCACTCCAACTTGGCCTCCTGTCTTTTTGTCCAAGCTACTGTCTCCAAACCACAGATGATAGTAGCTCCAGCCACTTTCTGTTGCTTTGGCTGGTTGACCCCAGGTATTTAAACTCTTTCACCTTCACTACCTCTACTCCTCGAATCTTCACATCACAATCCTGTATTGTGTCTTGCTTCTTTTGGCTTTCAGTCTCCTCTACAGTGTGCACCTCCACCTCTACACACTCTTCTTCCTGCTCCCTACTCTCACTACAAATCACAGCAAACATGACAGTCCACGGAGACTCCAGTGTCAGCTCATCTGTTAAGCTGTCCATCACCACTTCATTATAATGTTTTGTAAGGTTATTTCTAAAAAAAGAAAAATGTCAATTTTCTGAATTTAAAGTTGAGCAATTAGATTCACATGATTGGACTAAAAATTAATGATTAAAAATGATTAAGATGTGTTTTTTTTTTTTTTTTTTATCTCTCTCTGTCCCTATATTTATCCATGTATGAAACAAGTTAGATTACCTGCCCTCCCTTTAAGTTCATCCTCTCTTCAGTATAAAGACAGAAGGAAAACATCTGCCTGTAACCAGGTTTTAAGGGCAGCGACCTCAAACTAATGGTCAATTCAGTATTGATTCATTTTAATAGAAAGTTGCTAAAAATGTTAGAAAGGGGTAAAAAAGCATAGATATTATTTAGCGAGATGAAGATTAACACAAATACTACTATACTATTACCTAACTAACACATTATGTCGTGACTTGGCATATTCATGAGGAATTACTGCCATGAAGTGAAAGCCCTCCTGTGTGTTTTTCCACTGTTGGATTATCTGCAGATTAATCTCAGATTAGATGAAAGAGTGCGCAGTGGTTACATAACTCAGACATAGTGGGAAGCAGTTGGCAAGTTGTGGAATTTTGGGATTCTGTGTGTTTCGTGTGTGTGATGAGTGTACAGTACCTATGCCTGTGAGCGGGGGCTGGGCAGTCTTTGAGGCCAAGACAGGTGCTGCTTTTGCTCCAATAGCTGTTGCTGGAGGTGTGTCGATCTTGGGCTGGAGGCAGAGAGAGATGGAGAGAAGGGGAGAGAAAAGGGTCAAAGTTGATCCATTTAGAAATACAGACATCCCATGTTTGCCTTCTTTTCACTGCAAAAAGGTTGGAAATAGACGACAGTCAGGGAAAAATGTCTGTCGTGTATTCACATCGCTGGTGACAGACAGGAATTGGAGGAATGTGGGATTTAGTTCTGTTCACTCGAATAAAACTTGAATGAAAGAGTGAGACAATACGAGATAAAAAGAGAAGAAGACAGCTGAAGTGATAGATAAGAGACGGAGAGACAGAAGCAAGACTGGAGAGAAAGCTGCTCCCTTATTGTGTTGTATTGTGACAGCTCACTGAATGATGACTGACTGAATGATGACTTTCAACACTGTCAAGTGTCAGTCTGAGGGTTTTCTCTTGAAAAAGATGGAATCTCTTCTGTTTAGAGTGGGGTTCATTCACAAACTCAGAAGAAGAAAAAAAGGAAAAAACATATCTACAGAGTCAATGCACCCTGACATTGGTTGTTAAAGTCCCTGGAGCCCTCCTGGGGGAAAAGAACACTCTTTTGTACTGATTTGAACTGACCCTTTTTTTAAGGGGACAAATGGTCTAAAACCACGCACTGGAGCTTTTTCTTTAACTTCTCACCCTTACACACTGGTCAGGCATAACATTATGACCAATGACAGGTAAATATTAATAACTAATAACTATCATGGGACTTGTTAATATTAGGGTGCAGGTGAGCATTTTGTCTTCAAAGTTGATATGTTAGAAGCAGGAAAAAACAGCAAGAGTAAGGATTTGAATGAATTTAACAAGCGACACATTGTGATGGCTAGACGACCAAGTCAGAGCATCTCCACAACTGCAGCTCATGTGGGGTGTTCCCGGTCTGCAGTGGTCAGTATCTATCAGAAGTGGTCCCAGGAAGGAACAGTGGTGAACCAGTGACAGGGTCATGGGCAGCCAAGGCTGACAGATGCATGTGGGGAGCAAAGGCTGGCCCATGTGGTCCGATCCAACAAATGAGCTTTTCAGCTCAAATTGCTGAAAAATCTAATGCTGGTTCTGATAGAAAGGTGTCAGAATACACAGTGCATTGCAGTTTGTTGTCTATGTGGCTGCACAATCACAGACCAGTTAGCTGACCCCTGTCCACCACTGAAAGAACCATCAATGGACATGTGAGCTCACAACTGGCACACGGAACAATGGAAGAAGTCTGATGACTCAGTCTGATGAATCATGTTTTCTTTGACATCACATGGATGACTGGGTGCATCTTCGTCGCTTCACAAGGGAACACGTGGCACCAGGATGGACTTTGGAAGAAGGCAAACTGGTGGAGTAAGTGTAAAGCTTTGTGCAATGTTCTGCTAGGAAACTAGCAGAACATTGCAGAACTGCTAGGATGGCTTACTTTGAGGCACGATATTTCACCGTGCCTCAAAGTAAAAATGGTTCAGGGATAGTTTGAGGACCACAACAATGAGTTTGTGGTGTTGACTTGACCTCCAAATTCCCCAAATCTAAATCCAATCAAGCATCTGTGGAATGTGCTAGACAAAACAAGTTCGATCCATGGAGGCCCCACCTCACAACTTACAGCACTTAAAGGATCTGTTGCTAACATCTTGGTGTCAGATACACAACACACCTTCAGGGGTGCCTCCACAGGGTCAGGGCTGTTTTGGCAGCAAATGGGGAACCAACACAATATTAGAGAGGTGGTCATAATGTGTTCAGTGTGATCAGTGTGTTTGATGCTTTAAAACCCCTGGAAAGAACTACTACTAACTACCAAAATAAGTAAAGTTTTATATAAAAATGCTTCTTTTTCTTTTCTTTTCTTTTCTTTTCATTTTTTTTTATCTTGAGTTCTGATGTTGCTGTCAATCGAATCCATATTTAATCCATTTATTCCCTTGGCACTCATCCATGTGACACAAAGTTGCCAGTACTGGAGCTGAAAGGCTCAGTTGATTTATTTGAATCTGCTGTGTCACTGTGAGCAGTTTGAAAGTTTCTGTGCTGTTGTGTCCCTCTCTCTCAAACCCCCACCCCGACACCCCACAGCTCTGCATTCAACATCTGAGAACTAAATGGACAATGGCCTCGGGAAAGATACACACCAGACCATTTCTGATATCCATCACAGTAACAGCTTGGATTATCTGAACACAGGAAATATGAACCAGTGTTTGGATCCCTGTCATTTTTATCTTTTATGATAGACTGGCTCCTCTGTTTTCTGTAAACTGTGTGTGTGTGATTTATTTAAAGTTTCTATTTAAAGCAATCCATAAATAAACCTGACTTCAAAGACAGTGGACTGTTATTTTTAATCCCAAAATATGCTGCATCATTTCCATTTCAATCTTTTTGCTGCTGCGGAACATAGGTGATGTATTATGGTGCACAATGCAGCATACAGAATTTCATTATTTACAGCCACTTAATCAATGCCTTTTAATTACATAATGGACCCAACATAAGAGTACAAGTGAATGAGTTCACATGTTGAATAATTATCATACCGCAAATTTTAGTTTTTGTTTATGATTTCCTGTCAGAAGCATTTGCAAAACCCATCCCTGCATAATTTTATATCAGATTTTATGAACAATTTCACTTTTCTTTTTTCCTGCTGACTAACTACTAATGTACCAAAATGAAAATCATGAACACCATTCAGCTCTGAAAGCACATTATGAATGATTCTGGGGTAATAACCGGCACGGTGACAGTGGCTTTGTGAGCTTAAAAGTCATTAATATATTTACTAAAGATTGAATGAAGAGAATCACTGAACTATCTCAGGTTTTGGGTTAAATGTCAGAGTGAGATTTTTATGCTTCAGCTAGAAAAATAGATTGACATGGATTTCTGATTATGGAGGAAATGCAGGGTGAGAACAGATTTTTGCAAAGAGACTTTATGAGTGAGAATTTCTTGAGCATCTAGCAGACAGTGAATCAGCTACACTGAGTTATCAACTGCCTCTCTGTTAATCACAGTGTTAGATAAAACTTGCCAGCAGAGGCGAGGCAGAATTTCAATATACTATCTGAACTGGGAGGAGGACCAGCTCTTATCTCGGGGACTGTGGAGGGACAAGGGAGGATGGAGGAGTGCAAAGGATGAGTGTGGAGACAGGCTGAAAACTGGGAAAAGGTTTATAAGTGAAAGGGCTGGAGGACTAAAACAAAATAAATTGTTGCTGTGCAGTAGGATGGCATATGTAATGTGAATATTAAAAGATATTTTTGTAAAGGTCATGAAATACTTCTTATGTTACTTCAGAAAACCAAAAACATCCTTTTATGACATTTTCTTTCAAAATGTCAAATACAAATGTGATTTGAACCATTTGAGTGCACCGAGAGATGCCTACTTTTTATTTTTACCTCATACAGAATAGAAAACAAAGCAAGCTGCAAATCCTTTCTTAGAAGAGTCATCTGTTCTTTCTGTACTCACAATAGTGGATGTTGTGGTTCCTGTTGGACCTGTCTGCCTGGCTTGGCCCATGGGTCCACCTGCTGGTCCCATCTGCCCCGGTTTGGCCTGGCCCTGGCCCTGGCCCTGTCCCATTCCCATTCCCATTCCCATGCCTTGTCCTTGAGCTTGGGGCTGCTGCTGGGAGCCGGTGGTCGTTGTGGCACCGGGCTGCCCTGGTCTGGTTGCTGAAGTCTGGGCTTGCTGCTGGAGTTGAGCCCTCTGTCCCGGAGCCCCATCTGTCTGGGAACCCGGGCCACCTTGCCGTCCTGATCCCGTAGGCCCACCAGCAGATCCCTGAGCCCTAGCAGAGCCACTGCCAGACCTTGAGGAGCCTGAGTGGAAAAAACAGAAGGGTGGTTTTTTATAAACAGTTTGTGGCTCTTGCTTGAAAATGGACTCCTCTTGCCAATAAAAAAAAAAATACAGGACATTAATTCAGCACTGATGTTTTTTCTGCAGCTACTGCCTGAAGGCCTCTAACTGGTGTCAAAACTGAAGGAATGACTGGCAGCTGAAAGGATTCAGTCAACACATCTTTGACATTTGCATCATCTGTTTCTTGTCTTGTGCACACATTTCCAAGTCAGTTATGCAAGTTAGATGATTTCTGCTACCATCTTCCACAGAGAAAGTTATGCTTTTATAAAACCAAAACTACATTGTACTGATAATAGAACCGGCTTACTCTGACTTTCTATTATAAAGTACTTTCAGATTTTATTACACTGTAATAGTAACTGACAGGAAACACAGGCATGAGATGATGACACACAACAATGTTGTGAGCATAGATGAAAGCAGTGATTTAATGACTGCAGTGCTAAGAAAACAGCTGTGGTGCTGCCTTCAGATAACACATTTCTTAGAAAACTTGTGCCTGATATTATATAGTTAATTAAAAATTGTTGATCCCTGGGGGAATATATGAGTGTAAAAAAAGCATCAAACACAATCTGAACAACAGGGGTTATTAAATACTTCTACCTAAGACTTAAATGATTTGAAAATGAACAGGGTGTAAACTCCAGTGCCTGCTGTAGCTTAGTTTTTTAAGACACATTTATAAAAGTGACACAATCATGTGTTCAGTATTAAGATTAAGCTCATGGATTAGCATTATTAGATCAGACACTAAAAACAAGAAACGACCTTTATTAGTTAGGGATATATAATAGTGCAGGTGCTATTATCAAAAAGTTTTGAGATTTAAGAGCGAAAAGCAATATAAGTGTTTTTTTAATTTTAAACTAAACTAAGTGAAACATACTTCAGTCTAATCTATATCGCCCACATAAGCAGAATCCGAATGAGATCTAATGCTGTTCTTCTCAGGAAAAGACCAAAGTACTTTTAGTTGATGCATCTTTTACTGCTTCTTCATTGTCTTTCATTATAAAGACAATGACATTATAACGTAGTGTGTAATATAACGTTCAATAATATATAATTGCTTTCAATTCTCAGATAAATGTGAAGTTAATTAGAAAGTCCAATAATCACATAATCAATAACTTAGATAAACTCTTTCTGGTCTGTACAATATTTTACAATATACTTAAGTCAACGGGTTTTGAATACACTGTAATTAACCTATACACTGAGGTATAAAGTACAAAGACTGCACTCTTAAATCATGTTTGACAAGAGATTCAACATTCGTATGTACCTGGTGGCTGCCCCTGCATGTCCACTGGACCCTGGGACTTGCTACGTGAAGACCTGTGTGGGTCGCCCTGTCTGGAGGAACGCTGGCCATGATGATGACCAGATGAGTCGCGGGAGTAGTCGGAAGAGTGGTACCCACCGGATCTTGAATCAACACGTCTTCCTGAAGATGAAGATCTTCCTGAGGGATCATGGCGCAGAGATGGGTCTTTTGGGTGCCCCTTAGAGGATCTTGAGGACCTAGGCTCATCTGAATGCCGTGAGGAGGAAGAATGGCGGCTAGAACTGCCGTGGTGTCTGTGGTCGCGAGATGATGAGTGTCGCCCTGTGTGGCCATACTCATCTTGGGGCCACAGGTCCTCCTCAGGAGGCTCATCATAATCATGGTAGGTGTGTTTGACACTGTGCCGGCTCCTCCCAGAGTGGCTGCTACCGTAGTGACGAGAACTGGAGCGTGGCTTCTCAAACCAGTCGGTTTCTTCTTGGCCAAGATGGTAGGCTTTGGAAACCGAGAGCAGATCACAGTCAATCTCCATGTCGTTTGGAGACAGCGGCATGCAGGCTGAAAGAAGGAAGAAGGCAGGAAGAAGACCAACCGCATGCAAAAGAAAAGAGTGGGTAGGGGTAGACACAGAAAGAAGGGCAGAAAAATAAAAATAAAAGTTTTACATCCATGCACTTAACACTTAAAACATGTAAACTTCACACTATACAAGACAATATTACCAGAATAAAACAAACACTGCAAAACTGTCTGCTTTGGCTGCTGTTTTGTGTTCATTTCAAATTAAGAGCCAGTGACAGAGAAGGACAGATATCCTGCACAAAGACACTGTATAACTGCTCTGGCAAGACAAAGCAGGTATATAAAACTGTCAACCTCTATTTAATTGCTGATTTGAGACAATAACACCTCTTTGACGGAATAAATATCAAACCTATAGGGGGGGACTGTTTTGCAGTGTAGATCCAAACACGTAAAAACATAAGTAAAGATAAAAACCTGTAAAGAAAAAACAATGCATTTGTGTCGTGCAAAGACCTTTCAAGTGAATCAGAGTGTAGCGAATGACGAAAACGACCACGCCGAAGAACCATGCGAGTTTGGAACAGACAGACGACTGGACGGACAGGCGAAAGGACGGACAGGCAGGCAGACAGACAGACAGCAGTCCACTGATACGAGAGCTCCGAGTGACTCTCAGGACGACGAAAACATTAGCATGCAACAGCTATATCTGTCTCTTTTTTACTTTCTTTTTCTTTGCTAAGCCTAGCCTTTGGGTGGGTGGGGGACGTTTAGATAAACGGTGGGAGCAGTAGAAGGTAGTGAGACTGTGTGGGATTTCATCTCCCACAATTACCTTCGCTGTCTGACACAGCGCAATGATAATCGTCTATAAAGTATGTATCATCCGATTTGTAGACGTGTGTCCGAGGAAGGTCCCTTATGTGGTCTTGAACATCTGGCAGCGAGTGACTGGAACCATAATGGCCATAATAGTATTTATATCTACCGCTGCGACTGTCATACGGGTCAGGACCTAAACTTGACGATCGCCCAGAACCCATGAACCTCCCCAAAGGACTCAGGGGACTCTCCTCTTCGGAGTATTGTCGGGTTGGATGGTGCCCCCTGTAGCCAGATCGATAGGAGCGGTCGTCCCTCTCATAGGATCGGCTGCGATACCCGGAGTAGTCCCTGGCTGAGATCTTGTCCATGCCGTAGCCAGTGGAGCGGGAACGGCCAGTGGAGGTGTAGTAAATACGATCGTCCTCATCCACCGTCATACCATAGTATCGACTACCATGAGTGGTGCCACTGCCGCTGTCGTAAGCACTCCTCTTAAAGCCATAATCCTCGATCAGCTGGCGTCCTCGAATGTGAGAGGAGGGGTAAGCCGCACCTGTCACTGAGGAATAGGAGGCCAGGTCTGCCTCCACATCCCGTGCCTCCTCGATCGGGGAAAACTTGGAGATTTTTTGCTCCATACTCCCCAGCTTCCTGTGCTTGCTGCGCTTGGACGACATGACAGCAGGAGCCAGAAGGGTTCTGGAGGACGGTGAAGGTTTCTGTACCCCAGTGCGGATGCTGCCATGTTTGTAGTCGTAGTCATAGAAATAGGGGGATCCCCCACCCATGCTAGCGCTGCTGCTGCTGCCCCCTAGAGGTCCGTGCCTGTAGCTGCTCTTACCCCTGCCATGGTGGTCGTACAGCTCTTCCTGCATCGCTGCTTCCTCCTCGGGTGCCCTGCCATAAGGGGAGCTGCCAGTTCCCCCACGCGTCGTGCCAGTGGTGCTGCTGTGGCTGTGGATGTCGCCCGGGTAACGCCCACTTCCGCCATGATGCATCATGTCCCCTGTCATCGTGCCCAGCCCATCTTTTGCCGTCAGCTCGCTAACATCATCTATCATCATGTAATTCCTCGGAATGTTTTGCTCTAAACCAGGAGCCCCATACATCCCATCTGCTGTGCTGTAGGTGGAAGGACTGTCTACAGAGTGCCCGTAGGCATTGGAAACAGTGGAAGTATACTGTCCATATGAGCTGGCTGTGGTGGTAGTGTAGCCATAAGTATTAGCAGTAGTTGTGGTATACTGGCCATATGAACTTGCGGTAGTGGAAGTATATTGGCCATATGTACTGGGGGGCATTGTTGAGTACCCACCGTAGCTGCTGGACACTGGTGCTGACCCATAGGGCCCATACGAGCTTGCCATGGTTGTTGCTCCAGTGTACTGAGCATAGGATGGGGCTGCACTGGAATAGGTAGCATCCTGAGCTGTAGTGGTAACCACAACAGTAGGGTTGCTAATAGTCTCATAGTTGGTGGGCATCTTGTGCTCTAGATCGGCCAATGAAGTCTGCCTAGGTCTTCCTGGATGAACTGTGAGGATATCAGCTTGGGGCTGACCAGGGTATGGTGTGGTCTGGCTGGGGTAGGAGGACACAGCGCTGGGATAGGGTGAGCTGTGGGTGGGGTATGGTGGCTGACCAGGTGGTGCTGGCCCAAAACCTGTATGCCCTGGCTGAGGCTGAGGCTGAGGTGCAGCTGGTAACCCCATGTCTGTCTGGGGGTATGGGGGCTGAGTTTGGGGGTAGGTGTGAGAAGGATATGAGGTTTGAGGTTGATAGGTAGGTCCAGGAGGGGGAGCATGGGTTTGAAGGGGAGTGGGTTGTGGCAGTGCCTGTGACTGTGACACTGTTGGGTAGGGAGGCTGGTTGAATGTTGCAGACTGGTATGGTACACTTGGTTGCTGAGATGGAGCTGCTGGTTGGCTTTGGGGGTACTGACAAGAAAGGAAGGATGAAGTGGGTGGGTATTGGGCTGCGGTGTTGAGGTCACTGGTGAACTGGCTGAGAGGGGCGGTGCTTGGTCTGGTTGTTAGTAGCCCATTACTCTCATGCGACGCAGCTGCAGCTGCTAAACGTAAGTTATTCAACTCACTATCAGACATATAGTCCCTGGTGTCCCCCATACACCTCAGGTAGGCAATATCCCTTCTCTCCCTCTCCTTGACCAATGTCTCCTTCCTTTGGTGGATCCCCAGCTCAAGGTATCTCAGCTTAGCATCAATTTCTTTCTCTTCTTCCTCTAGTTCAGCTTGCTGCTTTCTCAGCTTGGTTGACTCTTGCTCCACGGCCTTGAGCTCATGGGTGAGGTCTTTGAGGAGGCTGGCTTTCGCAGCCAGGCCAGACCTGGAGCTGGGCTTGAGGCTGGGCACGGAGGGCAGGTAGACCTGTTGGAGGGCTGGTGTCATCATGGGCAGGTGAGCTGATGTAGCAGTCTCATCCGGAGGAGGGCTGGGCAGGGTTCGCTTGACCTTGCGGAGCAGTGAGCTCTGCTGTAGGGCTGCCAGCTGGAGAGAGAGAGACAGAAGAGAGAGAGAGGAAGAAAGAGAGACGGGGGAAGGAGTGGAAGAGGAGAAGAATGTGGGGGGTGGGGGGGATTGGTGATGTAAAACATCAGATGTGGGGAATGAGGAGATCAGTGTGATAACAGTGGTTAGGGAGATCAATGGAATAGGAATGGGGGATGGAGAAATGGGAGGTGAGTGTGTGTTGGGGGGGTTAGTGAGAATTTGAGATGAACATGGCGAGGGATGTACAATGAGGAAAATAAATAGCAAAGACAGATGAAAAAACAGGTGAAGCAATTAAGCAGAGCAGGGAAGTGAGATGTAAAAAGGGGCGGAGGAAACAAATAAGGTAAAAGAAAGATTAAAATAAGAAAAATAAATTAATGTACAGGGTTACCGGCAAAGGGAGAGAGTTGACGGGAGAGATGACATGCACAAAATATGAGTAGAAGAGGAGGAAAGGAGGAAGAAAAACTCAAAAAGAGAAAAAAAGGGGTCAAAGAACAGAAGAAACAAGGAAAGGACGCAACGACAGGGCCATATAAGGGAGACAAAGGAAACACACATAGACAAAAGAGACAAGGACAACAGGAAACAAGAGTGGAGTTTGTGTTAGCAGACATACAAAAACAGTGAAATGAGTGGCAACTGTGATAGAGTATTCCATTAATTTAATAGCTATTAATGCAATCAATTTTTTTCACAGTTTTGAGTTGATATTTTCAGAATTTTGGGATTTATACCTTTATGTTAATGTTTTCTTAAAATTTTTGAATTCTTTTAAAATAATTAGTAATGATGAGACCGGTAAACAACTTAAGTTTAACTAAAGGTTGTGGAGACAGCATGTGGTTTTGATATGCTAAAATCTGTACTCTTACTTAGAATGCATCATGGAATAACAAAAAAACATCATAAGCATATGAAGTACAGTACAATGAAGCAAAGGAATATACTGGAAGATATACTGGATTTAAAGGCTGGCTAAATGAACCACCATGGCTTTTACAATTTTCCACAGTAAAATGTACTAAAAATAGAGAACAAAAGTGAGGATTATCATGGATTTTTCATTTAGCTGTAAATTTTGACTGCATAATATTGAATTAATAAAATACTGTGTGGGCATCCCTGTCAAAACCAGTCAATGATGTGACCATCAAAATAATCTGTTTTTATCTTTGTTTTTATACTGTGTGTAAATAATATATCACCCCATTTATTCCTACAAAACATATATTGAAATTGTAAATAGATCACAGTGTGTTGTGTGTTATTTTTCATTTCAGTCTGTGTGTAGGCGGAAGCATAAAGAGAAATCCCCTCTGGGACCTATTATTTTCACAATCCTAACATGGAGGCAGTGAAAAATACACTATGAAACACTTTTGAAAGGGTCAGAAAAAATACTATACAAGAATACAATGATATATATATATATATATATATTTCCTTGCGTAGTAGCATTCCAACAACGCCCTGTTTTCGTCTCTTGCCCACCGATGCCTTCTTGTTCCAGTAGCCCACTTGTCGTCAGGGTGCCCTGGTTCCTCAACACCTGATATATAAGGGGTTACATGAATAGGATGAGGGACCTATGGATTCTTCGATACCCAACATCCACAATGACGGCGAAACAACTAGTAGCTCAGTGTTCCAACATTCGAAAGAAGGGACTGCTATCACAGCTAGAGATTGACGAGGTACAACATAAATGCTACGGCAAGGAGGAGTCAGGACGCCAGGTCAGGGGGGAGATATCATCACCCCCACCCGAGATTGGGTACACAGCCCCAAGTGCGATAGGAGAAGGATCGTTGAGTGCGAGAGGAACTGACCTGAAAAATAGGATCATGGCCAAGCTTGAAACCTGGATCCCCCGTAGCCGGTTACCAAGATTACGTGAAGTACCCTCAGAAGGTCTGCTAGATGATGTTAATGCAGCACTACGGACGATACCTACAACCACGATTACCGACACTAACAAGCTGATCTACAATACGGCAGCAGTGATCAGTGAGATGCTTGGCTACAAGTTGAACAGCCACAAGGGGCAGTACCCTATATGGAGAAGGAGGCTAGAGGGCAAGATCAAAGTAGCACGGAGGGAGGTTAGCCAACTATCGGAGTTGCAGAAAGGTGCGACAAAGAAGGTGCATAAGAAATACAGCAAGCTGTCCATACCTGAGGCCTTGGAAACTGCCAAGCAAAGACTCACAGCCTTGGCCACCCGCTTGAGGAGGTACACCAGAGAGATAGAAGGCAGGAGAATAAACCAGCTGTTCTCCACAGAACCAGCAAAGGTGTACTCTCAGTGGCAAGGGAACAATAAGAGAACAGCACCACCAAGGCTGGAGACGGAGCAATACTGGAAGAGCATATGGGAGAAGGACGCACCCATAACGGCAATGCTCAGTGGCTAGTGGATCTGAGGGCAGACCATAGCGACCTCCCTGAACAGGGTCCAGTGACCATCACAGTGGCAGATATCCAAGAAAGGGTCTCCAGTATGAAGAGTTGGACAGCACCAGGGCCCGACATGGTTCACGCCTACTGGCTGAAGAAGCTGACTGCACTCCACGAGCGTCTGGCAGCACAAATGAACCAGCTGCTAGTTAACGAGAGACACCCGGAATGGCTAACCGAAGGTCGGACGGTCCTGATCCCCAAGGACCCCAAGAAGGGACCGGTCCCATCCAACTACCGACCAATTACCTGCCTCAGTACTACATGGAAGCTCCTGTCAGGCATCATATCGGCTAAGATGAACAGGCACATGGGTCAATACATGAGCGGGGCACAGAAAGGGATTGGCAAGAATACCAGAGGCGCAAAACACCAGCTACTGGTAGACAGAACAGTCAGCCGAGACTGCAAGACCAGACTGACCAACCTGTGCACTGCCTGGATTGATTACAAGAAGGCCTATGACTCAATGCCCCACAGCTGGATACTGGAATGCCTAGAATTGTACAAGATCGACAGGACCCTGAGAGCCTTCATCAGGAACTCAATGGGGATGTGGCGTACAACACTAGAGGCCAACTCCAAGCCCATAGCACAAGTCACCATCAAGTGCGGGATCTACCAAGGAGATGCTCTGTCCCCACTGCTGTTCTGCATAGGCCTGAACCCCTCAGTGAGATCATTAACAAGACTGGCTACGGATACCGACTACGAAACGGAGCAGTTGTCAGCCACCTCCTGTACATGGATGACATCAAGCTGTATGCCAAGAGTGAACAAGACATCGATTCACTGATCCACACTACCAGGCTATACAGCAATGACATCGGGATGTCGTTCGGACTGGAGAAGTGTAGTCGGATGGTAACAAAGAGAGGGAAGGTAGTCAGAACTGAGGGGATTGAACTACCAGAAGGCAACATTGCAGACATAGATGACAGTTACAAGTACCTGGGGATCCCGCAGGCGAATGGGAACCATGAAGAGGCCGCTAGGAAAGCTGCAACCACCAAATACCTGCAGAGGGTCAGGCAAGTCCTGAGGAGTCAGCTGAACGGTAAGAACAAGATCTGGGCCATCAACACCTACGCCCTGCCCGTGATCAGGTACCCTGCTGGGGTAATAGGCTGGCCAAAGGAGGAGATAGAAGCCACTGACATCAAGACAAGAAAGCTCCTTACCATGCATGGAGGGTTTCACCCCAAGTCTAGCACCCTGAGGCTGTACGCTAAGTGGAAGGAAGGGGGCCGGGGACTGGTGAGTGTCAGCACCACAGTCCAGGATGAGACAATGAACATCCAAGAATACATTAGGAAGATGGCCCCAACTGACCGAGTGCTCAGTGAATACCTCAGGCAGCAGAAACCCAAGAAAGAGGAGGGAGACGAGGAACCATCATGGAAGGACAGGCCCCTGCACGGTATGTACCACCGGCAGATAGAGGAGGTGGCTGATATCCTGAAATCCTACCAGTGGCTGGACAAAGCTGGACTGAAAGACAGCACAGAGGCACTAATCATGGCAGCACAAGAACAAGCTCTGAGTACAAGATCCATAGAGGCTGGGGTCTACCACACCAGGCAAGACCCCAGGTGCAGGCTGTGTAAAGATGCCCCAGAGACAATCCAGCACATAACAGCAGGGTGCAAGATGCTAGCAGGCAAGGCATACATGGAACGCCATAACCAAGTGGCCGGTATAGTGTACAGGAACATCTGTGCCGAGTATAACCTGGAAGTCCCGAGGTCAAAATGGGAGATGCCCCCAAGGGTGGTGGAGAATGACCGAGCTAAGATCCTGTGGGACTTCCAGATACAGACGGACAAAATGGTGTTGGCTAACCAACTGGACATAGTGGTGGTAGACAAACAGAGGAAGATGGCCGTAGTGATCGATGTAGCGGTTCCGAGTGACAGCAATATCAGGAAGAAGGAACACGAGAAGCTGGAGAAATACCAAGGGCTCAGAGAAGAGCTCGAGAGGATGTGGAGGGTGAAGGTAACGGTGGTCCCCGTGGTAATCGGAGCACTAGGTGCGGTGACTCCCAAGCTAGGCGAGTGGCTCCAGCAGATCCCGGGAACAACATCAGACATCTCTGTCCAGAAGAGCGCAGTCCTGGGAACAGCTAAGATACTGCGCAGGACCCTCAAGCTTCCAGGCCTCTGGTAGAGGACCCGAGCTTGAAGGATAAACCGCCCGCAGGGGTGTGCTGGGTGGTTTTTTTTTTTTACATATAAATAGGTACAGTTGGGGTCAGAATGACATTTTAGAGGATGAATGTCATTTTGGATTTTCTCTTTCTACAAAAGATCTAGACAAAGACACAAACTTCACCCTGAAAATGAGAGGAAATATCACTATGAACTGAGAGAGTGCTTACTGCGAAAGAAAATATCCCTGCTTCAAAATCCTAGCCTTCAAACAAGACTGAACTTTCCAAATCCTTTCTGGAGAAAAGCTTTCAGACGAGACAAAGATTGAGCTGTTTGGCCACAATTGCAAGAGGTTTGTCTGGGCGAGTATAATTCAGGCGTTCCAATCTAGGAAAACAGTGCCAACTGCAAAGCATGGTGGTGGTAGCATCATGTTTTGGAGCTGTTTTGCTGCAAGTTGTGCTGGTACATTGCATAAAGTGGATGGAATAATGAAGAAGGAGGACTACCTCCAAATTCTTCAACTTCACCACAAATCAACAGCTCGATGGTTGATTAACATTAAGCTTCTGGAATGTCCTTTCCAAAGCCCCGACCTCAACTCTATCGAAAATTTGTGGACTATGCTTAAAAACTGGGTCAATGCCAGGAAACCAACCAAATGAAATGAACTATTCTAATTCTGCAAGAGAAAAGTGGTCAGATATCCAGCCAGAATTATGTCAGAAGCTTGTTGATGGTTAAAAAAACATGCAGTCATGATGCAACCAACTGAAAAATGTGTTTCCAACTGAGGTTCGTTGCATCATGCATCAAGATTCAACCAAATATTACTGGGGGTGTATGTATACTTTTCAATTTTCAGTCCAATTCTTGTTCTCTAAAATCATTAAAGATGTATGATGTATAATCATTTTACTGAGTTCAACAAAATCAATAAAAGCCATAAATTATACATTTGCATACATCCATGACGAGTGTATGTAAACGTCTGACCTCAACCGTACATCACAGCATTCAAATAACAATAACAATAACTCTCACCCAGGGAAAACTGGATGGGTAGTTGTTGTTACCCAAAACAAGTTAAGCAACATCTTTGCCACATTTCAACAGAGTTGAAAGTTGGTTGAAAATTGAGACGTGAAGAGTTGTTCTTAGGGTATTAGGGTGTGTGTCTTTGTCTTTACTAGGGTAGATGTTACACTCATTGACACCAGCTGTCAATGTTAGGGCAGTTTGGCTGAAACAGAAGAGTTAAAATACTGTCTCAGTCTCATTCTGAGCTGCTATTAATAACATAACATAGACTTCAGATGAACGTAATGTACACTAAAGCATTCTTGAGTAATTGCACTTAAGCACAAAACAGTCCTGAGATCTACTAGCCCACAGTCAGTGCTTGAACACATGAATCCAATGTGACTCTTCACATATGTTTTATTGGTACTTTTTTTTATTCAATTTTTTTCAGACAACCATTATACAGTGGTGCAGTATTTGTGGTAGCATTAATTAATTCCCTAAGCTATTGTTGTTAATTGATTTTCTGATATGTTTGTTGAGACAATATAGGTAAGTATGTAATGTCCATTTCAAAGAGTTATTGCTCATGCTATGCGAGTTTCTGTTATCACTGAAACAGTTTAAATACACAGAATGGGTCACAATTATGGATTAATGTTTTTGGTTTTTACTCTTCAAACCCCAGTTAAATAATAGGGGTGGCTGTAGCTCAGGAGGTAGAGCATGTCAGGCATCCACTGGAGTGTGAATATGTGTGAATGTTAGACAGAAAGCACTTAGGGCATAGAAAAAATGTGCTTGTATGAATGGGTCTGAATGGGTGAATGAGGCATGTTGTATAGAGCGCTTTGAGTGCTTAGGTAGAGTAGAGAAGCGCTATATAAGAACCAGTCCATTTACCATAATATGTAAATAGTTAAAACAGCATAGACCTTTATAAATCTAGTCAGAGATAAACTGAAATTTTGTAGTTCGATCAAATTTAGTTAGTTTGTGGGCAAGCTGCTAGGCTCCTTTTCAGTTTTTAAAATCAAGGCCCAGAGTAACTCAAGAGACCTCGATAATAGATCACACTTTGACTTTGCATGCCAGTTACTGCTGAGGTGTTACTCTTTTCAAACAGAAGATGAGGTCGTAAAACTACAAAACAATAACAACATCTGAAAAATAATGTAACAAAGGGAATTACTCATCATAGCATCCACATGAAACATTCATAGCACTCAGAAAATGAAAACAAGGGCAACATCGAATGAAAGAAATGGTTTCAAAGTTACACAGAGGTCATTCAGTATTAATGCCCTTGCTAGGTTTTGACTCAAATAAACAATATAAAACTGAGCCTGTTGTTGAGAGCAACGTTATTGAGTGTGCTAACTGGTCCCCTGCAAGAGTTTAAAATGTATCAATTTATTTATTAATTTTTTTTTATATTTTTCCACTGTTTTAGTCTATCATTTGATTTTACTGTTTTATATGCGGCTTATAAATCTCTTCACTCTGAATTAAAATATGAATGTAGCATGAAGGATGTAACACATGAAAAGTAATAAATAGTAAGACAAATTTTACATCTTTTGGATACTACTGTAAGCTTTGCATACAGAATCATCATCTGTGCATTGCTTTGTTTTCAGCTATAAAGTTAAAATAACAGGATTTAATGTTCATCCCACTTTCTTTTCAACTAAAACTTGGACAAAACTTTAGATAATTTTGTGTGAAAGTTAACCGGTGCTGTCATTTTTCCTATAAAATTTGTACTTTTTAACAATATCCAGTGATATTTGAGGTTATCTAGACTGTATCCATCTGAATAATATCATTCACTATAAATTTCAATGGCTTTTAGTGTATGTCACCATGGTTTGAATGGCTTTACCTGGTTCTGGAGTGCTTGCTGTTGATACAGGGACAACCTGGCCTTCGTGTGCTCATCTGTGGTGGGGCTTAGAGGCTTGGGATCTGACATTGACCTCTGAGTGCTTTTGATGGGTCGGGGCACAGAGGGGTGTCGCTGGGGAGATTCGGCTGTGTAGGACTTCTGCTGAGGTGTTACGTGGGCCTTGTTCAGTCGCTCGCTCGACAGAGAAGTCTCTATGAGGCGGTGAGGGGACACCGGAGAGACCGGAGAGTAGAGGACTTGTGGAGATTTGGGGGCTGTCTGCTGCTGGCGGATGATGCTGGAGATCGATTCATTGTGGAGATGGTTGTGAGGCTGGTAATTGATGTCGAGTGGGTCAGGGCGTCGGCGCTCAAATTTGGCAGCATTTGCAGCAATCTGCTGCTGGCGCTGCTGGGTGAGAAGGTCAGAACCAGACTGTTGTGTTCCAGTACTGGCAGAGGATGAATATGGACTGACTGTGGTTGGTACGCTTAGCTGTGGAGCTACAACTCCCTGTGACTGGGCTTCTGGATCAGTCTGGCAAGCCAGAGATTGTCCTTTTTGAGTTCGCTCTGGTCCAGAGATATAGTGCACAATTTCTACTTTATTAGGGTCTGGTACTGTCACATGGATTGCTGGGGAGACTCTTCCTAGGTGCTCCACTTCCGTCTGGCAAGACATTTCCCTGATTGTCTGAACGCCGATATTGGAGGAAACCATCTTAGTTGTGTCAGTTTTGGTATCAGTAGCTAAGGTGGCTGTAGTGGCAGTGCTGCTGCCAGCTGCACTGGACTCAGAGTGCCTTGAGAAACGCGAGCGCCTTCGGCGGACCGGATGCTCTGTCTCAGCCTTGTCCTCGTCATCATCTGTCTGGACTGAGCAGTCAACGCTGCGACCACGCCTCCTGGTGCGATGACGCATCATGTACCTGGTGATGGAGAAAATAGATGAAAAACAAAAAATAAAGAAGTATATTTAGGTTGCTGTCAAATAATTTTGTAAATCTGTAGGGTATGAAAAAGAGATAACTGCAATGCAATAAAGTGCTATTAATATAAATTGTTAGCACAAACATTTATCCTCATCCTTTTTAAGTGTGTGAACTTTTTTATGTTAGTATGCTACTGTATATACTATTCTTCCAAGCTTTCCTTCAAGTGATTGATTTATTCTACATGGCATTATTCATAAAATATTCATAAAACCTGTTTCCCCTTGGGTCTTAAATTTAATTACAGACACGTGAAGTAAATTGCAAGGCTATTAAAATAACCTTTGCCTATATACACACAGTTTCACCTCTTACACCCCTCCTCTTTCCCAGTCACTCCATACACTCACACACTGTTTACCTCTCCTCTCCATCTTCATCGTCAGTCTGCACACAGCTATCCACAATCCTGCGGGGGGAGCCGTAGAACACCACGCCATCTCCGTCCAAGCTGTCTCTAGTCAGTCTGCTCATGGAGCTGTGTTTTCTCATGTTGGTCCTGGCCTCCATTTGCTCCTCCTGGCTCCTCAGGCACATCTCTGACGAGGAGTTGGGCAGAGAACGGGAGCCCATATGAGAGTCTGCGTAGGGGTGCAGCGGCTGTCCGTCCAGCTGTACAAAAAAAATTGTGTTTTAATATTGCTATAAAGCAGTGATTCAAATGACAACGACAAGGTTGTGTAGCTGCACTTCACAAACACATTTCTTCAAGATAAAAAGGTACACATATCTGTCTGAATGCAGAGTGTCACATGCATACATAGCTTAAGAGCCAGCTACCAATGTTTTTCATTAACCCCCCCCCCCACCTGCATGATCTGGGCGACAGCAGCTGTTTTCTGTCTCTTCTGCTCTTCAAGCTGCTGCTGGAGCTGCTGCTGTAAAGACTGGATCTGATCTAACTGGGACTTCTGCTGAGCCAGCTGCTCCCGCTGTAGAACAAGTTGCTTCTCACGTTCTTGCTGTTGCTGCTGCAGAACCTAAACAAAAAGTGTCGGTGGGGATGGGAAGAGAAAGAAGGACATATGGGCAAAAACACAGACAGAGCGGGATAACATAACAGAAGAACAGAGCGTGGAGCATAAGAGGGTGTAGAGATGGAATGGGTTGATGAAGGAGAAATTATGAAATAAGCAAAGTGAAGAATAGTACCAGAACAAGATGAAGAAAAAAATAGAGAAACAGAGAAAAGAGCGAAAAAGAGCCAAAGTCGTGACATCTGGTTATATTCATGATGATCAAATTTGTAAAATGCAGCCTAAATCACAAGATTCCCACATGTGAATGTGACATGAAGTCATTCTTGTGCTGATGGATTAGTTTTGACAATGGTTCCAAGTTAGTCAAACTTGTATATACTGCAAAAACCAAGAATGGAGGCGCAACATAAATGAAGTGCAGCATGTACTGGTAATTGCTCTTACCAGTCATACAATGCTCTACAGAAAATATTTAAGGCATTTCTTTTACTGCTAAAATGACAGGCTGATGCAAATAAGCACTTAGGGGTTTTTGCTTGTACTGTAAATTATGAGATGCATTTTAAACATTCCAGTTCTAGTTTATTCTCATTAAGGAAGACTTCCACACCTGTTTAACAGACTTAAGTTGAAAGATTTTCAACTGCTTGTTCTATTAAAAAAGAAGAAAATTGTCACGTTAGCCCTCAGGTTTACTGTGAAAACATCATTGCAAGGCCAAGAGCTCAGAAAGCAGCATATTATAACCAACATGTGTGACTGATTTCGATAGTTTTGTAACATATTTTGGTTTATTTTGCTTGATTTTTATGATTGTATACAAATTAGTCAGCTGAATGGAACATTTAAACCACTGTTTGGCCTAAAAATCAAAGTAATAAATGAAACATGAGACTTTATAAACAGGTATCCTTTTCAAACACACATACAACAGACATCAAGCAGACACGCAAACATCACGTGCAATATTTTTAAAAAACCCAAACAAACACAGCATGCAAACTCATCATTTAAAACTAAGGTTGCATAAAAATATTTATTTATAGTCTTCACTTTTGAACATAATTTTAGCACTATATTTTAAAGAAATATCTTATGGACTTAATGTATCAGATTAACTGAAAATGCTTGTTTAATATATTTTTTAGAAGAACTGCTAGCAGACAGGCATTGAAAGACAATATACTGTATATAAAATTTGCTGTTTTTAATGTGTCTTGTTAAATAGGCACAATACTGAAACACTGAATAAAAGCATTTTAAATGGGATTAAAAAAAGACAACTCAACCAAATACACCAAAAATCACACCACCACAAAACTAAACCAAAACAAACCAATATCCAATGCAAACACAATAACCACTCAACATCAAACAAGACATTAAGGATCAAACTCTGCATTCCACCTCCTGCTTCTCCCTCTACCTGTTCCTTGATGTTCTGCAGCTCCTGTAACTCTCTCTGCACCAGCATCTGCTCCTTCTCCCTGTGCAACTTCAGCTCTAACCTTTCCCTTTCCAGCTCTTCTTGCAGGCGCAACTGCCTGAGTTTCTCCAGCTCCACCCGCTCTCTCTCCATCTGCAGAAGCTGCTCCTGCTGGCGGTGCAGTCTCTCTGCCTCAGTTTCACCCTCTTTGTGTATAGCACCTGGTGGAGGGAAAGGAGGAAGACCACCTGGAATTGGTAAGCCAGCAGTAGGGGCAGACAGGACTGCTGGAGGTTGGGTGTAACCATGTGTTTGTGCAGGACCTGAAAGTGGGTAAGCATGTGCAGCAGGGGCAGGTTGTTGTGGCTGCTGAACAGTTGTTACTTGTTTCTGTTGTTGGCTACTCAGGTGTGCCTGGGACAGGTTTATTGGCTGCTGCTGCTGATCAGCTGGTATGACAACTGTTCCTTGCACCGAGGTGACCTCTGCTGATGAAGAGGACACTGTCGCACCTTTGCCAAGGTAAACTGGTTCATCCTGGACCACTGAGCTAGTTGTCATGGAAACACCTACTAGGGCCCCTGCAGTTGCTGAGGTTGTTGTGGCAGCAGCACTTATGTCAGTGGCTGATGTTGTTTGGAGAACGCCTGGTGCTGGATAACGGACTGCAGCTTGTCCAGATAAGGGCATTCTGGGGCTCATTGGTAGCCTGCTAAGACTAGATAGGGGCACTGGTGTCATGTTGGCAGAGAGGTATGGCCTGTAGACTCCTCTTATTAGTGGTCGAAGAACAGAGGCAGGCTGGGTTGTGATGGGAAGTGTAGAAGCAATGGGGGTCTGAATAGTTGAGTAGATCATCCCATCTGAGGATCTAATAGCAGCGGGGTACATGGCTCTTAGACTTGCCTGCCTGGCATTGATAAGATTAGTTAGTGCTTGACTGTGAGAGATTGGCTTCCCATCTAATCCAAAGAGAAGGTTTTGCCTAATGCCAAGACCAGCTGCAAGTCTGGAGGCCACAGGCCCAGTACCTCTGCTCAAACTGCCAAACTGCATCAAGTCTGGGTTGCTTCCATAGCGATCCATGGAATTGAGTGCTGCACACATTCGGCTAATCTCCCTTGCAGTTGTGGCACTATACTGAGCCAAGTTAGCTTCTTGGAAGTTAGCAATGTCACGAGCAGAATAGCCATAATCTGAACTGATGTTGGACAAGGAATTGTATCTTCTGATAGGCAGTGTTTGTGCTGCAATGTCTCCTCCATGCCGTAAATCTGTGTAGGAGCCATACTGCATCCCCACATATCCTCCATAGGCCTGTTTCATAGCAGTTAGATCCATGGCAAGTTCTCCTGAAGCTTGGAGATGTGGTTCCAGTTTAGAATGGTAAGACTGTAACCCAGCATCAGCAAGGTTTGTATCAGACATTGAAGGCTGGAGCCTACCAGGAAAAGGTAACGTGTAGGCCTTACGCCCATCCATTGGATACTCATGGTACCTTCCAGGCTGTCTTTCTTGGTCAGACTCATAGGTGAGAGGTGGGGCAGATGGAGGCCTTATGCCTTCTTTCTCAGGAGCACCAACACAGGTTCCACCAAATGGAAGTCGATAAACAACATCACAGCAAGCTGGTTGGTTGTCAGGCTTAATTTGGCCTCCTGTCAGATCTACAGCATCCTGTCCTTCTTCTACCTTGACGAGCTGAGTCACAGCCCTGGCTGGGTCTGGCCCCCCATCCATTTGTACAACCATACTATGTGGCGATTTACCTCCTGACATCAAACCAGGAGGACTGGGCTTTCCTTTGAGTTCAACTGGACCAGCGCCATACAATTCAGGGTTAATGATTGGTGATACAGCACTGACCACAGCTGAAGCAGTGGTTGTCTGACTGACGAGCAAATCTTTTTTCAGTAAAGGTGAGATTGGGCCAGTAAGGTTGTACCTGGCTAAAACCGATGCCTGTTGCTGCTGTTGTTGCATCTGATGGTGCTGTTGCAACTGTTGTTCCAGGAGCTCTTGTTGTTTCTGCAGCTTCTCTTGTTGTTTTTGAAGCTCTCTCTGTTGTATACTGAGGTCTTCCAGTTTGGCATCAATTTTTGGTATTGATGGGTCAGTTGGAGGTGAAACTGGTTTATTCTGGGAGAGACAAACTGCTGAACCCATGCCTTGTCCCAGATCCACTCGGTTTTGATGTGGATCACCATAAACTGCTGGCTGTTTTGGCTGGGTCATGAACATTGAAGCAGCTACGGTGACACTCACAGTGGTTGGTGTGGTGGTTTCCTGTGTGTTCAAGTTCATAATCAGTGGCTGTACAATCGTTGAATGTCTGCTACCCTCTGGTCCACCATGGTATTTTCTGCTTTCTGTGGCTAAGGAGGTGAGATCCATTCCTTGGTCAGTCATAATAATAGGAGCTGGTTTGGTTGCTGTTCTAAGGTCCACAACACTTCCACCATGAATCATATGGCCCTGCTCTACCCTCGAAGTCCCTGGGACTGTAGATATCCTACAGAGGGAGATATTATCCATTGAAACAGACCCTCTGGTGTATATGCTGGCTGTGGTGACCATGCTTGTTCCGACATTTACTTTCTCCACTCTTTGTGTACGATAAAAGCTCCGTGTAGGAGAGTGGTGGTAAGGTGGTGTGTCTGGAGGGCTGCCACATGGAGAGTAAGTATCAAATGTCGATTGGCGGCTAAATCGGGTAGGAGAAGACAGCGGGGAAGTTGCAGTATTGACTGTCGTTGGCCTAGCTGGGCTTGAAGGAGGGGAGTACGGGGCATCCTGAGAGGATTGCTGTCGATAGAGCCTAGGGGAAACTGATCGATGTGATGTTTGGGTTCCCTGAGCCATTACTGGTGAAGTAGGACCAGAGCCTGCTGATTCCATTCGCAATGCTGAACTGAAAGTCTGTGTAGAGAACTCAGCTGTAGCTCTTCTTGAAGGAGAGCGAGTGGGACTCTGTGGTGGTGGTGGTGATGGTGAAAGAGGAGGACTGGTGCTTCTATAATAAGTAGTATACTTGGGAGAGCGGGGCTCAATAATTCTCTCAATAGAAGATGTTGAGCTGTCTCGCACTTGGATCCCCCTGGTCTCCCCTACCCTTCTGGTAATGACTTCTCTTTGACTGTAGGCTTGGGTAATCTCTGCAATCTTGCTGCATACGCTTGAGACTGTAGCTGAAGATGCGGATGTACTACCCGTATGCCTACGACCTATTTCAGACTGAGTGGACGTAACAGTGTGGCTTGAACCAGTCTGAGAAATAGTTACTGCATCTCTAGCATAAACACCATATGCTGCAATAGTGGTCGCTGCCACTGTTGGAGTTATTCCATTCTTTCCTGCTTGGGTTTTGAGTCTATCTTTGTGTCCATCCTTTGCAGAATAGTGCTGGGTTACTCTGACATCAGGGATTCGCCCTGCAGTCTCAGCAAAGGACACAGGAGCTGAGATCTGGGTGGGACTGGTACCTGGTGTAAGGAGAGCATTACTTTGCTCTAGTAGCTTAGCAAAGGCTGAGCCTGTATCTAAGAGCTGTTTATCTGGGTAAGAGCTCTCAATTTCAATCTCTACTTGCTCATCTGTGGCCTGTTGCATCTTGGTAATGTTCTGAGATGTTTGTCTAATCTCCTCATAAATATCAGTTTCTGTCTCTGCTGCCTCATTGTCATATCCTGTTTGATCTTGCTCATATTCATACTCATCATCATAACTTTGCCCATTAATGTCCTCCTCATAGTACTGCCCATGTCTTCCATGTTGCTGTTGTTGCTGCTGTTGTTTCTGCTGCTTTTGAAGCATCTCTGCCTTTCTCATCATCTCCTCATAAACCTCCTCAGCACTCTTCAGAGGTTTGGAAGTTGAAGATGGTGCTGTGGTGGTGGTTGCAGTTGTTTTCTCTATTGGGGAATAGAGTGACATGAAGGTTGGCAGATTATACTCACTTCCTGACTTGTAAAGTTTGGACTCATATCCCTCTGCCTCTGAGTCCAGACTTTGAGGCGAATATTCAGAAGCAGAGGAACGATGAAGCTCTTCCATTTCTGCTGCTTGCCTTAGCTCTTCTGTTGGAGAAGCATCCTCAATAGGTGACAGATTGCTAGGTGGGGTCTTGGACCTTTCTCTGCGCCTCTGAGCCCTCAGCTCCTCTTTATCTCTCTTGGTCTTTCTTGCTGTACTTCTAATTCTCTGCTGTTCCACTTCTCTCATCTTTTCCTGTTCTCTCAGAAGTTCCTCTTCCTCTCTGAGTTCATCCTCTTCTGAAGAATCTTCAATGGTAGGAAGGAGAGGGCCATGAGAGCGGTGGCGTGCTTTCCTCTGCTGCTTAGCCTCCTCCAGTCTTTGCCTCCTACTAGGGCTACTGTCACTATCTTCCTCCATTGATGAGATGGATGTAGGAGATTGTCCAGAGCCATATGAGGATGAAGTGGGTGGCAGAGTAGAGGAGTAGTCACCACGAGAACGTTCCTCAGGAGAGCCCGTCAGACTCTCCATTTCTAGTTCTGGTTCCCGATCAAGGCTTAAGTCGTTTTCATTGCTCAGCTCGATGTCTCGACTGTAGCTATTGGTGTTATTGAGTTCAATTGTTTTGAAGCGCCTCAGACCTCCTTGCGATGCCATCAAATCTTCCTCACCCTCTTCTACTGAGCCTTTATAAACATCAGTAGAGCTCTTAGTCTCCTCCTCAAAACTACTGGAATGGTGCTGAAGGCGTCTCTTTTCTTTCCCTGAGTCAGAGATTATGTGCTTATGGTGGCTTTTCTTGGGTTTCTGGTAGCCATATCCTTCGTCTTCCTCATCTTCATCTTCCTCCATCTCTTCCTCCTCCTCCTCCTCATTGTCTTCATCAGCACTCATCTCCATTATTTGTCTCCTCATGAACTCCTCATCGGTCATCTCTGTGGGCTCAGCTTCCTTTTCTTTCTTTTTCTTCTCCTTCTTCTCCTCTTTTCCTTCCTTTCGCTTACCCTCCCAGTCTCCCCCATCTTCTTCCTCCTCCAGTATATCTTCCAGCTCCTCATCAGAGTCATATGCATCTGGCGGGATTGATAGAGAACGTGGGCGTTGCTTCCCTCTGTCATCCAAATCTCTGTCTCTGTGCTTCCTCCCCCTTCTGTCTGCCTTCTCTTCAGAGAAGCTCTTCTCTAGTAATGGCCTCATGGAGCTTTCCAGCTTGGTGATTTCAGAGGGACTTGGTGGGGAGCCCCGGCCACTGATTCCCCTTTCACTCAGCTTCATCTCTTCTTCCTGGATTAGACCTGTGATTTCACTGTGGGAGCTGGAGATGCCATCAGATGAGTAGCCAGTGTCACTGAGACTCTGAGGGCTGCGTGACAAGTCGTGGGTGCTGTTGTTTTTTGTATCCTACAGAGAAAAGAAAAAAGAAAGACAAATGGATTAGACTTGGGGGAGCTAAGGTTTTTAGTTTAAATCATAGTTTATTTAAAATTTTACAATGTGTTTAAACTGGTCAATAATACCAATCTGCATACAATTTAAGCCCACTTAAAATCACATTCTGATTTTAGATGCACAATTCATACTTTTTTATTATTAACACACATAAATAAGAATTTTAAAATGGGATTTCTTATTTAGAAATTTGTTGTGAACTATAATAGTCCTATTTGTATGATAATATAGTATGTTTTCAGTTTATATTAAAAATGTCATTATGATGCTTGAACCTGTACGCCAAAACTGCAGTTTTCAACTTTCATTGTCTTGTAAATAAACAAAACAAAACAAAAAAAAATAAACAAAAAAAAAATAGAAAAAAATAAAAATAAAATTGGATAAAACTGATTTCATATGAACTGGATTTCATTCACATGATCACTAAATCACCTTAAAGACATTTTATGTTTTTCCTTTAAAATTAGTTTTGAGCCAGTGGGCTGAAATGGAATGCTTTAGTTTAAATCAGTATAAAGGAGATTTATTTATTTATTTAATACTACATGCTACTCACGTCTTACAATTTAAGGGAATTTAACATAGGAAAATGTAATAAAGTTTTGAGATTCTTCAGGCTACACAATGCCTATCAGAATTATTCAGAATCAGAATACTTTGTTCATCCCAGGTTGGAAATATAAATAGAAAAGATAGAAAATATAAGCTCTCTCACTAAAAACGAGTCAAAACAAATAAAAAGGGACTCAGTGTTAAAATAAATATTCCAACATTTAACAATACTATGCACAATATAAACTAGATATCACAACAAAAATCTGAATGTCAAAGTTTGATGGCCACAAGTAGGAATGGTTTCCTGTGGCAATCTGTGGTGCACAAACAAGATAACACTGAACAGTTAATGGTTAACATGAAGTCATGAAAAGCAGTCATTACATATTTAGAAACTTTACATTTATATAACACAAAGAGGTTCATATGTAATTATTTTGAATCTAAAGAAAAAGCAAACAAACAAAAATATATTACCATGAGGTTCACTAGCATTAGCTAACATGTCTAACACTAAATCCTAAATAGAAACAACCTAAATACAATTTAATTTAAATATGTAAATATGTAATAAAAATTGAGAATTGAGTCAAAACACTTGGATTTTACTCTACATCTTTGAATCTGATCTGATTTATTCATTTGTCTCAAGACAAATGACATTATTGTGCAGTAATCTTAATGTGACTTATAATTGTTAGGTATGTTGAGCCATTGATGGAAAGAGGTTAGTCAAGGTGTTTTTTTTCATGTTTTTTCCTTTTCATAATGAGCTCAAAGTAAGATTGTATAGTTGACTTTAATATCTGAACAAATGAAAACTCATTCATCAATGGCTCTTAATAACAATCATTTATAATCTCAAAGGGACTAACCTGGTAAATGATTGGGGAGATGGAGAAAAGGATGGAAAAAATCATGAAAAGCTCTTAAGGTGGTTATAATGCATCTGTACTTTGAGCTCTGTATAATTTAATTACTTAGCAGCTCCTCAGATGATAAAGTCCAGCACTACCTTAAAAATGACCACAAGAGTGTTACATGAACTAAGGGCTTGGAGATTTTACAGATTCATGACATGCCAATTTTTAGACGAATTAGAACAGCAAGAAAAGGTTCTTCCTGCTGTCTTTGTTTTTCAATCTCTGTCTCTCCCCAAGGTAATCCAATGCCTTGCTGCCACTTGCAGCCTCAGCATACTGTGAAACGGGAATCAATGACATACTTTCCAAATCAATATGGACGTCCAACATTGAGGAAAATGGAACCGATTTAGCTTAGAATTCCCTATCATTACGTCTATGCAACAGTTATTTTGCCATGTAAAGTAACCATATCTGCAAACAAAGTGATTATCATGTCAGTGCTGCAAGTAAAAATATGTATGAGCATCAGTCTGAATAGAAATATATAGGGACATTTTGTACAAGAACTGAAAACATTAAATAAGCTTTGCATAGGCAGCACAAAAGCCATATTAACCGAGCAAGAGATACAGTACAAAAATATGACACATCATGGGCACCAGTCACTTTTAGTGACAATATCATCTTAATAGAGTGTGGGGAAATGAGACAAGGCAAGTATCTCATCCCTCTGTAAATAAGTGCAGAGTCAAAACTGATGTATTTCAGATGTCACTAAAATGGTAAATGGCCTGTATTTATATAGCGCTTTACTAGTCCCTAAGGACCCCAAAGCGCTTTACATATCCAGACATCCACCCATTCACACACACATTCACACACTGGTGATGGCAAGCTACATAGTAGCCACAGCCACCCTGGGGCGCACTGACAGGGTGGCTGTCAGTGCGCCATAATAATAATGAACTTTCCCATTTTAGAAATGATTAAATATGACTGCAAATAAAATATGTATCAGAAATCAGAAGGCTCATTGTAAAGCATTAGCATTTTGACTCCCATTTAAAAAAAGAACAAAACAACCATAAGTTGTATTTATGGATCAGAGACCAAAAAACAACTTTGATTTAGCTTATATTAATCTTCACAAGAAACATGGTGAGAAGAAAAGAAAAAATCTGTTAACAAAGCTCACAAATACATAATAAAAGCAACAATCTATGTATCATGCATTACCTAACGATCCTCTGTAATTTACTTACTGAAACCCTGAAAAAACCCCGATATATAATATTTACAGCGGAAAAAATAAGTATTGAATGTGTCAACATTTTTCTCAGTAAAAACATTTCTAATGCGTCTATTGAGATGAAATTTTCACCAGACGTAGGTAGCAATCAGAGTAATCCGCACATACAAAGAAATCAAAACAAATAATATTTATATCAAATTATGTGTAATAAAGTGGAATTACGGAGGGAATAAGTATTGAATACATAAAGAAAAGAAGCATCAGGTGGCTGCATGGAGGCTGGAAGTGAAAACAATAAAAAACTTCTCAAGTCAGTCTGAAGCATACATGTGGTGTAAAACACAAACACACACACCCACACACACACACTGAGTTTGTATCCAGAAAGGCTAAAAGTAATCCTAACCCTGACCCATCTCCCATGACTATGTGAATATAGAGAATCAGGTTATAGAAATTTTTAGTTGTTAAGCTGCATTCATGAACAATAGCAAAGAAAGAATGCAACAAGCATAGAAGCATGGATGTGAGTGACACAGCTGCACACGATGCTGTAGGCCATCTACAGTAAACCAACATAGTCTCTAGTTAATGTGAAAAACCTTTAGATAACTATACCTAGCAGTTTTTCTGTGCGAAGGACAAGGTAAAATGAACTTTGGCCTTTTTTAACTCTAGCTTTAGTGCCACTAAAATGAGTAGCATGGAGAAATCCTCTGCTACAGCTCTGCAGGTCTGAACCAGAGTGGGAGTTTGATTTAAAAAAAAAACAAAATACATAAATGTGAAGCTGGACCATAGCTCAAAAGTCAGTTTTTACTTACATGGGACCCAGATCTGTTTTTTGTTTTACATTCTTGATTAAACTGTCAACTGAGTTCAGTTTTATAAATATAGTGTTAAATCAGAGCCAACAGTAGCCTAATGCCCTGTGGAAGTTGCTATTTCTCAGTTTTGAACAGTCCAATCAAAATTCATTACTTCCATGGACTGAGTGTCTTGCTAAGTCTATCCTGGCACGTCTCTTCATAATGGCGATACATCCTGAAATTTTGGAGGAAATCAGTTTCAGTGTACACAGACATGCCTCAAAACCCTCCTGGCTCTATCTCTCTATCCACATATTTCTCTACAATTACATGATTACTATCGCATTTTCTTTGTGTCCTTTTGCATAGTTCACATTTGAATGTGATATTGGACACATTTAAAAAACTGAAAAATCATTTGTGTTCACTTTTTGGTCATTTTCCTTAGTTTAACACAAAAATCAGACTTACATCATAGTGCCTGGACTTCTTAATTTCCTTGATCGGTGTGATCTGCTCTCCTTTCTTCTGGGAGGGCTTGGTCTCTTTGGAAGTTTGGTTCTCAGGCTCAGTCTTGAGCTTTTCCTCTGATGGTTTTGGCTGTTTCTCGATCTCTGTTGTTGTTACTGGTGTCGTGGATGGTGCTGTAGTCTTGGTCTCAGTTGGCTGTTTGGCAGCTGTGGGTGCAAACGGGCTGCTAACGACACTTCCCGCCTGTGGCTTCTGGCTCTGTGTTTGGGGCTGGCCTGGCTTGGACCCTTGCTGGGTGATAGGTTTGTGGAGGGGACTTTGCTGAGTGATTGGTGTCTGGTGCCGAGGCGAGCCCGTGGGTTGGTGCTTGGGAGACGGATGAGGAACAGGAAGTGGAGGCTCATCAAGACCTTCTCCAGACATCAGCCGCTGGGTCTGGCAGTTAAGACATAACCACTCTTTTTTCTGAAACAGAGAGAAGACAAAAAGACAAACATGTAATTTTTTGTGTGTGTAATTGTGATACAAACTTAGCCTTACTGCACCAAAGATCGCATTATGTGGATTAATTAATAATGTTTCACATTCATAACCTGATTAATATTCTTAACTTTCAACTCAGCATTCACTTAAATAGCAAACTCCAGCAACAGCCTCACACACACACACACATACACTCACGTACTGTGTACACTGAAAATCTTATTTCCAGACAGAGCTGTCAGAGCTGTAGCGGGCTAAGCTGAGCTGATGCACGTTTCTAAAAGGCCAAGTCGCTCTAACAGCTACTCCCTGTTTCATCAGATCAACTCTACTCGATTTCACACACTGTGAGCCTGAGTGACAAAAAATGAAAGACTTTAGTGCACAACAGTGTACTTAATCTATCTTGTAATTTGGTCTTCTTCATTCTGACAAAGCCAAACTAGCAGCATACAAATATATTACAAATTCACAATATCATAAACATTACTCCAGAGACTCAACATTTTATTAGAAACCCATCATCTTTCAAGATAATATGACAAAGAGGTATTTACAAATTTGCTTGCTGCAACAGTTTTTCATTTATCCACCTGGTGAATATTAGTTTGTTACTCCCTTCTTCTTAGTAGTGAAGTACAATAGTGCAAATGTTGGTATTGTAAGTAAATACAAAAACTGTTTTGTCAATGCCAGTGCAATACAGATGCTGATACTTTAATCTACAAATGCAGCTTACATAGGGGAGAGCATGATTTATGTGTCATGATTTATGAGACGAATTATCATCAATTTGTAAATGCTGAACACATTTTAATGACCACTAAATCACTGTGATTTTTACTTTCACGTTAAGTATTTAATAAAACAAAACACCTTTCATCTTATTCTGTGTAAATGTAAATGTACCTGCCTCTAAAGTACTTTGGGTCAACTTCTGTTGTTTAAATGTGCCGTAAGCTATGGATAGAATAGATGTGACAGTCAGCACGAAAAGGTTCAGACATTTTTCATAGTGCATGTTTGAGGTTAATTTCCCTACATTTTTTTAAACACATTTCAGTGGGCTACATACTGAACTTATAGAATAGAAATAAAGTACTGATCCTATTGCACTGAACATCATTGCTATCAGTACTATCGATATTTGGATCAATCCGCCCACCTCTACTTCTTAACTCTGTTTCTATCAACTGCAAAGGATTGTATCTGCCTCTTTAGCTTCTACGTAATTAAAATGTACTCATGTAGCACTTTTTACAGACAGAAGAATCACAAAGTGTCAGGGGTTGTTTTGAGGCTATTTTGTATTTTTGATTTTCTTATGTTAAGTTTGTAATAATAGGTTCTTGTGTTATTATTAGTTAGGATTTAGTTAATTTTTATTCTGGTTTTTGATTCATCTTTGTCTCCTGAGATGGTTGTGTCATGTTTCCTGTCCAGTCTGTCACGTGTTTCATGTCTGTGTTGTGTCCAGGTTGTCAAGCTCGTGTGTCATGTCTTCGTTTCTCAATGTTTCCTGTTTTATTTTGAAGAGTCTAGTGTTTCCATCTTCAATGTGTTTTGTTTTACTTCCCCCTGTGGCATCATGATCATTTGTTTCCACTTCCCTCATTACCCTTCTGTGTATTTAAGTCCCCTGTCTCCTTCTGTTCTTTGTCGGGTCGCCTGTTTACCTTCATGTCATGTCTCGTCAGGCCACAGAGTTTTTGCTACTACTCAGGTTCATGTTCAGACTTTTTCCAGTTTATGTTTGCATGTTCCTCTTCAGTTCCATGTTCATGCCTTACGTCTTTGTTTTCATAGTTTAGTTTTCCCAGTTTAGGCCCTTGCCCCTATTCGCCTTGCCTTGTTTTGTCTTCACGTTTTTTCAGCCAAATAAATGACTCGCTTTTTGTTAAACCTTAGTTTGTTTCTCCCGTGTCTGCTTTTGTGTCCATTCCATAAATATACCAGCGTGTCCCGCCGTGACACAAAGTGCTTCATAGTGTAACAAAAGAAACGTATAACATCAGATCAACATGAAACACAATAGAATACAACATACAACACAAAGAAGTAGCGCTAAGTGGTGTTGTAGTGTTGTGCAGCCTACTGCTAACTGCTCCAATTAGCTAGTTGCTAATGGTTCTTCTAATTCTACCCCATGAGCATTCAGGGATTTTTTTCTTTGGGTTTCAAGATAAAATTAACAGTCTTCAGTGGCAAAAAAAATGATGAGAGTGACTAAAAACAATAAATTATCTACCTGTACAACACATAAATGAGGTAAAACACATTATAAAGTGTTTTGTCCTATGCTAACACTGACTAATAGAGTTAGCAGCACAGCAATACTACAGGAGTGAGGTCTAAGGCATAAAACTGAGAAGAGGGTTAGTTTTACATTTACAGTTGCATTTCAACATAATATATAATACTTATGCATTATGTATTTTTGATGATCTCTCCAGTATCTACCTCACCGCCCACCAACGCCACCAGCACCTTCTGTTTATTCTCTGCCAGTGTGCCTGTTTCTGTCCAGGACAGCTAATGGAGTTTGGGGCTGAAGAGCAGCTGTATTACTCATGTAATGATTAATTGACAGAAGCAGTTGTTCCTCTTCAACACTTATCTACCATCTCTATTCTTTTTCACTTCCAGTCCTTTCTCTTTCTCTACACCAAACTCACCAAATCTCTTTCTACAGAAACTCCATTCTCTGGCTCATTCTGCCTTTAATAGCTCTCTCCCGCTCTCAGGCCTCCTTTATTTGCTCCATCCCCTGTCTTTTTCTGAATCCTTTTGGGAGTTTATCTGCGATTAGATGTCACACAAAAGACTCCATCTCCCTGAGATTTCACAGTGACAGTGCTGCTTTGGGCCGAGCAGTGAGCATTGTAATTGGCACAGGATTCACAACAATAATAAATATAGTAATATAAGCTGATCCAACAATTTTGAAAATGCTTGCCTCCAGTTATCACGACCAGCTAATTACAGTAAGGAAAACAATTAAATGGTAGAGGAACTAGAAGCTGAACAGACAACAGGTTAAATCCAAGTGTTTGTTTTTCTTTTTTTAAAAATCATTTATCTTTTGCCATTTGTCATCAAAACTTCTTCTACAATATAAAATTCACAGAAAAACTCACAATTTAACATTTAATTTGAAATGACTGAATAATGCAGCTTAGGATAAGTGAAATCTTAATATTAAAAAATTTGGATCAGTCATTTAAAAATGAGGGGAAAAAAGTTTTAAAAAGTATGTGCGCTCAGTGAAACCTAAAATTTAAATTCATTTGAGTATCCTATTCCCACCAACATGGCTTCTGCATAAAAAAAAGAAACAGATTATCAGAAGATGGAAAATCTTTTTCAGCATTAGGGACTCATAGCATTATAGAAAGAAAATATTTTGAGACGCCGTCACTGGCATATCTCAAACGCCTTCAGCAATTATAGTTGAACAAAGTAGCTGATGAGGAAGTTATCTTCTGATTGGCTGCCTCAGTGCTAACTGTAACTGAAAATGAGTTTATATCCCAGTGATTATACAGGAGATGTATCACTGTCAAATCTTTAAGCCCAACATAAATGAAGCTTAATTGGGGTTCAGGTTTAAACTCCTGAAGAATACATTCTGAATACAGTACAGTACAGCAAATGAATGTAAGCCGATGTAATGCCCTCTGACATGATGGAAACACAACTCTCTGTGTGTACATCCCCTGAAGCGCCACATTGTACTGTAGGTTCTGAAATGGTTGAATCATTTTTCAACCCTAAAGTGAACTCATTCCCTCCTTTTCCCAGAGAGTATATTCAAGATGACATTACAGGGAAGTGTGTGTGTGTGTTTTCCCACAGAGTACCCCAGTGGTGCCCACTTAACCTACATAGCACAAACAATCTGGCCTTTTCTACTCCTGTCAATAACACTCACTAAAATGCTCCATCAGTGCTAATTCATGCCGCAGAGCACTGCTGTTTTCTTTTCATGTGCCGGTGTCATTCTGCAGCGCATTCTGAATCTTCTCTTTCTCTTTCAGAGTGTCTGTCCTTTCACAGTATGTTGAGCATTGCTGGATTTGTTTTTGTCCTATACCTTCCAGCTCTTGTCTTTTTTTTTCTCTTGTCTACCTTTCTGCCCTTTTTCAGTCCATTTCCTGCTATTTTCAGTTACTCCGTCTGTTTCGCACTTAATAATAGGGAAAGAAATGGATTTGCCTTTTATTCATATCCACCTGTCATAAGCAGCATTTCCCTGCCACTGGATTTTATTCACAGAAAATCTGTAGCAGTAACTTACTATTGCTTTTACTTTGTCTTATCCAAATAGAGGTCTAGCAATTGCACCTTCATGATGGAGAGTAACAGTACTGTCCAAAACTCTCAGGCTTACACTCATTTCTAAATAGGTGCAGCTATTTATTGAAACACGTTCAAACACACATTTAAAGTGAGACTTTGTGTAATTCAAACGAGCTTGTAACTCAATATTTGATATGATCACCTTCATTCTTCCAGCACAGCCTGAACTCTTTTAGGCAACTTCTTTGTCATTTCTTTAAGTAGTTTTCAGTTCTCAGGCTTCTTGAAGGACATTCAAAGCTCTTCTTCGCATGCCTTTTATTCTGTTCGCTGTCAAGATGCTCCCACACTGCTTTAATAACACTGAAATTTGGATCTCCATGAAGCCTGTTGATACTGATTTTCATTCCAGTTCTTGTTTCCCTTTCGTAAAAATGTCATCTTGACAGCCATCCTTCCATTCAGTCTGTTGGGTTTGGTGCTAGTTTTTATGCTTCAGTAAGTCATAGGTCAGTGTTAAGTGGCTTCACAAACAAAGTACCATTCTTCTGGCTCTCTTCCACAGTGTGTTTTTGTCCTTGCTTCCTCCCAGGCCATCACGGCAGATGGCCGCCCCTCCCTGATCCTTGTTTTTCCGAAGGTTTCTTCCTGTTAAAAGGGAGTTTTTCCTTCCTACTGTCTTGCTCTAAGGGAGTAATTCGACTGCAGGGATTTTCTCTGTAATCTTTTACAGGCTTTACCTTATACTCCTTAAAGCGACTGCTATTGTAATTTGGCTCTGTATATATATAAAATTGAATTGAAAATTGGAAAAAATTGTCACTAGGTGTGAATGTGTGAGTGAATGTGAGCGTGAATGGTTGTCTGTCCCTGTGTGTTGGCCCTGCGACAGACTGGCGACCTATCCAGGGTGTACCCCGCCTCTCGCCCTATGACAGCTGGGATAGGCTCCAGCGCCTCCCGCGACCCTGGAAAGGATAAGTGGAAGCGAATGGATGGATGGCTGGATGGATGGAAAAAAAGGACAGGTACAAGGACTGGACTGAAAATGAGTAAAAGAGCAGTCTATGTCCAAAGAAAAACTTTGAAAGACATCCAAGAAAAGCTGGAGAAATATTATCCAAAGGCACTTTAAAAATGACAAGAATGTCTCTTTCCTTGGAAGTAAAATCTAAAGAAATGAGACGTGGGTCAAGATTTTTGCACAGGACTGTATTTATCTGTGATTCTGGCCAAAGCTGCATCATCTATAGGCATGATTTTCTGTCACTCCTTTCTCCACTACACAGTACTGCTACTATATGTCTGTGTGGACTATTACATTTACATGGCTGGTTCAAGGCTAGTCTTGCTATTCATAACCAAACTTTGCATATATTGTAAAATAATGAGTTATGAAAGATTGCCACATCTTTTATTCCACAGCTACAAAATATGACTAAAGGCATCGATGTCAAATATCTCTATATCTACTAAGTGTGATTAGTTTATTGTTACAAAGACATCCCAACCTTCAGAAGCACTTCTGTCAGTTTCTGAGTCATTCTCATGATTTTCTTTTTCCTGTTTTACTTTTCCCACATTTGCACCTGAAGTTTCTATTTTTTCTCTTTTCTCTACACAGTCATTAAACTTGTATCTTCTCCTCCCTCTCTCCACTCTGCCTGTCACCCTCTGTCTCTGCTTCTCTCCCTCCAACAGAGCAAGGGCTATTTTTACCCAGAATGCCATTGTTCTGCTCGAGCGCACACTTCCTTAGCACAGGCTTCCGCTTTAGGCAGCACTCTACTGCGGCACACATACACTCATATCCTCACAGAAGCACAAATGCACGCATGTAGACACGCAGCTCACATCAATGCAAAATGGAGGAGGCCTCTGTAGCTGAAGGCTTACCAGAAGGAGAGAGGGATGACAAGCAGAAGGAGGAAGAAAAGGAAAAGAAGGGAAGCAGAGAAGCTCATAGGGCTGGAGGATGAGGAAAACGGGAGAGTGACACAACATGTGCACATATACTGTAATTCAGCTCAGCCTTTAGTCATGTGGTTCACTGCTGAGTCTGATGCAACTGGCTTCAGTTTGTGGCAGAGGAGTACAACAAAACGTTTGGGTGTTTCCGCCCCATCAAACCCCTCATCACCCCCAAAAATAAAGAGATAAAAAGATTAAAGAGATCAAATAAATAAAAAATCACAATTACAATGAAGATGATCAAAATGAAAGTCCAATTTTGGAATAAGTACAACAATAAAAAGAGCTATTTTGCAAAGTTGGATCACTCCCATCACATCATAGATGCCACTGCTTAGTATCATGTCTGGCTTGGTCTCATATTTGTGGACAGTCAGCATATAAACATCTTAAATTCTGCCCCCTGGTTTTTGGACCTAATTATTGTACACCAAAAGTCTTGAACCCCAAAGACACCCTGTAATGATTTTTGGGCAGGTTTCACTACTCGGTGAACAGGTTGCATCACCTCTCTCATTGAGCCTGAGCAGACGGACTTTTATATGGCAACAAAAAGCTGATTTCACAGGAGCCCTCCCACATAAACATTTTTCCTCCTGCGATTTTCAGAATAGCTTTCGATTGTTCTCCGTCTCCATTCTAATTCCTCCCTCTGGAGCTCCATCTCCTCTTCAGTTTCTACTTCCTCTCCGAATTTCTTGCTGTTTTCTGCACCTCATCCTTCTCTCCTGTCTGCTGTCCATTGTTAATATTTCATGTGAACAAGTACACACACACACACACACACACACACACACACACACACACACACACACACACACACACACACACACACACACACACACAATGGATGTCTAAAGGGGAATGTGACTGCGAGCAAATAACTGAGAAATAAACAAATAGCCAGAAAGTGAAAAACATGTAACAGCAAACACTGATCAGACATGCACTTGTGGAAATGACAAAAACTTTGCACATATTAAAATTAATCTTCCATTACGTCAGTAACTAACTACTTTTTAGAAGGTGCCATTTTTTTCTTTTTGTGTCCTCTTATTAAATTTCAGATTTCCTAAGACTCTAACATAGGTTATTTTGGATAATTCTGCAAGTCCCAGAGACTCTGGTTTCATTTAGATTTCCTGTTGTCAAGCCAACAAAGTGAAGTGAATTAAAGTGAAGCGAGCTCAGAAGAGAAAATAGGATGAAATGAGTATGACGCATTGCATCATAAAATTGTTTGGCTGAGACTGATCTAAAAATAATAATAATAGTAATGAAAATCCTTGATAAAAGAAAAATGTCAGTGCATGCAGTCTGTTTGATTTTTTTTACATCCCTTTTTGGTCGCTTCATACAACATGCACACTAAACATTGCAGCTTCCTGTGAAGTGAAACACGTACGACAAATCAGTCAAATGTAGAGCTTTTGTTAGTGTTGGATTGGATTAGGAGAAGAAGAAGCAATAAAAGGTGGAGAGGAGGGAGAAGAATAAGAAGAACAAAGTATAGAAAAACATAAAAAATGAGAAATTAAGCTTGAGGAGGAGGGAAAGAAGGAAATGAATTAACGGTTGGGGATGAAAAGTAGGAGGAGGAGAAGGAAACAAAAATAAATTAGAGAAGGGAAGGGGGTATGGAGGGGGTGGAGGAAAGGCTCTCAGGGAGGACAAATAGGTGGAGGATGAATTATAGGTGCTTTTGTGGTTATGTAACCGAAACAGGTCTCACTTTCACTTCACACACATTTTAAAACATTTTCTCATTTTCTCATCACAATGGAGCCTCTTTAATTATGTAACCTTATTCTGAGAGGTGACGGAGCGAGTGCATAAGGCTGTGTATGCGTGTGTTTGTGTCCATGCGTATGCATATTGTGTTGCCGTCTCTCTTTCACCTCCTACCTGTTTTCTGTCTCTGGCCGGCTATTCTTAACAGAGCCAATAAAACGTGAGACAAGGTTGATGTGCCCACCTCGTTCCTCTGCTGCTGCTACATCTTTCATATGTTGTCAGTTTATAGCTGCCATGATGATGATTCTGAAGTTACCTAAAGCTAGGACTGTAACCACTGTAAATAGAATACAGAGCCTTTAGACAAAAGAGGCAGTTTTCATCAGCATCTGGCTGTTTTCAGATTTGTGAGGATTGTTTTGATGAATTTCTATTATATAGGCTACCTGAATTAGTCTTACCACAGAGAAGCAGCTATGATGAGAAGTCCTAGAAGCTGAACATATGCTGTATCAGGTTTATAGACTGTAAATTTGTCACCTTTTTGCCTCTGAGCTAAACCTTATGTCCAAAAATGCTCCCATGAGCGTTCATTTTCCATTTGCTACTGGCGAAACCCACATCCATAAAAAGTAGTGCATGTACTGGAGATTTTCCAGTATTATACAAATTTTGTTCCCTTGAAGGAGTCTTGTATTATTAAATGCAGATTTCAGACTGAAATGTAGACTAAACATTTTATGTTTCATAAAAGGGGATTTTATCATATCACACCTGTATTCTCTCTTACCTGCGCAGGCAAAATCTCTCCAAACCAGACAGCTGAGGCCAGCCTCAGAAGTGAACGAGATCTACTGCTGATATAAAATCATGGCCATCTACACACTTTTGCATTGAGTTTGAGGAGAATTGGTTCATAATGACAGTTGACCATCCTTCCAGTTCTTTCTGGTCATATTGCATCTCTTCGTAGTTCGTAGTTCTTTCTTTTTACAGAGCTTTGTGACTTTACAGCAAAGAATATTACCGCCCATAGAAACGAACAGGACAAGTCATCCTTGGGCCACTAGGCCCCCAACCACTGTGCAGCTCCAGTACATTGGATAGAGGTTAAGTACCATTCTCAACACCAGTTTGACCTTGTGGTTGTGAAGTTCTGGTCTAGATTCACTCAGACAAGCCGGTGATTTGAACTAGTAACCTGACTGTGACTAGCAGGCTCAGAAGTGGAAGACTTTATGGCTGGCAGATGGACATGATGTGTTTAGAGTCTGACCCACAAATCTGTCACAAGAGCTATTTTAAACAGACTCACTGTCTCATTGGGACCGACTGACACACAGAGATAGGCACACAAATAAACACCAAATGCAAAAGGGAACTCTCTACAGTCTGTGCAGTGTAAGCATGTTTCCCTGCACAAGTTTGTATGTGTGTGTGTGTGTGTGTGCGTGTGCACATATATAGAGCCTAGAGGCACTAGAGGATTTTGACTCCTGCAGTAATAGGTTGGCAGCTAGCCAGGAGCAGAGCAGCACAGCACACATTGGTTCTGGCTATCTCAGCTCTGGGTCAACACAGAAAATCAAGACGGACAACGAGCTCCAATAACAGTTTGTGTTCTGGGAACAAATAAGCCACCATAAAACTCCTTTAACACATGATACATATTGTAGTTCCCCAAAAGAATAAAAGTTCAATTTAAAATTGTCTTTGAATAACAATATTAGATATATCACTACATTATGAAATAGATTATCACCATTACACCAAACGATCACAGTTTTTTTTTAGCCTTTTTAACTTATTGTTTTAGTTTTAAGGCATTTTTTGGCAGCTATGCTCCACAGGCTGGAAGATATATTTCTTTTAAATTAAAGAAAATAAAAATAGAGCTAAAAGAAAAATGAATTCAGAAGAAAGAAAAATGAATGTTAAACTGGGCGTGAAACACTGCATGGATTAAGGCTAATTTACACCATGGAGCCTTCCATTACAATACTGTCATAGATTTAATGCTGTCTGTGAAGCTGGATTCGAGAAATAAGTGTTTAAAGATAAGGTTTTTACCACATGTGTAGTTCCATCTGGAGCCAGTACTGAATGTGACTTCTCTGAGTTCGCTAACTAGTGACAGAACTGATACCTCAGTGGTATCACTCGTTAGCTGTGATTTTAGGGCTTGTATAGCACTTTAGAAATGAGGACAGTGAGGAGGAGAGCCTGTTTGAGTCTGTTAGTTTTAGCAATAGCTAACTCATCAATGCAGAATTTGATCACTTTTAAACAAAGCCAAGAGATTGCATTCAAGAAGTTATTTTTATCTGGAGTAACATTTTTGATATTGCATTGAAGCTAAGTTTAGCAACCTGCTTTTCTGTGGTCCTGAGTTCTCGTGGATTACTTATATGACTGCAGAGACCTACAAGCTGTAAGTCCTGTTTTTTCTTGTTTTCATCATTACAGCTACAACCCAAATTACCTCTTGGGAAAACAAAGTGAACTAATTCAAAGTTTTTTGCCTTGCTGTTTATATAGAGATTTGAACCTCATCATCAGTGTTGGGGGCTGCTGGGTATTATTAGGATGGAATTGATCTAGCCTTGGTTTTAGTGTTAAAAAGACTGCAGACTTTGAAGTGCTGAATTGTGTACTTTGAAGTGCAGAAGGCAGTCCTCACTTGGACAGGAGTATTACGGGTAGGGGAGATTGCTGGCTCATCCCGCAGGGTGAAGAAAAAGACACAATCAGACAGATGCTAGAAAGGGAGGTGGAGGAGAAAAAAAATCTTGAGGAAAATTTAGCTGAGGGCTTAGAGCGAGGAGAGGAGAAGGAAAGTCTTCCACTGTGAAAGCAGTGAGTGAGGCAGAGGGGGAGGGAGGAGGAGGGTTAGAAATGGAAAGTAAGTGAAGGTGGAGGCGGACATGAGAGAAGATGGAGTGTTGCAGGGAGAAAAAAACAGACGCAGACAATAGAGAGAGAGAATGATCCAAAAGAAGTAAATGAGAGTGTGCTCGGGGTAAAGAAAGGGGCAGGAAAATAAGAACCTCTCTCAGCTCTGGTTTCCTCCTGTTTGCTCCATGACTCAGTAGATGGGAAATAGAAACCTAGCAGTAACATGAAACTGAATGTCGCTGGTAATAAAACAAAGTGAGATATCTCTTCACTATTTTGTAGTGCAGAGAGGGAATTGTAATTTAATTTGAATGCATATAAAATCACTACACAATGAACAAAACATTTACAGCCATGTTTAATTTTCCGCTTAAATATCTAATTTTCATTTGAGACAGTTGATTCAGGACTCGGGGTGTTTTAGCATAAGATCAAAGCCTTATTGTAACTTAACATCATACTCTATCAGGTTACTTTACAGAGTAAATGGTTAATGTAATTAATTACTTTTTAAAAATGATAACAAGCACTGCTTGAGGAATGAACCCAGCATTTGTTAACAGCTTATTTAGTAATGTGCATCTATAGACTGTGCAGTTGCATCACACAGACTCAGAGATCATACAAATTGAAATTTTCAGTCAACATATAGACGTCCTGTATGCGTTGTTACATGTAGCTCGTTTAACTACATAGTAGGCCACGTTATTTTTGAGATGACTGCCTTTAAAATGCTCCTCAATCCAACAACACCACTAACACCGTTGAGAAGTTTAATGCAGTTACTCAAAATACCGTATACAACCCTAGCTGGGGCTGTAATTACCTGTTGGCCATCAGCTGTCAGTCAAAATGACCAAAGTTGGAACTTTAGGTCTTAACAAAATTTAAATGGTTAAATTATTAGAAATCCTTTTTCTTGTCTTTTAAATAAAGCTGTAAACCATTTCCTGGAAAGTTTGTACCATGGGAGTTAACTGGGAGTGACTCACATTTGCAGCCAGCCTCACGTAGAGGTTCAAGAAACTGCAGTTTCTGGCTTTTTTTTCCAGCTTTGCTGTTTAGGAGTAGCTAATGTGGTCTGAATCATAGTAATTCAAGGAGAGGAGGAGGACCAGGCTGCAGGGATCTGATGAGCTAATGTCTGTCCCTCATGGAAATAACTTTATTTATGTATTTATTTTATTTTTCATGTTTAGTCCTAGTAGTCTTCTGCATGAACCAACACAAGCTAGAAGACATCACTTGAAGCATTTTTGGACTTTCCACAGCTGTCTCTGGTGCCACAAAAGGCTTTAGACATCTTTTCTCACATATGTCATCATAATCCTTGTAAGAGCTGTGAAAAACATGTGAAAAAAATCACAAACGATTGCACAGTAACAGCTATCCCCCCCCCCCATCGTCTGAATAGTTTAGTAGCTGAAATTTGGTAAAGCAATTTTTTTTTCCTGTGTACTTTACTTCAAATAAAAGTTTGGGGCCAGTTTTGCTGCTTTTGAAGAATACTTCAAGCACATCACTGCCCATCAAATTCTTGCAGGAAGAAAAGGGGATATCACAGAGGCACAAGGAGGGCAGAGGGAGTAATGCACAAAAAAAAAAAGCAGAGGAGGAGGGAGACAAAGAGTAAAAAAAAATGGAAAAAAGAAACCAGAGAGTGAGCAGAGATGCAGGCAAAATGTCAGACTGAAAGATGGAAGCAGCAGGAGGGGATAAGGATATTAGTGAATTAGAAAGAGAGATGAGAGGAGGATGAGGGGTTAGAAGAAGAGAGGGGAAGAGAAGAGAAGAGAAAAGAGAGGCAGACTACAGTGAATTAGTTCTGCCTCATGAAACTGGCAGTTCTGGCTTAGAAATGCTTTGGGGCCAGGATTTCTGTGAGGGTGCGTGTGAGTGTGTTAATGGGCTTGTGTGTGTTTTTTCTCCTCTTTTTCATTTGCATATACAAGTGTGAGCATGTCTATTTATACTGTATGTGTGTGTGTGCATGTGTGTGATTGGATAAAAGAATGTGTACTCCCTTTCTGTTTGTGTTTGTGTGTAAAGAGCATCACTGACTCCCCCAGAACAGAACTGATGTGATGCTGACATTTAGACAAAAACACAAGCTCCGTCTTTTAAAAGAGCATCTCTGAGAGTGAAGCTCGCGGAGAGCTGACAGGGTCAGACATGACTCCTACTGCTGCTGAGTACAAAACACAAAGAAAAAAAACCCCCATAAACTGTACCTCTCACGTCACAACACCTCATTTCATCTCCAAGTACCCAACAACATCCTGCTCAGAATGAGCTTTTTAGTGAGAGTAGAGCCTCATTACTGGGCCTAGATCAGAAACTTGGTCTAATTAGGCTGAACTATGATTCAGGAGCTTAACTCCAAGTCATGGATTGAAATATAAGAGCAAATTTATAAAAAGGAATCCCTATCAGCAGTGAGTCAGTACTCCATTCACTGAGCCATCACTGCTATAAGAAGTAGGGAAAATAACTTATTGGTGCTCTGATGCAATAGTACCTGACATCTGGGCAATTGAAACTAACTCTCAAAAAGCTTGCCACTTCCAAAATTGCTGAGAGGGCTTTTCAAACGCATTTGCAGTTTCAGACTTATAAGCAATGTGAAGGTTCAAAGAATTTGACTGTCATGTATTATTTGTTGCCAAAGTTACTGAGTTCAAACAGGAACTCTTACACAAACTAACAGAAAATTGATTACAGTCAGAGTTAAAAGAATATACATAAAAGAGCATTGCTTATATTATATGTATTTTTAACACTTAATTCTCAGCTTTAGCAGTACTAATAGATCATATAAACTCAGTGCATACACTATTTGCTCACTCATTATTAAAATGAGAATAACGACTGAAAGAATGTGTTTACTGAGTTAACAGCATCCCCACATGACCAAACGGTGATACCTCTGTATTTAAAGTCCACCTGGTTCCCAGCAGTCAAACAGCATGAACACACACTCACTCACAAACAGACAAGAACAGTGTGTAAAGGTCAGTGTTGTCCCTGCTTCACTGCTGACTCACCTCCTCCATCCCCAGCGTCTGACTCTTCTGCATGTGTGTGCGTGTTTGTTTTGACCCTGACTTACAGCGTGCTGAGTCAGCCTCTAAAACTGCACGCGGTCTCCTTGCATACTGTGCAGCCAAACAATATCTGGGTCAGTCTGCACCCTGTCATTTGTACAATGTGGCATCCTGCTCAATGGGAACTCAACAGGAAAGGCATTATTCACATTGCCAGGACTTCTTCTAACTGAGTAAAGGCTATGTAATGTAGGGGACCGTAGTTAAGACCTGGAAAAACACAGAAATTGTTCACTGCCTTCGAAATTTATCAGTCATATAAAAAGGATTTAGCAGGTAACGATGATGCCATTATGATGCTTCAGATTAGGTATTGTTCCATGGTAGAGTGTAACAAACCTGCTAGTCCACTGCTACATACCACATCACTGTCACTTAGTGTCACTGTCACTAAGACAACAAGTTTAACTAAAACTTGGCTTTCAGGGTCTTTTGTGTAATGACTCAGTCACAATCCTGGGAATCCTTGTAAAATATCATATGTGTCCGATGATAACACCTCTGTCATGCAGCTCACCCAATGTAGCTGCTGGCTAAAGTTGGGAATTGCTGATTTTATCTCAGCCAACATTACCAATAACACAACGCACAAAAGCTATCCTATTAGCAGCACACGCTAACACATGCCTAAACGTAAAAACAACACATACATGACAATAACAAATTTACTACCTATATGTACACTCACACAATTTACCCTCCAATCCTATCAGATCTCTCTGTAGGAGTGTGCTCACAGTGTGCAGAGTATACTCTTAGAGACAGGGACTTACGATCAATCATGCTACAGCTGCTGTTTGTCTATTTATACACCTTTGTTTTTTTATTGTTTGTTTTTTAAATCCTTCTTTATTGAGACTAGCCTAACTTATTTGTTCGTTTTAGGTTTAGCTCTTCAGATTTCAATCTCTCTCAACTCTCAACTCTTCCCTTCCACCGTTTCAGTGTTCAGTAAGTCATGCACATAATGCACCTTTCCCTTTTTTGAGTAAATACACGAAGAGAAAACTACTGTGCTTTCAGTTGTAGGTCTGTGTGTGGATGTGTACTCACTGCCTGAGTGTTGGAAGCTCTGCTGTAGCTGCAGGGAAACACAAATCACTACATGGTGATTATTTGTCATCTCTGAGCAGTGATGACACGTGGTCTGTCTGTCGCTGCAGCTCAGATGGGCATCGATTAGGTGTCACTGTCAATTCTCTGCCCCCGCCATTTGTTCATTTTACACAGGCAGAAAGGCCTAACTAGAAACTGGTGTCCCACTGTTGCGAGGGCAGCCAAGTGTGGAGAAAGAATGGAAGACAGAAAGACAAGGAGAAGAATTTGAATACACCTTATAGAAAAATTCTTCCCGGACCACCCGGTTTATTAACGTCAGTCTAATGTTCTGATATCACTGTAAGAAGTTTTACAGGGTGAAACAAACAGAAGATCAGACAAATAGACAGTAAACAAGTCATCAGATTAGATTATTTACACCCAGCAAAAAACGCTTACACCATTACTGTATTGGCTCCTATGACTGTCCAAAGGTTGTCCCTTATATTTGTGTTTTCCTTTGATCTAAAGAACTGCAGTGGAGTAACTGCTTGCAGCTCATTAGCCAGTAAGCCACACTCATAGCCATGAAGACTCCCCTCTTAAGTGATTAAGAAGAAAAAAGGAAAGTGTCATATAGGAGAGTGCAGGAAGATAACGTTTACTGATGAATGCCAGTTGCATATATGAGGATTTTCTATTTGCAGAGCCAGATGCAAAATACCAAATTCAAATTTGCAGTCTTTCTTTCTCTGCTAGCTTTAACTTCAGCAAAGAAATTGGTATAAGATGCATTTAAACAAGCTTATTACAAACACTGGAAGCCAGTTATCTTTGTAAAAAGTCCAGTGCATGTCCAGTACACAACTGAAGAGCTTAATGTGAAATTATACAGAATTGGATAGCCATCATTAAATATCTAAAACATAGCCGGTCAGGAGGTTTAGCTGAGGCAGCAAGTACACAGAGAAGTCACCCTGAAGTCCCTGCAATCTGTTTTCATCAAAGACATTATAATTCAAGAGGGACAGCACAGCTGTAAAACATGATGAGAAGTCAAAGGTCACGGAAAGTAAACAAAGCTAGGTGGATATCTGTGAGGGGGAGGGGGATTTTTTTCCCCCCAAGCCTGCAGGTTTATTTCACATCTAGCTGGTTATCATAGTCTAGCACACATAGGAATAGTGCAGATAAAATAAAAATAAGTAGACAGCAGTTTTTGGCAGACCCCAAACCAAACTTAGAATTTACTAGAATTGACATCATACGGTGGCGTGCAGCCACACATACATCACATTCCACTACACTGTTATTTCTCTGTATCCCCTGGGAAAGCTTGATGTGAAAGGTTCTTTCAACCCTATGGGAAATTTACTACCTATCAACACTCCAGCACACACTCCAGCAAACACACAGACACACACACACACAGACACAAACACACACACATGGAAAAAACTATGTGCATTACTACCTGTGAGAACTGATTGGTCAGTTATGGGGCAGAATCCATTCCCATTGAACCGAAAGAAGCCTGGGTTGTAATGTGATTTGCCAAAGTGCTCCAGGGGGTGTTTTCTAATTGGTTTATGCTGGTGTGTACAAGAGTGTGAATTGTTGTGTGTGTGTTTACTGGGGAGGCAAAATCAATTTGCCCTCCTGTCCCTTGTGGGTCACAGAGATAGTGAAGCTGTTTCTCTCTCACTGTCGTTTGCTATAAAATTCTCTGTCATGTCATTTAGTTTGTTTTATACTTGGGTTAAATTTATCTATTGGGAATTTTAAAAACATCTTTATGGTTATTTTTAAGTAAGTTTCTATGAAATTGCACACTGCAGAGTTTAAGTATACCGAAGGGTGAAAAGCAAAGCACAACAAGCAGAGGAAGAGGGCTGTTGCGATAATTGTAGCTATACCAAGTCATAGCTACAGAAAGCAGCAGGAAGAAGGAACACAAGAAACTCAAGAAATAGCAAGGCTAGGGAAATACATTCCTTCATTTGTCTGCAATGATGCATCTAACTGGCATGACAAAATCCCAGCTTCCTTTACAAACATCACTGATATTACATGCACTTACATGCACAAGCAGACCAGAATTACACTGAAAAGTGACATGAATCCTGAAACGATCATTTTAAAGATGTATCATCCTCTCACCTTGCTCCTCACACTGTGTGAAAGCTGTACATCTGTTAATAATGTCAGCCCTGATATGGAATTTCTGTTGTAATAGTTGTAAATTTAAACAACATTGCAGAGAAGCGGCTGCAAGATAGCTCAATTTGCTTGTTATAAATTAACATTCTGTCATCATAAAAATTAGTTAAGTAATATGCTTTAAGGCATCTCATTAAATTTGATCTATTAAGGACACGATGCCAGATATTCATCCAGGCGGCAGCACAAAATTGGCTGAGATCAGCACCATGGACAGGGGCAACATCCTAAGCGCAATTCCCACAACTCACCAGCAGGGAGGCACACAGCTGCTGCTGATATAAGTATGTAAGTGGGATTTACTGTACTGTGGAATTATGGAACTGCTCATTGCTATGTGCTGCTACTTAGTCTGCCATAGAGGGAATGAAGGTGCACATCAGCATTTAAAAATGATACAAACCATAGTCCAGAGGGAGAGAGAGGATGGGATGGGAGAAAGAGAAATGTGATGGGTTTTAATAGAGGAGGGAGGAATAAGACACAGAGAGAGAAAGATACTGTGGAGAGGGAGAGCGCAGCAGCAGCAGAATACAAACCACTGAGCTGCTGGTTGCAGCTGGATTTTTCTAGTTCCACACACTCGCACACCCTGTCATTTTCCCATCAGCTCAGAGGACATTACACTAACTTACATCAATATCCTGAAGACTGACACTAACCCTGTAAATAGAGCTTGGGTTTAATTTACTTTGTCAGATTTCACAAAAGAGAAATCTGACATTATGAAAAATAAATAAATGAAGACGAGACTTCGAATGAGTGAAAATCTCCATTTTAATATTGCCCACAGTGGATTTTACTAACACACGCACCCACACACACATGCACTTCAGCTCTGTCCTTTGTACTCCCTAAGCCTCTTTTTCTCCCACTTTTACTTCCCTTTCTGTTGATTTCTCACTCCCCTCTTTATCATGGTACAGTCCGAGTGGAATCTTTTTGCTGTCTTTCCTTCAGCCATCCATCACTTTCTGTCCCTCATTTCCCTCAACCTAAATCTCTCTCGTGGTGTTTGTGAAAACCGATATTGCTTAGATTTGTCACCATAAATGTAACAACCCATCAGCACGTGTGTGTTTGTGCAGGCAAGCACGTCAGGGTGTGTATGTGCTTTGCATGTATGCTAACTGACTTCTGTGTCTGCTTGCTCTGTTTTTGTTGGAACCATTATTGGTGAGATTTGTCATAATGAAATAGAGGCAGCGTGTGTGAGCTTGTCTGTTGACTGGGGGCTATGAGCCATCATGAGACACCGCATACACAAACACGCAGACACACACACACATACAGGTCTTTAATCATCATGTCTCCTACTGAGCTGAGCAGATGAACAACATGCTTTTAACAGATCAAATCCAACAACCCACATCTGAATCACAGACTGCATCTAGTGCATGTGCATATGGGAGTGAGTGTTATATGCTCTCTGTAAATTTCATGGAACAGTTTAATAGCAGTACTGAGTTCACTCTCTCGTGTTATATCTGAATGCATTAGAGTGGATGTGATACTTAGTAACTAGAAGAAAAGCAGCTGTGTTTATAATGTGACTGTGTTCACTTCCGACTGGTTTGGCACAGACATGAAACAGGTGAGGATCAAATGGATGACCAGACAAACCTTTGCCGTGTTTACTGCAGCTTTTAGTCTACTCAGGTTCACACTGCTTTAGAGCAGACCTCTTAAAACTATTTAATGATTTTAAGAGGTTTGCTTTTCATTCACAAACTGAATATCTCTTCTATCAAATGATTTTCATTCATTCATTGACTCCGTCATTCTTATTTTGAAAGCGTTTTTTTTTTTTTTTTTTACAGCTAATAAACTTCCAGCACAGATGGTTCAGATTTAAATGTTTCCTATGGCTCAAAAGACTGCTTCTCCTGGTAGTGTCTGCCACAAATGCGCATAGTATTGAGTTTTACTGGCAGCAGTATCACATTGGATTAAGAAAAAAAACTGCAAAACAGAAGCAACTGGACTTATTGGCAGATTTTACACTTGCTTTTTTCCTTCTTGGCCAGAAATTCAATTATTTGAACATTTCGGAGTACCCAATGGCATATGGTCCATGAAACAGCAGGGAAAAGTTGCAAATCCCTTTAGTTGTGGAAAAGGTTGTCTTAAAAAGTCCACAACTAGCAAATAAAAGGCAGGATACCAAAAAGCACAAGGTAATAGCTCGTAACAGTGACATGGGAACAAAGTCTACAAACTGGCAATCCAACTGATTTTCACTGGTGAATAGGAGATACAGTTTTAACTAACCAATCACTAAAGACCAAAAAATGTCTCAGTGGTGCTGAAACAAGCTACCGCTGGCAGTTTAAAATGTATTCAGAGTGGTGTACCATGGTTAGCCCAACCATGGTGCTAGGGTTTTTTTTTTTTTTTTGCCAATAACCCAAACAGTGGAGTAGTTCAAATGTTTTACTGTATGCTGTTGCAGGAGATAAGCATAGTTACGTTCCCTTTCATTCTTGGGCGAGAAAACCAAAGTGGGTAACAGTTTTAAGTTCTTATAATAAAAACATACCACAAGTCATGGATGTCAGTAAGGCTTCAGTCAATAAGGGCAAATTTTAGCATCACACTGACTCAGGAAACTGGAGTCACCTTGCTCCTGTCCCTCATGTGACATTATGTTGTTCTGCAGAGCTAGAGGAAACTCAAGTCAAGCCAGCATACAGCCCAGCTGGATAAGCCATGCTGCACAAAACTGCATTCATTAAAACCCACCTATTAACTTTTTTTTTCTGAAATTAAATTTTCCCTTTTCCTTTCACCCTGCCCTGGCTGCCCTCCGTGAGCCTGGTTCTGTCAGCCGTTTCTTGCTGTTTAAGGGGAGTTTTTCCTTCCCACCATCACAATGTGCTTGGTCATAGGGGTCATCTGATTTGTGGGGCGTTATAATTAAATATGGTAACCTGATTGTTGAAAGATTTATAATTCTCTAATCTATCACATCTAGCAACTTAAACTTAACTGTTTGGTGCTCTCTGTTTGCTTGACACAGTCTAATTTATCAGCCCAAAAGTGTCAACACTTATAACCTCATGAATTCTAATGCCAATGAAGCAACAGCGCACAGAGGCAGATGGAGGAAAAGGGGACGGAGAAGGAGAGAAAGTCTGAGTGGGTAGAAGAGAACAGCTGCAAGGGAGGAAGGAGGGAAAACGGAGGAGGTAATGGAGCAGAAATGCATAAAGCTTCAGTCTCAGGGCAGGACTGCCAGCAGAAAAAAACACCCCCATAAACACCAACATAGTGGCACAGTCTGGCTGGGACTCATCCACTGAGCAAACAACACAGGGGGGCTTGAGAGGAAGTAGATTGATCCTGCTGGGCGTCCCCTCTATTTTAGTTCTTTCTCATTCAAAGTTGACTCAGCGTGTAAGTCATTCCCTGTCTTTCTCTCCTTCACTTTCATTTGCTCCTTTTTTATCTCCTCCTGTGACTCATTGCTTCTTTCTCACTTTTGTTATTTTCTTTTTTTCACATTTTCTTGCTTCGTGCATGTCCGTCACTTTCAGGGGAAGGAAGTCATTTAAGTTAAATAACGTCTGATCCATGTTTCAACTGTGCACGTCTAAATGTGATCCCAGTACAGGGTCTATCTGAACATGTTTCTTTCTCCATGCATCCTGGATGTAAATCTAGGAGCCTCCGTACTGAACTGCGTCTGCGCATGTGCACAGGCTTCAGCAATCGGCTGTGTGAACAGTCATCTCTTTCTGGGTGCAGGTGAGTATGACTGAGTGATGGACTGTTTATATTTGCATCCACACATATCTTTATCTGTGTTTGTGTGTCAGCGTGTGTCACATCTTTATAGCTGTCAGTGTCAGCAACGGGCAGCCACACATACAGGATTTGACAGCTGATTGGCAGATGGGCCACCAACATTTGTCATGGCAACCACAGAGGACACTGTCATGCTGTCAGGTGGAGTTTATACAGACTACTGAAGTTATTAAGGTTTAGAACTAGCTTTTTAGCTCATAGTTGCCTACAGCTGACTGCCTTATAAATCATTAATAAAAATATTAGTTTGTTACTCAGCGTCAAATAATCACAAGGATGGGGCTGATTTTATAGTTTTCATTTTTTTTAAAAGACAGGCAAAGAGGTGTTGAGTCAAATGTGTGTCGTTATCTTGAAAAATATGGTATCAACTGCATAAATAATTCCATGAAGTGTACGTTATTCTTTTTTTTCATTGAAAGTGAAACTTAACTTAGCTTTATGCACCACTGTAGTTTTTGAAAACATAGGACATGAGAGCCTGTGCCACCAAGCATCTGTCTTTCAGCAGTCTCCTTGAGAAAAACAATGAAACCCTACAAGTGAGTGACCCCGCGCTCTATGACAAATTATGAATTTGTTCTCGGATATATAGCAATATGTAGCAATATGGTGAGTTGTTTTTCTTCTAGTAACCTATTGAGCACCCATTTAATCAGTGAGCACCTCCAGCTTTTTGGCTCTTAACCCGTTCAGTGATAAATGGTGTTTGATAATGTTTGATCAGCTGATCAGGTTTGATAATACCTGATCAGCTGATCAGCTTTCTCCGTCAGATGTAAAACTGTACAGTAAACGGTTCATGATGAAAGAAAAAAGGAAGGAAGGCAAACTGACTTCTGATTTGAATAGAGAAAAGCAGAAATTGTGGCGGCGTAATGATTATGTATTTATTAATATTTTTCTCTACTGTTACTTTTGTGGTTTCTAAGTCATTACAACAGAGAAACTTTAACCAGATCCAAGTCTGAAACACCAACAATTAGGGTATGTTCAGCTTATTGGTCTTAGTGGTTGGCTGCACGTTTGCATCATTATTATCACTTTAATGCTTGCGTTAAAATTTAATATAAGCATTAAATAATATAAAGGTTTAATATGAGATTTGACATGTTCGGGATTGTGTGTTGTTATGAATTTTTGTGTTTTTCTTTTTTACAAATCAGTCGGCTGCTGTTCCCTTAAATAAAGAAAATCTGTGTTTTTCATCCAGCACTGACACATAATATTGTGAACCCCCTCTGGTGCAGCACAGACAGGTGTGTGAAGCACACTGGAGCCCTGAGATAGAGACATACAGCAAGAGAATGAAAAAGGGCGTGAGTCAATGTTCTCCCTGTCTATCACAACCCCAAAATATACCAGCACCACACACACACACACACACACACACACTAACTGTAGGAGTATAAAAGGAACACTAATTGGTAAATGGACTGATTCTTATATAGCACTTTTCTACTCTCCCGGAGTACTCAAAGCACTCTATACAACATGCCACATTCACACCCATTCTCACAATCACTTTATCTGTAATTAGTGCTTTTTCTAAACTACATTCATACTCTGATGTATGCATCGGAGAGCAACTTGGGGTTAGTATCTTGCTCAAGGATACTTGACATGCAGACTGGAGGAGCCAAGGATCGAACCACCAACCTTCCGATCAGTAGGTGACCTGCTCTACCTCCTGAGCTACAGCCACCCCAATTAATTGAACAAATAAGGGTGGTCATACCATAAAGAGAGAGAGTAATACAAAAAAAGACAGATGAGATGTGTGAGTCATTCACCCTGTTCACTTAATAATCAATGTGAGTCATGACTGTGTGTTTATGGATGTGTGTGCGTGTGTCTCTTTGTACTGTGTTCCTGGGTTTTCTTTTAAGATCAGATTGGTGTATGTCCTTTTTTTTTAAAGACATGAGTCATTTTCTTTTGCAGACTGTAAAATGGTGTGTGTGAGAGCAAGATAACATGTAAAAGAAAGGCCGATCAACATGTTTGTTTTTGATATGAAGACATCAGAGAGAAACACAAACAGCTGTAAAAACTGTAAGAGGAGATGTTGCTTTTTACATCTCTCTCAATATCGGCACAGTATGGTCTCTTCAGTTTACGATGGTTGCCAAGTTTCCTGCTGTCAGACCGTATTCATTTCTTCACGAAAACACGGTAGTTTTGAGGATAAAACAGGATTCAGGCCCCTCTTCTATGGAACCAGCTTCCAGTTTGGATTCGGAAGACAGACACTGTCTCTAAGATTAAGATTAGGCTTAAAACTTTCCTTTTATCCTGTCTTTCTACTGCAGCAGATGGCCGCCCCTCCCTGAGCCTCGTTCTGCCGGAGGTTTCTTCCTATTAAAAGGGAGTTTTTCCTTCCCACTGTCGGCAAAGCGCTTGCTCATAGGGGGTCATATGATTGTTGGGATTTTCTCTGTATGTATTATTGTAGGCTCTACCTTACAATATAAAGCGCCTTGAGGTGACTGTTTTTGTGATTTGGCATTGTTTAAAAAAAATTGAATTGAACTGAGTTGAATTCATTTGAATCAAGAAATGCTAAATTCCCTGGTGTAACACACATGCTGTCATTTGAGTCCCCTTTGAATCTAAGCAAGGACTTTTGGTTCCTCAGTCCTCTGCTTAGGAAACACATGCCAACCCCACAATCGTGCTAATAAAGTACTCAAAAAATGGCAAATGCTGTGCTTTTGATAAGTACTACACGAGCTAATCTATTTAATCCCTGTGCAGGATCTTCATAGTGGCTTTTCCCTATAACCCCCCCCCCCCCAAAAAAAGAAAATCTTATGTGATATACATATTTAATACTTCTAGCAGTCCAGCTAACTTCAGAGGATTAAACCACACACGTGTAAGAGCGCACAGTGTTGAATTCAGCACCATGCACATGGTAAACAAAATGCTGATGAAGCTACCAAGAAGCTTTAGGGTCTAAGGACCTCCCATCACACATTCATTTCTGTCTTTCAGTGCCATCAACCTGCAAAGAAACTGCAGACTCACTGTAAAGTCTGTACATTTCCGAAGCAGAATCCTGTGTTATGCAAACGGTGTGCAAACCTGAGGATAACAAGCTCCGTGTCACTTTAAGACATTTTCACTCCACTCGGCTGTAATGAGTCAAGAAGTCTCAACTCTGCAAACGTCTCAAAGAGAATTCTTCATTAAAGCTTAGCACCAGACCCAGTTACAGTAATGGTATTTTTTTACATTGTCTCATTGTGCCCTTCAGCTTCAACTTGGTAAAACAGGGTTCAGCTACTTTTCCATCACTGGCAATTGGCAAAGCTGTTACTGAGGTTATGAATCTTAACAACACTTCTCTTTCAATGGTTTTGATGTGTGGCAATCCTCATTTTGCCTCACGGGTCTTTTGTTTGTCTAGTCAGTGGTAATGCCATGCCCCGAATCTCATGGTTCTATGGTTTTCTAGTGTTTTGACTTTGGGATTAGATTTTTCATTATTTAGCTTTGACTTCTATGTGGGTTTTACTGCAGTTAGTTGGGTTTTTGTGCAGGTTAGGCTGAGTTTTTGATTCATTCTGTTAATTTTAATCTTTAGTTCTCATCCAGTGCCTGTTTGTCAGATGTGTGAATTTTAACCACCATCATCCACCATCTTCATCCGCTTTATCGAGGCCGGGTCATGGGGCAGCAGCCTAAGCAGGCCCAGACCTCCCTCCTCCCCCAGCCACCTCCTCCAGCTTATCCGGGGAACACCAATGGGCCAGCCGAGACTTCTCACCCGTGTCCTGGGTCTGCCCCTGGGCCTCCTCTACATGGAGGAGGCCAGCCCCGAACCACCTCAACTGGCTCCTTTCGATGTGGAGGAGCAGCGACTCATTGAGCCTCCCCGGATGGCCGAACTTCTCACCCTATCTCTAAGGGAGAGGCCAGCCACCCTTGGAGGAAGCTCATTTCTGCCGCTTGTATCTGTGATCTCGTTCTTTCGGTCACTACCCACAGCTCGTGGCCATAGGTGAGGGTAGGGACGTAGATCGACCGGTAAATTGAGAGCTTCGCTTTTACACTCAGCTCCCTGTATTGTGTGTTTTGTTGCCTCGGTGTTTCTGTTTCCTGCTGTATGTGTTGTGTTTTTGTGTCCGTGCCTTTGTCCTCCTGAATGGCAGAATATTAGGGCCCCATTAAGGAAAAAATAGTATTTTTCATTTTGATCGGCTGTCTTATCGTGTCCTGTGATACATCATACATCCTCTTTATTGCGCGAGGGTATAACCATCGGTATCCTTTGTCAGCAATTTCAGTTTCCTCAAATCCGGCCAAGTCTTCCAAGTTTGTGCGGTTTTTCCTTCTGACAAGATGCAGCTTTCTTGCATCATCTTTTCAATGTTGCTATACCCGTCACCACATTGTTTTTATGCAATAAAAGAGAAATGATTTCCTTGTAACTAAAACTGATTTATAAGGATGATTGACTAACTCATCTACACTAGGAATTTTGTAGAGGGTATAGCAGACAGCCCAGTTGTTTGATTTGAAACGACAACTTTAATCTCGAAATTTTAACTATATTTTCAAAATGAAATTTTTTTTCCTTAATGTGGTCCCAATACATTCTGTGTTCCCTTTAATCTGGCATCTGCACTAGCGACTCGATCTGTTCGTGCATTTGTCTCATATTTATTTCCTGTTTTACTTTGAAGGGTGATTTTCTTTCATGTCTTGTCAGTTTTACTTCCTCCTTTGTGATTTCTCCTCATTCCCTCAGTCGGTTCCCAGTTTATTTACGGTCCCATTGTCAGGATGTCAGCACACTAAACATTAATGTAGCTTAATAAAGGCGGAAAAATGTCAACCTGATATTCAGTGAAAGTTCCTAAATGTACATTCAAAATTCATCTAAAAATGACCCTAATCATTTAAATAACATATTGTTTTATAATGTACAACTTTCCATCACTGAATTAAGTTCAGTGATGGAAAGTTCAAGATGTACTGTTACTGCTAACAGATGTATGCACAGTTCAGGACTAATACTATAGAAAGGGGAGGGAGTATGTAAAATGAAATAAATAAGTATATATATTTTGTTATTTATTATATGTAATAGTAGTTGAAGACTGTTTTGTCTGTTTATGCTGGTGTGACCCTGATAGACTTTAGTATACTGAAGCCTGCATTTTGAATGTACAGAAGCCGATGTTTTATTTCAGTGTATTTTTCACTTTGTGGAATCTGTTTGAAAAAAAAAATCCCGTTATGGTTCTACATTTAAAAAAAAAAGAAAGAAATCAGCTTTCGGTCACTGTTTCCACCCCAGTGAGGGAATACCCATCCTCTCTTCAACTGTCCCTGTACCTCTGGGTTTTACTGGAGAATCGCATTGTGCCTCTGTGCTGGGAGTCTCTTTTGGTGTATGTGAGGGGTTCACTTGATCAGCTGTGTAGCCCAGGGGAATGAACCGCTCTCCTCACTGACCCATTTAAAAGCAACATGGCCGACGGAGAAGTGAAAGTAGGGCAGGAAAAACTTCCAAGTATGCTGCATGCAGGCAAACATACGGACAACGCACACTTATCTCCTCAGCTCTTTCTGATCTGCCGTTTGTGCCAAAGATGAACACATTGATTTTTCTCACTGTGTCTTTTTCCAGTGCCTTTGTGCCTTAAGTGCAAACATAGTCTCATATAAGTGCACTGCTGTCAAGAGATCAAGTTCCCTGTTGTACAGAAAAATAACTTTCTACATCCCTCTCTGTGGCTCCCTGAGGGACTTGCCACTTGACAGCTCCCAGGAGGGCCGGTGTGCCTCCACTTTGACAAAAGCCTACACCCAGGCAGCGCCATCTGTATAACACTCCATTGTGCAGGGATACACACATGAGTTAAGAAAATACTTTCATAGGATTTCTGTCCTTAATAAGCATGTGCATACTGGGCAATACGTTTGTTAAGATGAAGAGAAAATCTTCTAGATTAGAGTGATATAAATTCTCTGTCAGGCGACACAAAACATGTTTTAACTGCTAAAGTCCCAGTGGGGGAAATAAAAAATACATTAAAATTACTGCTGCTGATAAAGGACTACGTATCAGGAACTATTTATAGAGAATGTCTTCATACACTCCTGAAAAATTCAGCAACACACCTTTTGGAACAGTGTGTTTCCTTGCAAAAGTCCCCAGCCACTCCTGTGTGCTTATAAGGAGGGAACAAACTCACTGCCCTCCTCAGACTCTTCTCCTTAAACAACAGTCTTTCTGAAGTTCTCTGTTGCACCTTTGCCACTCATCATAAATCTACATATTTTGCTATAACACTTAGAAGAAAAACAAGCTACTCTCTTGTGACAAGGGATCTCCACAGCAGGTAGATGTGTGTGTTTGATTTGTCCTTCCTAATGCAGCCCCAAAGGGGATTTGTGTCTCCACCTGGAATCAAACTAGCAACCTTTCACTTGGCAAGCACATGCGTTGAACACAGCTGTATGCATCTGTATCACTGAATATTAGAATTGTGGCTGAACTTTTTCCATCCCCTTTGGTGTTTCTTATAATTTTAGTACTGTGCAATAAGTTCAGTCACACATATTGGTAAAGATTAATGTGTTTAATCTGTATATTTACTCTAATTTAAAGAAATCTAATAGCAGAGAGACCTTAAGCTATTTTTATAATATTTTTTATAATATATTTTACATTTTTACATATTTTAATGTTACCCTTTGTTACAATTTTTTTTTAAAAACCTGGTCAGTGTAGAAGGTGAAATAGCAAAATTCAAACATATTATTTGTTAATTGAGTCTGAAAGACGGTGATGAAAGGATTTTGAGTGTTGGCATCCTGGTTGCACAGGCACACAGCGGTGTTTATGTTTTAAGGACTCCTGTGTTTATGTGGCAAAACTGTATATGTTGCTTTTTGAGTTTTTCTACATTGCTGTACGCTTTACAGCAAGGCCTTTGTTTCCAGCAGGGAGCTGTATATTCACCCAAATGGTTACAGCCTGAGAGACTAAGAGAGATGAATGTGTGAGAAAGGGGGAATGTGAAAGATGTAAAAACACATAGATGGAGCTGTAATTCACCCACAAACAAGAGCTGCTGGAAGCAAAAAGTTCGTACTGAGGAAAAGTAAAACAAATAGAAGGAAGGGGAGAAAAGTGAGGGAAGTGGATGGAGGGATGAAAAAGGGGTAGGAAAAGAAAAGTGCATAGTTTGGATGGTTGAGCATTTGAGGAAGAGATGGAGTAAGCAGAGGAAAGGTTAAAGGCAACATAAAACTGCACAGGAACTGACCAGAGAGGAATGATGGAGAGAAGTAGCAATTAATTCAAGAGGGAGCAAACAAATGAAGAGGGTGAAAAAAGAGATGTGCGTGTGATGTGTGTGTTTGAAATGGAGTGAGGTGCATACATACAAAAAGACCCAAGTGATATCAGAGTGCGAGTTCTCGATTTGCAGTCTGTGAAGTCATTTCCACACTTGCTGTATTTTAAGAATGAAAACCACTGTTGGAAACCAAGCACGGGTTCATCAGCCTTCAGTCTCATTGCGCTAACAGAAGGATCTTAAAATGGCACTTGCCCCTCCTACCTCCCACCTCACTGAAGCTTGTGAGGCAAACCAAGCACTTGGCTTCAATTTGCGTCATCTGCAGGTATTTAAAGAACCAACTGTGACAAGCCAAGTTAGCACTCGATGCCACAGACGTGCCTCTAGATGCAAACTGATACACAAAGCTAAGCTTTAAGCTTGATATCTGAATGGAATGCATACTGTAGGTAAACAAAATGCATTTTGGATAGCATTAAAAAGTACATAGAGTACCTGCTCACGGTTTGAGAGTCAGGTCAAGTTCAGGTGAAACAGTTAGTTTGTGATTTTAACAGGATTTGACGGATTCAGGACAGAACTACGTAAGCAGAGAAGTTTTAAGCCATTAAACTAAAATGAACTAGTCGACCGAAAACTTTAATATATATTCAAATGTCAAAGGCATCTCAAATTCCTCATCATCATCGTCGTCAGCATATTCATTATGAATCAGGTTTATCCTCATATCGTCTATTATATTAAGGCATTAACAAAATTTGGTCAAATTTGTTTTTTAATCCCAGTTTTATGTTAGGAATGACGACAAGAAGGGAGACTTTGGTTGAGTTTGTTACAAGTGCCTGTAACTACTAAATACTACTGCGTTTGTGATTATTTGTGTTACAGTTTTCATCAGCCTTCATTTTCTTTTATTCAGAACACCATTTTTGAATAAGGGCTTTTTTCTAATAGTATTCAGCAGTCGTACAATAACCAGAATAATAACCAATCAAGAGAACAGCTAAATATCTCTGACTGAAGACACAAAACAATATCTTAAATTAACTGTTTTGTCTGTCACTTTTTCAATGTCTCACATTATTGCAGAGGAATTTTTCCCACTCTTCATTGAGGTTTGCAGGTTTTGTTTATGCACAGCTCTCTTAAGATCCAGCACAAGCATCAGGAAAAGGTGTGGACTTTATTGGGCCCTTGCAGCATCTTGTTTCGTTTCTTTTTCAGTCATTCTGTTGTAGATTTGCTGCTGTGCTTGGAATCATTGTCCTGTTGTATGACCTAATTTTGACCAGGCTTCAGCTGTTGGACAGATGGCCTCATATTTGACTCTACAATCACTTTGGTATACAGATGAGTTCATGGTGGAGTCAATGCCTATACGGTGCCCTGGTCCCGTGGCTGCAAAACAAGCCCAAATCATCACCCATCCAGCACCGAGCTTGGTATGAGGTGTTTGTGTTGATATGCTGATAAATGAAGTATATTTTATTATAATCACCTGGCTGCTACTTACCCTCTTATTTCCTATGGAAGCAGTAAGGGTGTACTTTCTTTCTTTTGCACATGATTGTATATTCGAAAGAGTTTAGAGAAGCAGGTGGCTCGTGTCTTGATTTTAGTGACTAATTTAGCCTTTAATTTTCTGAGAAAGAAAAAGAAGTCAACAACACAAACAAAAAGTAAAAGTTACTCGCCCAGCAATTCTCTAATTTCATGTTGTATGACTTCTTTAAGAAGATGAGTGGACTGAATAAGTTGCAAGCTCTGACTAAGTTAGCAGTAGATCTAGCAGGAAAATGGAAGGGAGAATAAAAGTGAATTGAATCATCATTTACATTCACCTGGTAATTATGTGGTATGTTGTGAAAATATTTTCCAAAGATTTGCCGAGAACAATGTTACTGCAGAGGCTTTTATGAGGCAATCAAGCAGTTTTAAGGTAAATCTAATAAATCTTTTATTTCGTTTCTGTAGCCATGAAAAATAACCAAAATAAAATGCAGTCTCGAAAGGGGAAAACAGTTTGAGCAAGTGAACGCTGAATTTACACATAAAGCAGAACAATGATCAGGAAGTTGCCAGTTTGAGTCCCACCTGGGAAAATCTGGGTGGGCGAAAGAGGATGAAAAAAGAAGGCAGGGAGGATGAGATGAAAGGAACAGATGGAGAGGAGGAGGCTGGACAGAGGCTGGGAAAGGAAGAAGAGGAAAGAAGGAAGAAAGCACAGGATGGTGAGCCTTGTATTATTAATTGAAGGGAGATGTCTTGAAGTGCAGGAGCGAATCGTCTGTCCATTTGTAGCTCAGTCATTCCTGCTGCTGCTCTTATCCTGTATTCTGACTTCATTCTAAATAAAGAAACATGACTCACTCTATCCTTATTTCCTTCCACTGATTCGTCTATTTCAAGCCTTAAAGTACATGTCTGCATCCTTTAGTGCATGGGAGAGCCTCTGACTGACGTGAATTGTCAGAGACCAATTTTGACACCTTTCTAGGTGAATTCTTGGATGAAATGCAAAAATAACAACTGCGGTATAATCAGGTATCCTTGAAAGAATCAGATTTAAACAACAGCTACTAAACATAACTGACATAACATGTTCTGTTTCTTCTCCTTAACCCTGTCAATAACAAAACGAATGAACAGTAGAATTATTTCAAACATCAGTCCATTTAAAAAAAGAAAAACCTAATAGTATTTTTTTAGAACTGGTAGTTCCAGGAAATTCTACCCGAGACAGCTCAGAGGTCTCTGAACCCTAACATTTCATCACATGATCTTCAGCTAAGTTGTCCATACTGCTGTTTTATAGAAATTACTTGAAAAATTGTTGCTCTTTATCTGTTAAGAAAACAACTTGATTTATATTTGTATATACAGGGTGTATCAAAAAGAATCGTCTTATTTCAAAAGGTTGTATGTTTTAAAGAAATTGACATAGACACTCTTGGTAAATATTAAAACATGGTTGAATATAATATAACATATATACAAAACTTACAATCTTCACAAGTGCTCAGTGTGTCCTCCTCTGGATGCACGGCACATCTTCATCCATATGAAAGTCAAACCTGTCCCATACATGCAGCATGTCTGGAGTCACAACAGCGACTGCGGTGAATGTGAACGTTATCATTGATTGGCTGCCAAATTAAAGCACTTTGGAATCCGATGATTGCTTTTTGATGATACACCCTGTATATTTGTATTCGTTTGTTTGCAGCTGTTAGTGTCAAAGTGCATGTGTGCCAGGAAATGTCTCTGCTGTCAAAAAGAACATGAAGAACAGAGGTGTTTCGCTACAGCAGCAGAGGACATGTTAGTGTTTTCCTAGACGTTGTATTCAAGAGTAGCACCTTTGCCTGTGGGCGCTGTTGTTGGTACAGACATTTTATAGCCTTGCACGGTGTGACCTTTGGGGTGAAGGCTAAAACTGTTCATGGATTGTAATAACCCTCTCACTGCCGTACATTATCACTGATGTTTTATCTCCTGACTAGAATTCCAACAGCAAAAGTTTGTTGATACTTGTTGATACTTAAGATATTTACACAAGATACTGCTTACAGGTGAAGTACAATTAAATAATACATTAACTCACAGACATGACAGACACATGTGTGGGTAAGTGTGTGTCTTGCACTACGGGTGTGGGCATGGGTTGTCTTCCTGTCTGGGCTATTTTCATATGCTGACCAATAATTCAGCTGAACAGACCATAAAAGTTGCTGTGACACATGCAAACACACATGCACGACAACACACAAACACACACACACGCCAAATGGATTACATACCTTATGCTCTCCCATACACTTTACTGCTTTCTTAACGATGTTTGTCACTTGTAATTAAACACACACGCATGTCTGTGTGAATGCACAAAACACACAAACAAACACAGGTTGATGGGCTGACCACAGAGCCACAGTGGATTATGCAGATGACGAGGATCACAAGAATCAATTTAGCTCTGTTGTGTGTTGTTGTGTCTGCGAGAGTTTCCTTTTCCGAGCGTGCAAATCTAAATTGGACGTGGCCATCATCTTGCAGCAGAACACATTACTTTATGGCATTTATTTGTTTGGAGTTGACTAAATGACTAAATGTCAAACAATTAATGGGACATTATGCAGCTTCTGTCTTTTGTTAAAAGTTTTGTCGTGCTGTTTCCTCGCTCCATTACCTCACCCCTCTCTGGGTGTCTACTCTCTGCTCATCATTTTACAGATTGTTATTCTCCATTTATTTTAACCAGTGGACCAGAGAGGAAGGGGGGTGGGGGTGGCAATAACTGGAGATAACAGGGAGCAGCTTGAGGAAAGAAAAAAGGTAGGGAGACTAAAAAAAAGAAGAAGAAGAAGAAAGATGAGCATAATGAAACACTGTTATGTAAAATAAACATAATCCTACTCCGGTAACCTTAATGACCTGGCCAACAGTGCAGACAGCAACCTTAACAATGGCCCAGTTTAGCTCTGTGGGGGACTCCTCACACATGGGCATGCACATAACTACAGATGAGCGACTAAGAAGTTATCCACCTTAACCTTTTGGTCATTGTGGTGCGTGCATTAAGCACAGTGATTTGTCTGACTGTGAGAGCCTGAACAAGACACCATTGACACATTATGGATAACACGGCAGCAGCAGCCTGTGAGTCCTAAATCTAAACAAAGACTGTGATCCTAATGAGAATAGCAAGAGAATAATCAGCTTTTCAACTTCATACTTTAAGCTGTCAGTGTCTGGTTGCATGTTGTGCAAGCGACATATTCTCCACACAATAGTAAAGTAACAAATAATTGCAAAGCACTCTTTGATGTCAGTTGCTTTTCATGTTTAATTCTGATATTTTTCAATCTGGCTGCTATTCACGTCATCATTGACGGTCATTTGCTATTTGGAAGCTCGTGGTAACTCTGCTCAGCAACAAGAATCGAGATCAGTGTTGGGTGCTGTAATCATATGACGTTTGTGAAGATGTTTGGGGTGGCTGTAGCTCAGTGGGTAGTCTACTTATTGGAAGGTTGGTAGTTCAATCCCTGGTTGCATGCCAAATATTGTTACCCCAAGTTGCTCTCTGTTGGAGTGTGAATGTTAAATAGAAAGTACTAATGTGCTTGTATGAATGGGTGAATAAGGCATGTTGCATAAAGTACTCAAGTAGAGTAGAAAAGCACTATACAGACCTCTTACCAATAGAAAATAATCTGACAGTAAAATACAAACTGCCTCTCTGGGCACATCTATGAGCTCTGATTTCTCCAAGCACCTGTAAATGCAACATGTTCTATGAAGATAGTAGCAGGAGACCCAGACTGATCCTCAAGCTAAATGTATGCTGACCAAGAAAAAGCAACAAAAGTCATCACAACTCATCCTGCTCTCTACATCATGGTTTTCCTTGTATACTCATGTCTTTATTTATTTTTTTTAAGTGTTTGCTTCCTGCACTTTTGTGTTTTCATCTACTGTGACCGTCTATTGTGTCCTATTTAGTGTCATCTTGTCTTGTTATCTCTCGGTTCCTAGCAAGTATTCCTAGTGTATTTAGTCTGCCTGCATTTATGTCCGTGAATTTGTCTCATAGACTCCTGGAGTCATCTTCATGTTCACTCTCTCACTGCATCTAAGTAAACACTGTAATGTGATTTTTTCGTCTGAGTTGTGCGTTTGAGTCTTATTTTGCCTTCATCAGTTGTTACAGAAGTTCATATTTCAAGAGGTAAAAACAACAGAGATGAGGCTTCAAGTTTTATTTATGGCCAATCAAATTCTGTAGTGCTCCTCGGGCCGGCTTGGTTCTCATAAACTTAAAAATTAAAAAAGAGACATTGTATATGTTCTTCTTATTAGGACAAGGATGTGTGGCTTATGTGTCGTTTAAAACAGGTTTAATAACTGCTAAATACATGACAATGCATCTAAAACATAATGATTAACAGTGGTCCATGCATATTTTCATGAACAGTAATGCGGACATAATTCAGTATAAAGAAAAAAGACAACGTTTTTTAAAATTAACCAAAATTTCATCTGTTGCATTAAATGGCATTAATAGGTGCATTGTGTGAGGCATCCTGTTCAAATCTACGCCAAATGAAAAAATGTGGGTGCATCCACTGTGGCGACCACTTGAGAATAAGAAAGTACCTTCGTCTTTCTTGTTGTGTGGAAGTAATCGTTATTGTCTGACTTTATCATGAGACTCAAGCTGAAGCATCTAAGCTTACAACGTACATCGCCATAGTATCTGTAAGATTTAGCACTCTGATGACGACACTGTACACACAAACAAACACACAATACACACATACTATAGTAAAGCACCGCAGACACACACCGAGGGCAGACGTGTGTGATTTTGAATACTTTCTCTGCACTCACACCACATGTGCACAAACACAACTCAGCAGATTAAATGTCACAATCCCTAATCAGTTCTCTTCAGATGTGACCTCATACACACACATTAAGACACACGGTCAGGTGGATGGGGTGCTGTTATCCTAGTAATTGTTCCGACGGCAGTGGTGACAGCTGAAAAAGTCTGAATGACAGACTGGACAGTGAAATAACCTCATTCACTCATTCACTAACACCTGGTCTATGTGCAGTGTGTGTGTTTGTGTGTGTGTGTTTGGTATCATCACGAGGAGACTGTTTGCATCACTAGAGACAAAGCTACAGATTAGTATTTGTCATGATGAAGCAAGTGATTTGGAATGGAGAATCTTAGAAAAGGGGGCTGGAAGGAAGGAAGCTTGCAGAAATGCAAGGAAAAGGAGGAAAGACGAAGCCGTGTGACTTCTTACTTTTCTTTTTCAGTAGACACTGCCTCCACCTTACATTTTTCATCTCTCTTGCTATTTATATATGTAAATAAAACCCTATTTGAATAATTGATAAGTCAGACGAGTGCGACCTCCATGTTTCTCTATCCCACAGTGTTCCTCTATTCCTTGAACTCATCTGAAGTGCTATGTCAGATGCTTTCATTTTTTTTTAGGAAAGGCAAAAGGTTTTATTTTGTTAGTGGCTTATTCAAAAAATGACTCAAGCAGACAAATTTATTGTTTGACAACAAGACTTTTTACATTCGTCTCCAGATTGTGGACTTTGATCTGAAGAGGTTGTAAAGTTGTTTAGGTTTTTATGATCTCATTCCACATTGTGATCCGATAAACTATATTGCTAAATGTATTCTCTCACCAATGCAAATTATTGAATTCAGTTGTTCCAATTGCTTCCATGGCCACAGGTGTATAAAATCAAGCACCTTGTCATGGAGACTGCTTCAACAAACATTTGTGACAGAATGGGTCGCTTTGAGGCGCTCAGTGAAATCCAGTGTGGTGACGTGATAGGATGCCACCTGTGCAACAAGTCCAGTTGTGAAGATTTCCTCACTACTAAATCTTTCACAGTCAGCTTCTAGTGGTATTATAAGAAAGTGGAAGTGATTGGGAACGACAGCAGCTCAGGCACAAAGTGGTAGACCGTGTAAAATCACAGAGTGGCATCAGTGGATGCTGAGGTGCATAGTGCACAGAGGTCACCAAATTTCTGCAGAATCAATCACTACAGACCTCCAAACTTCATGTAGCCTTCATGTAGCTCAAGAACAGTGTGTAAAGAGCTTCATGGAATGGGTTTCAGTGACAGAGCAGGTGCATCCAAGCCTTATATCACCAAGCGCAATACAAATTTGGTGGATTGGGGGATTATGGTGTGGGACTGTTTTTCGAGAATTGGGTCAGCCCCTTACTTCCAGTGACAGGAACTCATAATGCTTCAGCATACCAAGATATTATGGATAGTTTCATCCTCCCAAGTTTCTGTGAACACTTTGGGGATGGCCCCTCCTGTTCCAATATGACTGCACACTGCTGCACAAAGCAAGGTTCATAAAGACATGGTGAGTGAGTTTGTTGTGGAAGAACTTGACTGGTCTGCACAGAATCCTGACCTCAACCCAACCTAACACCTTTAGGATGAACTAGAGTGGAGACTGTTAGCCAAGCGTCAGTGTCTGACCTCACAAATGTGCTTCTGAATGGTCAAAAATTCCCATAAATACTCCTAAACCTTGGAAAACCTTTCCAGAAGAGTTGAAGCTGTTATAGCTCCAGAGGGTGGGCTGGTATATTGTTAAACCATATGGATTAAGAATTGGATGTCACTCAAGTTCATGTGTGTGTGAAGGCAGACAGGCACTATGGCAATATAGTGTGTCAATATGTTTATTAGCTGAAGTGCCATCTTAATTGATCAAATAGGATATCTCCTAGCGAAGACCAAAGACCTGCATGTTTCTTGTTTATATTAGCGGCAACTTGGTAGTTGTTCTTTTACTTGGTGTGCTTCTACAAGATGCTGCACGGATTTATCGCTTTAAACTGTGGTGACACTTTTATGACCTGTGATGTAATAAAATTATGTTACAGCCCAAAATTTCCATTTGCTGTTCCAATATAATCTGGAAATATTACACATATAGGACTTAAAGATACTAGAGATGTTGTTGCTTAATACATGTATTAAGTAAATCACAAAGAGTTAAGATAAACTGTAAAAACCTGCAAAGTCAGCCTGGAGTGAGCTGATGGGAATCGTTATCAGGTATAGAAATGACTGTACATGCAGTTCATCTCTGATATCATCACTTCTTTGCTGGCTTCTTTCCTCGTCCCTCTTTGCTTCACTTGCTTGATTTATTACCTTCTTCTTTGTCCTACTGTTCTAATTACTGGTTTTTGCATGTGTGTGTGCGTGCGTGTGCACTAGTGCCTGTCTTCCCTCTGGACTAAAGGCTGCACATGATTCAGGTCTACATGTCTGGTTTCCTCTCAGCTGCTGTCAAGCTCTCTTTCTAACTGTTAGCACCATTGCTCTGTTCTTTGTCCCACTTTATTATTTTTCCTTTTTATTCCTCCTTTGTTTCTATGAATGTCTCTTCATCCATCTCAGTTCCACCTTGAGTTCCTTTTTAACATTTTCTAAGAATTTCTCTCCATTAATAATCTACCTTTTTTCCATTTCTATTTCTACTTTTTTTCTGTATGCTTATAATGACTAATGTTCATGATGATGCCCATCTTTTCTCCTCATAATTGCCTTTTTGTAGAGAGCTCAGTTAGTAGAATATGCTGTCACCATCATCTTTGACTCTAATTGGGTTAAAGAAATAATTTTATATGGTTGTTATATTACTTTCTACTCCTTCTCTCTGTGTCCACCTTCTCTTTTCTCATTTTATGCACTTTTTAGGACCTGCAGGCCTTAACCCACATTGCAAAGAAACACACATCTACTTGCTATCTACAGATAGTAAGTCCACTTATGAATAAGCGTGACATCTTCAATGATATGACCCATTCCTTCTTGTTACTGTGTTAGTGTGTATTTATCACTGTCCTGCATACTGTAGTAAAGGCACTTATATATAGCCCTGTGTATTACATCTAGGTCTATTATGAGGCAAGCACTTCACAGTACTGTAAAGTACTAAAGACCTTGGAGGCATTAAGCTGCCTCAAAGTAAATATACCATGAGTCTCTGTAAATCTGCCAGACTCACTGACTTCCATGCATCCTTGCTTATTTTCTTTCATGCATTTCCTTCATCAGTCCTTTCCTTCCTTTCATTCTGACTTCCTTCTCTGCTTTACTACTTACCTTCTCAACTCTTACACTCCCCCCCTTCTCCTTCCATTTCTTACATTGTTCTTCTGCGACATTTGTTCCTTATCTTTTCCTTCTTCCTCCATTTCTAACTTCCTGAAATCCTTGCCATCTTTTCTTTTCTCTTGCTTTCTCTCCTCTTTTCAACTCTAAGCCTGCACTGGATCGATAAAAGGGGAGGTGAGAGGGCGGTTGGCCTTTACGCTTGTTTCTTTATACCATGAGCAGAGGTACTTTGGGAGACACAAAGACAGCGAAACAGAAAAGGATGTCTATGTTTTGTGATTATGGGTCTCCTAGGAACAGTCTTTTCTCTCCTCTTGTGTTTTGTCTTCGACACCTAGCTCACTGGATTGCTACGTATTATTTTATTTTGTCATTCATTCATTTTAATTCATCGACATGTGCACGACAGTCCATCTAAGGTGACATGAAGAAAAGAAAGAGAGATCAAGGGTGCTGATGTCACAGTGGATTATGATACAGATACATAAAAACTCCAGAATATTGTTATGAATCTCACTACTGTACATTTAGATGTTTCTGTGTTCCAATTAGTATGATTACTAATCTTTGTTGAGAAAAGTGGGTTAAATACAGGCTACTGTAGCCCAGCGGGACAGCAGAGAGAGGCAAAGAAGTGGCACGTAATTTAGATAACACATTAACTAAAGAATGAACTTCTGAATAATTTTCAAAATTTTTGTTTACTGTAAATTTATGAACTGAAACAAAACCACGTTCAATTAGAGTCAAATACAAAGGTGAAAGGAGCACATATGCACAATGTGATCGGATTTTCTTTATTGTGTGGCCAGGCCACACTCCTGACCTCATGTTCTAGCTTTGGCCATTTTAAACTGTGTCCAGGACAGAAACAGCTGCATTGTGCTGCTAACACAACTTCAGCTCTTTGCAAACATCTGCACAGACAGCATGCTAATGCTAACCTAGCCAAGAACCCAGAGTGATGTTAAAGCTCAGCTCGACCCCAGCCCTGAACTTAACAGGTAACAAACTGATAAGGAGTCAGGCTGCAGCCTCCGTTTCTACCTGTTCATGTTTCTACAGTAAATGGTAAATGGCCTGTATTTATATAGCGCTTTTCTAGTCCCTAAGGACCCCAAAGCGCTTTACATATCCAGTCATCCACCCATTCACACGCACATTCACACACTGGTGATGGCAAGCTACGTTGTAGCCACAGCCACCCTGGGGCGCACTGACAGAGGCAAGGCTGCCGGACACTGGCACCACCGGGCCCTCTGACCACCACCAGTAGGCAACGGGTGAAGTGTCTTGCCCAAGGACACAACGGCCGAGACTGTCGGAACCGGGGCTCGAACTGGTAACCTTCCGATTACAAGGCGAACTCCCAACTCTTGAGCCCACGATCGCCCAAGAATCGCCCAGTAGAATCACTGTGATGATTCTACTGTAAAGTCTCTTTGTGCTGGTTTTCATATTTGCTCTATGCTGTCAGCTTTTTGTTTATCTGTAAATACTGAGAGAAAGATCATACATGTGTCCTCATTAGGACAGAGATTTGTGTTGGTGTGTGGGGCTGTAGCCTCAGGTTTATATTGTGAAATATGGTGATTATGAGACATTGTACTTCAGGTCATTTAACAAAGCAAACTTTCTCCTGGGAGTAATTAAGTAATCTATTACATTACTTTTAAGAAAATATTCTTAAAAATATATGTAATACATAACTTTTACAACCCCAACACAACCCCAACACTGATCACAACAAAAAGGGGAAATACCTCCAGCACACACAAAAATTTGACCACAGAGCATGCAGTTCATTTGCATGAATGTATTGTCGTTGATATGTTGCTTAGTGATGGTGGTGACTCTCAAAGCAGACCCAGTGAGAATCAATAAGGAATCTAATTGATAAGTGACATCAATAATATCATCAAATCCCTAAATTTTTAATTATTTTTCAGTTACCTTTCCTGGCAGAGCATGATCTCAGGGGAGACAATGGAGCATTTTGTGATGTACACAAATTCCAGGCTTCATCTGGATCTTCATTCAAGTATTAAAAACAATTATGTTGTTTTTGAGCCTCAGGAAATAGGCGACTATGTATAAAAATCTGTATCATTGCTAAGTAGTTAATGCAAAAACATTTAAAACCCATTGCATTAAATTTGCGCTTTAGTCCCGTCTCCAAATACTTATGGATGTAACTGTATGTGTAAACATCCAGCACATCCAAAAAATAAAAATGGAAAGGAGGGAGTTGGGGATTAAAACGAGATACGGAAAACTCCAGTAGAAGTAACGAAAAACTCAGGAGGGACATCTAAATTTATACAAATGTAGCAGGTGTAGTAAGATGGAAATGAGTAGAGTTTTTGTTCTTGCATGTCTGCAATAACATGTGTTCAGTGTGATGTCTGTAGGTGTTCCGTTCCTCTTACCTCCACCAGATGTGGTGTTGGGTTGAAGCCACACAAGTTACACACTTGGCTGTGACACTGCGTGCAGGTATTGTAGTTAGGTGGGTTGGAGCTACCGATGTTCAGCTCTGTTTTACAAAGAGGACAGTTCACTTTGGGTTTCACAGGCTCTGGAGCAACCGCAGGTGCTGCTGCCACAGGCTCCTGCTTCTGCTGCACTTTCTGCTGATGAGTAGGTGTTTTCTGCTGTTGCTGTCCTTGTGGCTGTGTTTTTTGTCCTTGCTGTCCTTTCTGTTGATGAGCAGGTGACTGCTTCTGCATTTCCTGTTGTTGGGGCATGGTCTGCTGCTGTTGCTTCTGGGTTGGCATATGGGGTCCACCCATAGGACCACCCATTTGGCTTGGTGCATGAAGACCTCCCATTTGGCTCGGTGCATGAGGACCTCCCATTTGGCTTGGAGCATAAGGACCTCCCATTTGACTTTGAACATTAGGACCACCCATTTGGCTTGGAGCATGAGGGCCCCCCATTGTGAATGGTTTAGTACTGGTGGTCCCTTGTTGTTGCTGCCTGTTGTCAGGTGTTGCATTACTGAACACCACCTTGCCTCGTGCGGGGCTTGGCTGGGTGGAGGCGGTAGGTAGCGGGTCAACATTGATTAAGGTACTAGCCTGATTAAGCAGTGATGCCCCAAAGCCAAACAGTTTGGTCAGGCCGTCCTGGGCAGGAGGGGCCTGACTCTGAGGTCTGTGGGCTGGGGAGGATCCAGCACTTCTGGTCTGGTCGTGCCGTGCCATAGATTGGTGCATTGGGGAACCACGACCCAAATCGGGTTGGGAAGGTGCCTTGGTCAAACCAGGGAGGGGTACTGCACCAGGGTGAGGAATCCGAGGACCCCCTGGTTGGCTAAAGCCTCCTGTGGGACCTCTAATAGTTCCTGGAGCTCCAGGACCGGTCTGGGAGTATGGATCAGATCTCATGCCCTGCTGAGAGGGCCCTGTATGAGACTGGGAGCCACCAGGGCCTGGATGTCTCTGTAAGCCAGGGGACGTATAAGACTGAGTCTGGGACCCTAGCTGTGATGAAGCATATGACTGCTGCTGAGACTGTGGATACTGCTGCGACTGGGAGTAGGGCTGAGTCTGGCTGTAGGGCTGAGACTGAGGTTGCTGTTGCTGCTGCTGCCGCTGGGTGGGCTGACTCTGTGCCAAAGATTTTGGCTGCGCTGCTGCTGTCGGCTGTGTTGGCTGAGGCGCAGGCTGCTGAGGCTGGACAATGGGCTTGGCTTGGTGGGACGGAGAGTGAATCTGCTGTTGGCTCTTAGAACGAGGCGTGGTCATATCAATGCCGAGAGCTCTCTGCATCTGACAATTCAGACACAGCCATTCCTGGACCTGCAGGCAAAAAAAAAAAAAAAAAATACAAATGAGTAAGCTCAAAATCCACTTTTTCAATTTGAAAAGCCTTTTTACTTTGTCTGTGTGACAATAACGCATACAGTGTTTGGCATCAGTTTGGTCAAAGTCTTTCGTAGGCACTATAGAGTTAGTTCTGAAGGAAATATTCGAATGGTGACTGTATTGTGAATACGTCAGTCAACTAAATGGAAATAGGTTAAATGTTGCGTACATAATTTCCTTGACCACATCTTTGGTATTACCACTGAAACGTAAATCAGGTATCTGTCAGTTTGAACAAGTCTTTGTATAACACTAGAAGGCTCAGTAAGGCTCAAGAACGTTAATGATGTAGTGTTACCACTGAGCTATCGCTATAATTGATTCATATTTTCTTTCAAAGGTGATTACTATTGATTCCTCTGAATATTATTGATGACTCAGACATGACACATTAGTGTTTCCTACCACCCAAACCACATAAGCTGTGTTCATTCACCCAACTTGCACGTGAAATATGATTCATTATTCTTTCCATAGATGTCTTAGGTGAAGACAATATAGCAGTTATCAATTAGAAACAGAGGGAGAGAAATCAACCACAAACTGACTGCAATGCTTAATGACAGCACGGTAGAAACTGCAACCAAAGTGAAAAGAATTGCATCCCTCACATGTGCCAAAAAACATAAATCCACACAGGCACGCAGGTATGCGCACATGCTACCATACAGATACAGCATGGGCACAAAGGAGATACAAACAGATGTACAAAGAGATGCAGTCAAATGAAACAAATATGCAACACTCCTCACCATCTAAGAATAAAAATAAAACATCACCCTGCTCCTCCTCCTCCTCCTCTTCTTCTGTCCTCCTCCTTCCTTTTCTTCCTCCTCCAGATGAGAGCTGATACTCCCTTGTGTCCGGACCTTGCTTGCTTCTCTAATTTCTCCCGGCTGCGAAAACAACCCAGCTCCTCTCTCAGCTGTGCCAGTCTCCTCTTGTCCTGTCTTTCCAACTGTAGCTTTGCATTCACCACTGCTACCTTGCTGCCATAAATAGTGCTATTTTAGCTCCCCTGCAGTCAGAGCAAAGCTAGTAAATCTCTGCACGTTTCATGCATTTCTCCCATCCCCTTTTCTTCCCACAATGCAATGCGCAGATGTACTGTATTACCCCACCCGCTGTTCAATAACACCCCCCCACCCATCCCTTTTCTAATTTTTTTGCAAAGTGGTACATTGGAAGGTGGCTCCTTGAATTTAAAGGGTAGGATGTGCAAACATGGGGACAGGAGAGAGAAAAATGCCTGCATCACTCACATACCCTAACTAAGCAATTCCTCCCACTGTGCTGCTTTGCTGTCTGGCATTTTCTAGCTTGACAGCATTACTGATCCCATGTTCCGTTAACTCAGCGGCTACAGCCATCGCTACAGCCCGACATCGTCTGTTCCTCCTTAACATATTCTCTCTTTAGCTTTCCTACCTAGCATCTGCTTCATCTGCTTCTTTTTTCTTCTTTAAATCCTCCCTTTTTTCCTCTTCTTACCAATTATTCTTGTTTTCATCTTTATCCCATTTTTCTGTTCTCTTTCTGATCAGTTTGAAAATGTAGGTCTCGTTCCTCAAATAGCTAAAGTGGAAAGAAATTTGAAAGTCTAATTTTGCTGTGCACGGTCCTCCTATGTTGTGTTGTCATAATTACATCTGATGAAGATGCAGAGGGGGAGGAAGAAGAAGAGAAGTGGATAAGGAGGAAGAGAAGGGGGAGCTGATTTTAATCCTGTCTCCCTGTCTACCCCTCTGCTTTAAACACTACATCACAAGAGACATTGGAAGGAACGAGGGATGCAGTGAAGGATGGAGGGATGGAAAGAACAGGGAGGAGATGGAAAGAGCAAACAGTGGAGAGAAAGAAGTCAGCAGTTTTTTAATCCCAGCAGCTCTTCAGCTCTCATCATGTCAAGCTTAATCAACAGTACAGCAAAGCAGAATTCGAGCTTCCACGCTGTGGTTAAAACCAGTGAATCCTTTGCGCGCGCGCCTGTGCCGTAACAGGTGAGGAACAATGTCTTTGCTAATTGTGCAGGAGTTACAGGTTTTGTTCAACAATTTACACAAAATGATGATAATTCTGCCCGTTTTTTAAACACAGAAGAGAAAAAACAAGTGGAAACTACAATGGGTAGCAAGTCTGGGGTGTACAAAACAAACCTCACTGGGTGCTTTGGTTTTTGTACGTGCAAAATTACAAAGGGTGTGATCAGCATGCTCTGAGCCAATCACATCTAATCATTCAGACAGAACTCTACCAGTGACAGAGAATCACAACGATAAAGCTCAGCTTACAAAAGGAGCTCACAACTTTGTCGTCTGCAAGTTGGATGGCATGATATTGGCCCCATTGTAATTCAGACTCTACCTCTTCCTCCCTGGACACTAACACTGCATTTGTGCCGCTCCAAACCAACTATCCTTAAGTGAGAAAAAATCAAGGGCATCGTAATGATGCTGCTGTATTTCAACCCCCCATTTCATTAAGAGACCCCAGAGCTACACTGGTTTCAGGTTCTGCTTAGTCATTTCCTGTTTTATTATGAAATTTATTTCATTTAATTCTTCTTCTTATGTTTGTTTTTTAACCTCTAGTTTTGTCCTCCCTCTGTCGACAGTTATCTAATTTGACTCTTATGTAGCTCTTCACAGGTGTCACATCATCTTGTTACTCCTTGTAATCGACTTAACTAGGCTTTTCCTTGTGCATGAGTGTTGAGCTTTAGTTTCACATAGTAAAGTATGAACAGTTGTAGACGTAGATCTATCAAAAGTTTTTAGTAATGTAACCACTTAACGTGCAACAGGATGTGCACCCGATATTATTCATTTTATATAGCGTCAAACCACAACAACATTGGTGTCAAGGTACTTCATATAGTAAATACTACAATGATAAAATCCAATCAACAGCAGGAATTCAACCTTATAATTACTGTATTTCTTAATTAATACGATAACTATAAGGTTACTGCAGGTGTAAGGTGCCACAGAGTTGAAAAAAATAATTTTCAAGAAAAAGCTGACTTTAAAGTAGCAAGTAGAAAATGTAGCAAATGACACAAAAACAAAAACTGATCCAGGAAGTCAGCATTACCAGTCCATAATTATCTGGACAATGACACATTTTTGCGATTTTTCCTTTCTACACTGCCACAGTGGATTCTAAATCAAACAATCAAGAAGTTGAAGTTCAGACTTCAAAAACTGGAATTAGTCCAAACACTTGTGAGGCCTTTTATTGTTATTGTTATGTTCTAATGTAAAACAATATATTTCATATACTATATATTCATATATACATATATTTCGTTAGAAATCCCCAAATCTATTAAAATAGGGGTGGCCAACTCCAGGCCTCGAGAGCCGGTGTCCTGCAGGTTTTAGATCTCACCCTGGGTCAGCACACCTGAATAAAATGATTAGTTCATCACCAGGCCTCTGGAGAACTTCAAGACATGTTGAGAAGGTAATTTAGCCATTCAAATCAGCTGTGTTGGATCAAGGACACATCTAAAACCTGCAGGACACCGGCTCTCGAGGCCTGCAGTTGGCCACCCCTGTATTAACATTATGAATACTGTAATGCGAAGTATACAGAACCAACCGGACAGGAGTGCAGAAGTCACTTCGAGTTCCAAGACATGGACTCGTGTGTTCACAAATTTTTTACCAGTCAGCTTGCATGTGGTGTGCTGCTTAGCACAGACCATTTCCCAGACCCACAGAAGTTATCAAAAGAATAAATAGCTGAAAATGTATTTTTTTGAAAGGAGGAAAATGAGCCCTGACAATCTCCAGCAATGCTGACTCTGCACACTCACACAGGAGGAAAACCGGGAGGGGGGCGGGGGGCTTTTGTGCATTGTAGCTTCTTATGCATACATCACAGAAACATGATTCAGAATTTAAATGGAAGAGCATACTTATTACATGACATAAATTGCAAGAGATCTTTCCTGTTCTCAAGCATGTTCAATATCACGGCACATTAGAGATTCATATGTTAGAAGACTTGCTTTCAGTCTAATCTTTGTTAGCTCTTGGTGCAAATATGTCTGCAAGAACTGTTTCTCCTGAGGCTGAAGCTCCAATAAAACTTAAAGAATAGTATAAAGAACAGCTTTATTACTGGAACAACACGTTTCGGCCTTCAGCCTTCGTCATATTACAAATACACACATTTATATACAGAACATTTTGCCTAATAACAGAATATGTTGTTTACCGGTGCAAAATATGAATCATAATATGTTTATTAAGAAGAATAACATAACCTAGTGACCTGTTGTTAAGGTCTGGTGAATTAAAAACCTAAAAAAGTACTGTAAATGCCACAGACTTATTTACAAGACTGTGAATGATGTTTTCCGAGAAAAACAAGCACACTGCAGACTATAACTGTAACCTCTTATCTCCACTTTGCGAAGCACAGCTCTCCTCAAGGACTCTGATTTCCTCAATCACATTTCACTTTCTCTTTCTGTTGCTACCACTCTTATTTCTCTGCAGACACTTCACACCTCCACTCACACACATGGAGGTCTGAGCTCCTCTTGCAACAGTCATTAACCTGAAGGTCAGGTCTGTCTATTTAAGAGGCTGATCTCTGTCAGTATTGTGTCTCTACGACACAATGCATTCGCAGTGAAAACAACTGGATTCATTTTAAACAGGGCCAGAGGTGTCAAACAGCTGCAGCGTCTGTTCAGTATCAATTTTGCCCAAATTGATACAGATGTTGCAGGTGGTAAGAAAAAGATAAACTGTTTTTACTCAAATAACCAAATTATAGCAGACAGTTAAATATGAGCAAGAAAACCGTTTTGGCAATTAAGAGAATGAATTGGTGAATTTGTAAACCACTTACAGCAAACAAAATGCAGATTTACATCAAACTGGAAGATTAATCTAACTTTGTCAACATCTTCAATGCACAGCTTGGGGATTTTTCCCCCCTATACTTTCTGGTGATAAACCATCAATCAATATCTTTAATCGTTTACAAGTCATCACGGTGAACGTGGAGGCATCTGTTAGTCCTAAAGGAATAAAAAGAATAAGAGCCAGGGCTAAAAATTACATTTAGATTAAAGATCTAAATAAGATAATTCACAGCAGGGAGAAAAAAAGCATAGAGGGTTAAACAATGAAGTCATTAGAATCGTATGCCAGTGCAACATCCATCAAAATGTGGCTGGGACAGATACACGAAGAACATACAATGAAGCTCTACTTTTGAGTACAGGAGTCAAGTGGAAGTTCACTGTGACTCTAATTTGTTACTAACTAGCCTGGAGACACAGACAGAGAAGAGGAGAGGAGGTGGGAGGGTCAAGATCTAATCAGTGAGCTAAAACAGCATAGAGGAGGAAGTCTGTGAGGTCTTCATGGCTCTGCCTTTCTCACTATCGCACATCTCTGTTTGTTTTTCTCCTGCTATCTCCTAATTAATGAAAACAGTTAATAGGAACTAGACTGATGAGACTGAATGAATTCACTAATACATTTAATGTTGTTATCCTGTTGATTTGCAAGGTTCAAACTGCCTGAGTTACACAGCATAGAGTACTTCACATGTAGAACACAGCAATAGTAATATAAATAATATAGATGTATACACACACGCATACATATACTAACCTTTAAAAAGAAGCCAATGTTCTGTACTCAGTCGAGAGTACCTCAGTGAAAGCATGAAACTGGCAACTGAATATGAACTTAGTCACACTGAAAAACGCACACACATAGGGGACACACTCTCATACACACTGACCAGCTGTCAGCATAAAATATTCATGCTACCTATCTCCAAACACTACTGACCAGGTGTTACCGCCGTTTCACAGAGAAAACTCCACGTGTGATTCACCACATCATCTGCCGCAACACTGACGAACATTTCTCGACATTTCTCTTTTCAGCACAGTAAAAGAACCTCTTCAATCTGTATTTGTTATGAAATTGTATTTTATTCAAAGAGATAGTTTAGGTGAACACCCATGCAGTACTCCGTGACTGTCTTGAACCACACTCAATCCTGAGTACATAACCTGGAAGCTGTCCAGTGCCAGCAGTCACATTCCTATGCTGCTGGTGGCAGCTTAAGTGTTTGGATGACAAGTGCCTTGTTCAAGGGCATCTTACCAGAATTAATGCAGACTCACAAGAGTAGAAGCTCCACCACCTTGTAATAGGTCCAACAGTGTTCTTTCATTTGACCACCTTGGAGATGCTAAAGGATTCGAGGATTACGTGCATGAATTTTAGCACTTTAAGAGAAAATTGCACCTGTATGGTATACTCTGTGACATATACAGGGCTGGACTGTGAAGCAGGGCTGAAATAAACACCAGTGCCTCAGTGCTCTAAACAATATTTGGCAAAACGACAGTATTTGAGAAACCTAGAGGACAGAATCCACTGGTAGTCTCAGATGATTTTATTTCATCATGGTACTTGTCATAATGTTGCCTTAGATAAGCTCACGTTGAGGATTTACTCACCCACATGATAGTTTTTCACACTGATGGTTTTTCCAAGTACAGTGGCATGACACTTTTTCTCAAACATCCCACAAAATTTCCTCAATTTGCTTTGACAATAATGCCACGGTTCTCGTCCGCAGCACTGAGGTATGAGTCGTTACATGAATTAAACCTGACTTCTAAGTTGAAGCTGCTGTCTTTGTGGGAGTATCTGTGAAACTGTACCAGCCCCAGTAAACAGCGGGGGATGAAAGAGCACAGCAGGAGCAGAAGTAAACTGTTATAGCTGTGCTTTAGAATTATAGTAGCTAAAATATTTCATTGTGCATAGAAACAGTGCAAGGGTCTATTTAGGATTAAAAGTGTGGCATGGTTAAATTTTGCCTAAATGAATCTGAGATGAGCTGTAATTGTCTAGTGTGGTGACAAATGTCACATTTGAGGTAAAGTAAATGAGGGCTATGTCCACTGTTTGAAGCTGTTTGGGTTTTTGTGGTTGTTGAGCTTGAGCTTATGTATATTGTGCACCTCTATCTATATTCGCACACAAAGTGCATTAAAATACAGCCTAACATGCTTGTGCAGGATTCATTTGCACCTCTACTGAGGGTTACATAGAACGCTTTTAATAGATCTGTCAATCAGCACAGTGTGGAGCTTTACAGGCCGAAAAAGAGGAGGGAAGTAGACAGAGACGGAGTGAAAATACTCTCAATCTAAGCTTATCATAGTAGAAGTGTTTGTAGAAATGCAGGGAAACACTTATGAGCAATTTTACTTAACATTGTGAGTTTGAAAATCTGAAAAATAACTCTTTAAATGTTTCCATTTATATTTTACTCTGTTTAATATTTCCATTCATATTTGAATCAACTTTACATCCTGGTGCAAAATTCTGGTAGCCCTTTAAATTGTGGTAACCCTTTAAATAGTTTGGTAACAATGTGGTAAGAATGGGCTAATAAGGAGCAAACAAGAAGTGGAATAACAAGTTATTACCACTTAATTACCGAAGAAATATCAAAGTAATAGTCTTGTATCAACAGTGTTAATTGGTGTATAACATTGTGTTGACATGTTCATCTTTGGGTAATAATAGGCAACAAACATAGTACCGTATTTCTCATACTATAAGGGACACCGGATTAAAAGGCACATTAAGTTTTTCTATTATGCTGCAAGCAGGGTTACAAAATGCAAAACTACCATGTTTCTACTTTATTTCACAGTAATATTTACTATAATTCAAAACCAAAATTCAAAAACATGTTTGTGTTTGCTAAATGTAAATATTGTTATCATGAATTGGCTATTTTATATTACACAATGTTATATTAGTTAGGCTACTGTGTCAGTTTCTCATTGCTTCAGCTAAATAGCTTAAAAGCTACAGAGAAAATTCGTCAGTGTTCATCTTGTGAAAAAAACAATTTTCCTTTCAATAGTAAGAATTTATATTAAACATACTAATATACAGCATGTGGAGCAGTTTCTTATACAGTAGATAAATACAATTTACTGAGAACCTTCTAAGATACATTTGTTCTCAACGTATGGAGATTAAGAGAGATGCCTGAAAATAAGAATAATCAACACATTAACGTGGCTACTGCATCTAAAAGAATGACTACATGGTATGAGAATATATTAAATGAAACACAGAGGCATGCTGTCACTGTATGTTCCAAGTTTATCTCCAGTTAATCATAGAGTGGAGGCTCTTTTGCACAATGACTTCAGTGAGCGAACACTTTGTCTGGCTGCTCACGGTCATGGCAACAGGCTAATGTTTCGATCAATATTCCACACAGATAGCGGACGATCCTGCAAGTATTCCTGTGGTGAATCACACAGATTCCACAGCTAATTATGGAAACACACCAGTACAACACATTGACACATTTCACTGATACATTACATTTCCTACCCCTTATCAATAACCTTAACCAACACAAACACCTGCCTGGTTTACACTTAACTAAACTTAAAAGCCCTCCGAAAATTTTACACAGTAATAGTAATATGGGAATTAATGTTTGAATTCGCTTTTTAGAATTTAGCTGCTTTACTTTCAAAGACCTAACACTTTCACTGTCATGGCCTACATTGCACTTAATTAGAGTGGTGGCATTGATATCCATGATTTAGTACACCTGCACACCTGAGGTTTATTTTTAAAGTGAGATGATCACCATGCTTTAAAAATCTCATCCTTGTATCAACAATTATTTTTTTAAAAACTACACTTTGGTCATCTTGTAGTAACATTATATATCAATGACAAAGATTTATTCTAGCATTAAGCACGCATCACAGCACTGACAAAGAGATTGATGGCATCAACATTAAAATAAGCTAAGGAGTTTAAGGAGCGGCTCACGTGTTTTTCTGACAGAAATGGGACACTTTGACAGATTAGATACTAGAATTTTAACTATACTGATTTATCTACCTTAATGAAAACTAATACCTAATGTAACTAATACAGTGGATTTTGAAATCTCTGTGTATCATCAAATTTTACCATTCATTTATTATAAAATTTACAGAAAATTACAGTTTATATGTAGGTGTGGTGCAAACCAAGCTCTCGTTATCATGAATCAATCATCATGCTCTACCCTAAAATGTAGTTACAACATTTATTTATTGCGTAGGCCCCCCAACAAAGCTCAGAGCCGCTGGGGTATGGGCATGCATTCCCTTGGGGTATTCTGTGGTCTCACCCTAACAGCCTCAGGTGCTGTGGACATGCATTATCATTTCAGGCCTCCGTTTGGCCCCAGATGCTGACTATATGGAGCCTGGAGTATTTGGAGGCCAGGTCAGCACAGTTTTTGTGGGTCACGTTAATAATTGTTGAACCAAATCTTCTCCCAGCTTCTGTCCCAACTTTGTCCACTTGCTTCTCTGGGGTACATGGGGGGGTACATATTTCATTACAGACTAATAATAATCCTAGGTCAACAACGCACTACACATAATTAGTTCATTTTGTCAAACTGTCATTTCTTAATTTAATAATCATCATAATAATAAATACAATAAATGTAATCTGTAATGTTTTTTTAGCTATAAAACCTAGTGTCAGTAGATTGTGTCCTCCTGTTTGTTGAGGTCATTGTAATCGTAAAGTCTTTATATGTTTGCTGAGACTTTGGACACGGTGACACAAACCTTAAATTGTACCATCTGAATACAGAGAGAAAGACTACCCCTTCATTCAAGATCTAATAACACCACAGCTGACAGTTCATTCCCTGCTTTGTCCAGATGAATGTCCTTTACACACACACACACACACACACAAATGTCCGTTTTCCATTTCATAACTCATTTTCTTATCATCTCAGGGTGATCTCGCTGTGTTGCCACAGTCTTACGAGTAAACATACCCCAATGCCCAACCTCAGCTGCGGACACACACACACACACACACACACACACACACACACACACACACACACACACACACACACACACACACACACACACATCTCGAGGACGATTCATCCACAGCCTCTCCTCACTGAATAACTCCAACTGGTCGATAGTATTGACCACTACCACACTACAATATAATGCATGTTTCTTAATTAAAATCTGGCTCAGCACTTCGGGCCCAATCTAATATGGTCACAACCTCAATGTGAATGTTGTGTGAGGTTGAGTGTGTGACGGTTTGGGTTATGATGTCAGTCGCAAGGGACAAGGTTACTACAGTATAAGGGGCTAGAGAGCGTCAGTACTGTGTACTGTGTGGGTCGGTGTGTGTATAAACGCACAACTTGTGATTAAAACCTGCAGTTGAAACTCTGCTGTTAAATCAATAATAGATTTGAGTCAGACTGAAAAACAATACCGCGGGGTTCTTCAATGGACAGCTGGGTGGGAAAAAAGAACCCATAAAGCATTTGGAAATGTTTGGAAAATAAAAATGCAAATGGTCAGACTGAGCAGAGGAAGAAGATGAATAAGAGCAGGAGGATTAGAATGAAAAGACAATGACAGGAAAAGGAAAGAAAAACAACGTGAGCATGAAAGAAAAAAGATAGGAGCGCAAGAGATAAAAACACAGAATAGAGGAACAGGGTGGATGATGGGATTTCCAATGCATTTTTAATCAAACGATAAAGAAAGTGGTGTTTCTTGTTTGTTTGCTAGAAATAAATTACACAAACATGAAGGATAACACAATGTGTTTACCTCTCTGTCACACCCATGTCCTCTGATGTTCTGCACACAAAAAACTGTATTTGAAACTAAATTTACATCATGTTGCACCAAAACAAAATGAATTTGGCCTAAAAGCTTTTTACATAGCTTTAGCAATGCTATATCTATAGAAACATTACAGAATAATAAACATGACATCGCTTGAATATTATAAATGGTATATAGTGTTGAAAGTGCTGATTTTTCATACTTTTCCTAGAAGGGAACACTGACTAGCCAATAAAGTTTCTTTAATCAATTTAACGTGTAAATTTTTCTGCTTTGATTAAATTTCTTTGATCATTTAAAAAGCCTCATGAGACAAAGTATTGAGGACATCGCGCCAAAGGGTGTCTGCAGTCTTCAAGACACAGAGACCGATAAGACATCTCTCCAACCAGGAAGCCAGTCAGACGGCCAGATGGTGCAGACCTGTTTGCAGAGGTATGACAGTGTGAACGAGTTGTATCACCTTCCCCTCAAACAGTCTTATCATGCAGTGACAGCACCCAGCCGTCCTTTAAAAAACCACCTACAGCCAGTCTTTTCCTCTCCATCAGCCGCTGCTTTCCCTCCTTCTCTCTCATCATTTTATCGACATTCTGCCTTCTGGTGTGTGGAGGTGTTATAGAAGTGGACATCAGTAGCGTCTGTATATTTTTCAGTTTGTTTTGGACTCTGAAGATAATTAAAAGTGTGCAGACATACACAAACGTGTGTGTAAAAGATCACTAGCATAGAATGGACCACCAAGTGCTATACAGTGTGTCCTTATACTCCTGTTTTTACATAGCCGACTGGCTAATGTGACAAGTATGTCCTGGCCAATCAAACAACAGACAAAAAGAAACAAAACAAATAAAAAAATACTCCACAAGACGATCGCAAAGTTACAGTATAGCACATAAGGCGTTATACTACTGTCGGTGTTGGTCTCTTTTAACCCCCATCTTCATTGTCCTATGACCTTAACAAGCTAACAAATTTAACATAAACAGCAACATTTCCTTAAGACAGGAAAAAGCCTGATTTGCAGTTTTCATTCACTTTAGCAACAACAATTTTAATTACTAATGCAGAGAAAGTTCAGTCAGCTGCAACTCCAACAGAAAATAACAGTGAAAAATGTATTTTGCTCCAGAAAGCAAAAGTAGATAGACTATGAGTTAACGAAAACCATCAAAACTGCTATGAGGAAAATTTAAAATATGAATTTGTTTTTAAGAAAAGTTAAATTTGTAATATACAAAAAATTCTCAAATGAGATGATATTAAAAAATGCCACATTTCTCATCTTTTTTATGTTTTTTTTTTTAAATTTAGTCTTTCTGCCTGTCTGCAGTTATATGAGGGCAGTAGAGAAATAAATCTTTTAAAGCACATCGTTATAAATTCCTTGCAGCTGTACCCAGACCTGTGTGTGTGTGTGTGTTATTGTTAAGCTGAGTGTTTATGGCAAGCAGACTAAAGTTTGCAAGTTTTTGATGATGCATGTTTGCTTGTGTATGCACATGTATACATGTGTGCGCTAACGCATATTTGTATACCAAGTGTGTAAGTGTGTCCAGGTGTGTGATGCTAGCCCAGGGCCCCCCTCTCTCTCTCTCTCAGTTCTCGACTGGCTGGAGCCTCTCTGCTGCTCTGCTCTCATGGTTAATGCATGTGGAGAGAGAACTCTTGTCCCTCTAGCTTCTCCTCTTCTCTTTACTTCCCCAGAATAGAACTGATCCTCACCATACATGAAGGAAGATAACTCCCATTCCTTTCCCATTCCCTCCACACACAGCAAAGAAGAAATTACAAAAACACAGACAGAGAGAAGGAGTGAGCGATAAGCTGACAGAGAAAAAGCTGGGAAGATAGGCAGGAAAGGGAGACATATGAAAAGGTAGGGTGGGAGGAAAGAGTAAAATAAGTCTCAAGAGCAGAGACATGAATGCTTTTAGATTCCCTCATCCCTTCTTCTATCCATGTGGAACCGTGCATAATGGCAAAACAGGATATCAAATAATTGCAACGAGCAACACTGAAACTGCAAGTACAGAGTCTCAGGAAGCAACCAGTTAGAAATGGAGCCCAGAGAACACTGCAGGGGACACATGGTTCGACTCTGTTGGTGCTAAGTGTTACAATAAACAGTGGTGCCAAGCCAGGGAGGGATCATGCCCCTACATGAATGGCCATAGCAAGAGAGCGAACTGACAGGTGATAGTCTAAAGATCTTTTCATCATATTCTGTCATTTAATTTATAGAGCATGCTGTCATTTTTTGCTCATTGTTTAACAGCAATTTAATAATCATCCACCCATCCATCTGTGGTCTGGAACATATCCCAGCTGTCACAGGACGAGAGGCAGGGTACACCCTGGACAGGTTGCCAGTCTATTGCAGTGCTGCGACTATCATTTATTCTTAAAAATAGCCTAGGAGAGAGCCACGATCCCTCTCTATGTGTTAGCTCTGCACAGACTGGCGACCTATCTGGGGCGTATCCTGCCTACTGCCTGATGATAGTTGGGATAGGCTCCAGCCAGCACAATATCTCTGTAATAAAGAATGATACTGAACTAACAGCCATCTTTATGATCCAGGTTTCGTTTCCTGTTTTTGTTTCTCCGGTAGTTCCCACTGCCAAGCAGGCTTGGCTTCAACCAGTGCCAAGTTAAAGTGGCACAACAGACACAGACACACAAACATAGGGAAGCTATCACTGTGAGACTTCCGCTGGGCTATATTAGGAGATAATCCTGAACTGTCCTAACAGTGACACACACACACACAAACACACACACAAACCATTTCCTGTAACCACTATCTGCTATTTAGAGGGAAATTTATTCAGCTACATCAAAGAGGGCTGCAGGTAGATTGGTGTTTACTGTAATGATTTCCGCTCACTGAAACTAAACACCCACAAACATAAAAACATGCCATTTGGCACTACATACACTAAGCAATGGGGCTGCACAATTAATCAGATTTTAATCTTGATTACGTTTTTGGCTTCCCACAATTAAATGAACATGATAGAGCGATAATGAAAATGTGAATTGTGCCAACACAATTCAAAGTAAAAGCAAATCCAGCATTCCCTAAATGACTGCCTCCAGATGGGCCAATCATGTTGCACCATGCAGCTTTAGGTTTCTTGGACAACTCTGGATGAGTAACACTTCTTTAAAAGACAGATACACAAGAAAATTTAAATTGTCTGGCAGAGAAGAAGAACCTGCCCTTCGAAGTGAATCATCATCCATTGTGTGGAAATACCTCTGCTTTAGTGCAGCTGACATTAACCAAGAAATCATCTGCAAAGAGTGCTGTAGGTCTGCACCACAAAGCAACTTGACTTATTCAAATGCCTGAAAACACAGCGTAAACTGCAGTATAATTAATGCATGAAGGTCAAGAAAAACAATGCAGTGGCTGCTAACAGGAATTATCCAACATCAACTCAAAGAACCACAACTCATGAGCGTATTCTTCCAGCTCACAAAGATGCATTGAAATCACCAACCAGTCGCTTTCAGTTTGGCTAAAATCCAATAAACACGTTGAATATGTAACAACTCAGGGAAATGGTCAACATACTTGACAAAAGATATGTTATTGCAGGGCAAATAGAGAGGGATCTCACAGCTGTCGAGTCTCTTCAAGTTTCATTCACATCCATCGAGCAGGCACAATGAATGGAATCAAAGACTTTATGCTTTGCTTCTAGGAGATGCACTCAGATCAGGTGAGGAAACACCTTATTTGTCAGCAAAGATGTTTTAATTAACAGGAATGCAGCACAGTGTGAATGTGAAAGAAGTTCCCTGTTGATTTAATTTTGTGTTAACTTTGGTGACATTTTTTATTTATTTATGTTTTTTTCTCTAAGTGTAGCACTGAATTGAGGCGAATGAGGAGTGCCAATTTTATTTTGAAAAGTTAGTTTACATGAAAGTGCAATAAAAGCATTTCTCACTCAGATCGGTGTATAATCATAATCTCAATATTGATGCAAATAATTATAATAGACATTTTGGCCATAATCATGCAGTCGTACTAAACATGTCACTCTGCCTTTGCTGACAGTTTGTGCTGGACGAGACATGACAGACTACAAAGTCTGACTGTTTTGTGATTCCAGGTTTTTTCCCTAAATAAATGAATACATTTTACAAAAATAATAAATAGTTGATATGCAGTTCTGCTTTCTATCATCCAGACATAAAAAAGCGAATGCATCCAGTGCTGTGTGGGTTTTGGCGGAAATCTGATACTAGACGACCAAATCTATGAATGCACTGATCCAGATACAGCTGCAGGAGTTGGCTTTGCTACTGAGTCTCTAATTGTTCCATTATGGGGGTTGCAATTGGCCTTGCAGTGGACAGAAATCTGGTAAGCTTTTGAGTCAGGGTCAACACCTGTCCAAAGCTTTTCTGGTTAAAAAACAAAACACAGGAAATTAGCAATACGCTGAACAACTTCAACATTAGTTGCCATAACATCATCTGAAGTTATTAAAAGCGCTGACATCAGAAGCTGAAATAGCAACTTTCTATCTTCAGACAGAGGCGCTGAGATCCCAGTGCATTTACAGCCTCATGTGTTGATTGAGAGTTTTATCACAAGTGAACCAAAAATAAATGCATTAAGTCAAGTTTGACAAGGGCTTGTTGTCACACTACCTCTTAGTCTATTCCTCAGATTGTTTTCACACTTAGCTTATTTATGTGATAATGTTCATTAGTCAGTGTATTGTAAAAAATTAGTTGTTTGTTTAGTATTTGCACTGCTTGAAGCTCAAACTGAAGAAATACCTGAATGAAGATACTGTATTGATTTACATTCTTAACATTAACTGAACTCTGTTATTTATGCACAGAGGACTATTATTATTTATGTGAAAATAAAACATTAAAAAAATATGTAAATGATACAAAATACACATTTACATTAAATAAGATTAAGAAAAACAGAGCTGTGTCTGCTGTTTTGATTTTACATTAGGACCCTGGCTTGGCACAAAAGATTCAGTGGCTAAACAAACAAGCGCCATCTTTGACTGTACTACGTAAACACAGATCATTCGGACATCAAGTACATTAAAAATAAGCTGCTGAAAATGCTTTTTTTCCTATGTGTATTAATCGTGTTTGTCTGATTTGTGTTATTGTACTTAGTTGTATGTTTCTGTGTTTGTGTTTTCAGCATGTGTTCCCTGGTGGGCCTGTTCATGCTGTTGCCATCACACTCATTCCCAGCAGGTTCCTTCGCCTCAGTGTCTCAACATGTTCAAGGAGCTTCACACGTGGGAACATAACACTGCCTGCTATCAAAGCATACACATCCTCAAACATGCATCATGGATACAATGACCTTCGCTGTGGGTAACCTGGTTTCCATGGTTGCCTGCCAAAGTGTGAAAAAAAACTGAGACCTCTGAGTACAGCTGAGGAAGATTAAAGATACACAGAAAAATGACAAAAAGAAGTGCGGGTTTTTATTCAAAGCAGGACAGTGTGCTTCTGTTTGACTAATTGGAAAGAGCAGCACAGTAACCGGTGCAGGGTTAAAAGTTGTATCCCCACTGAGGACACTCACAGTCAGAAAGAGCCTGATGAAGATAAAACATGTCCTACAAAATATGTGAAGAATATGTGAACTCAGATCATCCTCTAAAGGAGGCCATTGTGATTCTGTCATTCTGAAACATATTAAATAAACTTAACAGCAGGCCATGAGATCATGTGCTTATCACTGGTACTTTAATAGTCTAAATGGGAACTTTATAGATGAGCCCTGTGGTGGATACAGAGTAATGTGTTTTATGTTTAGGGAACGGGAAGTTTTCTGGCAATTCTTATGATTATATAAGAACAGACTGAACATTTCTATTGGTCTAAATGCGCTGAGTTGATGCCATGTGGTTGGATGATTAGATGTTTGAGTTAATGACCAAGAGATCACGTGTAACCAATGAAGTGGCCAGTGAGTGCATATTTAATTTAAAGTAGTGCAGAGGTAACTTCTCAAATGTTGAAACTAAATGGAAATAACTAATGTACTGATTTTAAATTTGTCACCAACCAAAATGTAACAAATAATTTTCGAATAATAGAAATTATTAGTAGTATAAATGGAGAGAGGCGTGGCACTCTGTGAGGGACTGTGTTACAAATAGTCAAAAAGAATTCAAGAAAGAGAAAGAAAAGGGAAAAAAACATATTAAATTTTATAAATATTATGCACATAATCATGTGCATGGTGTTACAGTGGTGGATGCTTCTATTAAAGATTGCCAAAGTCAAAATTTTGGTGGTAGACCAAAAAAGCTTTTTTAGTTGAGAGGAAGAGTCTTTTGTACTCTGTATATAAAAGTCTTTACAAGATATTTCATTCCTTTAGCACAGGGGTGTCAAACTCAAATATACAGTGGGCCAAAATTCAAAACTGGAACAAAGTTGCAGGCTAACATTAATATTTATTGGAAAAAAAATCTTCCTCCAGATATAAGAATGAATCTTTTCTCATGGACTCAAACAAGTTTTGCTGAAAAACTGAATATGGAACAAGCAAAGCTTAATACCAAACAATATGTATATTAGCTGTATTATACCAGTAGGCCAGCTCTAATAGTAATTTGGTATGGCTTCGCGGGCCAAATGTAATTAGGCTGCGGGCCAAAGTTTGACACCTATGCTTTAGCATCTTTAGAAACCAAAACCATTTCCACTTCAACTGACATTTTAGCATATTTCCCTCACGTACACCGTTTAACAGGGACAGCAGTAGAAATCATGTCCCAAAGTAGCATCCTGCTGCCAGTGTTCTTGCTGTCCACTCTCCTACTTCCAGGGGTTAAAGTGGATAGCAACACCTTCAATTACTAAATAATTACATTTGACAGGTAGATTAATATAAATACTGTTGAGTGAGGACACGTAGCCTGGAGTTGCTTCCAGCTCATGGTTATGCGAGTTATTTCTGAGTAATTTTTTTCACCAACACTGCCTGCCACTCTGAATCTTAGGGTTCCCCCACCTGCCAAGTCTGTTTGTAATGTAACCTTTACTTACTTCAAAAAAATGCTTGACAGCTTGTATATGTATATTTGGATGTGACAGTTGTCATTTCCAATCAAAACGGGAAGGCAGTGCCCACAAGCACCTGGTTCTATTTGTAAAGGAAAAGATGAGGAAGTGTTGGAAGTTTTTTATATTTCTTTGTAAATCATGGCCAACAGGCTCCAGGCTAAAGACACCAGGACCCATCTGGTTTGTGTCAGTTCACCATTCAAAAGCCAACATTCATGATGGCATTGATGCCACGTGGCATGGGTAACTTGTCACATCTTTGAAAGCTTTACTGAAGCATGTTTCGTCTTATGTTTGTTTGTTTGGTGCTGTCCTCCAAAAACAATGTTGTGCATGCATTGGCATGACATGAAAGAGTCTTATCAGACATTTAAAAACATCTGGTATATTGTGACATGAAAAATATACTAACGGAGACCGAACTGTTGAGGAGTAAGCAACAGAGGAAAAACACTTCAAGACAACAACTGATCTCTGACATGGGTGGTGTTTAAAGAGGTGATGCAAGCATGCCCTATCCCAGGTTTTTGAAACGTGGTACTGGGATCAAATTCAAAATTAGTTTATATTTTTCAAAAAACACTTTTCCACATATTTTGTGTTGTGCTTGTGCTATCTTTACTTAAATACAGAGCTGCAAATTACCACATTCGATTTTAATTTACATTTAAATGTCACAGAGCAACTTCTTGGGGAAGTTGGAGGGATATATTGCATACACATTTCTCTACTCAAGTAAATTTGTTTGTAGGCATGCTGTGTACTCTATGTGTTTCCATATGTGTGTGTGTATGCACGTGCACATCTCCACTGAGCTGTCAGTGTTACTGGAGGCATTCAAATTGGATTTTTGCTGCTTGGCGGAGGTTTATGCAGACACTGGGGCTTTTGATTCAGTGCTCACTCACGGACAGCCATGCATGACAGACTGTTTCCTTAAGAGAGAAAGAAGGAGAGAGGCAAACCGAGGAGGGATACCTAAGATGTGTGGCGTGAGACAGTGAGAGGCCAGACACTGAGCTAGAGGAGTAGATAAAATGTGGAAGGCATATTAGAAAGCAAGAAATGGGGGCCGAAGCCACCAAGAATGCAGGAGGAGGACAATGCCAGATGATGGACAGAAAGAAAAAATCTGCTGCGTGATTAGTCAGAAAAGAGCGTAAATTATATTTTCAACACTTACTGAAAAATGCTTTACCCACATTTCAGTTATTTGGAAAGGTGACTTTAGAAGAGGTGATTACTTTCACTGCTTAAAATGAAACTTAATTGCATGTCTGAATTCATAAAATCATTTAAAAAAAATCCTTCCTGGCAGTGATAATTATTTGTGACTTCGTTTTCACTCTACCATATGATTGCACTTAAGCCAGTGTCTGCAGCTCATTTAAGACTGCTGCTATTGATAGGAAGCTTTCAGACAGCTTAAACTGGGGAAAGCTTGCCGATAATGATTTCCTTAAACAACAAGCTCCTTTACAGCAGCAATAAACTGGACGAGCTATAACGGAGCTATTGTGTGGATTTTTTTAATAGCAATTTAGTTATCAACTTGTAATATGATCAACAGCATCGTGTGGAAAACACTCTCAAAATAAAATCAATATAAAGCTTTCATTTCTGCTGCAGCACACGTGTAAATATTTTGGAAGAGATTGACAGGGAACGATTTATGGCGGTTTGTGTTAAGGTTACTGTAAAGGTAACACTGTTGAATAAATCCACAGGTTAAAGACCTGCCAAATCAGACTTTAACTCTTTAAGACAACATATCTTTTTCTTTGGTATCTAATATTAATACAATGAAGCCTTACATATAAAGATGCATACTTACATACAGCAAGTAGTCTTCAAAGATTGAAAGAAAAGACCCAGCTGTGTAGTGATGAGCTGGCACCAGCCATTATATTTACATTAATTCAATGTTGTCTAAATTATTGCCATTATCAGCCTTCTGTGCTGATGAGAATATATCCTCTCATTTAGGTCATTCCGGTCGTGTCCATCATTACAGGGAAAACAACCTCTTTTTTCCCCTTTTTTGGTGGTAATGAATAACTCCTTCCATTCCTCTGGGGGGAAAGTGCCATTAGTGTGATAAATACATTCTGTTATTACCGAAAAATGTGAGAGGTAATTACCAAAGTGTCATTCCTGTAACCTGTGTCATTAGCTTTCCTTTTTTTTTTTTTTTTGCATGTTAGTAATTTCATCATCAGGATGGCTACCAGGATTAGAATAGCCACCAGTGCAGATATGCACATTACTGAGATGGGTGCAAGTACTCATCACACTGTGGGTTTGAGTTTGTCACATGGCCTGGCTGGCATTTTATCTATTTATACTCTACTATTGAATAAGATTTAGACATTACATTTTGGTTAACTTGCAGAAAATTACTGCCTCAAGCCCTAAAACATTATTAGAGAGCCTTGTTCCAAAGAAATAAAAAAAGAAATTCTCTAGGTCTAAAACTTTTCCTAGTGCACCTACTGTAGTAATGTAAAGTTAAGAAAGATATTATTACCTTTATAGCACGGTTTACCAACCAACTACCATCTTAAGAGCTTCCAATTACCTCTCACAGCCTTTGAATCTGTCAGTGAAAAACATTGCCACTGATCTTATTATATGACCTCAGGAATTTCCAAGATATGCAGTCAATTTTGCCTCTGTTTATGTACAGTTTTTCCCATTAATCAAAAATTTTACCTTAAAGTGCTCCTATTTGGAAGCCTGCAAGTGGGTGACTCAGGCTTTAAATGACTAATAATTACTATCAGATTAGATACGCATTTACAGCAGTATCAATACCAGTGACACTGTGCCAGTGCCTCTTTACCTCTTCCACCTGACACATAATGTTACTCAGCTACTACTACTAATTACCCAAGAGCAGCATTAGCTGTATGTTATAAATAGCACAGTTATTAAATATAAACACAGTTATTTGGGCAGCACAGTGGAATGGTGGTTAGCACTGTTGCCTCACAGCAAGAAGGTCCTGAGTTCCTGAATTCCACTATCAGGGCCGGGTCTTCCTGTATGGAGTTTGCATGTTCTTCCCGTGTTTGCATGGGTTCTCTCCGGGTAATCCGGCTTCCTCCCACAGTCCAAAGACATGCAGTTAGTGGGGATAGGTCAAATGGAAACTCTAAATTGCCCATAGATGTGAATGGTTGTCTGTGTTAGCCCTGCGACTGCGACCTGTCCAGGGTGTACCCTGCTTCTCGCAGTCCCAGATTGGAGCAGGTTGCCTTACCAACTTTATTTGGTCAGCAATGAACTTAGGGTGCCAAGTCACCATAGGTGCAGCACTACCTGAGGCAACCTGAAAATATTTTTTCTTAATATATAAAATAATGCCTTAGAATTTTTGTCATTTTTGTCCCTGTCGAATCAAAAATGGTATCGAGTATTTTTCTAGTATTATGTTTAAAATTCTAGTATCATCTCAACCCTGCTGTCAGTTATTTAGTTCACAGTGAAATGGGCTTAAATGTTACCATAATAACAGTGATGATTTCTCTCTCTCCCAAGCAAGTTTGAAAATATATAAATTTACATCCGCAGCAGTGCAAACAGAGATATTTACTTCTTGAGACAAATGGCAGCAGCAGCTTGCATGACTGCTGTATTCGCTGAAGCAAGGTAGAATTAGTGTTTTATATGTCTTTACAGTCTTCTGTCTCCCAACAATGCCTCATACTGTACGAGGTATGTTTTGTTATTGCATACAGGATGGTACCCGTGTAATGGAGTGCCGTAATTACTCAGTCTTATTTCCCCTGATTACCACTGAAACTGACTCATAACATTGTTGTGGTGCCAGGGCTCGAACTTGAGACTGGAATAATTTGGTCGTGGGAAACATTTTCTTTCAGGCCTTTCAATGACTTTTAATACGTGGTAAATGTTGAAAATGGTCTGTTTTAACCCAAAACATGATATTAAAAAACAAAAATTCAACTGAAGTACTCTGTTAGTTACAGTTTTATCAAAACTGCAGAAAGTTGGGGACCTCTGTGCACCATCCGCCTCAACATCTGCTCTGCTCTTCTCTTTGTTGCTTTGGTTCCCAATATATTTTATTGAGGAAATTTCACAGCTGGACTTGTTGCACAGGTGACATCCTATCACGGTACCGCACTGGAATTCACTGAGCTCCTGAGAGCGACCCATTCTTTCACAAATGTTCGTAGAAGCAGTCTGCATGCCTAGGTGCCTGATTTTATACACCTGTGACCATGGAAGTGATAGAATCAACTGAATTCAACGATCTGGATGTGCAAGTCAATACTTTTGGCAATATATTATATGTTATGGATTACCAAATACAATGAAGGCACAAGCACACACATAGAAAGAAGGTGTGAAAGGCAGGTGCTTTGATTTGAGAGGAGAGACGAGAGAAGCACAGTCTACAGATTTCACCAAAAAAACTAATTAATCCAAAACACACGCACACACATTTCTATTAGCAGCCCTACATGCACGCTGAGTCTAAAATTAGCACTCAATCTGTTGAACAACAAACAGGCTACAGGGAGGAAGACATGCTGCCAAAAGGTTTAGCCGAGAGAAAAGACAGGGACAGATGCAGGTAGACAAGACTTAGTCAGTATTAACAACAGTGCGTATAAGACATATAAAACTTTAGCACACGTTTTAGTTATACTCATTATGTAATACTGATATATAATAATAAGAATTATAATAATTGCATATTTAAACAAAATAGACTGATGTGAACTCTTGTTATGGATCAAATTCGGATGCTTTTTTTTTTTTACTGATATGTTAATGTTCATGCAGAAAAGGTTTAAAAAATAGCTTGTTTCACCTTTTTCTGTTGTTATTTTGCTTTTTTTGGCATTAGCTGTGAATCTCTGTTTACTGCTATCTTGGCAAAGTATTTTAGCCCTAAAGGTAACTTCCTGTAATGAAACAGCTGCATGAATACTGTAAATGTACAAAAATTCATAGTATCACAAATAAATTAATGACAGTTTTTACTGTCAAAGCATTTTTTGTTTGTATTTTTCAATGAAACGAAAGAAAGATGTAAAACACATTACTGTAATACTCCACCTAATTAAAAAAAACATGTGAAAGATTTACTATTCCTTCTTCTCAAGGCACTCGGATAAAGGCCTGAATGCTATTAATTCTGTTTTGAATAATGGAATTCTCTGAGTCTTGTCATATATCACATATAATAATAAAATGGAGTCAGCGCATCAGTTTACGTGACTACATCTGGCGCAGTTTATTTTCCAGCAGATGAATGTCATTTGGAATCAAATAATGCAGTTTAGCTGAGAACAATACAAGAGACAAGGATCATTAATAGTGAAAATGTTTTATAAGATTTCAGGAAATTGGTAACTTCACTTTTCCCACAGATTTTACAATAAAATAAAGTAAAAAACAAAGAAAAAAAGAGAAAGAAATCTGTCAATAACATCTAGAAAGTGGTCAAGTAAAAAATGAACAGCTTTGGGCTCCATGAATGAGAAACACTTGGAATAATTTTGAACTCTCCTTTTCCTTATTATAGTCCATAACATGATTCGAAAAAGTCCATCAAAAAGTCTCATCAAATATTAACAATATTACATCTACATAATGAAATTTTAAATAAGACAGTAAACAACAATCATAAAACAGTGTGTCAGAGTCTAATCATGTTAGTGAGAATACTAGCAGCTGGTTTCTTCAATAAACAAGGCACCATCAAAGACCCGGGTGGCAGGTGGTTGAGGTTTAACCTCCTAAGACCCAAACTCTTTCATGGCATGCATTTTTAATTCCTCTTTGCTATTTGGGCTGATTGGGACCTGATGAATGTAAAAACAAAGAATTACCTGATTTTTGTTTCTGAGATAAATGAGATCCATATATGAGGACATTTGTTTTAAATTTCGATGGAACAGTGGCAGTACAATGTCCTCGTAAGTGGATATCAGGCCCTTGTAGAGCAAAATTTAAGGTTAAGGATGCTGTGTATTGAAGTTATAGGATATTGCCCTATTAGCAAATTTTCAGTTGTTGTTTGTGTGTGTCTTCCTTCAGCTTACTATACCTAGCAAGATTTTCTGTGTTAGGCAAGTGACAAAGCTATCATGTAGTTAGGCAGACTGAAAAAGCTTTATAATTGTACTGATATTGACGTAAGTACGTTCATACCACTGATTAACAAAACTTGTTTTCATGTTAAAAAGTATAATATTTGTCGTCTTCTGAAAAAAAAAGTTTGTACTTTGCAGGTTTCGCCTCAAGTACTTTATTGGAAATAGCATGCTATCTCACCTCAGAAGGTGTAAACAAAGAGCTACACTTTATGTAAAGTTAATAATAAAATATTTCGTAAAACTAAGTTAAACTGTATGATACAGTGTGATCACGGGAGGAAGAATTGCATGAGTACTAATGTTCAGGTTTTAAAGTAAAGCTATGGAAATATTACCTGTGATCCCTAAGTAACCTATTTCTTTCCAAGGTTTCAAACGACTCTTTAACAAGAGACTATGTAACTTACATCAACCAATGGAATTCTTTCTTATTCCAGAGCAGGTTTCCGATCTTTGTTTACTTAAACTGCAATAGATCGAGAATCCTCAGCAAATGAAGAGAAGAAACAAATGGTCGGTGGTCAAGCTGTTGTTATATAATAGTATACAAATACAATCGCCCAAGTAGAGGATTTTTAAGAGGGATATCAGGTCTTGCTGGCTTGTCTGTAAAGTGAGGGCTGAGCTGCTGAAGGAAGGCTGTCAATTTTTTGTGTTTGTTTTTATCCCTTTTCTTTTAAGACTTCTGTTTACTGCAACATTAAAAGCCAAATTTGACTGTTTTTTCGGTCTAATCTTCAGAACATCTGGAAAGGTAACAACCCGCAACACATTAGCAAATAATCTTTATGGATTCAGATGTGAACCAACACAGCAAGGCTTTTTAGCATATTTCCCCAGGTGTACTTTTTTCAAGGAATGAATAACTCACATAAATGAGCTGCAAATACATGTCGTGTGGGTGTTTCACTATCCCCCATCTATATTCATAAGAGCTGCAACACTCGGGGTTTATCCTTTTAATGTGCTAAACTGACAACTCCAGTACGCACCGCACAGCACACACAAAACATCAAATGAGCAGGAGTTCATCTGGTTCATTCCTAGATGCTATTTATCCATTTTAAAACAAAAAATGCCACCTGTAATTTTGCTGCAGGCATATCGGAAACACAGATGGTGATGACTGTAATATATTGGGTGTGCTGGGAGTGCTGTTAATTTCCAGCTTGTTCTGAGTACTCCTCCTGCCACCAGAGGGCAGACATGTGTTGTAATTGTGGAGTGATTTGAAATTTAAAAAGCCGTTATTTCTTGAGCTCCCATTTGTTTTTTCTGGCAGTTACAATACCATACATGGTGACAGACGTCTGTCAAGAACAGATTTAGCAAGTGCAGTTCAACAGATTCACAGCTCAAGCCATATTCGTCTTTGATGTGCCGCAGTCACAGCTATCTGCTAAGCAGAGAGCAGGTTAGCTAGGTACGTGGATTGATGAGGAAGGCAGAGAAATCTACTAGAGTCTGGACTGGGCGGACAGGAAGAAAGAGGACCCCACTAACATACTGAATAGTTTTGCCAGCTACATAAAACCGAGGGAAACTAAGCTAATTGCTCGTCATTGCTTCAACAGGCAAGGCCAAGTGAAAGTTTTGACCGCTTTGAACAGGATTAGGGTTGCTTTTAATGGACTGTGAGTATGCATACTCAGATGACATGGTAGTCGACGCCAAAATTGCGGGACTTAGTGGAAAAAGAGTGTAACAAAGACTACTTGATAGAGGTGAGGATCTGACACTTCCTATAGCCATAGAGATTCCCCAGGAGTATGAACTGTCTCAGAGACAAATTCCAGCCCAAAAGGAGTTGTACATCCTGTGTCAGACAGCCTGCAGCACTGAAAGAAAAAATTGTGCAGAAACTACATGAGATGGAAAGAAATCGCCACATTGCTAAAGTTGAACAACCCTTGAAATGGGTCAGCTCCATGGTAGCAGTCACCCGAGGAGGCAAAGTAAGGATTTGTTTTGATCCTAGTATTCTGAGTAAAGTCCTCAAAAGATAGCATTACCCCATGCACAATATTGAGGAGGTTGTATCTGCCATGCCAGGTGCAAAACTATTCTCAGTCCTGGATGCAAACTCTGGATTTCTGTAGATAGAACTGGATGAAGAGTCTTCATTCCTCACAACCTTCAACACTCCTGTTGACAGGTACCGATGGCTCAGACTGCTCCAGAAATCTTTAAGCACATAATGGATGGCATGCTAGAAGGTATAACAGGAGCCACAGATATTCTCATTGTAGCAACGGATGTGAAAACACAATGCAATTCTGCCAGAAGCTACAACCTAAAGATCAACTTCAACAAATGTTTTATTCGCAAGACTCAAGTGCCATACGTTGGACACTTACTCACTGCAGATGGTCTTAAGCCAGACCCAGCTAAAGTTGAGTCATTATTTGCATGGCTCCCCCCTCTGATAAAAAAGGTCTAAGGTGTTTTCTGGGGTTTGTCACATATTTCACCAAGGAATAGAGTGAGGAAGACGCGTCCCTGTGAAAATTACTGAAAAGCAACATGGAGTTTGCTTGGCAGCCAAATCATCAGAAAGACTCTGACAAGTTGAGGAGATAATTTAAATAAGCTGTGTTGGATCAAGATAACACATCACACATCTAAAACCTGCAGGACTCTGGCCCTTGAGGCCTGGAGTTCCCCACAACTGGTCTAGGTTTCTAACCGATGCAGAAACGAGCTATGCAGAAATAGAAAAGGAAATGCTGTATATTGTCCACATTTGCACCAAGTTTCATTATTACATATTTGGTAAACAGGTCACAGTTTTCAGTGACCAAAAACCACTTGAAGACATTTTCAGTGAAGGAAGGTGAGCAGCAAGCATACACAGAGAAAGAACTGCAAGTTTTTCCGAGCCATCAGGAATGGCCTGAGAACAGAAGAGATAGTCCTGTTGCCATTCAACCATACTGGAACTTGAGGAGCCAACCAACTTTATGGTTTCCCCATCTGCTCAATCCCACTTTCACCTCTTCCCTACTCATTTTCCCTTTTAGATGCAAATTCACCCTCCACAATGTGGGAAACAGAAAATAGAGCTATATTTTATTTTCCTTTTCTTTGAGTTGTGATCTCTTATTCTTAGTTAAGAGAAAGCTCTCCAGAGACCAGTGCGGTGCGGTGGTCCGAAAGGATAGTTGGAGGTGAGCTTCCCTCCCTCCAGGACACGTACAGGAAGCGGTGCCTGTAAACAGTAACTGTAACGGAATACAGTTACTCATATTTTGTATTTTAAATACGTAATGCTGGTACATGTATTCTGTTACTCCCCAACATTGGACACTTCACTGTCACTTCACTGAAACTATGACATTTTATCCACTCCATATTCACATAAATGCAATTTTTGCACAATAATAATCTGCTGACCTTCTGTATATGTATATACATATACACAAATGTATACATATGTATGTATATATAATAATAATAATAATAATGATGTATACTTTATTGATCTCCGTGGGGAAATTCCTCTCTGCATTTAACCCATTCACTCAGTGAAGCAGTGGGCAGCCATTGGGCACCCGGGGAGCAGTGTGTTATTTATTTTGATAGTCTCTTGTCCTGCTTGTGTCCAGTTTTGCTTCCCCTGTCATTTGTCTGACTTAGTTCACTTGTGCCTTGTTTTTCCCAGCTGTGTCGCATCTTCCTAGTTACCTCATGTGTGTATTAAAGTCCCCAATTTCCCTTTGGTCCTCATCATGTCATTGTTGTACTCCTCCATGATGTGTGCTTACCTTATGTTTTCGTTAAGCTAGCTGGTGCTAGCTAATAAAGCTGCACTTTGAGTTTACTTTAGTCTGAGGGTTCCTGCGTGTTGGGTATGCTCTCCACCTACCACACAGCACGTCTTGACAGTATTTTCTGTTACTGCAGCGTGCAGAGGACTTAAGCCATGAATTGATTACACACTGGATTATGAATTCAAATGATTTTCTTGTAAATCAGTAAACAGTCAATTTTCACCATTCAAATTTGTTCTGTTGGAGTTTTATTGGTAACTCATTGAAGTGTTATCGAGTATTCATAACCAGCCACTTTGCACGTACAGTGAGTGAAAGCATTGGGTAAACTGAATCAGGCAAAATTAAATCAAGCTATTAGAACTTAGTGGACTCGTATTGATAAGAGAGTTAGAACAACTAAAAGAAACTTTGATTAACCTGAAAGGAACTAATATAGGTTAACTTGTGGTTGATACAAGTCAGGATTCAAAACCAAATCCAACCTGGGAAGAAAGAGAAATACATTTTTGTTTTCCTTTGTTTGTTTCTTTATTTGTCCTCTGTTTTATTTCATTCCTAATGGGATTTCGATACAACAAGTAAAGTATGCATATTATCCAAACACACATGCAGATGAATTATTCTTGAATGAAGACGCTGATCTGACACATGTAAAATTGTATTGTTTATTTTATTTTATTTATTGTGTTTGGGGGTGAGGGTGAAAAAAGACACAACTCCCCCCCCCCTTCAGTCGATTAAGAAATTAAGACATATATATATATATATATATGTAGACTTACTGGTCATTTAATCTAACTAATCTAACTAAATTGATGCCCAATGCCGGTAAACTATTGTGTTGTAAATGTTATGCAGCTACAACAAGGTCACGTATACAAGCAGCGGAAATGAGTTTTCTCTGAAAGGTGGATGGGCTGTTCCTTACTGATACGATGATGAGTTTATTCATTTATTCATTTGGGAGGGGTTCAGAGTAGAGCCGCTACTCTTCCAGATCGAAAGAATACGGCTACCTCCTGGGTAAAGTCTTCAGACCAGGCATGTGTTAGCAGCAGGAGGCCCCAACATAGACCCTGGTATGCTGGAGAGATTACATCTATCAGCTGTCCTGGGAAACACTCGACATTTCCCCGGATAAGCTGGGGGAAGTGGCAAGAGGAAAGTTTGGGTTTCCCTGCTGCCACCACGACCTGACTGACAGATAAGCGGAAGAAAATAGCTCGATGATTTATTGATTTGTTATGTTAGATTTTACCTTGTTCAAGCGGCTGTCATGAATTTTCAACAACTTCAACAACACGTATTTTTCTTCTTTGCTGTCTGGATCATAACTTGTAATGTTGATAATGCACAATGCAAGGTGACGCACAGTTAAGCGACATGATTCGTTATCAAAGAATGTCATAAATGGCTTAAAACGCCTTTCTTATCAGTTTTTGACATTTTCCATTAAACGATACTGACATTTAACTTAATATTTTAGTGTTTCTTAGCTTTAGACTAGTCAGTTAGTCTACTTTTTCCCTCATTTAGTTGACTAAGAATTTAGTTGCTTCCCTCGTGTGCAGATGGGTAGGTAATCATTACACTAATGCAAAAGTGCTATTCCATTTGCAAAAAAAAAATACAGCCCGCTGACATGACAATATAATCCACAGTCTGTATATTCAGTGCATGATTCCAAATGACTCATCATTGTGCACAAATGCCAATTAATGGCATGAAAGCCAAGTTTCATAAATGCCACCTTCTTGAATTAGATACATCGATCATAATCTCTCTCTGATCCTGCTCTTTGGCTGGATAATTGGTGTCTCTCTCCTGGTTTGGTGTTCTCAGTGTGAGATGAGATATGCAACTATAAGACGACTCGCTTAGTTAAAGTACTTTTCTGCATTTTTTTGAATGAAACCATTTGGTTAAGCCTCAACATACAGGTGAGAAAACATATTAGTGTTTGACTTTAATTTAAAACTTTGAGCGAGAAAATGTCTTATGCCTTTTTGTGCCATTTATATTTCCTGTCTTCTCCTTTTCCTATTAAAATATAATTAATCATAATAAATAAAAAACACTTTTATCAATTGTATTCTAGCCATCATGTGGTATTTTCTGTTCGTAAATACCCATAATAAAACATAGCTGATTCCTAATATAGCTAAAATAATCTCTTTCCTTGCCTGGCTGCATCTGTTTAATGTTAAATTATGCAAATCAAATCAGAACATAGCACAGCAGATATGGAGCATAGCCCTGCTTGTCAGATTACCAGGGTACATGGTACATTGATTAGAAGTGATAATAGTGGATAATGTTTAGATTAAGTATTAATCTATATCTGCAGACATAACATGGCTGGATCCCTTCACACACAGAAGTAAAGGAAGAGGTTTTTTTGTATGAGTCTAGATATTTCAGTGGAAGCAGAAAACCTTCAGTGTGTATTTTTTTTTCCTTTAAGGATGGGAAAGAAATGTGTGGATTTCAATATAATTAACCCTAAAAAATATTTAAGGAGTGACAGACAGTTGTCAATGTTTGCTTTGTGCATTATTGGATGTTATGGAGCATATTTGTTTAATTATGGCATTTAAATGTTTTATTTTTTATGCTTATGCTTACTAATCTCATGCTGTCATTAGTAAATAAGTCATATTAATATTGTAATTTGCTTTGCATTAATAAGGTTTGCAGGACAGAACTGTGGGACTAGCAGGGACATTGAAAACAGTGAAAATGTTAACAGGATAAGAGAGCTGATCCATAATTCATACAAACCCAAACAACAAGCAGGACCAGAGAATTAATCGGTACAAGATGGAGGGTTTGTGACTCAAATGCAGCAAACAGATGCAACATTTTTTCCCCCACCTCCACCATTCTACAGATATGTGAATGAAAGATAATAAAGGGCTTCTTCACCTAAGGGTATATTGAGTTTTAAGCTGCTGTGTTATATTTTCTCTACAGGAAATCTCTGTTGGTTCCTTTAATTGATTAACATCACAATTTATTGCACAGGCTTAATGCATGAAGTATGTATGTGTGTGTGTGCGTTTTCCATAAAGGGCTGTTTAAGGTTAAAGTTAGGGTGAGTGCCAACATCAGTGAGTGTCCACAGACAGTATGCATGTGTCTGTCTATGTAGTGTTGTTGTATGTGTGAAGCTATGTGAGTGTATACGTGTGTATTTTGTGTTTTTTAATATATTACAAGTCTGAGGCTTATGAATCCCTGCCTTCCCCCACTTCATTAGTACAATCCACTGTTATCAACATGTACTACTCGATCTCTCTTTCTCTCACATACACACACTGGACCGCAAGTAGAGGATCTGCAAATCTGATGTGTTTCGTACTAAAACTGATCACATATGAGCCTGACAGAAGTTGCTATACTACAAATACAGTAGGAGAGCTAAAAAAAACACACAACAGTGGTAAAACCTTGACAGGCTATGCTAATAATTACTTAACATTAACACTGTATTGTTCACAGGAAGCTGACACCCTGCATATAAGCTCTAAAATCATCTTTGTTCTGACTATGTATTATGCAACCACCAGCTCCAGGCTAACACATTTTAAAGGATGTGTTTTGTGACGTAAAAGTATGACGACACAACAAGTGTTAGTGATAGTGAACATGATTCCACATTTACTAAGCTGTATTAGTTTCCTTTTTTTTAAACAGAAAGAAGACTTTTACTTGCCAGCACAATCTGTGAGTGTGAATATAATTAGCCATTTACTATGCTAATTTGTTAGCATGGAGCAATGGGGGTGAATGATGTACTAGGTACATACTTCTGGTTCCAGCGTGCCAAAGCAAATGAAAAATGAGTCACAACAACACAAACACAGTTGTTTGTTTAATTCAGCCGAGTGTTTGTTGTGGTGTCTGTGAATGAGAAGCGCCTGTATCTGACAACAGTGGGAATCAATGAGTGTCGGCATGGCTAATATATCAGAGAGAGCCTTATGCTTTTGAATCTAGTGAGGTTGTGCTCTCTGTCTAAAGTCTTTCTGCTCAGAGATGTTGATATTTGATATTAGTCATCAGATGCTGACAAGAGGCTGATAGTTTGACCCCATCACCAAAGGCGAGCATCAACCTCTCAATCAAAACGAGACTCTTAACCTTTTTCCTCCTCATCCCTACATATACCTCTGAACATCACACTAGTCCATCCTTTCAACTTGTCTTTTGACTGCAAAATACAAGAATCCTTGGCCTTCTGTCTTCACATCACACCTAAGTTGAGTCTCATTTGTGACCCATGTGTCATGTCTTAGCACACTAATGGAGATTCTGGCACCAAGGAAGTGCTGTCACTTGATGAATCTACATATGCACAAGTCTATCACAAATAAAGTTCTTCATGCAGCTTTTGTACTGCTTACTCAAACTGCTTACTGTTTTTATATAAATTACATGCATTTTTGAGAAAATATAACTTTATTCTTTCACACTTCCGGGCCCAACACTGCCCTCACCTTAAGCCATTTCTCCCATTTCTTTGATTTCCCTTCTTTCGGTCACTCATATCAGTTCAGTCTCATCCAAGTCAAATGTGTTTTATTGGCCAAAAAAGAAGTTCCTCTTCAAGCAAAAACTTCTCTCACTCCCTCTCTCTATCTGTCCTTCTTTTCATTCACTGACTCAACGGGCCAGAAAAAACATCTGAAACCATCTCTCTGTTCGATCCATTCTTCAAAATTCAGAGTTTAGCTGTGTGGCCCCCTTTTTTCTGTTATTTCTAAACATTTAAAACATGAAGCATTGCCTTCTGGCCACCTATAGTATTAAATGATAATTACCTAAAAACTTAGTAATGAGCCTGATCAGATAATTTATTCTATTGATGCATATATAGTGCTATCTTAAAGCATACAGATGGTCATGCAAGCGCCTCTTGACTGTTAAATCTGACCTACCTCAGTGAGGTGGGGGTTGGGGTTGAATCCACACTGGTTGCACACAGTGGCCTTGCACTGGGTGCAGGTGTTGTAGTTGGGTACAGCCGGTGGGTTGGACAGCTCTGTGGTGGTGCACACTGGGCACAGCTTGCTGCTCGGCATGGGTGCTATCTGTGGCACTGAGTATGGTGAGGTGGGTGTCACACCACGGTCAGGAGACAAAGAAGGAGACCGACCTGTCCTGGAGCCGCCGGAACCACTGAAGTCAACTTGGAGGTTTCGGCGAGAGGCATGCTGACCGGGACTTTGACCTCCATGACCCCCCATGCTAGACCCAGCTGGACCGTGACCCATCCCTTGACCAGACCCTGGGCCCTGCCCCATTCCAGAGGCCTGGCTGGACTGCATATGTCTAGGAGAGGTAGGAGCTTCGTGAGTGGCCAGGCGGTAAGGCTCACCAGCTCTTGACCCTATTCCTCCACTTCCCATTCCTCCTCCCATTCCCCCCATTCCTCCTCCCATTCCCCCCATTCCTCCTCCCATTCCCCCCATCCCTCCTCCACCTAATCCTCCCATCCCTCCTCCCATTCCTCCCATCCCTCCTCCCATTCCCCCCATCCCCCCTCCACCTGTTCCTCCCATACCTCCTCCCATTCCTCCCATCCCGCCTCCTCCCATTCCACCCATCCCGCCTCCTCCCATTCCTCCCATCCCACCTCCTCCCATTCCACCCATCCCTCCTCCTCCCATTCCTCCTCCTCCATGGCCTCCTTGTTGCATCCCAGGCTTGGGACTACCCATTGAACCCATTGGACCCCTAGAAGAGACAAAGCAAAGGAAAAAAAAAGTCAAAATCAGACGTTTCTGTTAAAATCTCTAAAACAGAAATTCATTCTCCCTTCCCAAACAGTGACAGCACACTGACACTGCAGGTTAACTGATATTTAAGGAATTTGGATCAGGATATTGTATCTTACACTCACCACAACCAAAATTATACTAAGGCACAAGTGTCATAAACAAATAAACAGTGTGCTTCTCTGGAAGGCAGTGTTCCAGCAGTAAACATTGTCACCTTGTGTCAAATAAGTAGATAAGAAAAGTTGCAAATGTTTTCATAAGTAGCTTACATTATCTACATTAATCTAGGTTCTTATGCAGAATTACATTTATCTGTGGGTAACATTAAGAGATTACATTAAAATAGTTAATACGCCTGCTGTATGCCAGTCCTTCCAGGATGCTTGTTTTATCTGTATATAGGATAATAAGTTCATGGCTGATTATTGCTGGGACTAAATCACTCTATACTGAAACACCATTGAGTTTAGGTCAGACAAAGACTAAAAACTTTTTGTCTAGAAAGGTAACACTGTATGTATTGTTGTAATAAGTAAGAAAAAATAATGATTATTGCCTTGGTTTGAATTTCCTTTGATTTTCTCTTGTCTAAACAGGGTCAAAAGTAAACATGCAGGCTTAAATATAAAGATGCATTCACTTAAAGCTTTTAATTAGTCGGGCTGAAGACTCTATTTTTAACTTGGAAAGGCCAAGGCCTATTAACTTCTCATTAGTGATCGCAGTTGACTACAGCTGGTATTTTCTCTTTGCAGGCATAAAAAGGAATTGTTTAACAGCACTCAGTGGACTGACTGCCACTCAGAACAATTGAAAAGTCAAAGGAACTCAGTGAAGATCTAAGAATGAGAGTTGTAGATTTACTCAAGTTTCAAAGGTCTCTTGGAGCCATTTCTAAACAACTGCAGCTTCCAGGATCATCAGTTCAAACAATTGTCCATAACTACATGTTATTTGGAAGTCATCACTTTGCCAAAATCTGGAAGGACACCAAAACTCTCACCCTCAGATGAGAAGAAATTGGTTACAACCTGGGAACAACTACCCCTCAACCCTGCCGTGATTTGGAAACTGCTGTAACACCAGCACCACTGTCCACAGTGAGTTTTACATCACGGCGGACTTATAGCATGCTAAACAAGAAAAAAGCCCCTGCTCCAAAATTGACCCTTTCAAGCTTGACTGAAATTTGCAGCTACCCACATGGACAAGTCAAAATCCCTTCCAGAAAAAGTTTTATGGTCTTATGAGACAAAGGTTGAGCTGTTTGGCCACAGTGACGGTAGAGGTACTGCTACATTGTACAAAGTGGATGGAATAATGAATGAACAAGGACTATCTCCCAATTTTTCAACTTTACCTCAAAAAACAGTCAAATAAATAAACTTAGGACATGGTTTGGAGTTCAGACAGGACAATCATCCCAAGCAGACATCAAAACTGGTTTATGGAATCTGAAGCAGGCTAACATTAAGCTTCTGTAATAGCCTGCCTGAAGTTATAACCTCAATTCTGCTGAAAAATTGCAGACTACATTTACAAGTCTGATCCATGCCAGAAAACCAAGCATTTTAATGAACTCCGGTCAAATATCCAGTCAGCATTATACCAGGAGGAGTAACTTGCCAATGGACATTTTACCAAGTCTTAGTTGTATTTTGTGTATGCATATATTTAATCCTGTATGTATGACATTCCCCACAATGAGTACATGTTAATTTCTGACCACAAGTTTAAGTCTCATGGTTCATTCAAATGTATTTTCTGCTGCTGTGGAAAAGAAAATGAAATAAGCAGTGCCGGTCGATACACAGTATTAATATATATTTTTTAATTTAAAGTATTAAATGAGTGAATGCTACAGGAGAATTAAGCCTATAAATTGTCACTGCATTCTACCAGAATCAATTATCTCTTCACTGCCAGAGAAACAACGGCAGCAGCAACTTTAAAAACCAGCAAAAGAATTAGATATTCATTCACTGGACTCTGAACATCCACAGGCATCAACAAATTAACAGAACGGAGCTGGCTGCAGCTAGCCAGCACACACACACACACACACACACACACACACACACACACACACACACACACACACACACACACACACACACACACACACACACACACACACACACACACACACACACCATGATTCTGTAGTGAATATTTGAAGTGAGTCTTACTGACATGTACAGCATTAAGCATTCAAAGAAAAAAAAATATTTCTGATTTTTGGATATTTAGTGGTGAAGCATTAAAACATTTTTGCATGTAAGTCTCAATCCATCTATCCATCCATCTTCTTGAGGTTTTGGAGGTGGGAGGGGTCGGGGGCAGCTATCTATAGCCTATCCGAGGTAAGACGCAGTACACTCTAAACAGGTCGCCAGTCTATCGCAGAGACAACACAGAGATTCAAACAATCGTTCACGCTCACAGTAAAACCTGTGGGTAATTTTGAGTTACCAACCACCCTAACATGCATCAGACTGTAGGATGAAGCCAGAGTACTCGGAGAGAAGGTGCACAGGCAAGGGGATTTTAACCCAGGGCCTTCTTGGTATGAGGTGACATTGTTAACCATTCCACATATAAATACTTTTTCTTTAATTCAGCTGATTTTAAGCACATTAACAAATTAAGAAAAGTGAATGATCACGTAATGGATTGCTAAAACACTGACTTTGTGTTCATTTCTTAATTCAAAACCCCAAAGAGTTGCTGCTCTAACTAGCCTCCAGTGTGTACACTAGTGTACAGCAGGAAGCGTTCACACATATGCACTCCACAACGAACACAATGCATATGCAAAGAATTTGCATATGCACGTAAAACATTTTTTGCATAAAAATGTTTTATTCTGTTTCTTCTTTTTTTTTTTTTTGCATGTGCTGTTATTAACTGAATGAGTTTTCAATGGTTAGTGCACTGAAATGGAAAATGTTGATTTACTCTGAGCGTCAGCGTCACAATTGAGACTGAAAAATGTCTCCCTCTGCTTCTCCTCTCATTGAAAAGTTTTCTTCTTGTGGACACTCTGTCTGTGAAGAAATATCTGTCTGCCTCTATTTTTTCTCCAGTTTTCTATCTGTGCTTATTTTCTATCATTGACCTTTGCAATTTGTAAAAGAAATTCTCTTGTTCCTGCTCTTTTTGCTGACTGTCTAACATTTTGTTGCCTGTCTGTCTCTACCCATATCCTCGCTCCTCTGTTGTTTTGTTTTTCCGCTCTTTTTTTGGTCTTTTGTTGATTCTCTTCTTTTTTCTCTCGCGACATTTTCATTTCCGTTCTTAAAAGGGAAGTGGCCCTTAAGCGACCCTGTTTGTCTTTCCTACACAGAGTCTGTCGGTCAAAGAAACAACCTTTTCTATTCTGAAGTGGATATGAAAAAACAAACATATTTACCAGAAAAACAGAGACACTTAGTGTCAGTGTGTATTTGTGTGTGTGTTTTATAGAGAAAAGGGTGACTCAACAAAAACCTACAAGTTCATTCACCAAGCAGAGACTGAACAGCACATGATTAAAAGCCTTAAAGCTGACAGAGAAAGGGATTATAGGACAGAAGCAAACATAGGATTGATTCTGATTGTATTCAGCTATCACTACATGGTCTGTTTTTTAAACCGCTCTCTAGTCCCTACTTAAAGCCAGTATATTTACTGCCTGGTATATATCCACTACATTGGCCCCTAAAAAATCCATAATTTAATAATGGTATGGTTTGTACAGTACAAGCTGTTTCAAAATTTCTTCCATAATAAAAACAAAAAAAACATTTCAGGGACATGAGACTTAGCACTGAGTGGCATGGCAGCTATCAGTACTGCTCGAAAAGGATTTTAAAAAAAGAGAAGTTATTAAAGTAGTCATTTTCCACATCTTCCTGTGCTCTTTTCTTCTAGCTAGCTATTTGCACCAGTAAGCTGGACTGCTCTACTCTATTTACAGTCCTCCTGTGAAAAACTAAGTACACCCCATGATTGAGTAGCTTGTAGAACCACCTTTAGCAGCACTAACTGTTTCCTGTATAACTCTATCAGTCTGTCACAATGCCGTGGAGGGATTTTGGCCCTTTCTTCTTCACAGCATTGCTTCAGTTAATTGAGGTTTGCAGTTATCTGTTGATGCACAGCTCTCTTGAGGTTCCACCAGTGCATTTCAATCAGACTGAGGTCTTTGACTGGGTCAAAGCAACTCTTTGATTCTTTTCTTTCTCAGCCACTCTGTTGTAGATTCGCTGCTACGCCTGGGATCATTGTCCTGAAGCATGATGCAGTTTCAACCAAGCTTTAGCTTAGATGGCCTCATATTTGTCAGTAGAATACTTTGGTATCCTGTGAGGTGCCCAGGTCCTATTCCTGCAAAACAAGACCAAAATATCACCCAGTCATGAACGTTTGTAATGCCAACTGATACATGTAGAGATGTAAGTTTTAGGTGTTTTTGCACTTTCTCTGAGCATTATATGTTCTGACCTTGGGAGGAATTTCCAATCCTGGGTAAACTGTGACAAAACGCCAGCACACACCAGATTACCTATCGAAACTTCTGCTTTTATACAGGTGATCACACTTGCTGATGATTAATTAGTCAGACACACTGGATTAGCATCACTTTGCTGATAATCCCAGTGAGAGCAATAAGGGTGTACTTAGTTTTCCTTTTCCATGTGACTGTATATCTTTGATGCTTAATATTTTTCTGCCTTTTCACACTTTATCTTCCATAAGCAGAGCAATTTATTTAAATAAATTTTAAAAAGACAGAAAATTAGATGAGTTGTTTTCGTATCCTTGAAAATCACTATTTAAAAAAGAGTTTTTCATGTATACTGCAGAACTACTAGTAAGAAAACCAAAAATGTAAAGGTTTAGGAAAATGGTGTTTTAAAGAAGACAGCATCATGAATTGCTGTGAGTGTGGGTGACATAGGTGACAGTCCAAATAATAGGAACAGCCTTTCTCTCTGTGTGTTTACACAGTTTGGCTTTGCATCACACTGGAGACATTCATCACTGTCGCAGCCAGCCTTTAATGACCCAGTACAAATGCTTGTTCAGTCAAAGTGATTTCACCCACTCCCATTATAACCCTTAATTTACTCTGATTGTGGATGAGAGGGCTAAAGCTTGTCTGCCAATCATACATAAGTGACATTGACAGAGACAGATGAATTCAGAGGGGAAGACACAAACAGAGAAATGAGATGAAAATGTCACAGTAAGCAAATGTTAACCTGAGTGGTACTTCTTCATAAGTATCCCTAAAGGATGCATCATTATTGTGGTCACTTTTCAGACTCAGATCGGCTCTGTATTGTCAGAATCAACTTTGACTAGTCTGGACTAAACGTTGACAGCCATTATTCTAAATTAATTTTGAGTCATTTTTTTATTGCTATTTTTGACCTACAGCTGCTTAGCTGAGGCTTTAAAAAATAAAATCTTATAAAGACAAACATCTACAGCTGTTTTAAACTGGTTAATTTCACATTTTAGGTATTAAATGAGTACCTGTTTTTTTTAGCAGTACTTTATATGTTCAGGGCTAGTTTGTGCAGATTTACTGTTTTATTCATAAAAATTGGATTTTTGCTTCCACTCCACTTCAACTTGTCATCTAAGTGATTACATTTTGAAATTGTACTTTTACATTGTTCACTGAATTATCAGCTAAACCACTACTGAAAATATGACTGATGACATCAATTCATAATTCAGACATAATGCAGTCTGCTCCATAACCATAATTTTTCATTTGCAATCCTACCCCCCAGAGGAGATGCTTTCACTTGTTATTGATCTTAGCTCTAGCATCCTTCTCTGCCACTTTATATGCACAGCAAATAGAGCTTCAGGTGGGATTTACCTGATCTTATTCTCCCTGGATTGGTCCATTCCTTTTGCCATCTCACTACTCGAAGCAAAACAACTCTATTTGGATTGTTGGTGGACCCAAATTAAACATCTATTTCCTCCTCCTCCTTCATTCCTCTTCTGCCTCCATTTCTTCCCACTCAGGGCTATGGGAGAATTGCTTTTGTACGGCCCATTTATTTCCATCTGCATCCTCTTCTCTCCCATTACTTTTTTCTGTACTTTCCTCTTCTCTTCTGTTCCCTCTTTTCCATCCCCTTCTCACCTTTCAGCATTTCCTCTCAGTTCCTGACGCATGGTTCAGACTACTGGAGTTTTGGGCTGCTCGATCCCAAATTCACACCCTCTGATATTTATAGGGGGAACTGGATCCAGAACCTAAGTCAGTGTGAATGCTCAGCCCAGATTATCTCACTATATAGGTAATGACACAGTCTGCACAAAGACAGTAAGGTCTGAAACTGAAACTGCATGAGACAAAAAGCTGCTGTAAAGGTGCGTTGTAGAGTTAAGCTCAGCAGCTGTAGTAATGTTGCCTTTACAGCATTACTCAGAAATCAGCTAGCTCTCTGAGTAATGCTAACTCTAGCTAGCATACTATTGTTGACAGGTCACATGCTACTACTGACAGGTAAACTCTCACCTCCATGTCTCACTGAAGAATAAATAACCTGTGTTGTCTGCATCTCCCCAAACATGTTCTCATCCACGTTCATGAAGACTCCGGCTCTGTTTTATCCCATTCAGAGTAAAGATGTTTCCCACAGCAGCCACTTCAACATGAAATAGTGGATGAACACAGGTGTTATAAACACACACCAGTAACACCTGCCTTTATCCACTACTTTAATGCCATAATGGTTGCTCAAGGGAAAAGCCCACTGCTAACATTACAGAAATGTGTTGTCCTACAGTCTCTGTTCTTTTTAGATACGATAATAATAACACCCTGTAGTGTTTTTGTGATGTTACTTTTTTATCTTTTTTTAAAAGAGAGAAAAAAATATGTGAAGTTTCTCCTTATATCTAAAATTAAATCATAAAATCATAAAAATTTGTGGAACTGGACTGTGTCTGTCCAGCTCCACCCACTGTAGTTTACAAATATGACAACCTTCCTTTGCTCCTCCTTTTTCCTTTTCTTGTCTCACATTTATGTTCTCTTCTTTGGAAAAACTCTCAGTAGATATGAATATTAGTTCAGCACAAGTTCTATAATGGTTTACTATGTACATTCTGTGCACATTGTGGATAAACTGGTCTTTGATGAGAAGCTGATGGGTGATAAATTATGATAAATTAACAGACTATTACAAACTTGCATCAGTGTCTGCAGTAAGTGGTGGTACCTGCGGTGTCTTAACCATTAAACAGGCTAATGTAGGGCATGGATACGACTGGCTTCTCGAAATATGTTTGCTGCCACGAAATAAATGAAATTCATTCTCATGTACAGGGAGTGCAGAATTATTAGGCAAATGAGTATTTTGTCCACATCATCCTCTTCATGCATGTTGTCTTACTCCAAGCTGTATAGGCTTGAAAGCCTACTACCAATTAAGCATATTAGGTGATGTGCATCTCTGTAATGAGAAGGGGTGTGGTCTAATGACATCAACACCCTATATCAGGTGTGCATAATTATTAGGCAACTTCCTTTCCTTTGGCAAAATGGGTCAAAAGAAGGACTTGACAGGCTCAGAAAAGTCAAAAATAGTGAGATATCTTGCAGAGGGATGCAGCAGTCTTAAAATTGCAAAGCTTCTGAAGCGTGATCAGCGAACAATCAAGCGTTTCATTCAAAATAGTCAACAGGGTCGCAAGAAGCGTGTGGAAAAACCAAGGAGCAAAATAACTGCCCATGAACTGAGAAAAGTCAAGCGTGCAGCTGCCAAGATGCCACTTGCCACCAGTTTGGCCATATTTCAGAGCTGCAACATCACTGGGTGCCCAAAAGCACAAGGTGTGCAATACTCAGAGACATGGCCAAGGTAAGAAAGGCTGAAAGACGACCACCACTGAACAAGACACACAAGCTGAAACGTCAAGACTGGGCCAAGAAATATCTCAAGACTGATTTTTCTAAGGTTTTATGGACTGATGAAATGAGAGTGAGTCTTGATGGGCCAGATGGATGGGCCCGTGGCTGGATTGGTAAAGGGCAGAGAGCTCCAGTCCGACTCAGACGCCAGCAAGGTGGAGGTGGAGTACTGGTTTGGGCTGGTATCATCAAAGATGAGCTTGTGGGGCCTTTTTCGGGTTGAGGATGGAGTCAAGCTCAACTCCCAGTCCTACTGCCAGTTTCTGGAAGACACCTTCTTCAAGCAGTGGTACAGGAAGAAGTCTGCATCCTTCAAGAAAAAAACATGATTTTCATGCAGGACAATGCTCCATCACACGCGTCCAAGTACTCCACAGCGTGGCTGGCAAGAAAGGGTATAAAAGAAGAAAAACTAATGACATGGCCTCCTTGTTCACCTGATCTGAACCCCATTGAGAACCTGTGGTCCATCATCAAATGTGAGATTTACAAGGAGGAAAACAGTACACCTCTCTGAACAGTGTCTGGGAGGCTGTGGTTGCTGCTGCACGCAATGTTGATGGTGAACAGATCAAAACACTGACAGAATCCATGGATGGCAGGCTTTTGAGTGTCCTTGCAAAGAAAGGTGGCTATATTGGTCGCTGATTTGTTTTTGTTTTGTTTTGAATGTCAGAAATGTATATTTGTGAATGTGGAGATGTTATATTGGTTTCACTAAATAATTGAAATGGGTATATATTTGTTTTTGTTAAGTTGCCTAATAATTATGCACAGTAATAGTCACCTGCACACACAGATATCCCCTAAAATAGCTAAAACTAAAAACAAACTAAAAACTACTTCCAAAACATTCAGCTTTGATATTAATGAGTTTTTGGGTTCATTGAGAACATGGTTGTTGTTCAATAATAAAATTATTCCTCAAAAATACAACTTGCCTAATAATTCTGCACTCCCTGTAAGGTCACATTTTTGGGATGTTTGCTTTTCTATCGATTTAATTTAGATTTTGCTTCTAAAAACTATTTTTATTATTATTAATGTGGCTGCTCTGTTGGAAGTGTGTGAGCGGTAACATTACCGGCACATAGCCACAGCCGCTGTAAACATCCTTCTGCAGTCAGCAGCTAGGAGACTCGACACAGACCCAAGATTCAGTTATCTAAATGTTGTGTTTCCTGTTTGTAAGCCCAGAAAATAAAATAAAAAAAAAAATGACGAGGATGTTCAGTCTTTTAAAATCAGTCATATTAAAATAATAGAAAATAGTTATGTTAGTTCCTGTGGAAAACTGACTATGTCAGAATAACAACATACATAAAAAAAAACTAAGGTTGACAAAACAGAACTTAATTGCATGCAATGAGGTACATTTTTTATTTCATATTTCATGTCATATGTTAATCCAGCAGATTATTTTTTTTCAGTGTGGCGGTTCACATGTTTAATTTAGGCTCTCACTTGGACATTACCTGATATTTTAAAAATAAACTGAATGAAAAACAAGCATCTATTGATTCTCATGTGGGAGACTGACTCCTTGGAACAGCAAAGCAATTTTTGTAGGAAGTGAACAACAAGAACTTGACAAAGACAATATCCACACAACTACCCACGCACAAACATTTATATTAGAGCCTATCATTGTTTTTAAGAGTGAGTGGGCAGCTTCGCAGGCTATTGTGACAAGACAGAGTAAAAAGTTGTTTTCAGGTGGTTTGCCATTGATATGATTGATGTTTACAGCCAAAATGCTAAACAAATACAAACTGTATTAATTTTAGTTCATTTAAATTCAGTTGTAGATAGATAGATAGATAGATAGATAGATAGATAGATAGATAGATAGATAGATAGATAGATAGATAGATAGATAGATAGATAGATAGATAGATAGATAGATAGATAGATAGATAGAATCAAGGCTCAAGGTGCTTTATATTATAAGGTAAAGACCCTGCAGTAACACAGAGAAAACCCTGTAACAACCAGACGACCCCCTTTAAGAAAGCACTTGGCAAAAGTGGGGAGGAAAAACTTCCTTTTAAGAGGAAGAAACCTACAGCAGATGCACAGGACAAACAGGTTACTGAAACTAAAAATTTGCTTTAAATTGCTGATTGGTTCTATTTTTATGATCAGCTGGCCTAAACTATTCATGCAGTTTTGATAAAATTGGGCTTCATATGATTTGGACTTTTGATGCTGACATCTGTGCCAGATAGTGATATTTGTAAAAGGCTGGTGTGGTAAATTCACAGTGCAACTAATGAGACAGATTCTAGATGTACATAGATGTAAATAGCTTGAAAGTGTTGTTTATTTTCTTAAAAAACAGGTTGTGCTAATACCAGTCTTTGTACGTGGAGATTATATTTTGTGGCCATCTGTTCACAGCCATGTACTAAACAAACTAGTTGTTTAAAAAAAAAAAAGACAGTCAGTTCCTCATTGTAAGAATCTGTCAGACTAGACACCTGTTGTACATGCAAACATTAACATCTGTTCATCTAGACTTCAGTTTTTGCAGTCCTGCCGTGACCAGTATTTTACATTTTGACCCATGTTTGCAGGGAAGGTGTGCAACGTTATCATGGAAAGTAACCATAAACAGATGAGAATACTTTGGCTTCCACTTTATGATTAAAACTCATCTAAACAATGCACACAGCTGTAAAAAAGTAAATGGTAAATGGACTGGTTCTTATATAGCGTTTTTCTACTCTAACTGAGCTATCAAAGTGATTTACACAACTTACCTTAGTCACTCATTCACACCCACTTTTTTCTATGCTTTTCTATCTAACACGCGTTCATACTCTGATGGATGTATCAGAGAGCAACTTGGGGTTATTATCTTGCCCAAGGATATTTGGCACCGCTAACCAGTTAGCTGTTTTGTGATATTTAAATTCAGCACATCAAAATCTACGAATCATACGAAATAGAGCGTTTTTCAACACAGACCTCGGATACAATAATACATCTTGCAGTCAGTGATAATACTATCTAAGATGTGTCAGCTGCTTAACCTAACAGTATGCTATAAGACCTGTGCTTATTAAGTCTCAAGGAGATAATCTTGTCTTTGATGGTGATAATGCTGTCCTGTGGTTGGAATTTACGATTTAAATTTTTAAAAAGGAAGTAAGAAACCTATTCCTGTTTCATGTTTAAAATCATTGATTTAGGTTTGTTTATTCATACCAATAAAACAAAACTTTCTCCAACTTTTGCATCTGTCACAGCTTAAGGGTTTACCATGTATACTGCTTCAAATTCTGCAGAAAGGGTAGTTTAATCTCTTAGCATGTACTCACTTGATAAAGACAAAGCTTTGACTTAATCAGGGAATGGCAACACTTTGAATAGCTGTGCCGTTCTCTATGGGTGCGGGGCACTTTCACATACACAAACTTGGAGGCATATATTCAAGTACACCATGTACAGGGTGCATATTTTTGCACAGTTGAAAGCATAAAAACATTAAACTAAACACACAGTAGCAGACGAAGATCATTTGTACTGATCGCAGTCACTCTGAGGCTTTGCTACAACTGTGGTTGTAATGATCCCGCACAGTGCTGAGAAAGGCCAAAGCACTGGCCTGGATTTAAACATCCTACAAGGCTAAATAAAGTGATGTCCAGCTCTCCTCCAGAAAAAACCTGACACCTTTCTTTAGCTTCTGCTAAAGAAAGTGCTAGATGGTTACGAAAATATTACTGAAGGGTATTCTGTAGAGCAGAAACAAGTTTGCAGTCTTGTACAAAAAACCTGCCATAGCTGCCAAACATAGGATCATCTCAGCTTATTTGAGTCCTTGAATTGGAGCTCTGGTTTGTGGTGTTGGTGCCTTTGAAGCATTTTTAAAACTCTTTTTTAAAAATCATCTGATAAATGAAGCAATATGTTTTCTAATAAGATGTACTCAGTAAGTGTGAGAAATCCATACAGTCTAGCTTTAACTTTTCCAAATGTGGTCACAAAAAGAACATTTTAAAACAAAAATATTTTAGAAAAAAATACATGAATAAGAAGGTGGTGGTAAAAAAAAAACAGAGTCTAGGATTCTATAGACCACTCCACCAATCAATAGGCGATGTCAGGATGGCTACAGTCTATTGTATAATTATGATGTGTTGCCATTTTAGAGCAGCAGTGCAATTAATTACTTATATATGAGCCAGAGGGTTGACCAATCTACTTTCAGTTTCAGGTATTGTCAATAGCAACTACTCCTGCAGTTTTTGTATTTAAATATAAAACACCACATTATAAAAGAATAATGGTTACGCAAGCCAAGAAAAAGTCTTCAGGAACACCACAGGTACAATAAAAATTCTCATTTAAAGCACATTCACTGTGATGCTGTGCAGGCGTCTCACACTAGGAGCCTGATAGTTGCTGTGATTTACAGCAGGAAAGGCTCGAGACCAGCACTTAGAGCACTAAATGGATTCTATGATACCCAGGTGCCTGTCTATGCATGTACGCACACACACACAGCTACTGTAGTGGTGCTCATCAACCAGTATTTCTCCATCCGTTCAAATCTGATAGCTTTAACCCGGACACATGAATGAAGATGCTATAAATGATAACCACTGCTGCATCACTTAAACATGTCTATGAAAAGAAGCAAACCAAAAGAAGACAGATGGGATTAGTCTGTGTTTTCATGCATTTATACACAGATGTAGCATACAATAGACCAAGAAAACTTGATTGCAGTTGCTGCTGCTAAGGGTGGCCCAACCATTTATTAGGTTTAGGGGGAAATCAGTTTTTCACACAGAGGCATGTAGGTTTAGAATTTTCTTCCCCCTTAATAATAATAAATTCATCTTTGTCTAATATTTAAATTTCTTTGATGATCTGAAACATTTAAGTGTGACAAACATAAAAAAACAGGAAATCAGGCAGGGGGCAAACACTTTTTCACACTTCTGTATGTGTATCTTGGCTATTATCATGAATGCATACTTGTGCTAAATCTGCATCTTACTCGAGCAATCCTCCTCCTGAACAGTGTGACAAAATGACAGTAACCCTCTGCACACCTGTCTGAATTTATCTCTCTGCGTGAGAACAAACTCACACAAACCATTTTCAGCTGTTGGAGATGCCATCAGCACGACAATGCATAATAGACTGTTTATTATAACCCTACAAACACAAACAGAAAGACACAGCAGGCTTCATCTAAGCTAAGGGCTTGGAGTAAAGAAGAATCCAGTAGGCATAGGGTATTTGTACCTCTGTGTACCTACGCCACAGGTAGCTGCAAACCTTTCTGAAACCCTCTGTTGTAACTTGTGCCATAACCTGATGTGCTCCTCCCTAGAAATGTAACTACAAGTCACCATCAACACTTTCTTACAACAGCACTGGCCATTTGTATTTATTTATTGTGGCCTCTATTGCAGGCAAATATCAAACCAGGCAATCACATGACAGCATGATTTTCCTGCACAGCCAGAAAATGGTCCAAAAAAATAAAAATATCCAGTGAGTGGTACTTCTCTGGTGAAGGAGTGGCAACATGTTGCCTGGTCTGATTAATTTGGCATAAACAACACAGAAGCACAGATCCTTTCTACCTTGTAATAATGGCTTAGGCTCTTATGGGGGATATTTTATTTGGCACAGTTTGAGCCCCTTAGCTCCAGATAAGCACTGTTGAGATTCTACAGCCTAACATTGGGTAAAGTATCGTTGGGATGTGGTGGAGATTATCATCATAAATTGGGTCATTATTAGGTACAAGGTATTCCTAATAAAATGGCCAGTGAGTATATATATATACAAATGTATCGCTCTATCACACACAGCCAAACACTGTACTGTTGTAAAGAAAGAAAAGTTAAATAAACTGATTTCTGAAAATGAGCATAATATATATATCTTATATATTTTGCTTACTGTCTCTTTGAAAAGCTGACTGGCCATGTGACCTACCAGCCTGCTGGTTGACAATCTTAGCATATAGCAGGATCCTTGACTGGCCTGTTGCTGGCTGTCTGCTCTCTTAGCGTATTGAGTGATTGATTGGACAGCAGAATGACTGATGAGTGAAGGATTAGCATGCTAGCTTTTTGACTGACAAGATGACCCACCTGCTTATTTAAGATTAACTGACTAAATGACAGGATAAACTTGACTGAATGCATTTCAACCTGGATTTCCTGTGGACACACTGCCTTGTAAAGCCAGTAAACTATCCCAAAGGTGATAAGTGAAGTGATATTAACAGTCGCACTGTGGCCTTCTCACTACTCCTCTTACCATCTGCTATCAAATATAGGCAATATTGCCACATCAAGACCCCAAATAATAATCTTATATATATCACACACACAATAAACCAGCTATGTTGCCTACAAATTACCTTAAACTAAAACAAAGTTTTCAAGATCAAATGCATTAATCGTAACATCTTTACAAGTGTGCTGAAAATTCTAACACACGTTGTTTACTGCTTTCAAAGTAGGCAACAGGTAAGAGGTGTTTATGTTACTGTTGTTTTGCACTTTTCATGAATTGTGTATTTTCATGCAGGCTCAGATATTAACTGTATGAGGAAGACAACTAACAAATGCTTGACTGCTTCCTTACCTGACATTCCAGCTTTTCAGTTATATTATCAGCAAAATGTTCTGCTAACTGTTAGCGAGCTATCACTAAACTGAACTGATTGTTTCAAGTCTCTGACTAGATGATGTAGGATACTATTTGACTTGCCAAGTCTCTCACTGATGATTCACAATGCAGCTGTGGTGTGATTTCTCCACTGATGACTAGCTGCCTGTCTGAGTGAATGAGTGGCTACCTACGTACCTGCTCGGCTGACTAGCTCTGCTTTAGTTGGCTTAGGCACCGACATGAAAGCAGCCATATTCTGACAAACAGAAGCTGGTTTTAAAGTGATCAAAGGGACTGAGACACGGGACAGACGAGGGGAAAGAGAACAATTACCCAACTTAGCATGCTGCTCCACACTTGGAAACCTCTTGTATCCCCGCCTCACTTTCCCCCTCTATACTCCCTCAAATTTCCACAGAACGTAACGTATCAACAAAGACACATATTTATATCACCTGTGCAATGAAATTAGTGACCAAAACATTTAGTATGAACATAGCAGATCTCATCAGTATTATAATTTTGCCAAGTGTCTGAATAAATCTAAAATGTGATTAAAATATTTTACAGAAGGATGAACAATCTCAAAGAAAAAACAGACAACTCTCTTTGATCTATAATCTGAAATGACCACAAGCAGTTTTGTTTTATAAATAAAAATCATGGAAAAAGAATGAAAAACTATATTTTTTTTAACAAGCTACCTTTTTTTTTTTTTACATTTTGGAATAAGAAAATTCCACAGCACCAGTGGGGGTTTAAAATACTTTCCCACTCACAGCAGAGTGAACTTCTAAAACATCCTTTACCCATTTCCTCTCCACTGTAATTGGAATTCTTGTCGGCAGTGTGTTGCCTTAAGGAGAAGCGGTGAAGGAGTGCATAAAAAGAAGACACCCAAAAACCAAGAAGAAAAGAAAGAAGATGTAGAAAGTTTGTGGACCAATGACAAAGAAATATTCAACTGTTACCAGACTGAGCAGAAGAGGTGATACAAGGTATGAAGAGGATGGTGGGGCTCCACCTACATCAGCCACACCTCTCTTTCTTCTTCTCTTTACAGTGTTTGCTCTCGCTCTCCTCGTCTCTCTCTCGCCGTATGATCTTTATTTACAAAGAGGCTGATTTAGTTTTAATACAACTCATTTCATAATTACCCTCATTAAACAAACCAACAGGCCCAAAAGGGGATCAGCAAAAACAAAGGCAGCAATGTGTTGCTGGGTAAAGGTAAGGTTACATCCACCTTTTGAAGCAGAAAGTTTACAAATTTTTAACGTCTGGTGGGAAAAAACTAGATACGGCTAGAAAAAGCTATAAAACTTTATTGTGCCAAATAAATATTTATAAAATTCCCTTTGAACGTTTTACAGCTACACATTTTTCTTTTTTAAAGAAAAGTGAAACCAGAAGATGAAAAAAACCCAAACCCAAGTAAAAATGGATTAATGGGGAGGAAAATTATTTGAATGGTTCCAAGAGATTGATTGCTAAAAGTGTAAAATTTGAAGTCTAATCATTTCAGCCTGACTTCACCTGCAAGGTTTTATGGTCAAATTAAAAATTACTTATCGTCGGGTTTTTGCTTCTTTTTTTTAAATAAAGCAATCAAGGCTCATTTGAGGCCGCAGTTATTTAAAAAACACATTTTCACCACAGACAGTGAAAGGAGGTCCTCTGAGGCATGATTTATATTAATATGGGCATTTTTTTTTTTTAAAAGAAAAATAATCTACCTTGTATTTTCATAATGGGAATAAAGTAGATTATTTTTCTTTTTCTTTAAAAGAATATGAGCACCAATGGATGTTGGAGTTATTGCTATTCCCAAAAATGAGAAAAGCTTTTCAGAATTAAAAAAAAAAATGCAGTCATGTTGTAATCAGCAAGCAACAATTACAAGCATAATTTAACTTTAACTTAAATTTGGAAGTCGTTGGTGATGTGATGCTAAAAAAGTGGTCTGTTTCCATGGCAACCTGGCTCTCCATCACACATAACAGAGTTCTCAGATTAAAACTGCGTCTTTGGTAACGCTTCTTGATGGTGTCATGTACACTTTGTGTTTTGTTTTTTTTCTACACGTGATCATCAGTGCACTTCCTTGAAAGACCACTTCTCACTATCACTATCATTTGCACCAACCAGCCATCTCTGTGAACCATGCCGCAGCAGCAGCAGGTTATTTCATGCTGCGTGTGTAATAAACGGATTAATTTGCGCTGCTCAGACTCAGAATGGCCAGTAAATGGGACAGAGTGATATAAATAGAGACTACCTCACTCCAGCGATCTGTATTTCCTGACACAGATTGCTGCAAAAGAGGTAAAATACCTTTTTTAAACCGTCATCAACCTCATCACTGACGGTACTGTAGCCTTCCTAATCATGCATCTTCGTGGCAATTTGGCCCTTAATCTTTTACTGTTTATCGTCATTGTTTCAGTTTCCCGGCATATCTGTTAACTTTGCATTGCCAGTTACTCTTTTCCTCTTTGTTATCTTGAATTGTGCAATTATTTTCATACTATAACCTTCAAAGGTGTTGTTGTTGCAGCGCCACACTGCAAAGCACAGTTATGCTGTTGCTAATTTGATGTTTCTTTCAGGCTCTTAGACATCAAATATTTACATTTTTACTATTATTATTTTTTATGATTATGTGACTGTTCTTCTGAAGTTAGATGCCCTGATTAGCTGCCCTCAGCACAGTTGTAGCAGGCTGGTAGATTTAAAAAACAAACCCCCAAAAAGTTGCTTAATGCTAAAACATAGATAGACAAATTGGTGAAGCAGTACACCTGACTTGATTTCATCACATTATTAGCCAACTGCCTCGCAGGGGCAAGGACAAATTAGCAATAAGCTAATTCTTCTTACCAATACACATGTTAGTTAAAGGCTTTGGTGTAACATTGTGAGCGTGCGCTGCATTTAATCAGCCTGTTTTAGATTTAGGTGTTATGAAATAAGATCTTGGGTTTTAATTGTCCTGCAAGTGGTCTGAAGGGCATGGAAATCAGTGAGTACTCAGAGGGCTCTGTCACCTTTCAATACAAGCAGCATAAAATCTATAAAGGTGAGACTGGAGTTATGAGGTTGCTGTGTGATGGCGAGGATATGCAGCCTGTCCTTGGCAGAGCCACAGCACAACAGAACTGCTGAGCCACAATATGTCCTGCTGGATTTGCCTCCCTCTCGCTCTTCCCTTTATTCTGCTCATTATCTGTCATGCAAGACTGTCAAACAAAATCAGGGACAAGCAGGGAGACTGCTCAGAGAGGCCTTCAGAAACATGGAGGTGTTGTACCAAAAGTGAAGTAGAGCTGAAGGGCTCGAAGGCAGCTGCTCACTTCACAGCCCCAACGTTTGTTGCATTTGTCACTTGTAATTTTTCTTTTGCCTCATTCCTTTGCCTTTAGATACTTTTTTTAATGGTTACTAGGGCAACCTGTTTGCACTCCAGTATTTATTGATGTAGTTATTTATTTTGAAAAAGATATTAATTAATCATACTATTTAAATACAGAACAGAGCTGTTAACACCTTTGAAGCTTAAATTCTTTACCAAAAAGATGAAACCTCCTACAGATATAAAGCAACAGAGCACCAGCATTACAGCATTACAACTTCGTTTTAGTTCTGTTTCGGCTCACACATCTGTAGATGCTAAAGGTTCCTAAATTACCTGCTTTGCTTCAAAACAATTCAAATGAGAGCGGTAAGTGTAAACCAGCGAAGAAGAGCAATTATCAGAAAGAAGGAAAATAGAGCTGAGAGGAATCCCAGACTTACTGATAAGTTTGCTCTTTTGTTACAAGTCGGGCATCATTAAATTCAACATCACATTTTTTTATTGTATATTTAATGAAATATACAATTTAATTGTATATACAGTTATGTATATGATTAAAGCTCAAAATCTAGGAAAATTAGGAAAATTAATTTCTCTCAGATTTTATAATAGAAATAATGTGGCTGACCACTGCTGGTTAAATAACATGTTATATAGAGTAGCCCAGTTGTTTGTGAAGAAGAAGGCCCCTAAATGTTTTACAACAGCTCTTACAGTAGTGACTGCCAGAATCAGAGCTAAAGTGAGTGCTATCTTTGCTACTGGAAGCAAAACACTGTAACACTGTCACTAGGTTTATTGAACCATAACCCCTAGGTGAACTAAATAAACCTACAGAAGGTTAATCACCGGGAGGGCAAGCAACTTATCACTTTTAGAGGCGCACATAACAGATATAATAGACGCTCTGTGGACCAAAGTTAGCACCGTGGAGTTCCCCTTAGTCTTTTATGGCTTCTAATGGTGACTGTCTGTTAAAAACACAGATGTTTTTCACACAGTTTGTGATCTCCTCTACTGATGACTCACTCAGGAGACTTTTATGTCCATCCAAGTGTTGTAAGTATACCCACCACTGTTAGTCACTGAACAGCGTCTCTACAGGAAATGAGCATGACTTTACTTCTATACCGTAGAGTCGTTTCAGAAATGTTCTGTTATTAATGGCACATAACTTCTCGGGCATTGTTTCTTTTTTTCATTTATCAATACCTTTTAAAGTACAGTTTGATACAGATTTTAACACAGCACCTGTGGAAGGTTTGAAGACATTTTAATGGAAGTGGCTGGAAATCTGAGATTTTAAAAAAACATTACACAAGTTACTTCACACCTTCTGGAAGTTGTAAAATATTTGTGACAGGTGCGAGCTGGTTTCAGGATGAGAAATATGAACTTGTGTTGGCTCTTGAACTGAAACCTTTTTATCTCTTCATAAACTACAAACTTTAGATCAGCTTGACTCCCGACTGATACAGTCTGTCTGTCTGACAGAGTGCTGCAATCCATTTTATCAGTTTTCCTGTGCTGTTTCTGCTCTTTCTATACAAACTCTGTTTTGGGGTTTTTAGATAGTTTGCTGTGTTTAAAAATCAATACTGCTAAACACATTTTAAATGGTCAAAACCCACAGCTGACCACTGTTTGCTGTATTTGTCAGGGACACACTTAAAGCGTTTCCAAAATCAAACAGAGTATAGATGTTTTTGTTTACCCAACGCCAGAACTGGATTGGCTGATTACTGGATTCATGTACAAAATCCGACAAGTCAGCATGACAATAGGAACAGAGGCTACAGCTCCCTTTGAAGCTGCTGAAAACTGCTCGCAAACCTTTGAACACATCATCCAAAGTGACCTAAATTCAAAAATCCCATTTTTTCTTAATTTCATGCTGATAACAATAACATCCCCTTTGAGTGCCGTTCGCATTGCCAACCCCCCCTACTGAGTCCAAATGACTGCAGGAAGCAGAATCGTACTGAAAATTAAACTGAGCCGTTCAGATGAAGCTGTCACTCTGCTCGTCTTCCTCGTAGGATCAACATAAGGTATGTAAAATCAGCTCATTTTGACAAGGAGAAATTAGTGATTTGGGGTTCAAACTTAATTAACGATATGTATTGGCCATGACTTACTGACAGAAATTCACTGTTTCAGAATTATTAATCTTCATTCATAACTAAGGCTTTTTTAAGAGTCTTATTTTATTATATGGTATTGTATTGTATTTATTGTATGACTCCTACAGCATTCCTTTTTCCAGATCTTGCTACCACGTGAAAGGCTATAGCTACATGTGGTTGTAAGAAATGCTTCAGCAGCTTCAAGCTACAGGCAAAGCACATTAAGCTACAGGCAAATGACATACAGGCAAAGCACAGGGGCCAGCGCAACACCATTTTTGGGCCATTCGCTCCAACTAGCGGTCCAGCAAGCAGTCAGCTCAGTGGATGCAGTGTCCCAGGTAAAAGGAACGCTGCATCAAGTCTTGTGCTGGTTTTGTGGGGGGTCAGTAGTCCAGTAGTTTCTAGAAGCTATTCAGATATTCTAGTAATTGCTAACTGGTATTATTATTATTATTATTATTATTATTATTATTATTATTATCATCATCATCATTAATCATCATCATCGTTGGACACACTAGTCAATACTATGATTTTTATCTTAGTGAACAAAATTATTCCGAAGTTAAAGGACCTTGACTGTGTTTATTTAAAATCAGGCTTTTACTCTATGCAGGCTGAGTTTAACCTCAGTCGATGCAAACTCAAAAGTAAAGAAAAGCTGAAGAGTAACTGAACCTCAGATGTATTTCTGATACTACTACAGTTTATTTCTGCCTGTTGGAGAAAGTCGATGCTTTGATCAGTTATTACAGTTATCTGTTAATTGTTGCCAGGCTGATGTGGATTATTCTATTTTTGTTTAGTGCAGCTATGTTTTATTAGACAAATGTTACAGTAACCCATCTGTTTCCACTTAAACGTGAGAGCAGGGTGCTGGGTGTCAGTATTAGCTGGCTCATTAATTGTTCCCTGATGTTTCAGTTTCTGGCAGAGACACATTAGATGTGCAGTTCAGTCGTTGACCCTGCAGATGTTTGCAGTGTACCTGAACACAGTTCACCTCAGAGCCAATCAATTTGCTAACATCAGATCATTAAAGTGAAAGGATATCTTGGCAGGTTAACAAGACCTTCTAACCTGTGCTCAGATCACATCACACTGACCACCTCTGGTCTGACCACAACTGGGCAACACAATGGGGAGAAAAGACGATTTAAGTGACAGCATGGGAGAATTTAGCATAAACAACATAGAACCAACATGCCTTCTATTAACACTTCAGTCTGGTGATAGTGATGAAATGCTGTGGGGGATATTTTTTGGCACGCTTTGGGCCCCGTACCACCAGCTATTGTTAGTGACCATTTCCATCCCTTCATGACCACCATGTACCAAACTTCTGATGGTTGCTTCCAGCAGGATAATATACCATGTCACAAAGATGAGCCCATCACAAAATGGTTTGTTGAACGTGACTGTGCTCGAGTGCCCTCCACAGTCACCAGATCTCAATCCAATAGAGAACCTGGAATGGGAGATTCACATCATGAATGTGCAGTCGATAAATCATGTCAGTCATGTTAATATGGTTCAGAATCTCTTAGGAATAGTTCCAGCATCTTTTTGAATCTATGCCATGATAAGTTAAGGTTCCAACCTTAATAGAACAGTGTGGCGAATAAAGTGTCCAGTGAGTGTATATTATGTACTCATGACTCAGAGTTTGGTTTCATCGCCTTTGTCAACTCAAGTATTTATAATAACTCCCTGCCAATATATATGAAACTGGGCATTCTTTTATGTATTCCCTTCAGGCGCAAATTAATATATAATGCAAAAGATCTTTGATATCGCTCAAATATCTTGTTCTATTTCATTCATTGTAGCCTCCTCTAAATGCTGAGAACTGAGCTGAAATCCATTTCCCCAGATGATTTCCTGTCTGAACTAACCAGAAATGACGGGAGCAGTTCAGAAAGTCTGCAACAAAGACATTTTTGAGCATCAGAATTATTCACACGGTTCCCTTGTTTGAGGAATGATTTGGTGACTTGTATGTCAAAAGACATTTAGATGTCAGCTGTGAACAAAGGCCAAGTTTTGTCACCGAGTTAGAAAATGTGACCACGATCTTGAGCAGTGTATTGGCTTTAATTTAGCCTATGGTTAGGGCCATCTTCATACTGCTAAAATATCCAGATAATGTGTTTTGCCTCGTGAATTTATTAATCTATAGAAATGTTTTGTTTTGTTTTTTTATATGGACTGAAATAGACGATCAAAGCCGATCATATTGCAAGCCCAACTGTAAATATTTTAAATACATTAAGTACAGCTACCTTTATTGTGTTTTAGGAAATAGTGCTGCAAAGAAAATTATTTATGATAGTTAGAAACACTCCGACTTTTACTTTAAAGGAATATGAGTGTGGGGTAGCTTTGGCAGCAGTGTTTTGTCTGCTGATTTTTTTTTAAATCCATCTGTCTGCACTAAAAAGACATTTCAGTAAGTAATTCAGGTAAGTAACTGCTTTTCAGGAAAACAGTGTTAATGATTTGTCATTTCTGTTTGTTCTTGTAGCGTCCATCAAATTAACATCTTAGCCATTGCAAACCTTTGCTGTGGTAGAGTTGAACACTGTTTTAGATCTAAATACCCCAACCTGACATTGTTGTACAAACTTGGAGTGCTGGCTGAGGTGGTTCAGCCAAAGCTGCACTCTGCTCACTACATGAGGTCAGGGCAAACCGTGCTGGTGTCTTTTACAAATCCCTGCTGAGCCCTAGAAGGGGATGCAGCACTCTAGGACTCACAGCCAAAACCAGGAAATCTCTATAATCTGGACTTTTGATCATCCGTTCACAGAAGCTGAAAGGGTGTGATAAATTCCAACAGACATAGGCTGCAAACAAAAATTAAAGTAAAAGTATTAAATGTTTACGGTAAAGATAGTCTTAGTGCAAATTTTCTATGTCATTAAAATGTCTTCACTAGAGTTGAGTTGGAGTTATTCATAAAGTAAACACAAGCATAATACATTACATAGAGTAGACTTATGACAACACCCAAACATTTCTGTTTGGACTTTGCTTCTTTTTACTGTTTAAAATTTTCTAACACTTCTTTAGATATTTCTGAAAAATATGTAAAACTTTACCCTAAAGTTCACTTTTCACTGTGTGTGTTCATATAGGTATACAGTGCATACTCTGTACAGCCCTTTGGACAGTGAAAGCTGTGTTTTATAAATAAATTTTACCTTCTTATATAGAAATATCCTACACCAAATAAAAGCTACCACAAATTTTAGAATTTGTCTTTGTGGAATAGAGCTGTTGTTGTGCGGTACATGTACAGTATAAAAACAAAAGGCATTTCTAGTTGTGTCTATGTGGCGGATATGCAGTACTCTTAAGTTTGTACATTCAGTGCATTCCTCATTAGGTGTTTCACTTTAACGTTTTCACTTTTTAAGTAAAAACTAATTTAAAAATTTATATATTTTCATTTAAGCTGACTCACATAGCATTCCAGTCAGCCAATCACCATATTTCTCTGCTTTTCAGTAGATAGCAAAAATGGTACTCAGGCACCAGAATTAAAACTGACAATCTGCTGCATGAGCCAAAAACATTTTGTAGCTTTGGGTTTAAGTAATGCAAACTCTGTATCTACTAAGCAGCAACCACCAAGTTTACAAAAACTGTATTTTTCCAAATGTTCACTTGATGTTGACTTTAAAGGGGAATCAATACCCATAAATCCACATAATAACATGCCCAACTTTGTTTTCGTAAAACAGCTAATTTTTCAACTTCCTGACAGCTGCATAAAAGGAGAAAATACCACTTTATAGAGTTTTATGTTAAAGATACATATAGTTAAGTAGCAAACATTAATAAGTCTGAATATAAGCATAAGGCATGGATGCTCTGGGTACCGCTTGAATGTTATTTTATGCTGTTCATGCTTTGATCGCACTAAAAGAAAGTCTAACTCTGTCTCTGGAGGTTCTCTGTAAGTGCATTTAGTTTTCTCACCCATCCAGGAGACGATGTCAGGATTTAAAAGAAAAACTAGCATTACCAAAATGCCTTCCACAAACCAACTGGTCATGTCTCCATAGTTGCCTAATTCAATTTTGTGTATACAGTAGAGTTTAAGTACCAGTTTATGGTCAAACCCTAAACTTTACTTTGCAATAACATCAAAAATATGACACAACATTTTTTCTACAGCAGTTTTCGTAAAATGCAATTAAATTGATCAAAGAATTTTTTTTAAAAACCCAACAACAACAAAGTAACAGTTCATATTTGCAGTTCATGTTTCTGTTGTCAGCGGTTTTGTACAAATCTGAATGGCTAAAGGGCATAATGTCATATTTTTTTCCTGACATATGGATCAGAAGAGTTCTGACCAACATATATAGGGATAATCTGTGTTTTCTTTCCTTTCCATCATCGGAATCTTGCATATCAAAGTCTAACTGCATTAGATTTCTAAAAAATGTTTAGTTGAGTCCTGGATTAAATTCTTTTAGGGAGTCTTGACAGACAGTGTTTGTAGCACATGCAAAATACAGTTGCAGGAAGGTCCCAGCATGCCATTTGGGAAAAAAGTTCAGTCACAGGTGAGTACGCTTTGATAGTGGAACAGGCCTCTTTGTGAACAAAATCCTGTTTTTTTGTTGTGACTGCAGTAGTTCTGGTTTCAATCTCTTTCCCTTAAAAAAAATCCAAGAGATAATCCATTATCCACCAGTGTCTTCCAAAGCCTTCACCCCTCATCCTGCACAGATACGTGTATCATTTCTGTTCAATCTATTTCTGGGTTTCATTCATAAGCTCCAGAGACACCATCTATTTGCTGAAAACTAATACTGTCTAGGGCTGTGATATTGTGCTTATTGCCATCTTATCTCCAGATGCCGCCACCCAAACACATTTAGTATTTGGAGGCTCCTGCAAACATGGTCTCCCGATAACAGGTCGTGTAAATATAGAGAGCGTCTGTCTGTCCCTCATCCACCCTCTCACACATTCACACATATACAGTTTGTAAAAATATCATTTTTCAAGTTCACACACTCATACACCTACACATAAAAACTCAAAAACACAACTCTATTTTTATTCCCACTTGGTCACTGACACATTTGCATTAACATTTGGAGGTCATTACTGGGGGAATAAGGTGAAGCTAGACGGCAGATTGCAGATTTGGAAAAAAAAAAACATGCAACATATCTTATGATGGCTGCTTCCATTCCATGTCACAAGGCTCAGATTATCTGAAACTGGTGTCTTGAAGATGACAATGAGGTGACTACATTCAAGTGGCCTCCACAGTCACCACCTTTCAATCAAATAGCACCTTTGGGATGTGGTAGAATTGGAAATTTGCATCATAAATGTGTAGCAATTCTCTGATGCTATTATGTCAATATGGAGCAAAATCTCTGAGGAATGTTTCCAGCACCTGTTGAATCTATGTCACAAAGAATTAAGGCAGCTCTGAGAATAAAAGTGGTTCTAACTCAATACCAGCAATCCATGTGTAATAAATTGTAAACGTATTTCTGAGAGTTAAAGTTTAGTTTTAAAAATTCGTCAGAGCAAGGAATGATTAAATGTAATAAAAAATATTCATAAGTGAAAAAGTCCAATGCTGCATGTTTGGGTGCCATTGAATGGACCATTATGGGGTCTTTTTTTTAAAAAAAGATCTTGCCTCACAAGTTTTACTAAACAACAATTCTGAATTGATTTCTATGATGTGTGTTTCAAGGCAAACTATTTTTTATGTAACTGTTAAAAAATTATTTTCATAGCACCCCATGAAGGTAAAGTGAGAACTACAGGGTGAATAAGAAACTGTGGAATCTAAGTATTGGCTGAAAGTCACAGATCATTCCCAAGAGGAGGATAGAATATTCCATTTTTTTCCTAAGCTGCTGGAAAGCAAGCAGGAGGTTCAGACATCCATATTAAATTACACTCATACTTCAATATAAGTTTTCTTTTGGTGTTAACAATAAAAAAAATTTTTATTTTTTTTTGTCTTTTGTGTCATGTTTAGTCATGTGATGTTCTGTGTAGATGTCGTCATGTTTTCTTTGTTTGCCTGTTTTTTCTTTTTTTAGCAGCAGTAATGACAAAGGAGAAACAGCTGAACCATATGAAGCCCTGCGGAGTTCATGTGGGAGAAGACGTATTCACATAAAAATGCAGAGAGAACCGTATTATGTTTGTAGAGCTGTTTTTTGTGGGGTTCCTGATTGTTTTGTAATGATGAGTCTTTTCATTATTTCTGTATGATTTCCCTTTATTTATTTCCTAATGTTTTTCTCCATATAAATCAGTGTTTTAGTAGCAGGTTAGGAAGACAAAACTCATATTTTAAGATAATAAATCATGAAAGAATATCCTCATCTATTTGCTAATGCTGTCTCGGTTTTCACATGCATCTGCATACGTTTATAATAGTAGCCAAAGCCAAACTAATCACAGAACAGGAGCAGCTTGTCAAGCACACTAGTTTCCTATCAGTCTTCCAAAAAGATGATAGAATTGCCCACAATGCACATGTGCAAACAACCAAACAAAACAAAAAAACAAACAAACAAAAACAAGCTACTAGCCTCTCAGCTTGATAAACTCCAGGTTTAGTTCATGGAACACAGACATGCCCGTAAAAGAAAGAGGATCTATATGATGGCTTGGAGTCAAGCTAGCTTCCAGAGACAATAGCTAAATCTGGCCACAAGATGGCAGAAAAGAGATCGCTTTCACCTTGGAATATTTTTACTGATGCATATTTTTAGATTTTGAAGGGGCATGTACTGCTTGCCTTGCTTGCCCTGACGGAACACCACTTTTTCAGACACATGAAACAAAAATACATTTCCTTAACATTTATGTAGTTATGTATGAGTCCTTACTAAGACAATATGACAGGCTATAATAATCTTGTTTTGTCGTCTCAACAGGTCATAGACTACTCATTTACAGTCTGCCTAACTGCACTGAACAGCTGGTTGTTGTTTTGTGACAAACAAATGTTGCCTTTGGAGAAGCTGCAAAATGCCCTCCGAAGGCCAAACTATGCAACCTCAAACCCCATAACATAATCAAAGGGTTTCTCCCATTTCGTTATTAATTTTTTAATTTTCATTTATTGGCAATTAAAAAATACTGATACAGATATATAGGCTAATAGCCAGGCTCTAATCATCATCAAACATCGATTTTACCCTCACCAACAAAAGACTTAAAGTCAGTCTTTAATCAGTCTACTGATCAGATCAAAAACAAAATCATATCAGCACTTGTTCCTGTGCTTATGTGTGAATATAATCATGTTACTCTGAGCAGGGCAGCAAAAAACTTTAATATTAAAGTTAAATATGCTTTACATTCACACTTAACATGCCAATGTTGCTTTTCTGGTGAAAAAAAAAAGCCACACACACACACACACACACACACACACACACACACACACACACATACAAACACATCCTACATTTGTGACTCTCTTAAAAATGAAAATTATCCTCAAGTGTTGATGTTGCAGAGAAAGTAAAAATACAACAGCCAACTCTGTGTTCACAGACTCTTTCTCTCTCCAGTGTACACACAAACTCATACACTTAAAAGTACACACACACAGTCTTGCTCCCACTTTTTCCTCACTTTCACAGGTCTTAATAAGTGTTGAAAGAGAATCAATTTTGATGACTGCCAGTGCTCTTAACAGTTACTGCATATATACACAAAACACTCATGTAGTCATGCACAGCACACACTTATAACAAATGCATACACATCCCTGCCAAAACATGAGTGTGAGTTGAGTCAGATGTAATATGAACATGTGATCCCACAGCAAGGGAATGGTCTGTTCCATATGTGCTTTAGATCTCACGTTCTCGCTCTTCTTCAGTGTCTTTACTGAGTTCTCGCACTCCTCTTCCTTTTGCCATCTGGACAGCGATATCCATCCCCCTTTTTGTCTCACTCTGTGCCACTTATTCAGTTCATATCTTTGACACATTCCTTTTTTCACTCTATTCTAATTTACTTTATTTGAAATGTAACACTGCAGAATTATCAGCTATCCAGGGATACAGAGTTGCATTTTCTTTATATGCACTATCATTTTAATTTTGTATTTAAGCCTTCCTTATAGTGGCCTCATGACTGATATGTTATATGCTCATGAAAGCAGTGTGCAAAAATCTGTGTTTGAGAGTGTCCTCTCTAGACTTGTGATGCCATCTCTTATTTCAGCAAGTTCTCTTAAGTGACATCCATCTGTCCTCCAGTGGCAATAGTGATTATTACTGTGAAAAAGTAAGCAAATTTTGGTGATCGCAGGATGTATCCTGTTACTCAGGGGTGAACGCAGCTTGGCTGTTTTCCTTGCTTCATAAACGGCATGCATGCTGAGACTGTCAACCATTAAAATCCTTCCGGTTGAGTCATTTGTGAAAGCTGGTCATACTACCTGTAGCTACGTTTTATAGTTAGCTGACATCTATTGGTGTTGTGAATAACTATTGCTGATATGATCATTTTTAGGTGTACTTGGAATCAACACACTGGTAACTTATGAGACTACACAACATCAGCCCAATCTGGACTGGGATCTGGACAGGACAGCAGTGAATTTAAGACAGGGAATTTAAAACCTCCTAACCAGTGGCATCACATATGTCATAAAAGTCAGCAAATAACATTGATTGGGGAGAAACAAAAAGGCAACATTTTATGACTCTACAATGGACAAAAACATTGTGCAGCTTGAGTCCAGCACTGGAGAGTGGAGCACAAGTCTTTCTTTGTCTTTATGAAGTGATTTTTGTTCTTTAACCTCACTTAAACTGCCATTGAAATGTGCACCTAATCTCAATGTACCAGTTATTCATAGTCAGGTCCAGACATCTGAAATCAATAAAGAAATTAGTTTAGCCTCCCACTTATTCTGATGTGAATCTGTCATTTTAAAGCAAGTGAAGTGAAGCCTAGTAATTGAAGTAGTAATTTACAGGTTTTAGTCCTAATAAAGGTGTGTTTATATTGCTGAGTCACTTTGTGATCACTGATTGGAGGACATTACACTAAATTTTCAATTTATTACAGTCTTCCTTTAGCCTTTTCTCGCTCTCTCTCTCGCTCTCTCTCTCTCTATAGATAGATAGATGTGTGTGTACATAGTGTGTGTGTGTGTGTGTGTGTGTGTGTGTGTGTGTGTGCGTGCGTGCGTGCGTGCGTGCGTGCGTGCGTGCGTGTGTGTGTGTGTGTGTGTGTCTTCTTTCCACTTCTTTCCACTCAGTATCTTTCTCTCCTTATCTGGACCCACATAGCACTGAGAGTCACTTATAGGCTGGTGGTTAAAGAAAAGGGAGAGGTAAGAGAGAGGATAGAGGGGAAGGGTTTTAATCAGAAGAGGAAAAGGGCAGCATGTGTGCACAACAACAAAAATGCACTGAAAGAAAAAAACACTATTGTTCCTGTTTTATGATGGAGTATGATAAGTGAAAGCATAATGCATTTTGTGAAAAGACCAAGACTTGAAAAGCTTAATTTCTGTCTCAAAACTAGCAAAATAAGAAAACAAAACAAAAAAACCACCAAAAACCCAAAGACCAACACCATTACATAGGCTCATGTAGTTTATTTTGAGTCTGTCCTACTTACACAGTCCTGCTGCCTTAAATAGACTAAAAGATATCTGAAAATAGCTTTGAAAAGGTACTGTTTTCTCCTGTTTGCCTAACTTTTGCTAAATCTTACAGTGGCCAGACATGGCAGGAAAGGGAATTAAGATATACCGCTTCCTTTGCCCTTCTGCTTTACAAAAAAATAAATAAATAAGAGAACTGAGGAATATACCAGTTTGAAAAGTGAGGGGAAGTGAGAAATAATCTGCAATCATGTGAAATTACAGAGACGGAATGAACAAAAGAGACATATGCAACAGAGGGGCAGAAACAGTAAGAGATGAAGGAAGGATGATGAGCGAGGACAGCATCCTTTTTTCTATTTAAAAGATGCAAGTGTCCGAACGATGGAGAGCACAACAAATGTAAAGAAAGAGGGAGAGGAAGAGAAAAGGGGGGAAAGTGATCAAAGCATGCAAGTGTGCAGAGGAGATGGAGCGAGAGAGAAAGAGATCGAGAGAGAGAGTTATGGGAGCAGGCAGTGAGGCAAAGCAGTGCAGGAGAGGGAGGGCAGTGTGAGAGAGTGTGTGTGAGTGAGAGGGCGGGGGTGAGCAAACACGCTCTGCACGTGATTCAATCTGTTCACATGGCCTTGTATTACGCCGTTATAAATACTTAATGTGAGGCGCAGCATGCAAAAAGGAAAAGGAAAAAAAAGGCCTTTTATATAGAGTGATTTTGAAAATGTGGGCAGGAGGCCTGAAATCCAAAATCAGCAGAAAATGCATAAAAGCGGCAGAGGATGCACGACATCACAGCAAACTCCCTAAAGTAGTGTAATGCACCAGTAACACATCAGAGCATGTTCAGCTCTGTTGTCATTTGTCGGAAACGAGCTGAAGCTGTCATCTGCTCTCTGAGTCCCTGCGTTATATAATGATGGATAGGCCTGCACTTCTCTGCTTTCCTCTCCTATAGAGGCATGAATCAAACCCAGGATGTGTCCTAAATAGAACCTGCACACACAGACCCCAGTGTGTGTATGCATGTGTGTGTGTGTGTGTGTGTGTGTGTGTGTGTGTGTGTGTGTGTGTGTGTGTGTGTGTGTGTGTGTGTGTGTGTGTGTGTGTGTGTGTGTGTGTGTGAGTAGACCAGCTGCAGCTCTATAGTCTGGGACTATATCCACAGAGTGTCAGCCTGATTAGGTCTCTGTGCACTTGCTTGTCTGCAGAAGGGTTTTTATGGATGAGGTGATACAGTAAGTTGGGATTCCTGGATGGTGGCAAAAACAAAGGAATGTAAAAAATCTGTTTTTGCTCAGCCAGTCGCATCTTGTTATGTGAGAACAATGTGGCACAGAATAAGATATTACTGGTCCATCATTTTTCATCTAGTAAGTAAAGCACAGACAGATTAGGTAACATCTGGGGTGTATTTGAGCACTGCTATCGCATGCTATAGATGTTTTATAGCGTCATTATTATGTAGCAGATCTACAGTATGTTGAACTAGGACACAAGTTTATGTGTTTTCATCCAAGATGCTAGATTTAACTTTGCTGAGGCTCTCTGTCGAATGTAATCTAAATATATCCGCTGCACTCAGATATATATTTCATTCAGGCATGCACTGTGATGCAGTGATTAATGCTATCACCTCACAGCAAGAAGGTTCTGGCTTTTGAACCTGCTGGTCATCTGGGGCCTTTTGCTTCCTCCCACTGTCCACAGACATGGCATTTTTAAAACTTATCACACACACAATATCCTTACATTAACCAGCTGAAGCCCTGAGTAGAAAATCTAATGAAGTTAATACTGCACATCTGCCCAGGACATGATCTGGACATGCTTATGACTTGATTTGGTTGGGTAAGGTAAGAAGCACCGTCTCTGTGAGAAACGGTGGGGCTGCTCATAGTACCAGTAGGCTATACTACGCATCATCAAACACACGCCTACATAGAAAGGCAAGCCCCTTAACGTACACGCTCACATGCACGAGCCGCACACACATTCAGCATACTCCCTTCGCCCATGCGGAAACAAGCGAGGCGATGAAGACGCTTCGAGCATCCAGCTGCATCCCGTCTCCAACGTAAAACACCAAAACGGGACACTGGCACGCCTCGTAAATGAAACCACGCAGCCTCCGAATTACACGATAATTATGAGGGAAGAGAGAATAAACATGCCTCGTGCAATACACTACGCCAAAGCACAACCCGAGCCAAGAACGAGGAAATACTATTAGGGCAGCACATGACACCGCGGAATAAAATTATCTCATTCTTGGTGACAAGCGGTCACACAGACCAGAGGGGCACGGCCGTCGTAAGGTGGTATAACACGCAATGTCAAACCTATTTGTGGAAATCAATCCACGTTACAAAAAAGAGCCATTCAGTGCAGCTCGTATTGTTCAGCACCGCGGACAGCTCACTGATTCTTTTATTTATTTTATTCTTTTATTTCACCCCTTACACTCTGAGCATTTCCTTTTTAAAATCCCAAATCCACAAGAGAGGGGAAACACTTTTTAACACCCACGTAATCCCATCCCTGTAAAAAAACAAACAATCTCAATCAAGACGGCATCTGCTCTGCTGCTCTCCATCAGCTGTTTCCGTGTTACGGCGCACATTCGGAGATGCTCTGCTACCCAGAGCACTTCACCCAGTGCTGCTGCTGCTGCTGCTCCTACCTTGTCATTCCCATCCCGGGGCCTCCCATTCCCATTCCTCCACCGGCAGCTGCTCCGTTGACCGGCTTCATGTGCTGTCCTGGTCCCTGCGAGGGTCCTCCGGGCATCATCGACCCCATCATCCCAGCGGATCCCGGCTCCCCGGACTGCCCGCCACCCTCCATGCTCGCTTCGTTCCCCATCTCGGTCTCGACTCAGGAGACGGGAGGGGTGTGGAGAAAGGTATTAGGTCAAATCGGCGGTGTCGCTTTTTTGTATCGCTACGTTTTGTGTTTTACTTATGCAGTCAAAAAAAAAAAAAAAAAAAGAACTAAGAGGGAGGGAAAAGAAGTGAGAGAAAACTGAGCGGAGCGAACTCAGCGCTGTTCCTCCGTCACCGCCATCATCGTCCTCATCCTCGTCAGCTTCAGCACCAGCAGGCTGCCTCCTCCTGACGTGATGACGGGAGCGTGCTGCACGGCCACGGCGGCTGTGAGAGAGAGAAAATGAAAGCGCGAGCGGCGAGAGAAAGCGAGATTAGATTAGATTAGATTAGATTTGATTAGATCAAAGTTAAATGAGTCCCGTGGGGAGGAAACAGGGACGCACGGGCGAGATCAGGAAACAAGGAGCACCGGGAAGAGGAATTAAAAGGGGAGTACCTTCTCACCTCCTGTTGGTGAGCATAAGAAAAACAAGCAGAGATATGAAGAGATTTCAATTACATTTTCCAAGCTCATCTAGGTCTAAAAAAAACACCGCTTGAATGAGCTTTATTAATTGTAATGCAGAATTTTTCACATTAATTAAAAAAAAGATGGTAACATCGTGTAGCTTAAAGTTAATCTCCCCTAACCTGAGGAATTAATCAGCCTGTAGACACAGAAAAATACCCTAATGCATCACATTTATTAACAAATGTGAATATTTACACTGCAGTGTCGTGCAAGCATGCTTTAATTTTCTGCAAATAACAGCGATTTAAATGCGGAAATTAGGATAATTCTGCCATGTATAGATACGCTATGTAAGAGGAGCCTGGTTACCTCCGTATGTGACCAAAAACTACGTAAAAAGCCTGGTTTATTACGTAGAATTTATTATGTGACGTGAGGTGCGAAGACACAAACGCGAGGTCGCACTTTCTCGCTGTGGACGCTGATGCTGATGCTGAGGAGAGGGGGAGTGGAGCGGAGAGTGCAGTAAGACATTGGAGCGCGCGCTCACGTGACCATTTTTCCCACTCTGAGAAGGGCACGAGGAGGTACGCGAACGCGCAGAGGCACCAGGAGCCACTGCACTGGAGTATCACGTGTCCGAAAAGAAAAAAAAATACTCCAGAGTGTTGCACACCTGCCGGGCACGCGCTGTTTATTGACACCCAAACAATTCTGGATATGAGGTTAATGCGCTGGAAAATTTGCCCGTTATGATGTTGGCTTGTTGGAGTTTGGCTACATTCGGACAGGCTAGTAGAAGCTCTTGTTAGCTGTAACAGGTAACAGTAGCCTAAACCAGAGATTTACAGTACTGTACAAATGTCTTGAGCCACAACCTCACCTCTTTATATTTGCTAGGAAAATGTGCAAACGTACATTAAAATACAGTATATGAGGCAACAACAGAGTTTGTTCAGTTGTATTGAGTTTAAAGAGGACAGACTTTATATGTTTAGCGTTTCATGTCCTCTTTAAAAGTCAATATTTGTCATGACCTCTATTCCTCAACACAGCTTGAACTCTCTTTGACAGCTTTCGTGTAATTTCTTTAAGTATCTTCAGGAATAGTTCTCCAGGCTTCTTGAAGGACATTCAAAGCTCTCCTTTGGATGTTGGCTGCCTTTTGTTCTGTTCTCTATCAAGATGATCCCACACTGCTTCGATAATGTTCAGGTCCAGGCTCTGGGGAGGCCGATCCATGACTGAGAGTGTCCTCTTGTGGTTTTTTCAGGTTTTCTTTTACTACATTGGCGGTATGTTTGGGATCATTGTCACGCTGAATAATGAAACTGCAGCCAATCAGACACTTTCCAGAAGGCATTTCATGGTGGATCAAACTCTGATGGTACTTTTCTGTGTTTTTAATACAAGCAATTTTGAGAAGATCTCCAACTCCACTGACTCAAATGCATCATAAAACCATGACAGCCATGACAGAGGGCTTTAGATGCTCCCTGTTCACTGACACTCTCTCCTTACGTCCTCGCTATGTACTGATGATAATTTCCAACCAGAAATTTCATATTTGGATTCCCCACTCCATCAGCCCTGTTGCTGCTGATTTTCAGTCTTGAGTAATTTGGCTACATTGGCTTGCCTCTTTTCCCTGTTTCCCTTCACTAACATATATACATACATAAAAATACTATTTTATACATTTTAAAATTAATATTTCATAAAATATCAATTTTATCAAGCATAAAATATCAAACATAAAACTGATCTGTTATGTGTAGACACAAAACTGGTTCATCACTTCAGGTAGGTGCTGAATGATTCATAGGTCAGTGTTTAGGGAGTTAACAAACAAAAAACAAAAACCTCTGAACATGATCAGGTACAAGGACTGGACTAAAATTAGTTAAAAAGCAACCCATGTTCAAAAAAACTGCAGTTTCTTAGGATAAAAATAACTAGGAATTAGGGGTGACTCAAGACTTTTGCACAATGTTGCACATGATTTATTCCTGCTTGCGGTGTTTAATCCAGGTGAATATATATTAGCCCCTCTTTTTTAAAAATAAATAAATAATCAAACCTTTTGAAGAAGAAAGAATCCTGAGTTTGTCTATGATTGTTGCCTCTCCCGGATGTATTTTTATGTTGGCAAGCTCATCAGAATGCACCAAGCTGTTGCTCTAATGATCATGCTATCACTTTGATAGATTTCTTTTGTTTTTTCTGCATTGTGGGTCAAAGGTTTTCTAAATGGAAATTAACTGCAGACCTCTACACACTCTACTGATGAAGGAATAGCAAACACACAGCCCACAATATTCTACAAAACAGCTTTTGGGTTAATTGTCCATGTACATTTGAGTCCCTGAAAAAATAAATGGCAGTAATTCCTTAATGTTCAAAGCAATATCTTTGTTCAGCCTCTCTAATTAAAGCTGAGTGTCTGGACTTGATTGTTTCTTTACAGGTGATTTTTTTTTTTATCTCAAATTTTCCAAATTCAAATGTCACTAAGTGATGTCCCTCACTTAGTGTCAAAAAAACAAGGACATAGCATAACAAACAAAAACATATTTAAGAGAGTGAGGGCAAAAAAAGAGGTACTAAATCCATAAAACAATAACAACAAAGCCTTTAAGATAAGAGCGTCTCACACCCAAAGCTACTGGGAACAGGACCACTCTCTGTTCTAGTGCCAAGTATCTCCCTCTGAGGCCAGACTTTATAGAGATGAATAAACCCTGCCAGCAAACTTCAGCGCTACGCACTGTGCAGTATATCTCCCAGCACAAAGGAAAGAGAAAAACTAGTGCTGGTCCTGCAAAAGATAAAGAAAAAACAATTATCCTCTGAGCTTATTTCAGCATTCGCATTTCACCATTAATGCTATTGCCTATTGATATTTTTCTCTGCTTCACACTTTGTTTAGTCAAACGGATTCACGTGGCAAAGAAAGCCTTGTTGCATTTCAGTCATGTGATGTTATTTTAATAGAAAGATTTATAATGGTTCACAGAGCTCCATCGGGAGAAGTAAGACATCTTTGTGTTAAGGCTTTAAAAAACAGGAAAGTGCAAGCTGATAGGTAAAGGCTCTTAAGCTCAGGCAATCCCAGAAGACCGTTTTCTCAAAACTTTACTCTTGAATGAACAATCAGTAACACATTGGTTATTGTTTTGTCACTTAAAGCAGTCTTCCGCTTGAATACAGAGACACTGACATGTGAACTTTAACCCTCCTAGCCTTGAATGTCATGGTCTGCAAGTACAACCTTGCATTTTCATTTGCTCTCACAAAATAAGAAACCAGTGGCACCTCCTGGACTAACTGGCAGAAACCTTTAAACTTACTGTGATCTAAGAGTTTCTTTTTACCTGAATATTAGACCGAAGATTAAAGCATGTCACTGAAATCAGCAGAACAACAAAGAAACAAGGACATCCAAGACTTGCTGTGCAAAGTGTTAATGGTCCTGCATGGCTGCAGGTACCCAACACATGAACAAACCTTTAATATTACTTTTTATTTCATGTATTTGTTGCAGTTACAAGATTGTGCCTGTAAAGTTTGATACGCTAGTGCAATGATTTAAAAGAAAGTAGAACGAGCTCTGTGATTGACTGTAAACTTGATCTGTCTTTGACTTGTTGACTAGTTTCAGTTTAAATTTAGGGTTTTTTTCTGTCATGCAGTTTTACTGTGTTTGTGGATGAGGAGTTGCTCTAACTCAGAGTCAGTATTTTATTAAGTTTGAATATTTGTACCTAATTAAGCTACTGCTTTTTTTAGGACACTGTGGTGCTAACATTACCCTGCTATGTGCTACCCTAAAAATTGCTAATGCTCACTTCAGTGCGGTAGAGGAATTTGTTTAAATGCGTGAACAAAAACACCCTGTGCTACTACAGCAGGAAGCGTCTTTGGCTCAAAATGGTGTTGTGGAAGTTTTCCACTTAAATAAAGCCTGCAGATGAGTGGTGAGCGGTAGCCAACATTCTTTAATCAAAACACACAGAACAGAAAACCAAGCTTGGTGGAGAGCCTGCATGACCACGGGGCAGGGTCAGCAGAGTCTCACTGAGAGTAGTGTGTCTCTCAGTTAAATACTTTCTCCATGAACAAAAGGCAGTACACAGATGTTTCACACCTTAAGATTCACCACTCCCTGGAAGAGACAAAAGACTCTTCCTGTGGAGTTGTCTGCTTCCCCCAACTTCCTAACTAGACCCCCACCATTTGTCTTACAGTATGGGTGTCAGACATGTTAAAATCCAGTGGCACCAAGGCATTACAATAAAATAATGTGATTAATACATAAGTGAAAGAAATTCCTTTACAATGGCAAAATAAGTTTGACCCACTGGCTGAAACACCAAGCTTTAAATCAGCTCCTGAGAAAACCAGGAGACGTGTCACACATCACTGGGCCTGTTTTTATTTAATCTATGGGAACAAGCAAGGTAAGTGCAGAAAAACATCCATACTCTGGTGTTACGTTCTTTGTCTAGGCGTGTATGAACGCAACAAGAAATTGGCCCACACACAGACCACCCAAGTAAATACACAAACAACAATATCTTCTAAAATGCTAAGCAGCCATTTATTTACTTCAGCTGTGAGCAGTGCCAAAAATAACAAACAAAACTCCCTACTGGTCCCTGTGCTTTCCTACACAAAATAAAAACCAACCAAAAGACAATCCACTTACCTAACTTTCTAACCGAAAAACAGGAGAAAACTTAAACAAAAATGGCTTCTCACGCCTACTAGGCTGCTGCAGTGAAGAATATGTACAAGGTGAACAAAATACACGATTGCTACTTGACAAGACTATTTACAACTATTTACAAAACTAAGATACTAACACCAGACACCCGAGTGGAACATAGTGGATACACAGACGGACCAGCCTAAGAAAAAAAACAAAGACAGAGGACGCGACTTAAATACACACAGGGAGATTGCACACAGGTGGGGAACACAGCTGGGAATAATCAACAAGACGAGACAGAGGTAAAACTGAACACACTCACGTGAGACGCAGACCTTCACAATAAAACAGGAAACGAGAACAAATCCTTAAACATAACATAAAACAAAACACTGACAACATTAAATCGTAACATTTCCCCCACCCAAAAATCAAACATTTAACCCCAAATGAAAATGTTTGATTCATGACCTAGAGAGCCATGAATGCTGTAGTCCTGGAGGACCAGCGCACAAGGCACTGGCCGCTATTCTGCAGGCAGACGGAATGCTGACGGTCCTCCGGACCCTCCAGCGAAGACGGACGAAGGCTGGACAGGCCCCTTGGACCCTCCAGCGGAGACGGACAAAGGCTGGACAGGCCCTCGGACCTCCAGCGAAGAGTAATGTTGGCTGGACAGGCCCTTGACCCTCCAGCGGAACGCGAATGTTGGCTGGACAGGCCCCTTGGACCCTCCAGCGGAGACGAATGAAGGCTGGACAGGCCCTCGGACCCTCCAGCTGAAACAGAATGCTGAAGCGGTCCTCTGGACCCTCCAGCGAAGATTTAATGATGGCTGGACAGGCCCCTTGGACCCTCCAGCGGAGACGGAAGGCTGAAGCGGTCTCGGACCCTCCAGCGAAGACAGACGAAGGCTGGACAGGCCCCTCGGACCCTCCAGCGAAGACGAATGTTGGCTGGACAAGCCCCTTGGACCCCTCCAGCGGAGATTTAATGAAGGCTGAAGCGGTCCTTCGGACCTCCAGCGAAGACAGACGAAGGCTGAACAGGCCCCTCGGACCCTCCAGCGAAGACGAATGTTGGCTGGACAGGCCCCTTGGACTCCTCCAGCGGAACGGAAGGCTGAAGCGGTCCTCGGACCCTCCAGCGAAGACGGACGGAAGGCTGAAGCGGTCCCTCGGACCCTCCAGCAAAGACGAATGTTGGCTGGACAGGCCCTGGACCCCTCCAGCGGAGATGAAGGCTGGACAGGCCCCTCGGACCCTCCAGCGAAAGATTAACAAATGCTGAAGCGGTCCCTCGGACCCTCCAGCGGAGATTGAATGCTGAAGCGGTCCCTTGGACCCTCCAGCGACGACGGAATGCTTGAAGCGGTCCCTTGGACCCTCCAGCGAAGACAAATGAATGCTGAAGCGGTCCTTGGACCCTCCAGCGACGACGAATGAATGCTGAAGCGGTCCCTTGGACCCTCCAGCGACGACAGAGTGCTGAAGCGGTCCCTTGGATCCTCCAGCGACGACAGACGAATGCTGAAGCGGTCCCTTGACCCTCCAGCGACGAATGAATACTGAAGCGGTCCCTTGGAACCTCCAGCGACGATTTAATGAATGCTGAAGCGGTCCCTTGGACCCTCCAGCGGAGACAAGTGAATGCTGAAGCGGCCCCTGGACCCTCCAGCGACGACAGAGTGCTGAAGCGGTCCCTTGGACCCTCCAGCGAAGACAGACGGATCCCGGACGAGCCCCCAATTCTGTTACGTTCTTTGTCTAGGCGTGTATGAACGCAACAAGAAATTGGCCCACACACAGACCACCCAAGTAAATACACAAACAACAATATCTTCTAAAATGCTAAGCAGCCATTTATTTACTTCAGCTGTGAGCAGTGCCAAAAATAACAAACAAAACTCCCTACTGGTCCCTGTGCTTTCCTACACAAAATAAAACCAACCAAAAGACAATCCACTTACCTAACTTTCTAACCGAAAAACAGGAGAAAACTTAAACAAAAATGGCTTCTCACGCCTACTAGGCTGCTGCAGTGAAGAATATGTACAAGGTGAACAAAATACACGATTGCTACTTGACAAGACTATTTACAACTATTTACAAAACCAAGATACTAACACCAGACACCCGAGTGGAACATAGTGGATACACAGACGGACCAGCCTAAGAAAAAAACAAAGACAGAGGACGCGACTTAAATACACACAGGAGATTGCACTGGTGGGGAACACAGCTTTAATCAACAAGACGAGACAGAGGTAAAACTGAACACACTCATGTGAGACGCAGACCTTCACAATAAAACAGGAAACGAGAACAAATCCTTAAACATAACATAAAACAAAACACTGACAACATTAAATCGTAACATCGTAAAGATTCTGAACAAATGAGAAACGATAAAAGCAATAATAACTTAAACACAATATAGATTTGATGTCTTTTCATCAATTAAGAGTCAAGACTATTGAACCATTAGGAACTGATTTATATACTTTGTTCATGGCTTTGAGCAGATAGGAAGTCAAAAAGCCCCACGGTTATTTGACTTACCTTAAGTTATTTGAACATTTTAAGCAGATGGGCTACAGCAGCAGGAGACCACACTGGGCGACATTCCTGTCAGCTAAGGACGGGAAACTGAGGCTACAATTCACTGCAGGTCCCACAAAATAGGACAATAGAAGATTGGAAAGTGTTAATTTGTGCTGCAACATGCAGATGGTCGGGTCAGAATATGTAGTAAACGAAATCAAAGCATGGATCCATCCATCCTTATATCAGCAGTAGTATTGTTGCTGACCGTTTTCATCTCTTTATCACCACAGTGAACCCATCTTCTGACGGCTGCTTCTCCCAGGATAAAACACTGTGTCACAAAGCTCAAATCATCTCAAACGTCTTTATTGAACATGACAGAGAGTTTAGTGAACTCAAGTGGCCTCCACAGTCACCAGATCTCACTCCAGTAGAGCACCTTTGGGATGTGATAAAGTGAGAAAGTCACATCATGGACGTGTCAGCCAACAAGTCTGCAGCAACTGTGTGATTCTGTCATTTTAATATTGACAAAAATCTTTGAGGAATGTTTCCAGCATGTTGTTGGACTTGTAGCGCCAGGAAGAATTAAGGGCGGTTCTGAAGTTTAAAGGAGGTAAGCTAGCACTGAAAAGGTGTAACTAACAAAAGACATTAATTGACAGAGTTAAAAAGAGCTTTCCTGTGATGTGTCAGAATGTGTGTTGGAGAAAGAGGTCTATAACCTGCAATGTCTATAATGAAGGAAATGAAGACCATAATGCTCTAATTACATGTCTGTTAGTGAAACACTGTATTTGGTGTGCTGGCTGTCTGCGAGTGGCCACTGACTAATAACCTCCAACAGTGTTTTGGTCCACAGGCTTTAAAACAGGCAAACGTCTGCTGAAACGAGGCTGACCACAGGCAACATAAAAACAGGTTTTGGGAGGATTTAAACATTTGTCATTTCTACAGCTCTACAATACTGCAATGGCAGAAGTCCAAGCAGTCTCTTTTTAATCTGCTATCATGAACCTTCTGATGAATTGTTGAATCCAAACTGCACTTTCTCAGCCAGCGTTTCCAGCTCCAGCAGAGGACCGTGGCTTCTGAGGCAATCTGCAGCGCTGAAATCGATCCCTTTGACAGACTGACGCATTGACGCTACTGTTGAATAAATACTCAAGGAGATTAAAATGAGCAGTGTGCCAGCACTTCACTTCACTCTGCGCAACAGACCAAGAAAGGGAACCCCTATTGGTCAAATGTGAATGGTTGATTGAATGACTAATGGGAAGAGAAGACCCCAATCAGCACTTTCAGAGCCCAAGTCCAGAGGACACAACCCAGCAGGCTTCTCGTATCATTTATTTCTTTCCCTTCCTCTGACTGTACCTTTACCCTAAAAACAAAAAGCACCATTTATTCCTCTGCTGTACTTATTAAAGGACTATACCACCTTTTCTGGCCAAAGCGTTTTCTGAGGAAATGACTCATAAGAATGGAAGCAAATAGGAAAAAACACTTTTGAGGAAAAACCATGATGTGCAGATATTTTTGTCATATAATGTATCATGTCTCCCTTGTCTGTGAAGTCTAGGGGGCACAAGTGGTGTAACTTTCGAGGGCAACAGCGCAAGCTGCAAGTACGCTGAGTCTAAAAACAACAGCCATGCATCAGATTTATTTTACATTTTTTATTTTATCTTCTTTTTTTTTGGACCCTTTAAACCTCAGAGATGCTTGGGCCTCAATAGATTGAGTTGCTGCCATCTGATTGGCTGATTAGCTATTTGCAATAACGAGCAGTTGAACAGGTGTACCTAAAAAAGTGGCCAGTGAGCGCACATTGCATTTCTTTCAAAAATAACATCAGTCCTAAGTTACAAACCTTTGCTTGGCAGTGCGAAACTTTCCATACATTCTGTAGAAGTGGAGTATATAAGAAGAAATTTATTCTACTCCTAGAAAGCCATAACAAATAAAGTCATGATTAAATATCTCATTCATAAATTGGAGACACCCTTTATGGGATTACATCCCCTAGAACCAGCTTAAGGCACATTTCTTTCCGTTTGTTATTCGGAGAATTGATAAAATGAGATTTTCACTAGCATTCGGTGGTAGTTTACCTTTCACGTAACACATCCCGTGTTTCAAAATGAAACTATAAAAGGGAAATGCCGGGCTTTGGTTTGTTTGTACCTCAGAATGCCTTGCAGCAATACGCAATGAGTTCAAGGAAACAACAGAAAACGCTTCTGGTTGTTTTTCTTTGCTCTTTCCCCCATGAAAAGACAATTTGATTAAAGCTTTTTTTTACGACTATTATTTCACAACCATTTAAACTCTTCAAAGTCACATGTGATTTTTCATGAGATGGTAATTTACTACTATAAAAAATTATAACACACGACAGGAACAATATGGAGACGTTGTTCTTGCGTCTCTTTTCCCTTTCATTAGTAATTCTCTTTCTTCTCCCTTTTTTTGCCCTGTGGAAGTCATGATAGAAGGAATGAAGCAGTCCTTTCAACTTATCTGAGTGCAAAGTTGAACATGAAATTAATTATTAACTTAGAGCTAAAGAATTTAGCTTATACTTCTGATCCCTTTAGAATTTATAGCCTTACCAATCATCAACTCTTGCCTTCATATTTCTCAGCCATCTCACAAAAGGGCTGAACTACCTTTTTCATCCTCTGAACAGAGTTAATTACCGTAATGTGCGTGACGGGAAAGATTCAGTCCTCGTCAGCAATCTGTTTGGGCGGTGTCCCAGCACATCCTGCAGGAGAGCAGAAAGAGCTAACTCTGTGCTGATAGCAGAGACACAAAGGTTAGAACAAGTGTCAAGTAACCAAAGGTAACGCGGAGCACAAGCACAAAGACTTGAATAGCTGACAAATCTTAATTACGTCCATTTACTAGCCCATGCCAACAAACGCGCTAACATTTCAGCCTTTAGAGCATGAAAGAAAATGCAGTAATCTGTCAGATGATGGGTTTAAAAGACAGATGATAATAGACTTTGTAATCTCAGATCACATGTTACAATTACAAATCATAAAAGAGAGTAGTGTAGTGTGATTACAATTGAGGCATTTTTATCTATCATTTTGTTTCATGCTCTGATTTCGATCACAAGGCCGAAACGTTACCGTGTTTGGTGGCATCGACTATTCAAGTTTTGTGATTGTACTGTCTTTGGGTACTTTGTGTTGGAGTTATATGACTGTGGTTTAGCGCCATGTATTTGGAAGGCACATCCTCTTCAGAGGCTGATTTAGAAATTGTGCTTTTATTTTAACCAGAAAATTAATTATTGATTAGGAACTAATGTATGTGTCATAGGCTGGTCCGGACAACAATAACAAGAGTATCCAAAATGCAGATCCCATAAGAGAATGAGCCAAGTTTTAAAATATTTGCTGAACACTAGGAGAGATCTGGGAAACTTAGGGGACACCAAGAGAAATCCTGGGATTTCCAGAGTGCTTACTTGGATCTTGGGGAACTTAAGGGGAGGAAGTCTGCCTTCTGGTTTGTTCTCAGGAGAGGAGGTGGTTGATGGCGGGTGAGCAGGCAGGCGGAGTAGTGAGGTGAGTGTGCCAAAGCAGACTTCCAGTGGAAGCTGACCAGCCCAACGGAAGCAGGTCACTTCTTCAGCCAGCAGGCAGGTACTGGAGGCGGGGGATGAAAAATGCATTACTACCAAGAGGTAATTTCACAAAGGAGCCTGCTTAGTACACTTAGGAGGCTGACTATTTGGCAGAAAACGGGAGCAGGATTGGTCCTTTTAAGCAGAGAGTGATGAGCTGATGGATGGCAGGTGAGCTAGTTGTAGAGCAGGGACTCTGGAATAGGGCCTCCCAGGATGCATGCCTGCTGAGCCATCCTGGGAGATCCTATTCCAGAGTTCGTGAAAACACCAAACTAACCATTGCAATGTAAACACAATTAACCGCTGGTGTTTTGCCAAAAAGTGATCACTTGCTATGTCTACTATCTCTAGACTTTTTACTTTTTTTACTTTGCCAAAAACTGATTCCAGCTTCTAACTTGTGACAGGAATGTTTTTTCTGGCTCTAAATGACTTGAGATCCTTCATGGGAGATATGTTTGACATACTTCTGACAGATTATAGGCCAACGAATCTGTTATAACTGTTTGAATTCCTGCAATCATTTTTAGCATATACCCACCCGCAAATCAGAAGTGTCATTGCTTTATATGGTTTATCAAGTCTATCACAATGTATCTCAGCAGAAGCCCAAAACAGAAGTGCCTACCTGGCTTGTTGCTCTCTGTACAGATTATACAAGGACAGGATGCTTTACAGACAACAGATGGAACAGCTTCCCATTTTATGTACACGCACTGTGATGAACTTAAGCCTGCAGTAAATGAAAAATGGCTGTTACGGGACCTGTATTGGATTCACCATAAGGCCTCTCAACAAGACTCTGTTTTTACATAAAGCAGCATATGGTAGGGCTGATAAATGAGCAGTCAGTCAGTTACACGTGATGCCCCACCCCCCAACACACACACACACACACACACACACACACACACACACACACACGCCCTGCAGAATACACAAACAGGAGAGAAGAAAGGGAGGCACAGGCATACATCATACATGTTGAGATAACATATACACAGCACACACAATTCCCTTTTCATTTTGTTTGCTTCAGATGCTCTGAGTTATTACGGTAGAGCAAGCACAGCTGCACGCGCAAACGTTAATGAGTGCCCCAGTGGGCCATCGGGCTGAGCCAGCACGCACAGAACCAGGACCGTGAAACTGAACACCTGCACAACATGCAGCCTTTGTTTGTAATGTCCTACTGTGCAGCCATGCAATTACCTTACAGCTGACTTCAAAACTGAAATATGACTGTATTACATTCTTGAAGCAAACATTATGGATCAAATCATTATGGATTTGATCAACTGGTCTCTGAATGCAATTGACACCCCTTCAACGAGAATTCTGGGCTTGGGTGAGCCTGACTGCTGAAGATATCTACCTATTTAGATGGCATGTATGTGTATGTATATAGATGTAAGCCTGTATGTGGAAATATGTGTGTGTATGCATGTACGGATGCAAATATGTATATATACATATATGTATGTATGTGCGTGTATGTTTGCAGGTGTATGTATAACTTGTACATATCTTTCTTGTGTAAATGTAAATTTGTCATTGTGTAAATACTTACGCTATTGTGTACTTCACACACATGGAGAGATGCCAAACTGCCTTTCACTGTTCTTGTAACAGTGACAATAAAAAGCTATTCTATTCTATTCTATTCTATTCTATTCTATTCTATTCTATTCTATTCTATTCAGAACCATGATAACAGTTCTTGCTGATCAGAGCTGGCTTGGCCCTGGCTTATCGTAGAATTAAGGAAGCGGAACCGGCTGTTCAAACCCCCACAAGGCTGCCCGCTGGGATTAAAACAATGGGACGAGGCGTGAGTTTCTCGAAATGGGTCATTGAGTGCAGCACGGATGAGATCTTGGAGAACTGCATGGCTGCCGGGAATACTCAGAACAAGACCTCTGAGTGCAAACTGATTACATCTGGAGGGGCTCGCTCAGAATAACACCTCTGGGCGCAAATTGATCACATCTTGGGAAGTGCACTGCGGTCGTGAGTTCTCAGAACCTGCTCTTTGAGCACAAGAAATGACAACACCACAGAACGTAAGTTTGGATAACATCATAGGAAGCTCACAGCTCTCCAACGGGAGATTGAGAGACCAGTGTTGGACTGTTAGAACAGCTTTGAAAATCTTATGAGTTGTTCGCACTAAAGTTAAAACCATCATCATTTCATGCGGAGACCCCATCGGCGCCAGCTGCGGTCTCAAGGCTGGAGCTGAACAAAAACACCCTGATACGAACTGTGTTTAGACTGTTCCTCCCATTCTATGCAAGGCCACCTGGGTTGGCTGGAAGACCGTTTACTTAGCCTGGCAGAGCGAAGGACACTGTCTCAGCTGAACTCTGGACACGCATACACATACACACATACTGATATGGACACACTCATCCCCCTTCCCTTTCCAAACGCCTTCGATGCTTGTTTCCTGCGGGGGAACACGGCGGATCTGTGTGCCGCGCTGGAATGGTATAGCGCTGTGCAGGATGGCTGTTGTGTTCGCTTCGGATTACTCCTCACCCCCCACCCAACCCTGTGGCTTGTCATGTCTTTTACAATGTTGTGCTGTGGACATTTATGTGCTTTTTGTGCAGAGGAGTTTTTTTGTTTCCTGTCCTCATGCTGTCCTACAATGGAAGCACAGCATGAGTAGAGGTCTCTTTTTTTCCTCTTGTACTTTCCCATTGTAGTGTACATTTCAGTGTTTTTTTTCTGTAACGCTACCGATCTCCGACTTGTATCCCCATGTAACGTCTGTGTTGTGTGTGTGAGGTCGGGGGGGGGGTCCCATTTCACTGCAGGGCAACCTGCATGTGACGAATAAAGCTTTGATTGATTGATTGATTGATTGACATTTGATATGAGTTATAATTTTCTTTAAATTGGGGTAAGGAAGTAAAACTAAAATATACAGCATTAGTCAGTGAGTGGCCCACAACTACTTCTCACCTCACCGACCTATGGTGGTTAGTCTCTGAGTTCAGGACCCAGTATGTTTGACATATAGATTTACTCACAAAGAATCCAACCGGTCGATCTACGTCCCTACCCTCACCTATGGCCACGAGCTTTGGGTAGTGACCGAAAGAACGAGATCGCGGATACAAGCGGCAGAAATGAGCTTCCTCCGAAGGGTGGCTGGCCTCTCCCTTAGAGATAGGGTGAGAAGTTCGGCCATCCGGGAGGGGCTCAGAGTAGAGCCGCTGCTCCTCCACATCGAAAGGAGCCAGTTGAGGTGGTTCGGGCATCTGACAAGGATGCCTCCTGGGCGCCTCCTGGGTGAGGTGTTCGGGCATGTCCCACCGGGAGGAGGCCCAGGGCAGACCCAGGACACGCTGGAGAGATTATATCTCGGGTGGCCTGGGAACGCCTTGGTGTTCCCCCGGATAAGCTGGAGGAGGTGGCTGGGGAGAGGGAGGTCTGGGCTTCTCTGCTTAAGCTGCTGCCCCCGCGACCCGGCCTCGGATAAAGCGGATGAAGATGGAGATGGAATCCAACATGCAATTTGTTATGATATTAAAAATATGCTGGTTTGTGTGTCATGGTTCTTTGTTCTTGCAGTGTATATAAAAATAGTTTCAAAGTAGTGAACTACAGGAGCTAGAAGCTTTATGAATGGTCCAAAGATCTCTGGACCATTGCACATTAGGCAGTATTTGTTTCTCATGAGTTGCATTTTGGAGCCGTAATGTCAATTGTCAGAACACTGTATAATCGGGAAGATTTTCCTTGTGTTCCAAGTATGAGCTTATCATGTTTCTAGTGTGAACACACTACATATAGTATTTAGAGGCTGAGTATTAATACGTGGTGAGTGGCTCCATCTAGTGTGTTAATGAGGGAAACACAAGGTTAAAACTCCAAACGTCTGTGCCTGAACATTTCCGTCTTTCTCTGTTTGATAGATGTTTTCTACAGACTTTATTTTGACTTGTCACAGTGAGGGAAGCACCATTAAAATTTATAGTACGGGTTCATTTCTATGAGTGCTCCAGTGAGAAATAAAACATGCAGAAAATCTCCCCTGCCTCACACTGCCTGATTGATACATACAACATTCTTCCTCTCCGTGGTTTTCAAACAGTTTGGGCTATTTGAATGTGTGTGGTCTCCTCACCAAAAAAATACCCTCTAAGCATCACCGTTCGCTGTCCCTCTCTGAGCCTTGTTATGCCGGAGGTTTCTTCCTGTTAAAGGGGAGTTTTCCTTTCAACCTCACCAAGTACTTGCTCAAAGGGAGTTGTTTGATTGTAGGGGTTTTTCTCTGTATTATTGTAGGGTCCTTACCTTACAATATAAAGTGCCTTGAGGCAACTGCTGCTGTGATTTTGCTATATAAGTAAAACTGAACTGAATTGAACCAAAAAATCCAATTTTCTCTTCCCACCTTTACACTTCATGAGCAATCTGCACTAAATTTATTGCTTGTACAAAATAAAATAAAATTCTCTTTTCATTCAGTTGCACAGGAAAAATATCAATATTCCTTCAAATAAATTAAAAAAAGAAAAAGTGAACATAATGTAGGAAATCTGTGGAAATAGCTACCTTTGAATTTCAAATGTCATTCATTATGAAATAATCATAGCTTTCCATGAGATTAAATATAATGGAGCCTCACAAATGTTGGCTGTATAGCACTGAAATAAAAGCACTGTTAACTTGCACTGTAGCTACTGGTGTCAGTATCCATTACTTCCATAAGTCACACCAACAGGTTCAGCTGAAGAAAGAAAGAAAGACTAGTATAAATGTGACACCCCAAGTCTTAAAAAATGGATGGACACAGTGAGGCCTTGTCACAAAATATGGAGAAATGGATTGCCTGCATGTTTGTATATGTAATTTGGGTCAATACAGTCACTGGATACCTTTGCATTGAGAAACTCTTGGTTTGCTTTCACAGTAAGCTATGGGTCACTGTCCATTTCAGTTCAGCAGCATTTGGCTGAATCTGAGCAGAAAGTATAGCCCTGTGATCTTCACAATTTACCCTGTAACTTTTATCAGCAGTCACATCATCAGTAAACACCAGTGACCCACTAACTGGCAGGCATACATTCCCCTGCCATAACATTGACTCCACTATGTTTGACAGATGATGTGGTATGCGCTGCTTCTCTCCTGCATACTTTTCTCTTCCCATCATTCTTGTACATGTTAATCTTGTTTTGATCTGTCCAAAGAAAACATTTTCCAGAACTCTGAAGGCTCTTTTAGATGTTTAGATGTTTTTTGGCAAAGTCTAATCTTGTTCTTGTTCTTGTTCTTGAGTGTAACCAGCAGTTTGCACTTTGTTGTAAAGCTTCTGGAAATCCACTCATGAAGGCGTCTAGATTGCCAACCTTGACAATGATACACCTGCCTCCTTCTTGATTTGGTTAAATGTCTTGAAATTTCTTTTCTTAACCACGGAAATAATTTGCAATCATCCACTTTAGTTGTTTGCTCCAGCCTTTCCGGCCTTTTGGCGTTGCTGAGTTTAAGATTGCAGCAGATTGTAGATTTGGCCACTCCTGATGTTTTTCTCTATCTCTCAGATGGGTTCATTTTGTTATTTCAGTCTAATGACAGCCTTCTTCACGTTCATCTCTTTGGGGCTCATATTAGGAATTTCGGGGAAAAGCTGCCAAACGAAAATCCAACATTTGTAATCAATTCCAATTAACTCTTTTATCTGCTTAATTTGTCATGGAATATTGATAGAGTGCATGTCTCAACTAACAATGAAACTGTCTAACGGATAACCCAATACTTCATATACTTCATTAAACCACTTTAATTAAAGCTGAAAGTCTGAACTTCAATCACATGTTGACTGTTTGATTTCAAATTCATTCTGTTGGTGTATCGATGCAACATTACAAAACTTGTGCCATTGTCCAAAGACTTATGGACCTAACTGTAAAATTTTTAGAAGAGTAAACAAGGCTTCAATTAAGTGAAACCAGACTTTTCACCGTATATTAAGGAAATAGAAAATAATTTCTGTATTATAAAGCTTAAAAATATATCTCTGTCTATATATAAATAATAACAATAAGACAGTTTCTTAGTGTGTTTTTGTACTTCTTTGATCTCATGAAATTTATTATTTATATATGGTAAAACACAGTCTTCATAACTTTAGCAATAATAAATTTATATTAGTAATAATATTTTTAGTTTAGAGTTCCAGAAAATCTTTTACAGCTACAGTTGGATTTCTTGACTCTGGTTTTTAGGACAGCATACAGCTGTTAGTCAATTTACACACATTTTAAATTAAAAAGGTGTTGATGGGCTGGTGTTTTTAATGTTAAGAATTTTTAAATGGGATATGTATGAATCCGTGTATTAAATATAATTGGTTTATTTTATTTATTTTTGATGTGCAGTATCTAACCATTGATTTACAGTTCATCACACCCTCTTGTGTGTCAGACCTTTGCCTAAATTGCATAATCTGGTGTTATGCAGAGCATCTACCAATAGAGGGCACCATATCAACATGAGAAAGAGTCATGTTTTTCCATCAGTCCAGGAATGTGTGCAGCAGACCACCTGCTGATCAGTTTCATAACAGAGAATATTAGCCCTGTTTAATGTATAACATGTTTAGAAGGATTAGGGAGAAGCTGGAGAGGCAGACTGTTCACATGCATGGTCGAGTTGACATTACAGTCTATTTCCAGCTGTTCTCTTTCAAATGAGACACCTGACACATTTTTGAGTTTCAGTTTTGGTCTTGCTGAGACGATGACACATATTGTCAACATGAATCAGAGTCTGTTAGTCCAAAATAAACAAAATCATCTGATCGTAAAGTCACTGATCTATGCTCCACAGGGCTAAGCCTTGAGCTCAACCAACTTACATGTTATATTTAAACTGTAAAATCTTCAAAAACATACATACAAAAACTTAAAATCTACAGAAATAGATACTCTAAAGCAAAAAACTTGCTCTCACAGCTTTTTTGAAATCTGTATTCTGGTCAACAGCTGGAGAAAGATGTCAGGGTTTCAAGTTTCAAGTTTCAAGTTTTATTGTCATGTACAGATAAACAGTGTAGCCACCTTTATCCATAATGAAATTCTTTGGCTCAGTGCTCCTCAGCTTTACATGAGCATATAGAGAGTGTGCAGTTATATTAAAAAGAAAATAATTTAGCAGTATAATAATAATAATAATAATAATAATAATAATAATAATAATAATAATAATAATAATAATAACAATAATAATAATAATAATAATTATAATGATGATGATAATAACAATGAAAATGAGAAAAGAAGAGAAAAAAGTATTAAGTATTAGAGAATTGAAGTACTGGCTTGAAATCATCTGCTCCACTTTAATCATGAGCTCTTCTTATGATGCAGCCAAACCAAGGCCGACCTCTTGGTTTTAGAATGGAAATGTCGTTCTTTCTAAAAATCCTCCTGATTTAACTGAACTAAAAAACAAAACAGAAAAAATCCACATGTAGTTAACTTGTTATAGCTTGTTATAACTTGTTTAGCAGTCAGTAAATAAGGTGAAACCAGAATGCAAAATATCACCAAAGAACCTTTTCCTGTTTCTGTCGCATGCATTTTTTTTATTTATTTTTTTTTATTTTTTATTTTTTTTGACATGCTGAAAACATTTAAGTAGCACAATGGGAAAGAGACCAGCGGCTTTGTGCATACCGCAAAATTCAAACTCTGTTAGATATGCAGTTATTTAGCTGGAGAGTTTATTTAGGACATAACTCCACGTAAGTGGGCCAGACTTGTGCTGGCATGGCTGCGTGAGCTTGTGTGTGCACGACTCTTTAGAAACTTTCCGTTTGCCAATCATCTGTACAAAAAAAAATGTCTCTATCAGTTTTATTTGTCTCCTGAAATGAGTTTCATTCTATTTTGGGGGGTTTTGCTGTTAGTTTTTTATTAAATTAACATGCTTGCATGATATCTGCAGCAGTCCTTAGGAGAAGACCAGGTTTGCTCAGTTTAGAACAAAAAAGAAAAATGAACCAAATCAGATCGCTTCATATCTCAGCAGTTTAAAAAACAAACAATGACCGATTGTTCCTGCAGGAGTAGATTCGGGCCCCTTTTTGCTTTTTCATCCCAAGGAATAAAAACAGGGTTACAAGGAGATGAGGAGGAGGACTAGGAGGATGAAAATGAACTAAGGAGAGAACTTGATTTGTACATGCAGTCTGTTCTGGGATCGGTGTGTTAGTTAACCCTCATTTAACACATCCCTCTCTGCTCCTCTAGCTCGCTCTATCTCACTGAGAATCAGAAAGCCTTGACATTTACTGCTATTAACTTTACACTCTTGTTGTAAAGACGCAAAGAAAACACAGTGAAAAGGTTAGAAGGACGTAAGGAAAAAGAATGAATGAATGGTTTAATAGAAGGAAAGAAGTTAAAGGGACTACATATTCAAAGGTCTTATTTCTGATACTACCCCATGAAAATATTTGCTTTGTGTGCCGTGCTGCAGCTACTACATTCGGCTTCAGATTCACTTTTTGGCGCCTACGCCTCTCGAGATGTGTTAATGCAGAAAGGTATTGAAAAACTCTGGTCAACCAACCAGCAGTCTGCCTGCTGTGTCATATGAAATGTGTGGAAGGAGAGGTACCAACTGTCTGTTACATATAGATGAAAAATAAAGCTCTGACGTGACCTCGGGTCAGCCAGCCTGACGGTCAGAGAAACAGAAACGTGCTGGATTGGGGATCTCTGAGCTGCACATCAAAGATGCACCTATGCACAGATCAAGTCTCAAAAGTGCAATGTACCTCATATACATTTTGATGCGAAGCGCTGCCAGAGCAAACGTTTCCACTTCATTTGCAGAGGTGTTTTTATTTTGGAATGTGTATTTATTGTTTGCAATGTTTAGTGAATTAGTTTGCAGCTCTTTGCACATATTAATAAAAGGTTCAACTAACTGATCAAATAAAGTCTGTGCGGTTTAGTTGTTCCACTCATATTAAACCAAATGATGGTGTGGCGGCCTGTTCTAGTGTGAACTAAGAGAGGGTTTGAATGTAAGAGAGAGGAGGAAAAAGGAAAAGGAGACCTAAAATGTAACCCCCTGCAGCTCGACTGAGGAGGTGAGTTACATTAGTGCTTCCTCTTTATTAGAAAGCGGTTTGAGTGAATTACAGGTCTGTTATTATTTTTTTGGGAGGATATCTACTCATTAGTCATGCTAGGCATCCATCTGAACTCTATCAAAATAAAGGTGTATTTTAACTCATTTAAATTTTTTCTAATATCAGAGATATGGGACTATACAAAGTAGCTTGTGACATCTAAAACAACAGCACACTTAATGTGTCTTTCTTCACCTCATCACTTTTTTCTGTGTGTGTTTGTTTTTCTGTTAATGCCTTTCAAACAAAACTAGCCATGATATTTTTCCCCTCTGATAATTAATATCAGTTAACCCCAGATCATGCAGATATCCTAATTCTGTCTATGGTAATCTTGCACCATTGAACTGTTAGTGAATGAGGCAAGTGCTTTTAAATCTAAACTATGCATCCTTGAGGCCAAGTCCATAACATGCAACTGTTTCAATTAGATTGACTGTCATTTTAACTGATTTTTTATTTTTATTTGAACTTCATTGAATTTTACTGAATTTTATTTTTTTTATTTATTTATTTGTTAATTTATTGTTGCATGTGTGTTGTTGCTGCCTGTGTTTAATTGAGTAATTTCTGTAACTGTGAGACACTTGCTGCTGCCTATCTTGGCCAGGTCTCCCTTGAAAAAGAGGTTTTCAATCTCAATGGGATCTTCCTGGTAAAATAAAGGTTAATAAATAAATAAATAAATAACAATAAAAGTGTGAAACGTGCATTAGTATATCAAGTGGTGCCTGCTTATTTCCTGCTTTATGTGAGCTTCTGCTGTAGTTTATTATGTGCTTTTAGTCCCAAGTCCCGTTTTACTGTGGTGCACAATAAGATCTTCTGATGTTTGGTGTCATCTTCCTGTGATCTCCTGTGAACAGGTGGATTCATTCACTTCAAGTTTATGTATGTAGCACCAAATCACAGCAGTCGCTGAACACTGTAAAGACTCTAGGATAATTATGGAGGCACAATATTTAAGGCTCCCATCCTTCTATCCCACATACCTAAAAGTTAGTTATATGATAAACAGCCCCGTGTTTGTTTACTTGATTTGTAAAATGCAAAGTGGTGACTTTTTCTTTTCAAGTACGTCCTCATATGGAGACAGTTTTTTTTAATGGCACAAAACAAGTCATTGTTTACAAAAATTTGTACATTTTATTGGGCAGAATGAGGTAAACAGTGAAGAAAAGTATGAGAAAACAGAGCATAGGATCTCCGGATGTGGCAACTACAATTATTGTATACATGTGTGTGTATTAAGGACTGACACAGACAAAGAATTAATCATACAATGAAGCAATGTCATTTTTAAATGTTTATTTATAAACAGGATAAAACCATTCAAGTATTGAGTCATGAACAAAACAGCAACCTCTGATCTGCTAATTGGGAAACAGAGGATGTCAGTGTATTTTTCAGTGCTAGTTGTCCAAATTGAGGGAGACACAAGTTATATTTGGTTTTAATTGAAAGCAGATGAATTTGATTTAAATCAAGCCAATTCACAACATTTAAACTTGCAATATATGGTAAAATAAAGGTTGTGCAATAATACAGAGAAAACCCCAACAATCAAATGATCCCCTATGAGCAAGAACTTGGCAACAGTGGGAAGGAAAAACTCCAGTTTCGGCAGAACCAGACTCAGGTAGGGGCGGTCATCTGCCTCCACCGGTTGGGGGTGGGATAAGAAAATGAAACTAAACTATAGGAAGACAAAGAGGAAAGATGTTAATGATATATATGAAACTTTCCGCTAGCCCTGAATAAAATATTGTTTTTGACAGGAAAGTATTGTTTCATTCATCCATGTAGAGACCATCTGAACCATTTAAGGTGAAGGATTAAGCCTCAGCCTAACCCGATTTAGTACTTTGAGTAGCAAAGTACTTTTCAACTCTAATAATTAGTAGGAGTATATTTCTTATCATCTATTGGTCATCTGACCTGATAAACTTCAGTTAACATTATAACACAGAAGTGATTGTCTGATCAGAAACTGTTTATTCCACGAGGTGGACAGCAGGAATAAAACAAACCAGATACTAAGAAAAAGAGTATACAATAAAATTTTCTCAATATGCTAAAATTCCCACCGAGTAATAAGATAAGACTAAAACTGGTCAAAATACAATTCTCTTCATGCACAAAAATCCCACCCAGTCCCACAACCCAGGACGAATATTCCTTGTGTGTTCTTGAGCTGGACAGAAATTCCTCTTGCTGAGCGGGGTCCACGCCAGCCTCATGCCAGGCAGACAAGGTCACAAGGTCCTCCTTCATTCCTGCCATGAGCTTCAGTCTTCCTGATGTTTCTCAAAGATGCCTCTCTCAGTGGGTCAACAGAACATCTGGCACAGAACAGCTGTGATGAAAGAAAAGGAAGAAGTTTCTCCAAACCTCTGGACCAAAGAAACCCAGCTGGGTCCTGATGGTCTCCCATACTACTTTCACCCCGGGTGGACGTAGCTGTCGATAATAATCGGCACTCTGTTCACTGTTAGGAAAGGAAAAGAACAAGTTACACTACAGTACTGATACCTTCTGCTGCTCTTTTCAAACTTTCCATGTTACCAGGCTGTAGAGTGCTCTGAACATTTAAACACTTTTAAATCCATTACACACTCACAGTCTTATGTGAAAATCTCCAAGGACAGCATTACACTTTTGCTATGAACAGTAACTCTGGACCTCTGTGGAGTGTGCAGATGATCTCATTACTGTCTAAAAATGGATAAGCTCATAGTGAAGTACACTGAGCCACCCTGAGCTATAATATCAAAATAGAAGCTGCTACCTTTGTCAAGAGTGGCTGGATCTGAGTGCATACTTGTCAATGGAAAATTGTACTTAGTAGTCAGTATAATCTTTTAATGATATAAGTTTCCATATATGCTTCGAGGTGTATAATCGATTGTGTAGTGATAGGATGTGTGATCTGTAGAAGGCTGCAAAGACTTTTATGTGCATTCCAGGGTGTTCTGGCATTCAAACTCACATCCTGGGAGCATGGGAAAAGGGCATACCTTCTCTTATTGTGTTATGATAGGATAAACGTATCTATGTCTGTTTTACTCTAAGTGCATTTTGTTTAGATGAACTGCTGGACTTCCAGACCAGCAGGTTTAGGGAAGTCATTTATGGGGTCACTCACTCTCCCCCCACACACACACACACACACACACACATACACTCACCCAATGATGTATAAATAAAGACCAGGGTAGTGGCACGGTGCGAGTCTCAGAGTCTCACTTCTGTGCGAGTACTCTGTGGCTGCCCTTGCTTGCAAGTAACTAACTGCAGTGTGTGTTTCTTCTCTCTGATTCAAAGCTGAAGAAGTGTCTTAGAATACATCTCTTGACAGTTGTTTTGGTCCTTCGTAGCTGGATCAGAACTGTTTTCTGTGACTCTGTTCCAAGATCTGGCGGACTGATTCCTGACGCCGTGGGAAGCCAGCACCGAAGTCTGTGCACAGCCCTCTTAAGAATTTGGGTCCGGACCGGTGTTTATAATCTGGTCCACGGCGGTGGGATTCAGTCTGACGATCTGAACCACCAGTGACACGTCTGAGGGTGAGAAACACTATTTTGATATATAAAGTGGCCGCAAAGGTTTAAAGAAACACGTAAAATAGGTTAGAAGTAGCTGTAATTACTTCGTAACAAATTAAAATAGGTTAGGATTCGCTGTAACGAACCGAATTAGACTTAGGTTTTAGAGGTAGCCGTAATTACTTCGTTACAAATTGTAAAAGCGTGCAAATGTCTATGTGTGTATGTGTCTAGAAGTAAGTTGATTTTACAGCACAACACGCTGCTAAACTACATGATGGAGAAGCTGAATTGAATATGAAAGTGCAAGTCTTTGCCACTGTAGGGCAAAGCACGCAACCACTGTGTGAGGTTGCGTTGCGGTCTCTTCCAAGCTGATGAGCAAGCTACACATTATTAGATGGAGAGCTAGCTGAGAACTCATCAAAGAGAGGGAAACAGAACTATGATACCTCGAGTATGTAGCGTATCCGTGAGTTCAGCTTCGTCTTTCAGATGCGCAGCAGTTTTCCTGCATCTTGACTCGTGTGTAGGGTGTTCATAGCATCAGCATCATGTTTTTGTTTATTTGTTTTGTTGGGTTGAAAACTAACTAGATAAACTTGTGATCACACTTATGGATCACCATGGCACATGTCATCAGCCATATGATTTATTTATGCAGATGAAAAAATGAGTGTGAATGTGCCTGACGTCGCAGTGTGTGCGCACTGTGTAAAAGTAACTTTTAAGCCTCCAATTGTGAGAACGGTGAGTCTGCAGGTCACCATGCAAAAAAAAAAAGAGAGTAAAAAAGAGACTAAATTTACATTGTAGATGAAAAATAATCATAGGGAAAAGGTTTTGTGTTTATCAGCCAAGAACAACTACAATCTCATTTTCTGCTTTTAAGAAAGGAGAGTTCAAAAAAAAAAAACAGAGAGAGATGTGTGTTGGTTAAGCAGTGATGATAATAATGACAAAGTCTTAGTTTTGTCACTTTCAGATGAAAAGCAGACCTGAATCAATTTTCCACATGCAGCGGTCGGAAGAAAGTTATAGTTTGACATCATTGGAAACATTCAGGCCAAGTTTTTGGCTAACTTATTTACAGCACCATGTGTCCCTCATCCTCACAAGCGAGCTCTCACTCCTCCCTGAAGACAAGGAATGCAGTTCCAAAGAGCAATAACATGGCAGATAAAGAGACAGCAGCAAAGTCCTGAGCAAAGAGTCCCAGCAAGCAGCAGCAGTGTGGACAAACAGCATCGGAGAAGAAGAGCAAACCCATCATCCTGACTGATTGGATGAATGACACTGTGTTTCCAACAAGCTACAACTTCACTGTGCATGTGAAAAGAACTTTTGAGGAGAACTGAGGAGACTGTTGGAGTTTGACATTTGCCACCTTTGAAGAAAATGGCAAGAAGAGACAGTGGAACACAGGACAAAGCTGAAGGAGAACTGCCGGCTATTGGACTGTTGAAGTGGGAGAGGACAACAGAGTGAGGGTAAGTGAGAACACAGAGGAAAGCTGTTGTTTAATGTGGGAAATCAAAATTTGGGTTAGCAAACCTGGGGAAAAGAAAACTGACTGCTTAAGTGGAAAATTGTGAAGGAATCTGAACCACTGCAAAAAGAAACATATACAAAATCACACACACAAGCAGAACATGCATTAACCCTACTAACACAAACACAAGAGAGCCCATGAAGATTAGACAACATCTTAAGCATGTGAGTCTGTTTATCATTCTGTCCAAGTCACTTCGTGTGATGAAAAGTGATGCAAAGATCAGTGGACTCATAGCACATCAGTTACAAAATGATCAAATAATAGCAGAGAAGTGTGTAGGAAAGGCAGCTTTAAGAACATGCCCTGCTGGAGATGCAGCTCCACAGACATTGATTAAACCTGCCTAATAACACAAACACACAGGCAATGGAAATCAGCTTATCTCTCATCAGTGTTAAAATAGTGTCAATTTAACAGACACTTGTTATCAAATGCTGAATTTATCCAATGCTGACAGTTAACTCTCTAGGTTGCAGGACAACAGTTTCATTTTTGTGGGAAAAAAGATTCTGGTTTGACCAACCAGTGATCAGACAATAAATTTAGTTGTTAATATAGTAAATTGGGAGATGCTTTCTGCCTGATTGATGCAGCACAAGTAATTTACTGTATGAGGGAAATTCTATTTTTGTGATAATATTTTGAACATGCATTTCTGTTGTCCTGTCAATTAGTTGATCGTTCTTAGATTAATGAAAGGTGATTGAATTCTAGTACGAGTGAATGGGATGTGTTGGAGTGGAGACTAAAACACTGAGTTTCCTGTTTTTATGTGCAAGTGAATCCTGCACCTAGATACACAACTCTGAATACATAAGAACAAACTTCTTTTGTGAAGTGCATGACAACATGTCACATGTTTTGTGATGACGGGGAAAAAGGAAAACTGAATAAGATGGGTCTGTGGCCTAAATGAGTGAAGAGCACGGACCTGGGGATTAAACTCATAGCTAATGAGATATTAGGCTTATGTTGTGTGTTGTGTGGCTGATGGATGGTTTGAAATTAATCTAGCTGATGATTTTTCTTTTGTTGTGAAGTTGAGCCTGCCAATTAGTATGATGGTATGATAAATCATGCTAATAGTATGATTGTCATGATCCTGGGTCCTTTTGACCCAGCGTTTTGTGTTTTCTATTATTGTGATTTTGGTTCTGTCCTTCCTCTGTGTAGTGTTTATTCAGTTCTGCCCATGTGTTCCTGTGTTTAGTCCGCGTTTCTTAGTCTGTGTCCTTGCTTGTGTAGTTCCTGTTTTATTGTGAAGGTCTGTGTCTGACGTCAGTGTGTTCAGTTTACTTTTCCCCTGTCTCGTCAGGTCGGATTACTCCCAGCTGTGCCCTCCTTTTGTGTCTCATTCCCTCGTTATCCTTCTGTGTATTTAAACCTCGTGTCTGCCTCTGTTAGTTGCTGTTTCGTCTGTGTTGGTTCCCCTAGATGTCCCTCGTCTCTCCATATGTGTTTCCTCGGACCTCCCTGCATCTTCGTTTCTGGTTTGCTTTGTTAGTTTTCCCAGTTTAGGTTACCGGTTAGTGTCACTTGCCATTCCTGTTTTATTTGCCTTTCTGTTAATAAATTCTTACTTGCACTTGAGCTGCTGCTGCCCGGTCCTAATTAACTCCCACACGGCTTGCACCTGCAAACCGTGACAGCACGAAACAGCCAACATGGACCCAGCAGCTTGCGACCCTTCGAGGAGCTGAAGGATGACATCATTTTCTCCGTTGAGAACCTTCTCAGCCTGTGGTTGGAACATCCCCGGAGGAGCTTCGTCGCGCTGTGGAAACTTCGCCTACAGCGGCTCTTCTCTGGTCTTCCGTGGCTGTTTGGCTCGCTCTCTCCGACCATTCAGGCCTTCCTTCAGCGCACACCTCACCTGCTCTCTGCCACTCCTGCCTCGCCGCCCGACTCGCCGAATGTGATCTTGCCTGGCCCGTCCGGAGCCGTCGGCCGAGGGAGGAAATGTCGATCGCGCCGCCCGGCGCGCCACCCCACAGCCGGACATCCGGACTTTTAATTCGCCGGTTGTGGAGAGTGAGGGCTCTTTTTCGGACTATGTGACTGTTCATTCTGGGGCTGTCTTCTGTGCGGCAGATGATTTTGAGAACAGCTCATCGCCTGCTCAGCAGCCGCTCTCTGCTCAGTTTCCTGGTGTCACTCCACCGCTGCTTTCAGAAGCCAGGCCCTGCAGGAGGAGCAAGCAGCGGCGAAGGAAGGATTATGTGGTGGAGGACACTGGGCTTACTCCGCTACAATCCTTTGCTTTGTTTTTGGGACTTCCACGCTCGAGCTACACAAACTTCCCACCTCCTCGTCCCCAGCCTCGCTCCGCCACAGCTGCCCAGCCTCCAGTGGCTCACTTAGCTGCCCAGCCTCCAGTGGCTCACTTAGCTGCCCAGCCTCCAGTGGCTCACTTAGCTGCCCAGCCTCCAGTGGCTCACTTAGCTGCCCAGCCTCCAGTGGCTCACTTAGCTGCCCAGCCTCCAGTGGCTCACTTAGCTGCCCAGCCTCCAGTGGCTCACTTAGCTGCCCAGCCTCCAGTGGCTCACTTAGCTGCCCAGCCTCCAGTGGCTCACTTAGCTGCCCAGCCTCCAGTGGCTCACTTAGCTGCCCAGCCTCCAGTGGCTCACTTAGCTGCCCAGCCTCCAGTGGCTCACTTAGCTGCCCAGCCTCCAGTGGCTCACTTAGCTGCCCAGCCTCCAGTGGCTCACTTAGCTGCCCAGCCTCCAGTGGCTCACTTAGCTGCCCAGCCTCCAGTGGCTCACTTAGCTGCCCAGCCTCCAGTGGCTCACTTAGCTGCCCAGCCTCCAGTGGCTCACTTAGCTGCCCAGCCTCCAGTGGCTCACTTAGCTGCCCAGCCTCCAGTGGCTCACTTAGCTGCCCAGCCTCCAGTGGCTCACTTAGCTGCCCAGCCTCCAGTGGCTCACTTAGCTGCCCAGCCTCCAGTGGCTCACTTAGCTGCCCAGCCTCCAGTGGCTCACTTAGCTGCCCAGCCTCCAGTGGCTCACTTAGCTGCCCAGCCTCCAGTGGCTCACTTAGCTGCCCAGCCTCCAGTGGCTCACTTAGCTGCCCAGCCTCCAGTGGCTCACTTAGCTGCCCAGCCTCAGTGGCTCAGTTAGCTGCCCAGCCTCCAGTGCCCAGCTCCCAGGGTCATCTGCTCACTCACACTCAGTTCAGTCTCCAGTGCCTCCAGTGTCCCCTGTAGTTCAGTCTCCAGTGCCTCCTTTGCCACCTGTAGTTCAGCCTCCAGTGCCCCCAGCGTCACCTGTAGTTCAGCCTCCAGTGCCTCCAGCGTCACCTGTAGTTCAGTCTCCAGAGCCCCCAGCGTCACCTGTAGTTCAGTCTCCAGTGCCCCAGCGTCACCTGTAGTTCAGTCTCCAGTGCCCCAGCGTCACCTGTAGTTCAGTTTCCCGTGCCCCAGCGTCACCTGTAGTTCAGTTTCCCGTGCCCCCAGCGTCACCTGTAGTTCAGTTTCCCGTGCCCCCAGCGTCACCTGTAGTTCAGTTTCCCGTGCCCCAGCGTCACCTGTAGTTCAGTCTCCAGTGCTCTCAGCTTCACCCTCAGTCCAGGCCCCAGTGCCGCCTGTAGTCCAGGCCCCAGTGCCGCCTGTAGTCCAGGCCCCAGTGCCGCCTGTAGTCCAGGCCCCAGTGCCGCCTGTAGTCCAGGCCCCAGTGCCGCCTGTGCCCCCGTAGCTCAGGCCCCTGTGCCCCCGTGGCTCCAGTCTCACACTCTCGCTTTAGGCAGGGAGAAGGTCTTAGTTCCACCCAGGAGATTCTTGCTCTTTAGCTGCTTCAGGCGAAGTTATGCACTCCAGGGCTTCCCAGAAGCTAGGTTTCACCCCCAGCTATTACTGGACCCCTGAAGATTAAGCAGCCCTCAGAGAACTCCTCCATGTTAGTGTTGCCTGGGCAAAGCCAGTGCTCCATGCAGTGCCAGCTGCCTTTATGTCGGCTAGTGGACTCTTTGCCTCGTGTCTCCGCTGGAGGGTCCGAAGACCGCCCGCCATCGCCTCGTGTCTCCGCTGGAGGGTCCGAGGGACCGCTCCGGCCTTCGTCTCTAGTCTCCGCTGGAGGGTCCGAGGGACCGCCCGCCTTCGTCTCTAGTCTCCGCTGGAGGGTCCGAGGGACCGCCCGCCTTCGCCTCGTGTCTCCGCTGGAGGGTCCGAGGGACCGCTCCGCCTTCGTCTCTAGTCTCCGCTGGAGGGTCCGAGGGACCGCCCGCCTTCGCCTCGTGTCTCCGCTGGAGGGTCCGAGGGACCGCCCGCCTTTCGCCTCTAGTCTCCGCTGGAGGGTCCGAGGACCGCTCCGCCTTCGCTCATCAGTCTTCCTGGAGGATCCAGGGACCCGCCCAGCCTGCAGCGCCTCGGCTTCCACGCCGCCTGCTGCAGCGCCTCCGGCTTCCACGCCGCCTCCGCTTGCCGCAGCGCCGCCTCCGGCTTCCGCCGCCTGCTGCAGCGCCTCGCTTCCACGCCGCCTGCTGCAGCGCCTCCGCTTCACGCCGCCAGCTGCAGCGCCTGCCCCGGCTTCCACGCCGCCGCCAGCTGCAGCCTCTTCGCCCACGCCAGCTGCAGCGCCTCCGTCTCGGCTTCCACGCCGCCGCCAGCTGCAGCGCCTCTCTCCGGCTTCCACGCCGCCGCCAGCTGCAGCGCCTCCGCTCGCTTCCACGCCGCCGCCAGCTGCAGCCTCTGCGCCCACGCCAGCTGCAGCGCCTCCTCTCCGGCTTCACGCCCACGCCAGCTGCAGCGCCTCCGTCTCCGCTTCCACGCCGCCGCCAGCTGCAGCGCCTCCGCTCCGGCTTCCACGCCGCCGCCAGCTGCAGCGCCTCCGTCTCCGCTTCCACGCCGCCGCCAGCTGCAGCGCCTCCGCTCCGCTTCCACGCCGCCGCCAGCTGCAGCGCCTCCGTCTCCGCTTCCACGCCGCCGCCAGCTGCAGCGCCTCCGTCTCCGGCTTCACGCCGCCGCCAGCTGCAGCTTCACCATCCACGCCAGCGGCAGCCTCACCATCTACGCCGCCAGCTGCAGCGCCGTCTCCGGCTTCCTCGCCGTCACCTGCGGCCTCTTCGGCTTCCTCGCCGTCACCTGCGCCTCATCGCTCTCGGCTTCGCTCGCCGTCACCTGCGGCCTCATCGCTCCGGCTTCTCGCCGTCACCTGCGGCCTCATCGCTTCCTCGCCGTCACCTGCGGCCTCATCGCCTCCGGCTTCCTCGCCGTCACCTGCGGCCTCATCTGCCACGCCTGCAGCACCCTCCGAGTCTTCAGCGCCGCCTGGTCCAGCCTCCGAGTCTTCAGCGTCGCCTGGTCCAGCCTCCGAGTCTTCAGCGCCGCCTGGTCCAGCCTCCGAGTCTTCAGCGCCGCCTGGTCCTACCCTGTCGGGGTCTGCAGCTGACTGGCCACTTTCCAGGCCACTGGCCAGGCGACATCGCCGCCGTGGGCGGCCCCGGACCGCCGCGCCTGAGTCGCCGCCATTGCCTCCCTCACGGCCGGCCCCTGAACTGTGCCCGCGTCGCCGCTGCCGCCCTCACGGCCGCCCCCTGAACTGTCCGGGCTCCTGGGTTGTCGGCCCCGGGCCGCCCCCTGACCTGGGTCCACATCGCCACCGTGGCCTTCCGCACGGTCGGCCCCGGAACTGTTGGGACTTCTGTGCGGTCGGCCCCTGGCCGCCCCCTGAACTCTTCTGTTTTGGACTCTGTTTTTGGGGCTCCAGTGTGCGTTTTTGTTGTTGTTTTTTGGTGGTGGCTCGTGTTGTGGTTTTTTGTCCCTCTTGTGCACTGGTTTTGTTTTGCCCCGAGCCCTCCGTCCTGGGCCCCCACCGCCCGCCCTGGTCGGGTTTTCTGTTTTGCTGGCTGTTTTGTTTTTCTTGTTGGGCTGTCTGGGGCCAGCCTTTGAGGGGGTACTGTCATGATCCTGGGTCCTTTTGACCCAGCGTTTTTGTGTTTTCTATTATTGTGATTTTGGTTCTGTCCTTCCTCTGTGTAGTGTTTATTCAGTTCTGCCCATGTGTTCCTGTGTTTAGTCCGCGTTTCTTAGTCTGTGTCCTTGCTTGTGTAGTTCCTGTTTTATTGTGAAGGTCTGTGTCTGACGTCAGTGTGTTCAGTTTACTTTTCCCCTGTCTCGTCAGGTCGGATTACTCCCAGCTGTGCCCTCCTTTTGTGTCTCATTCCCTCGTTATCCTTCTGTGTATTTAAACCTCGTGTCTGCCTCTGTTAGTTGCTGTTTCGCCTGTGTTGGTTCCCCTAGATGTCCCTGCGTCTCTCCATATGTGTTTCCTCGGACCTCCTGCATCTTCGCTTCTGGTTTGCTTTGTTAGTTTTCCCAGTTTAGGTTACCGTTAGTGTCACTTGCCATTCCTGTTTATTTGCCTTTCTGTTAATAAATTCTTACTTGCACTTGAGCTGCTGCTGCCCGGTCCTAATTAACTCCCACACGGCTTGCACCTGCAAACCGTGACAATGATTTACCCTCCTGAGATGAGGAGGATGTGTCATGACTTAACAAGGCCTTTTTATTTTGATACTTTCACAGTGCACTGAAAGTTTTGTTTGATGATCTCAGTTTTGAAGCAGAAAAAAAGTTCAAATGTTCAAAAGACCTGTTCTTCTGTTCTTACAAATTTAACAAATTAAAATGGTTGAGTACTGTATTCTCTGTTGATTCTTGAACTTTGTGTTTCAGTGTTTGACTTTTCTCATATACAAAGTTTTTTGCAAGTGTCTGACATTAAAATTAAAATTAAAAATTGATAATCAGACGAACTGACACTAAAAATATGTGGCAGTTGTGGTCATTTGGGTCAGGTGGAAGCCTCTGTGTTCATTTTGTGTATTTTTATTAGGTGGCAGAGGAAAAATGTTTAACACATTCTCTGCATGCTGGAGCTGCAATAGAATCAGAAGAGTTTATTAATCCCCTAAGGAAATTCTGTGGTTACAGTTGCTCCAAGACAATAAGAACAGTAAGTGGCTGAACAAAATTAAACAACACAATATATCACACATCTCCAAAAGTTGATTCTGTTCATCTGGACGTAGCGTTTTGTGGGAGAAACGTTTCGTCACTCAAACAAGTGACTTCTTCAGTCTCAGCTGACTGCAGGTTTCCCCAATCTTATAAACAGTACATTTGCATAATGACTAAAACCAGCCCACTGAAGGAACAATGGGCTGGGAGGTCAGTTCCTTAATCATAATTATGCAAATTCTCAAGACCATTGATCAACAATCACTGACCAAAACCCACTGATCAAAGATCACTGATCAATGGCCATGACTACCATTCACAGAGAGTTGGGGAATGGCTGCAATCACAGCATTGTAAGATGGCGAAAGATGTACCCTTAGGCCCCCTCCTCGATTCAGAGATGGTCTTTCCCTTTTCACGTAAATGGCCTTCTTGACTCCGCGCTCAAACCAGCGTTCCTCCCTGTCCAGGATGTGTACATCCTCATCATTGAAAGAGTGTCCACTGGCCTGTATGTGTAAATAGACTGCAGAATCCTGGCCTGACGAGGTAGCTCTTCTGTGTTGTGCCATCCGCTTCGCCAGACGTTGTTTGGTTTCCCCGATGTATAAATCCTCGCAATCCTCCTGGCACTTAACAGTGTACACTATGTTACTCTGTTAGTGTCGGGGGACCCGATCCTTGGGGTGGACCAGTTTTTTTTGGGGGGGGGGGAATTGTATAGTTTGGTTACAACAGTTTAAATCAGATTTAGTACTGACTTTAGTACTATGAGCACAGTGCCGGCTGAACAGTTTTTGAGTTGATGACTTCTGATAGGAAGAGTCTGTTTGTTTATTTTGTTTGTTTGTTTCCGTACAGCTGATCAGAGTTAGTTTCACCCAATCTCGTTAACTACCCCTCCCACCCAAAAAAACAAATAAATAAATAAATGATGTTTTTATTTTAATATGAAATTCTATTTCATGCCATTGATGACAGACAAACTTTATTAATCCTAGAGGGGAAGGAGAGAATGGAATTATTAGAATAGAATTCAACTTTATTGTCATTGCACATGTCACAAGTACAAGGCAATGAAATGCAGTTTGCATCCATCCAGAAGTGCTTTAGCCATGATATGATATATTACAGAAATAATTACAAATATATATTAGCAATAATATAGATATATAGATATATTACAGAAATGGGTCTATTTTAGGTATGAGGGTACAAAATATGGGTCTAGTATGGGTATGTTACAACGTACACGGTATGTTATGAATATGCTATAAGTATGTACAGGCTGTAGTGGGTGTACAAGCTATGTAAATGGTAAATGGCCTGTATTTGTATAGCGCTTTACTAGTCCCTAAGGACCCCAAAGCGCTTTACACATCCAGTCATCCACCCATTCACGCACACATTCACACACTGTACAGGCTATGAACAGGATATAGATATGAAAACTATACAAAAATATGAAATTAAAAAAAGCTATACAGAAATATGAACCATGCAAGTCATAAACAGTTGTAAACAGTTGTAGAATTATAATTATCGTATTGTACAGAATGATTGTTTATACAGAAATATAAAGTGAAATATGTGGATGATTTCTACAGAGGCTATATAAAGTGCTAGTGGTTGTGAGTGGTGGTTCAGTCCATGTTATTATTGTGTGTATGAGGGTACAGTTGTCCATTTGTTTGTTTTTGTCCATTGTGTGTGTAGGTGGTTGTGGGTGGCACGATCTGATATCGTCGTGTTGGTGTTGTTCCCAGATCATCACGAAAATGTTGTTCCAGGATCAACATTGCAAGTGACCAATCAGAATGTTGTGACGTCATAGTTTTGCGACTTCGGGAAAACCGCCAGAAAACAAAAACTGTACTTAAGCTGCGAAACCGCCTCTCTCCGCCGATCAACGGACCCTGACCCTAATCCTAACCCTTTAATAAACAGTAAGCAGAATTGATATTGTCCTTGCAACACTGGAATTTCATAAATGCACGAATAGCTTGGCGCACAAAAGAATAACGTCACAACATTCTGATTGGTCACTTGCAATGTTGACCCTGGAACAACATTTTCATGATGATCTGGGAACAACACCAACACGACGATATCAGATCATCCTTGTGGGTGTGTGTATGTTCAGTCCGTGAGTTTAATGTGGGTCAGATGTCAGGAGGCAGAGTTCAGGAGTCTGACAGCTGTAGGGAAGAAGTATGGGCTCAAATTGTGGTCATAAATATTTTGTACTTGTAAATCAGTTTTGTATGTGTAAAAAGAATTTGTGTGTGTGTAAAAAAGTTCAAAAACCTTTTTTGAACCTGCAGTTTAACCCTTTAAAACCGGTCGGAGCGGGCACGCTCCGTTTTGCGTAACTATTTTTAAATCCCGGTAGCTCTGCAACTCACGTAAGCTAGAGCAATAATTTTTTTTGCATATGAAACCGGAGGAGTTGTACTTACATCTTATGCCATCAGCTTGTCCTAGGTCACGGTTTTCTTCCACATATAGCTTTGCAAAAACTGCATAAAAAGCGCTTGCAGCAACAAAAACATAATATTCCAGAAACACGTTTTGCCGATCCGATCAGCTGTTCATAACACTTCCTATGTTGGAATAGATGTCAGCGCGAACTTTCGCATGTCCGCCATTACCTGCCCAAAATCGGAAGTGACGTCATTTTCGCGGAAATGTAGTTTTTTTTACTATCAGGGCCTCAGAGCCTATACTGGTGTTTTTCAAAGTTATCTTTGACTTTATGACTTTCTGTGTCGTTTCTGGGATGCTTAAAACTCAAATTGCACTGCTGGAAATAGTTTATTTTGATGCATATGCTGCTTTTTTGCAAATTTGCACTATAATATTTATTTTCGTTTTTCCTGCAGTATATAAAAATTGGTGTATTTCAAAAATAAAACTATGAAGACACTCAAAATAAATTTCCTGTGATGGGAAACTATTTTGTGCAACTTTTTTGTATTTACAGTTTTGAGGGATAAGCCTCTTAAATTTCTCTAACTAGAAATATATGTTAAGAAAAAAAAAACCATTTTCAATTTTTTTGTAGTTTATTGCACTTTTTTGCAATTTATGTAATTACTAAGCACTTAATGCATACATATTATTAAAATTTGGGCTATAATGGTTGTATTGATGTATATCAACTTGAAATGCTCCCAAAAATGGCACTACAGCATGTAAAAATATAATATAAGCTCTGGCGGACTTGGTTCTATGGTAGGTCTTAAAGGGTTAAAAGCGCCCCTCCGACAGCCAAACCCATCTATTCTCTGATTGGATAGTTAAATTTGTGATTGACGTGACATTGACCAATCAGATGAAAGGCAGAAAAATAGGGTCAAATTTGTACTTGTAACTTGAAACTTCAGTGCAGAGTTTCACACGTAAGTCCACACAAAAGTCTTTTTTACGCAAACACAAATTCTTTTTACACATACAAATCTTTTTTACGCACACACAAATTCTTTTTACACATACAATCCTGATTTACAAGTACAAAAGTGATTTACAAGTACAAAATATTTATGACCACAATTTGAGCCCATACGAATGGTTGTCTGTCCCTGTGTGTTGGCCCTGCGGCAGACTGGCGACCTGTCCAGGGTGTACCCCGCCTCTCACCCTATGACAGCTGGGATAGGCTCCAGTGCCCCCCGCGTCCCTGAAAAGGATAAGCGGAAGCGAATGGATGGATAACAATATACAAATATATTAATATAAATATAGTACAGACATTTAGAGCACAGACAAATGTAACGTTTTATGTGGAACAAATGATCATGGACAATTAGGATAAGGCTGTTGTTTTATTGTGGTCGCCTTCCTCTTCCTAGTACAAAACGGAGATAGCATATAACCCCAGTTTTAGCTTCTTTACACTGGCTTCCTGTCTCCTACAGGGTCCAGTTTAAACTTTTACTTTTTGTTTTTAAGTCACTTAACGCCCGAGCCCCTCCTTACCTGTCTGAGCTCTTCTCTGCTTATGCTCCAGGAAAAACCATGAGGTCTAGCTCAAAATTAATGCTGTCCATCCCACGGACTTATCTCAAATCTCGTGGTGATAGAGCCTTGTGGCAGGTCCCAGACTTTGGAATAGTCTCCCCCTAATTATTAGATCTGCATGAACACTTGAGCTATTTAAATCACTACTAAAGACACATTTCTATGTCCTGGCTTTTAACACACTATGACCCAAGCATTCTGGTCTTATTTTAAATAGTTTTAGTTATTGTTTCAATTCTTTTATAATCCTATTATTGTTTTATATTGTTATTATTGTATTACATTGTTGCTTTTTAATGCCATTTTTATATTGTTAAGCACTTTGTGCAGCATCGGCTGTTTGAAATGTGCTATATAAATAAACTTGACCTTGACCTCTGATAATAACAGCTGTCTAACACTTTTAACATTTTATTACTGTACAAAAATATGAGACAGAGGAGCAATGCTAGACTTTTAAAGAGTATTCACATTCATGTTGAGTCTGAGTCTGCAGGGGGTCACAGTAATCATTTAATAGAAGCCTTACATCAAAAAGCAAATGAGGAACATGATAAGGAGGAGGAAGAAAGGCGAGTGGTCTGGGAAAAGCTGACATGAAATAAAAGAGAGATCGTATGGTGAAAATAACAACGAGTCAAACGATGGTCAAAGGGGGAAGAGGCAGAATCATGCAACACAAAAGCAGAGTGTTCAGGGAACTGAGGCCAAATCAGCAGTGGCAGAGGCCACCACTTCTGCATCCCTGCCAATTAATGAACACACCTCAACCAAAGAGAAAAGATGAAGAAAAAACACTGAAGCAACTCCGGGAGCTTTTAGTAGTTCAACAAATGAGAACACAACAATAACAAAAGCTAAGCCAACCAGTAATGGCCATGTGGGGACCACCTCCAAACCAGCACATTATCCATCGATAGCAAATATCGTGGCAAGGAATATTAACCACAAGGAGATCAAGGGACCCACCAGCCTCAAAAAGTGGATGAAGGACGCCTGCCTCGCATGTGAAGAAAGAAAATTGGAGGGAGAACTGAACATGTGGACAAAGAGGCACCCATCGCTGTGGATGGAACAAACCAAAGCGGGACCAAAGCTGGAGGAAGCAACTTTCTGAGAGGAAGAAAATCTCTTCACCAGAGATGGGCAGTAATGCGTTACAAGTAGCAATAATGTGTAATCTGATTTGTTTTTTCAAGTAATGAGTAAAGTAAGGTATTATTATTGCAAAAGTAATAATAATTTTTATTAATACTTAATAATAATACTGTTACTTTAGCCTAAGCACACTGCGTTTCTGCGTTACTAAACCGTGATTTTGTTTGTGAGAGTGTCTCATGAAAATGATGTACGAGCGTACGACGTCTGTGGCAACAGACGTGTGCAGAACAACAATGGATAATATGGAGTGCGGGAGAGAGTATGACCATGCAGCATTTAAAGCTGGACTGTACTTACATTACTTTGAGTTTGAGTCTGTAAAAAGTGATAAAAACATTCGCGTCCATTGTACATTCTTTTTACTTCTTTCTACAGCCAAAAATTAAACTTCAAATCTGCGGAAGCAGCTAGCACGCTGCCACAGAAATGTGAAATCCATAGAGAAACCCCCGGATCCTCCCACAGATATGAACTCTGTGTGGCATCGGGCAAACCTCAATATTGGGCTGAAAGGTCTATTGCTTTATAACATATTCAGGTTGTGTATCATGTTTTTGAAAGTAACTAAGTAACTAATTACTTTTGAAAAATACGTAATTAGTAAAGTAACAGGATTACATTCTTGGAGAAGTAATCAAAATTAGTAACTAATTACTATTTTCGAGTAACTTGACCAACACTGCTCTTCACAACCACAAATCACGGCCCAGCTCCAGTTGCAGCTCTTGCCCCTCCTGAATATGCTGAATTATTTTAGTTGGAGGTTTCTGAAAAAAGTAGTGTTGTCACTGTCTGTCATGGTCTGGGTCAGTTCTGAGGCTTTCTATGCCAGTGGCGTCTTCACTGCTGGATGGAGTCTCCTCTTTTCCACGGACTGGCAACACTTGTGAGTAATTACACTGCGGGGATTTAAGACCAGTGCTCATAACCATTCCTCGCCAGATCATCTGCTAACCCTCATTAGTGAAGGCTGTCATAGTTAATGAATCTAGTCGTATTTTATACTGCTGATACTGGCTGCCAGCTTGGAGTGGCGCTGGAAGTAAAAATTGTCTGTGTTTCTGTCCTGTGTCCTGTTCTGTTTGTATATGTGTTTGGGTTGGGGGTTTTTTTTGCCGCTGTTACAACCAAATTTTCCCTTGTGGGACAATTAAAGGATTATTCTCTTCTATTTTCCTGTACTGACCTTGTCTTTCTCTGCTCAGAGTAAACTTCTGGAGGTTGTTGCTCTACACTGCCATAACCTGCCTTAGTTCAGTTGCTGATCCACCCGCAGCTTCTCTGTTTAGGTTCACCTGACGCTTTCCTGCCCAGCACTCTGACATTCTTGGATTTTACTCCTTGGATTTCTTACAAATATATATTAGCAATAATATAGATATATAGATATATATATATATCACCTGGATCACCTGACCCTCTACGCAACAAAGTAAGACTGTTTACTAATTGCAACCTACACTCTGGATCTGCAGCTGGAATACTTTCTAACACCTGTTTTCCTTGTTTTAGTGACTCTGAGAATTCTGCCACGTAACTTCCCTCTGCCCCGCACCTCACAGTTCCTGCACTGGATGTTACCCAGTGTCGAGTTCCCCCCTCGTCCACGACAGCCCCGAGGCTCCCTCATGGACCCCCTCATGGTTCACGTAGTGATTACCTGCACCTCGTTTCACAGCTAATGTTTGTGACTTTCATAGTGTTCTCATGTATCATAGTAGTACTCTCATTCGTAGTGATTCATAGAAGTGTTTAAGTTGTACTTACAGTTTTGTAACAGGAGCTTGTATTTCCACAGTAGTATTTTCATTCACAGTGAAACATTGAATTGTCTGAGTACAAGGTTCATGGTTTACTTATGCACTTTAAGTTTACGGTCCTCTTGTTTAGTGCATCTTTCTGTTCACTTTGTACATCTACACATACTCTGTAATAAAAGTTTATTTTAATCGCAGTCTCTGTGCTTCCGAGTGCTGCCTGCATTTGAGTCCATTTTCTCACTTTGGCCCCTCGGCCGTGACACTGTCCTTTTTCTACAAAAGAGAAAAACAGAGAATTGCTAATGAACTACACTCTAAGACTGGATGACATGAGAAAAATCCAGCAACATTCCAGAAAAACCGACACCTTCAACATTTTGACGCAGCAACACTGTCATACCCTCGGGTTTTGGTGATTGGCATTTAGCTTTCCTTCCTGCTTTAAGAGCAGCCTTGCTGCATTTGCTGCATTGCACTAGAACAGCATACAAATGTGGGAAGGTCAAATCCTAGGTCAGTGATTCAAGTAATATCCCTGTCACTAAACATATATCATGTGTTATGGTTCAAAATATTGAGGGGAAATCCAAAAATAACCACAGATCCGGGCGTGTGCAATTTAGACGGCATTTTAATGAATACACATGTGTGAGTCCGAACGCCGTGCAGATTTCAGCGTCGAACTAACTACAATAGTCAGAACACAGACTTTATAAGGTTGGCAGTCTTCCTGTTACCAGGCAGACTCAAACAAAGCATACATCACTGCAAAACCACAAACGTTCTGTTAACTCTGAACACAGTTTTAAAAGGAACATCGTCTTCGCGTCGAAGCCAGGTGCTTCCTGTCTCCATCCTCGGACGCTTATCTTCTGGAACATCAGGTCCACGTTCTGCACAAAATGTCACTCATGCACAACTTTGCAGTCGCAAGCTTTTACCTATATAAATGAGTCTATCTAATATGTGTGTGCGTGCACGTGCAGGGGCGCGTGCGTGCTGTGTACTGCGTACGTGTCATGACCTCTCTCACTATATGTGTCTGTATGTGTATGTGTCAGCTTCTGCTGCCCCTTGTTTCACCCTTCACTTCATCGGCTAAACCTCGTAACCTTTCCACCAGACAGAAGGCCAGCATGTACTGAAACTATGTGTGTGTATGTCTCGTCTGTCTGTGCGTGCACACGGCATGTGCTCTCTGAACCTTAGTTGACCTCAACTTAGGCGACCAGGCTAAAGCCATCCTGTGTGTACTGATCTTGACTTATATGTGAAATGTATAAAACAAATGTTTCAATCTAATGCAACTACTTAAAGCTTAATAAAGATAAATGCATAATAAAATAACCTGCTCTTGGCTTACACTCCGACCCTGCTTTCGGTTTCACTTCTGCAGAAGCATGGCGTTTCCTGTCAGCCTGCAACTCAATTTCTCCCCCTCCGAAGACTCCAGTGTAAGAATATAAAAACATTCAAAAGCCTTTAAAATTATAGATTCAACTCAACAGTTTAAAGTGGTTCTTCCTGGACCTGTAATAAAGACTAATATAATATCAATATATTTGAACATTTGAATGCATCTGGATGCAACATCACTATTAATAATGAAATGGTAATGATGATTATAAAAATAGCAGCAAATAATAGCAGTAAAATATTTCTCCTCTTGACACATGCTTTATTAGTAACAAATTTAGAAACCCTGTTTTCATTTGTTTCTCCTTTGAAGCCAAGGATTGCAATCCTGTGCTTATATCTGACAGAAGTGAACTTCAATTTTTGACTAAGAAATTACTTGAATTTGTATATTATATCACAGATAAGCTTTTCTACAGCAAATTGTTACACCTCGGCCTAGAGGAAACAGGAGCGCAACACAAAAACACATAAACGAAGGAAAGATATCGCCCCTGCTCCCAAGGAAAGACCAACACTGCCACAGGATTGTGCTTTCAGAGCAACCAGATATTTTATTAATTTCAAAAGGTAGTGAGCGTCGGGGTGGGCATGGCCAAAACAACAAACAAATCACTCGAGAAATGCAACAGAACTGACTTATCTATAATGAGAAACCCAAAAGAAAATACAGGCCTCTTACCTATCTTTCTAACCTAAACAGGAGAAAAAGCTTCTTTTTTTTTCTCTATTTTTTGTTTAAAAAAGGCTTCCCAACCCTACAGCTACTCACCAAGAAGAAAAGGTCTATTTACACTTTTTACAATATATACAAGACAAACAAGCTCTTCTCATCACCGAAATGTGGTCAAACGCAGCACACCACTAAACACAAGACACAAGGCTAAACGAACAGCTTGTTTGGAAGCAGGAAGTAAGAGGGGCCGCCGGTCTTGACAGTTGCCACTTTATAGCCAGCCTCATTCCATCCTCAGCCAGTGGTCCGTCTCCATCTGGAACTTACATAAACACAAACAGAGAAAACAAACAACACCACCCTCAGGTGTGAGGAGCACAGACAACACACAGCATCATGACCTGGGTCATAAAAAAGTGAATGGCATGTATCAGTTATCAGCCTATTTATTAGGTCAGATCTTGTCATATTACAATCATCATCAATAATAGATAGCTCAGTGAGGTAAGTGAAGTGCAGCCTGCATGATGTAATAAAATAAAAACATTATGAATCATTATAACACCTGTCAGTTACTTCTTTTCAGGACTGGCCTATTTTGGTTCTGTGGAGAAAAACAGTTTTGAATTTGCTGCCTCAGATGTGGTCTGGAACCTGTACGCTGGTAAGATTAGAGCTTCCAGTGACTGTGAAGGTTGACCCTAACTCAGACACCAGTGCAGTTTAGACGATTCCTGAATTTTGATTTAATCAAGATTTTGAAACAAATTGGTGTTACTGAAGCTCAGAGAGGGAGAGGTATGTTATTTAACTAAATTGCACACTAGTTTAAATTCATGTTGTGTACCTCCTAAGGAATTGTTGACTGCATTAATTTTTTTTAATACCTTTATTTAACCAGGAAGATCACATTGAGATTAAAAACCTCTTTTCAAGGGAGACCTGGCCAAGATAGGCAGCAGCAAGTGTCTCACAGTTAGAGAAATTACTTAATTAGACCAGGCAGCAACAACACACATGCAAAAATTTAAAATAAATAAATGAATAAATAAAAGAAAATTCTAGAAATTCAGTAAAATTCAATAAAATTCAAATAAAAATAAAAAATCAGTTAAAATGACAATCAATCTAATTGAAACAGTTGCATGTTATGGACTTGGCCTCAAGGATTCGTAGTTTGGATTTAAAAGCACTTAATGAAATGAATTTAGTCATTTTCCATTCGTCTGCAGTTTGTTCCAAGCCAAGGGTGCTAAATGGACAAAAGCTCTTTTACCAAATTCAGTTCGGGCAAATGGAACAGAAAGCAACAAGTAAGCATGCAGACAAAGAGAATACTGACCAGCATGTTTCATTGCAAGCAGGGAACATATATTAGAAGGCACCAACCAAAGTATTGCCTTATATATAAAACTATATAAATGAGAGTTCGTCCCACTTGCCAAAGCAGGCCATCCTACCTGAAAGTATAACTCACAGTGGTGAGTCTGAGATTTATGGTTAGTGATGAACCTCAGAGAAGCATGATAAACAGTATCAACCATTCAAAGACACTGAGCAGAAGCATTCATATATATAATATCCAACCCCATATCCCCATAATCCAGCACAGGCAAAAATGTTGCAGCGACAAGCCGCTTCTTTGTATTAAAAGAAAACCACAACTTATTTTGAAAACAAAATCTCAGTTTTAACTTCTGATTTTTCACAAGATTCTCTACATGTGGTTTGAAGGTGAGCGAGTCATCAATCAAGATTCCCAGATATTTATACGTGTGAACCAACTCTATTTTATTACCTTCGAGAGTGGTTACTGATAAGATTGTTTGGGCCCACTTCCTTTATTTAGAAAACAACATGAGCTTTGTTTTGTCAGCGCTGAGAACAAGTTCAAGCTGAAGTAATGAGTGCTGGACAGCAAAAAAAGGCTTTCTTCAAGGAGTCAGTGGTTTGGACAAGAGTTGAACCACAGCTGTAAATAACTGTATCATCAGCATAGAAGTGCAAGTTTGCATCTGGCACATTTAGACCAAGCTTGTTTATGTAAATGATAAATAGAAGGGGACCTAATACAGAACCCTGTGGCACTCTGTTGTGTACTGTAACAAAGTCAGAACAGACCATCAGATTGAAACCTATTACTGGGGTAGTTTGAGTACCATGCCTCTGCTCTCTCAGAGAGTCCGGACTGGAAGAGTCTAAGTTTTAAAATACAATGATCAAAAGTGTCAAATGCTTTTGACAAATCAATACAGGGAGTGCAGAATTATTAGGCAAGTTGTATTTTTGAGGAATAATTTTCTTATTGAACAACAACCATGTTCTCAATGAACCCAAAAAACTCATTAATATCAAAGCTGAATGTTTTTGGAAGTAGTTTTAGTTTGTTTTAGTTTTAGCTATTTTAGGGGGATATCTGTGTGTGCAGGTGACTATTACTGTGCATAATTATTAGGCAACTTAACAAAAACAAATATATACCCATTTCAATGATTTATTTTTACCAGTGAAACCAATATAACATCTCCACATTCACAAATATACATTTCTGACATTCAAAACAAAACAAAAACAAATCAGCGACCAATATAGCCACCTTTCTTTGCAAGGACACTCAAAAGCCTGCCATCCATGGATTCTGTCAGTGTTTTGATCTGTTCACCATCAACATTGCGTGCAGCAGCAACCACAACCTCCCAGACACTGTTCAGAGAGGTGTACTGTTTTCCTCCTTGTAAATCTCACATTTGATGATGGGCCACAGGTTCTCAATGGGGTTCAGATCAGGTGAACAAGGAGGCCATGTCATTAGTTTTTCTTCTTTATACCCTTTCTTGCCAGCTACGCTGTGGAGTACTTGGACGCGTGTGATGGAGCATTGTCCTGCATGAAAATCATGTTTTTCTTGAAGGATGCAGACTTCTTCCTGTACCACTGCTTGAAGAAGGTGTCTTCCAGAAACTGGCAGTAGGACTGGGAGTTGAGCTTGACTCCATCCTCAACCCGAAAAGGCCCCACAAGCTCATCTTTGATGATACCAGCCCAAACCAGTACTCCACCTCCACCTTGCTGGCGCCTGAGTCGGACTGGAGCTCTCTGCCCTTTACCAATCCAGCCACGGGCCCATCAAGACTCACTCTCATTTCATCAGTCCATAAAACCTTAGAAAAATCAGTCTTGAGATATTTCTTGGCCCAGTCTTGACGTTTCAGCTTGTGTGTCTTGTTCAGTGGTGGTCGTCTTTCAGCCTTTCTTACCTTGGCCATGTCTCTGAGTATTGCACACCTTGTGCTTTTGGGCACTCCAGTGATGTTGCAGCTCTGAAATATGGCCAAACTGGTGGCAAGTGGCATCTTGGCAGCTGCACGCTTGACTTTTCTCAGTTCATGGGCAGTTATTTTGCGCCTTGGTTTTTCCACACGCTTCTTGCCACCCTGTTGACTATTTTGAATGAAACGCTTGATTGTTCGATGATCACGCTTCAGAAGCTTTGAAATTTTAAGACTGCTGCATCCCTCTGCAAGATATCTCACTATTTTTGACTTTTCTGAGCCTGTCAAGTCCTTCTTTTGACCCATTTTGCCAAAGGAAAGGAAGTTGCCTAATAATTATGCACACCTGATATAGGGTGTTGATGTCATTAGACCACACCCCTTCTCATTACAGAGATGCACATCACCTAATATGCTTAATTGGTAGTAGGCTTTCGAGCCTATACAGCTTGGAGTAAGACAACATGCATGAAGATGATGATGTGGACAAAATACTCATTTGCCTAATAATTCTGCACTCCCTGTAAAAAGGGATGCACAGTGTTGTTTCTTCTCAAGTGCAATAGTAATATCATTTACCACTCTCATTGCAGTAGTGATAGTACTGTGATTTTTCCTAAAGCCTGATTTTCCAGAACTTCTGTGGATTATTTAGGTTCTCAGTGGTGACAGACAGATAATATTCTGATTTAGCTTTCTTAATAGAGGAAGTACATTTGTTTCTTAGTTGTCTGAAAAGAAGCCAATCAGTGGGGGAGACTGTTTTCCTAGCTTTGGCCCAAGCCAGGTTATGCTCATGAATGATATCTGCCAGCTCTGGAGAGAACCAGGGGTTTTCATGACCTTTTATCCGATATCTTCTTAATGGAGCATGTTTATTCACAATTTGCATAAACCCATCCCTAAAGAATGCCCATGCTAATTCTACATCAGGGATCAATCCTATTTTCTTCCAGTCATAGTTTGACAAATCATGATCAAATGCTTGTTCATTAAAATGTTTAAGAGTTCTTTTAAAAATAATACCATGCTGTGACTTGGGCACCTTAGTATTTCTAATAACAGCAACAACACAGTGGTCACTTAAGTCATTACAAAAGACACCCAAGGATGAAAATTTATGAGGAACATTTGTCAAAATCAAATCAATGAAGGTAGACTTTTCAGGGCTTTTGAGATTCGGCCGAGTGGGTAAATTGACCAGCTGGGTAAGACTGATAGTATCACAGAAAGATTTAAAATCATCTGAAACAGTTTGAGCCAATCCCAGTTAAAGTCACCAGCTAAAACAAGCTCATCATAATTTAGTCTGGACAGCAAAAGGTTTAAAGAACGCAGAGCTTCTGTGGAGGCAGAAGGAGGTCGATATTCAGAGCCAAAAATTCCAATCGTTTGCAAATTGATTCTGATAGAACTATTGTAGCATCAAATTTTGACTTAACATAAGCAGCAACACCACCACCTTTCTTAAGCCTATCGGTACAATAGATATTGTATCCAGCCATGCTAATATGTTCATCAGATATATATTTAGACAACCAAGTTTCAGAAATGAGGACAATATCTGCATCTGCTGATTGAACCCAAATCTTGATCATATCCATCTTGGGTAAGAAACTGTGCACATTAAGATGAACTATCTTCAGCCCAGGTAAGGATTTAAATTCAGATGGTGTCTGACTACATTGCAGCTCAGGGCCTGGGTTAGGTTGCACGTTACCAGATAAGAGCAGTAGTAAGACAACAGAAGTCTCTGCTTTGTAACATTACTTATTGTTTTTGACTTGTGAAATGTTGAAACATCAGAATTTTTCATAATTAATTTTGTAATTAATCAGATCAAATGATAAATTCATGTTCTGTTCCAAATACATTGGAAATTGTACAGGATGTACAGCAGCAGTGACGCATGTAGATCTGGGGACCATGTCTCGCAGAATGAGGACACTGTTAAATGTGCTCGTCTTAGAAAAATTGAGTGTCCCAAAGTGCCCCACAGCCAATAAGCAAAGTAAAGTTATTAAAAAAGCCATTATCCAAAACACACAATGATTGTTGATGCTGAATTAAATAGGCTGCACAGACCTAGGATGGCAAGTAAGGCTCCAGCCAGAAGCTCAGGTCCTGGTGGCTTGCTAGCAGAGGGCTTCTGCTAGCACATGCACCAATGTGTTGTAGAGGGCTTCAATCAACAGCATAGGGCCCGATGTAATGCAGATGAGCTTTTTCTAGCAGCACAGTCCCTGGGGTGGTGCAGACAACCTCTGGTAGTAGCAGAGGTCCCAATAAATAGGCCACTTTCCAAGAACTGACGTAATATTTAATTGGCTAACTTAATCCAAAAATACAATTGCAGATTTGTTTGAACAATCTGTCTTCACGTCACTGATGGTGGTATAGAAAAGGAAGGTCTTAGACATGCTCTTGGCAGACAGGGGAGGTGTGTGTTCAATGTTTCTATTATGTGCTCCACTTTTGTTCTGAAACACACAACTTCAGCAGACATTGATGGAGCATGGTTGAGGACCTGGAAAGTGAGGACAAGAATCAAGGAAGTTAGAATGATGAAGCCCCTTGAATGTGTTGAATCTTTCTGGCTAGTTGCTTCACCAAAAGGCAGATCACACAAAGCCCTGTTTCTTTCAAAAGTCTTTTTATTAGTCAAAGTTTTCAATGCAATGTATACAATAACAGAAAATGCTTCAGAATTTTCAAAATTTTAATCTTGTTCCCACCCTGACCCTTAAAACAACAAATAAATGGCAGCCTGCTGCCCAACTAAAGCAAAAACACAGAGAGAAAAAAACAAAAAACAAAAAAACAAAAAAACACAAACAAAAAACAACAACAAACAGACTCATAAAAGAAGTCCTGTATGGGCTACTCAGTAACAGTAGTTGTGGGCCTTTCAAAGAAGTCCAGAAAGGGGGACCACAGTTTATAAAATTTATTTTTAGACCCACCAACGGTATATCTAATTTTTTCTAAATCCATACAGGACATTATGGCTACGTTCACACTGCAGGCGAAAGCGCCTCAGCAGTGTGAACGTAGCCTATATCTTTTAGCCATTGTGTGTGTGAGGGGGGAGAAGAGTCTTTCCACCTCAGCAATATAGCTCGCCTGGCCAGCAGTAATGAAAAATTTAATGTTCTGAGTCTGGAGTTGGACAGATTTAAATTCTGGACTGCACCAAACATAGCACAGAGTGGCTCCGGTTCAATGTGATGCTGCAGGACATCAGACATCGTATGGAAAACAGATTTCCAAAAGGTGGACAACAAAGGACAGGACCAGTACATATGAAACAATATGTTTCATATGTACTTTTAAATCACTACTCAAAACTCATCTGTTTAGAATTGCATACACTTGATCTGTCTTAGGCCATTTTTACCTTGCTCAGTTTTTATATTTGCTTTTATACTTTTATGACTGTTTATGTCTAAATTTTATCTTACCGTGTTTGCTATATATACATTTTTCTTATGTTTTTATGGTATTGTTTACGTGTTACTGTAAGGTGACCTTGAGGGTCTGAAAGGCGCCTATAAATAAAATAAATAAATGTATTATTAATGTACCAGGAGCACCCCCACACCTTATACAGGCTGGGTCCACCCCTGAATATATGTGTGCCAGCCTATCCCTGGACCAATGCCCCCGATGACAGTTCATCCGTAATATGAAAGGTAAGGTCCTCTTCCCATTTAGATTTGATAGCAGCTACTGAAGAGCATTGTAAATTGTAAATTAAACTGTACAAGGCTGATATTATGCCCCTTGAGGTTGGGTTGACCATTATAATATCATCTACTGGATTGTATGGAGGTATTTGGGGGAATTCTGCTGTCACACTCTGCACGTAGTGTCTGGCCTGTAAGAAACGAAAAAACTGAGCTGCAGCTATGCCAAATTTGGTGGATATTCGAGAGAAACTTGCAAATTGTCCATCTTCATATAAGTCTGCAAAGAATTTTAGGCCCTTTCTATGCCAGATATGAAAAGCATTATCTGCCATTGAGGGAACGAATAGGTGGTTTGCTGTAACTGGGCTTTGAAGTGAGAAAGCCCGGAGACCCAGACTCTTCCTAAACTGAGACCAGATTCTAAGAGACTGCTGGACAACTCTATTGTTACTGGGTAGAGGCAATGCCAAAGGGAGTGATGAACCTAAAGTCGCAGGTAGAGAAATTTTTCCACTTGAATATGACTCTATGGCAACCCAAACTGGTGGTGACGGTTCGAGATGGTAGCGTCTCCAATACAACAAACACCTGATATTGGCGGCCCAATAATAGTACTGGAAATTGGGGAGGCCTAGACCTCCAACCGGCTTGGGCCTTTGAAGAATAGATTTCTTCAATTTGGGAGGTTTACCAATCCAAATAAATGAAGTGATTAGTGAGTCTAGAGATTTAAAAAAGGATTTTGGAATCAGGATAGGGAGGCATTGAAAAACATATAAGAATTTTGGAAGTAGCATCATTTTTGCTGAGTTAATCCTACCTATTAAAGATAAGGATAATGGGGACCATCTGGACAGCATGTGCTTGCACTGTTCCAGCAGGGGGAGGAGATTCTTCTTAAACAAACAATTAAATTGCTTTGTGACACATATCCCAAGGTAATCAAAGTGATCTGTGACTATTTTAAAGGGAACATTTACCAAATCCAGATTTCGAGCTGTAGAAATGTTTAGCTTATTTTAGAGTTTAGACATGTAGGAATGTTTAGTTTGTTTTAGAGTTTAGAAATGTGTTAAGATAGAATGTAGAATTATGGTAGAGACACTGACACTGCCCTGGATATAAATAAAGGCCTGACTGTGTCATGAACTTAGGAGTAGATCTTCGGAGACCCTCCCCAGTTGAACTGTGAAAGTAAGACAAAGAGGAGTTAATGCTGAGTGGAAATTCCCCAGAGGATACCTGTGTGGGGGTCTCAACATTTGTACGCGCACACACAGGCACTCACGTGCTCATGCATACACACACAGACATACAGAGTTTCCAGCACACCATGGGGGATTTATGATGGGGTCGCCTCTATAAAGCTGCCTGGAACTAACAAAGGGGTGAAGATTGTTTCAGAGGGACACTGGCCTCGTCTTCCCTTCTAGAAGTGCATGCTTAAATGAAGATGAATAAAGGTTTTGTGAAAATAACTACTGAGTTCCGGTGCCATCTCTGGATCCCTCGATGAATAAAAGAACCGGGGTAAAACTGATTTCGCAACAGAGCCCTCTCGTTAATCAAAAACAGTTTACTCTTATTCATATTAATTTTTTATCCAGAGAGCTGACTAAAACCATTCAGTACAGCGGGTAAGGAGGTAAGCAGGTTGGAAAGAAATAGAAGAAGGTCATCGGCATACAGTGAAACTCTATGCTCAATCCATATGCCTTTTATGTCCCCACTACCACGGACTGCAATTGCTAATGGCTCAATTGCAAGGGCAAAAAGCAAAGTGCTTAAAGGGCAGCCCTGTCTCGTTCCGCGGTGGAGCCTAAAATGGTCAGAGTAGTGACAGTTAGTTACCACTGAAGCCGTGGGGCTTGCGTAAAGAAGTTTGATCCATGAGCAAAATAAGGGGCCCATTCCAAACCTTTCTAAAATAAAAAAAACCCCCAAATATTCCCACTCCACCCTATCAAATGCTTTTTCCGCTTCCATAGCAATAAGGCATTCAGGCACAACATGGCTGGGGGCATAGATAATATTAAAAAGTCGCCGTATGTTAAAGAAGGCGTGCCGAGTTTTTGTAAAGCCAATTTGGTCAGGAGAGATTATAGCAGGAAGAATTTTTTCCAGCCTGTGCGCCAGTAGCTTAGACAGAATTTTAACATCCGTGTTTAACAGATATAGGCCTATAAGAAGCACAGTCAGTCAGGTCCTTGCCCTTCTTAAGTAACACTGTGATACAGGCCTGGTAGCATGATGAAGGAAGTGCCCCAGAGTCTAGCGACTCTGTAAAAACTTCGCAAAGGAAGGGAGCCAAATCGTCCGAGAATTTTTTTATAAAAGTCTGCAGAAAATTCATTAGGACCTGGAGATTTCCCAGATTGCATAGATGCTATTGCCACCTGAATTTCCGCCTTTGAGATAGGGGCTTCCAGAGTCTGTCTGAGCTCTGGGGAGAGCGAGGGCATATCAGTGGAGTCAAAGAAACCATGTAAATCTTTCACATTAACGGTAGACTCTGATGTATATAACTTAGAGTAAAACAAAGAAAAAATGTCATTAATCGCCTTCTGATCCTTAGTCACCACTCCATTGTCCGCCTTCACGCCAGTAATGATTTGTTTAGCCCTAATACCACGCAGTTGGGTGGCCAAAAGCTTACCGGTCTTTCCACCATGTTCGTAAAAATCGCTCTTGTTTCTAATCAGACATCCTTCCACTTGTCGAGTGGGAAGTAAATTGAGTTTGGTTTGTAAACTTAAACGTTCTTTATATAGCTCCGGTGATGGTGACTGAGCGTACTGCCTGTCGGGCCTCCTCCCGGTGGGACATGCCCGGAACACCTCACCCAGGAGGCGCCCAGGGGGCATAAGCCTCTGTTCCCGCTGTGCACACTGTCTTTTAAAACGCCCTGTTTAACAGCTCATTTGGAAGTACTGTTAGTTTTTCAAAGAGCAGCGGGATAGTGGGGTCGCAAATTTTAAAGGCTTGCAGAATTTCTACAGGTCCGGAAAGATGTTGATTCAGGCTTTTGGAACACAATTTAAACCAAAACACAAAATTTACAGGAGACAATGTAAGGTTTGATGCCAACTGTTTTATTGAACATATAAGATTAACAAAGATTTAGAAGAAAAAAAGAAAAGCCCTTGAGGTGTTCGCCATAAGCACATGCAGGCCAAAAGCCAACAAAGATAAATAAAGACGAAGACTCCTGGGGCACTTCTGAGCTCCTTTATGGGAGAGGTGTCACCAGCTCCTCCTCCTTTCTTATATAATTATCCATATTTTATCTTTAAACTGAATTATTTCCTATCTTAATTTAGATTCATCCATCCATCCATCCATCCTCATCCGCTTTATCCGAGATCGGGTCGCGGGGGCAGCAGCCTAAGCAGAGAAGCCCAGACCTCCCTCTCCCCAGCCACCTCCTCCAGCTCATCCGGGGAACACCAAGGCGTTCCCAGGCCAGCCGAGATATAATCTCTCCAGCGCGTCCTGGGTCTGCCCAGGGGCCTCCTCCCGGTGGGACATGCCCGAACACCTCACCCAGGAGGCGCCCAGGGGCATCCTTGTCAGATGCCCGAACCACCTCAACTGGCTCCTTTCGATGTGGAGGAGCAGCGGCTCTACTCTGAGCCCCTCCCGGATGGCCGAACTTCTCACCCTATCTCTAAGGGAGAGGCCAGCCACCCTTCGGAGGAAGCTCATTTCTGCCGCTTGTATCCGCGATCTCGTTCTTTCGGTCACTACCCACAGCTCGTGGCCATAGGTGAGGGTCGGGACGAGATCGACCGGTAAACTGAGAGCTTCGCTTTTGCACTCAGCTCCTCTTCACCACGACGGACCGGTGCAGCGTCCGCATCACTGCAGCCGCAGCACCAATCCATCTGTCGATCTCCGGCTCCCTTCTCCCATCACTCGCGAACAAGACCCCGAGATACTTAAACTCCTCCACTTGGGGCAGGAACTCATCCCGACCCGGAGTGGGCACTCCACCCTTTTCCGGCTGAGAACCATGGCCTCAGATTTGGAGGTGCTGATCCTCATTCCCGCTGCTTCACACTCGGCTGCGAACTGTTCCAGTGCGAGCTGGAGGCCCTCACCCGATGAAGCCAACAGAACCACATCATCCGCAAAAAGAGAGATGAGATTCTGAGGCCACCAAGTGAAAGCCCTCCGCCACTTGGCTGCGCCTAGAAATCCTGTCCATAAAATTATGAACAGAATCGGTGATAAAGGGCAGCCCTGGCGGAGCCCATCACCCACCGGAAACGAGTCCGACTTATTGCCGGCAATGCGAACCAAACTCTTACAACGGTTGTATAGGGATCGAATGGCCCGTAGCAATGGGCCAGACACCCCATACTCCCGCAACACCTCCCACAGGACACCCCGAGGGACACGGTCGAATGCCTTCTCCAAGTCCACAAAACACATGTAGACTGGTTGGGCAAACTCCCATGCACCCTCAAGTATCCTCGAGAGGATAAAGAGCTGGTCCAGTGTTCCGCGACCAGGACGAAAACCGCATTGTTCCTCCTGTATCCGAGGTTCGACTAACGGACGAACTCTCCTTTCCAGCACCCTGGCATAGACTTTCCCAGGGAGGCTGAGGAGTGTGATCCCCTGTAGTTGGAACACACCCTCCGGTCTCCCCTCTTAAAGATGGGGACCACCACCCCGGGTCTGCCAGTCCAGGGTACTGCCCTGATCTCCGCGCAACATTGTAGAGGCATGTCAACCAGGACAGCCCTACAACGTCCAGAGTTTTCAGGAACTCGGGCGGACCTCATCAACACCAGGGGCTCTGCCACCGAGGAGTTGTTTAACTGCCTCAGTGACCTCGACCCCAGAAATTGGCGGGTCATTCCCTCGTCCCCAGACTCTGCTTCCTCCTCGGAAGACGTGTCAGTGGGATTAAGGAGGTCCTCGAGTATTCCTTCCACCGTCTGACAATTTTCTCAGTCGACGCCAGCAGCGCACCGCCAGCACTATACACAGTGCAGGTAGAGCACCGCTTTCCCTCCTGAGACGCCTGACGGTTTGCCAGAATCTCTTCGAGGCAGTCCGAAAGTCTTTTTCCATGGCCTCTCCGAACTCCTCCCACACCCGAAGTTTTGCTTCAGCCACTGCCCGAGCCGCATTCCGCTTGGCCTGTCGATACCTGTCAGCTGCCTCTGGAGTCCCACAGGCTAACCAAGCCCGATAGGACTCCTTCTTCAGCCTGGTGGCTCCTTCACCTCTGGTGTCCACCATTTGGTTCGGGATTACCACCACGGCAGGCACCAACCACCTTGCGGCCGCAGCTCAATGCAGCAGCCCGCAATGGAGACGCTGAACATGGTCCATTCGGACTCAATGTCCCCAGTCTCCCTCGGAATGTTGTTGAAGCTCTGCCGGAGGTGTGCGTTGAAGATCTCGCGGACTGGGGCCTCTGCTAGACGCTCCCAGCACACCCTCACTACGCGTTTAGGTGCACCGGGTCTGTCCAGCGTCCTCCCCGCCACCTGATCCAACTCACCACCAGGTGGTGATCAGTTGACAGCTCAGCCCCTCTCTTTACCCGAGTGTCCAGAACATATGGTCGCAGGTCTGGTGATACGATTACAAAATCGATCATCGACCTGCGGCCTAGAGCATCCTGGTGCCACGTGCACTTATGGACACTCTTATGTTCGAACAAGGTGTTCGTTATGGCCAAACTGTGATTTGCACAGAAGTCCAATAACAAAACACCACTGGGTTCAGATCAGGGAGGCCGTTCCTCCCAATCATGCCCCTCCAGGTCTCGCTGTCGTTACCCACGTGAGCATTGAAGTCTCCCAGCAGGACAACAGAGTCTCCAGGTGGGGCACCTTCCAGCACCCCCCAGGGACTCTAAGAAGGCTGGGTACTCTGAACTGCCACTGGTGCATAAGCGCAGATGACAGTCAGAACCCGTTCCCCGACCCTGAGGCGCAGGGAACAAACCCTCTCATCCACCGGGAAAAACCCCAACATACCGGCAGCAAGCCGGGGGGATATTAGAATACCCACCCCAGCCCGCCGCCTCTCACCAGGGGCAACTCCAGACTGAGACAGAGTCCAGCCCTCTCCAGGAGACTAGTTCCAGAGCCCAAGCCATGCGTGAGGCGAGCCCGACTATATCTAGCCGGTACTTCTCAACCTCACGCACTAACTCAGGCTCCTTCCCCACCAGAGAGGTGACATTCCATGTCCCTATTGCCAGTCTTGGCAGCTGGGGATTGGTCCGCCAGGGCCTCCGCTCCTGGCCGCCGCTCGACACACAATGCACCCGACCCCTATGGCGCCTCCTGCGGGTGGTGGGCCTGCGGAGGATGGGCCCATGTCTCCTCTTCGGGCTGTGCCCGGCCGGGCCCCATGGACTAAGGCCCGGCCACCAGACGCCGCCCTGGGCACCCTCCCGGGCCTGGCTCCAGGGCGGGGCCCCGTAACCCTATCCCGGGCAGGGTAAACTGTTCCCTCGATGTTCTTTTCATACGGGTCTTCTGAATCGCTCTTTGTCTGGTCCCTCACCCAGGACCAATTTGCCATGGGAGACCCTACCAGGGGGCAAAAGCCCCCAGACAACATAGCCCCTGGGATCCCTGTGACACACAAACCCCTCCACCACGATAAGGTAGCGATTCACGGAGAGGAATTTAGATTCATTTCCTGTCAAATGGAACACACCACTGTTAAAGTTACACATTAGTCCATATTATTATATCTCAAACAACAGCTGGGTATCAACAGGTGCTCACATAACAGTAGTGCAAGTTAGGTCATTTATTATTTACATTTATAACATAAGTATATGGGTCACAAACAATACGCGAACATGGATCAACTGCTTAACATTGTCATTCCCTAAAATATTCCTTTTCCATATACAAAGCACTTCCCATTAATGTCAATCCAGTGTATAAATTTCATTATAAAAAACAAAATCCCAACAGGAGTTCTGGCAGTGTGCAAGTTAGCAAACAGTGCAAAGTTAGTCAACTGTCTTCTGCTTTAAACACCTTCAAACTGTAAACTTCAGAGAAAAAAATGATTTCAATAAAGGCTACCTCATGTACACAGGTAGTTTGTTAAACAGATATTTCCAAGTGTGTTTTTGAGAAATAGTTCTTTTATATCAAGACACAAAAAAATATCTCAAGCACTGTCGAGGCCATGACAAAGAAAATGAAAAAACTTCAGCAAAGACAAATCCCATAAACTATAAAACAATGACGTCAGAAACAGGTGATAAAGGTGGACACATTTTATGTTGCGAGACAAACTCTGTTTTTTTTCTCCATGTGTGAAGAGAGAGACTGAGCTTCCAAAAACCTTTTGAAAGTTGTTTTTTTTTTAAATGATCCGAACAATGTTTATGTGTTCTACCATCACCATTTTCTAAGAATGATATTTAGCATGTAGCATGGATTCCTAAATGCATTTTCAACACTACTGAAGAACTAAAATGTTTCCCACAGGTGCTGCAACAATGTGGTTTCTCACATGTGTGAATTCGCATGTGAATCTTCAAATGACTCTTCTGACTAAATCTTTTCCCACAGGTGCTACAAGAATGTGGCTTCTCACCTGTGTGAATTCGCATGTGACTCTTCAAATTACACTTCTGATTAAATCTTTTCCCACAGGTGCTACAAGAATGTGGCTTCTCACCTGTGTGAATTCGCATGTGACACTTCAAACTACCCTTCTTAATAAATCGTTTCCCACAGGTGCTACAAGAATGTGGCTTCTCACCTGTGTGAATTCGCATGTGAATCTTCAAATGACTCTTCTGACTAAATCTTTTCCCACAGGTGCTACAAGAATGTGGCTTCTCACCTGTGTGAATTCGCATGTGACTCTTCAAATTACCCTTCTGATTAAATCTTTTCCCACAGGTGCTACAAGAATGTGGCTTCTCACATGTGTGAATTTGCATGTGAATCTTCAAATGACTCTTCTGACTAAATCTTTTCCCACAGGTGCTACAAGAATGTGGCTTCTCACCTGTGTGAATTCGCATGTGACTCTTCAAATTATACTTCTGATTAAATCTTTTCCCACAGGTGCTACAAGAATGTGGCTTCTCACCTGTGTGAATTCGCATGTGACACTTCAAACTACCCTTCTTAATAAATCGTTTCCCACAGGTGCTACAAGAATGTGGCTTCTCACCTGTGTGAATTCGCATGTGAATCTTCAAATGACTCTTCTGACTAAATCTTTTCCCACAGGTGCTACAAGAATGTGGCTTCTCACCTGTGTGAATTCGCATGTGCCTATTCAAAATTTCTTTCAAACTAAATCTTTTCCCACAGGTGCTACAAGAATGTGGCTTCTCACCTGTGTGAATTCCCATGTGCCTATTCAAATTACACTTCTTAAAAAATCGTTTCCCACAGGTGCTACAAGAATGTGGCTTCTCACCTGTGTGAATTCGCATATGTCGACTCAATGTTTCTGACCTATAAAATCTTTTCCCACAGCGGCTACATAAATGTGCTGTCTTGGAATTTTGAACTGTCAGGCCTGATACGACTGCCTCCGACTCATTTCTGTGTGAGTTACCATCCTTGCTTTCATCCTGATCTGTGACAGGAGAGTTGTAAGAAAGGAGCTGGTCACTGCTTGGTTTTGGCTCACTGTGGTCACTTGCTTCACCAGCAGGAAAAGTTGCAGTCTCCTGCTTTAGGACAAGCGGTTTTTCCTCTTGAGTGGTACGGAGTTCTGCCTCTCCCCCTTTAATCTGTGACGTATCCTTCTGGTCTAGACTGGAGTTCTTCTCCTGGTTACAGACCTGCTGATTTGTGAGCCCCGCCTCATCCTTACAGTCATGTTGTAGAAAATCTGAAGGGCCAGATCAAAAAACATACATTTGAGAAATTACAAGGTAACCTTAACCATTAGCAAATCTCCACATGGTAAGCATGTTGCTTAGATATACCAATGAAAGGCATGTTGTGGGGAGAAACGGTTTTGCTGACTCAGTGAAAACAATTTTGCTGTCATTTACAAACTCTACAAATAATATAAAAAGACCATCTACGATGAGGAAATAAAGACGATATATAATCAAACAAAACAACAAAATCGTATCCCTGAAATTTTGTAATCAAAGTACACAAAACTAATGATGGCACGATACCACTTTATGTCCAATACCGATATCATAAATTTGCATATCTGCCGATACCGATATGAATCCGATATAGTGTATTTTGTAATCAATACAACTGTTTATTATAAATATCTTGCTGCATTTTGTAGAAGTTCACACTCAAGTTTTAAAAAACAAAACACTAAAACTATTCTGTTATACCTGTATGCAAAAAATACACTGCACCCAAAATATTTTCTAGTTCAGCTACACCGATCAATCTAACAAACTTAAACCTACCTACACCATCCTCCCTATTCTGGTATTTTAAAGAGTACTTAGTAGAAATATTAAACAACCTAACAAACTCTCAGCAAAACAAAATAGGGAACCACCCTCCACCCTCCGCCTACGGACTAAAGTTTCGGGCTGTCTCAGCAATGCAAAGCCCCCAGCATCCAACATCACCATGGAGGAGAGGAAGGCACTCACATCACTTAGTGATGACAACAACATTATCATCCTTCCTTCAGACAAGGATAGGTGCACAGTATTGCTAAACCAGAAAGACTATCATGAGAAAATTTATCACTACTCAGTGATGAAAATACTTATGAGCCCCTGAAACGAGACCCAGGAAGTGGCTACAGGAAGAGGGTGATAGACTGTCTGAAGCAGTTAGAACAAGACAAGGCTATTGACCGGACCGCATACCACAGGCTATACCAATGGGAATTTACACCAAGCCTGTATGGTTTACCAAAAATACATAAACAGGGTGCACCTTTAAGACCGATTGTCTGCATGATCAACTCGGTCACCTATAACATCTCCAAGTTTCTGGCTTCGATCCTCAACCCGCTGGTGGGCAGCTCTGAACACCACATCCAGAAAACCCTGGATTTTGTTGAGAAGGTGAGAGATATCCTTATGGAGGCAGATGAAACCATGGTCTCGTACGACGTTACACCTCTCTTCACTTGCATCCCAGTCACGGAAGCGTTGGAGGTAGTCCGTAAGAGATTACAGGATGACACCAACCTCAACAACAGGACCACTCTCAGCAACGACCAAGTGTGTTTGCTTTTGGAACTGTCTTCATTCCACCTACTTCACATACAAGGGTCAGTTCTACAGGCAGAAACATGGGTGTGCCATGGGCTTCCCAGTTTCACCCATCGTGGCCAATTTGTACATGGAAGAAGTGGAAAAGAGGGCTTTGCTATCCTACCCTGGAACACCGCCAAGCCATTGGTTCAGATATGTGGATGACACCTGGGTGGAAATCAAATCTCAGGACGTACCACAATTCATTAATCACATTAACTCAGTGGACCGACACATCAAATTCACCAGGGAGGATATGAAAAGTGGCAGGTTAGCCTTCTTAGACTGTGAGATTTCCATCAGTAATGGGGGACATCTAAAAGCTGACGTGTACCGTAAACCTACACATACGGATCAGTATTTAAGGTTTGACTCTCATCATCCACTGGAGCACAAACTGGGTGTCATTAGGACGCTACAACACAAAGCGAACACCATCCCCACTGACACAGCGGCCAGGGAGGCAGAAGAACATCAGATCAAGAAGGCCCTGAGTAAATGTGGTTATCCCAGGTGGACTTTTGTCAAAGCAGGAAAGGCACCTAAAGAAAGCTCCAGCCAATCCAGGAGAGAAGGACAACCGCCCAAGCGAAAACCTGTAGTGATCCCATGTGTGTCAGGAGTATCGGAGCAGTTGAGACGCATTTTTTCTAAACACCGGGTCTCTGTGGCTTTTAAACCCCAAAACACGCTGCGCCAAAAACTGGTCCACCCCAAGGATCGGGTCCCCCGACACTAACAGAGTAACATAGTGTACGCTGTTAAGTGCCAGGAGGATTGCCAGGATTTATACATCGGGGAAACCAAACAACGTCTGGCAAAGCGGATGGCACAACACAGAAGAGCTACCTCGTCAGGCCAGGACTCTGCAGTCTATTCACACCTACAGGCCAGTGGACACTCTTTCAAGGATGAGGATGTACACATCTTAGACTGGGAGGAACGCTGGTTTGAGCGCGGAGTCAAGGAGGCCATTTACGTGAAAAGGGAAAGACCATCTCTGAATCGAGGAGGGGGCCTAAGGGTACATCTTTCGCCATCTTACAATGCTGTGATTGAAGCCATTCCCCAACTCTCTGTGAATGGTAGTCATGGCCATTGATCAGTGATCTTTGATCAGTGGGTTTTGGTCAGTGGTTGTTGATCAATTTGCATATTAAGATTAAGGAACTGACCTCCCAGCCCATTGTTCCTTCAGTTCCTTCATATATATACGTATATACGTATATATATATACACGTATATATGTATATACACGTATATATACACGTGTATATATATATATATATATATATATATATATATATATATATATATATATATATACACATATGTGTAAAAACACCCAGCACGCCCCTGCGAGGGGTTTATCCTTCAAGCTCGGGTCCTCTACCAGAGGCCTGGGAGCTTGAAGGTCCCTGCGCAGTATCTTAGCTGTTCCCAGGACTGCGCTCTTCTGGACAGAGATGTCCGATGTTGTTCCCGGGATCTGCTGGAGCCACTCGCCTAGCTTGGGAGTCACCGCACCTAGTGCTCCGATTAGCACGGGACCACCGCTACCTTCACCCTCCACATCCTCTCGAGCTCTTCTCTGAGCCCTTGGTATTTCTCCAGCTTCTCGTGTTCCTTCTTCCTGATATTGCTGTCATTTGGAACCGCTACATCGATCACTATGGCCGTCTTCTTCTGTTTGTCTACCACCACTATGTCCGGTTGGTTAGCCACCACCATTTTGTCCGTCTGTATCTGGAAGTCCCACAGGATCTTAGCTCGGTCATTCTCCACCACCCTTGGGGGCGTCTCCCATTTTGACCTTGGGACTTCCAGGTTATACTCGGCACAGATGTTCCTGTACACTATGCCGGCCACTTGGTTATGGCGTTCCATGTATGCCTTGCCTGCTAGCATCTTGCACCCTGCTGTTATGTGCTGGATTGTCTCTGGGGCATCTTTACACAGCCTGCACCTGGGGTCTTGCCTGGTGTGGTAGACCCCAGCCTCTATGGATCTTGTACTCAGAGCTTGTTCTTGTGCTGCCATGATTAGTGCCTCTGTGCTGTCTCTCAGTCCAGCTTTGTCCAGCCACTGGTAGGATTTCTGGATATCAGCCACCTCCTCTATCTGCCGGTGGTACATACCGTGCAGGGGCCTGTCCTTCCATGATGGTTCCTCGCCTCCTCCTCTTTCTTGGGTTTCTGCTGCCTGAGGTATTCACTGAGCACTCGGTCAGTTGGGGCCATCTTCCCAATGTATTCTTGGATGTTCGTTGTCTCATCCTGGACTGTGTGCTGACACTCACCAGTCCCCGGCCTCCTTCCTTCCGCTTAGCGTACAGCCTCAGGGTGCTGGACTTGGGGTGAAACCCTCCATGCATGGTAAGGAGCTTTCTTGTCTTGATGTCAGTGGCTTCTATCTCCTCCTTTGGCCAGCCTATTACCCCAGCAGGGTACCTGATCACGGGCAGGGCGTAGGTGTTGATGGCCCGGATCTTGTTCTTACCGTTCAGCTGACTCCTCAGGACTTGCCTGACCCTCTGCAGGTATTTGGTGGTTGCAGCTTTCCTAGCGGCCTCTTCATGGTTCCCATTCGCCTGCAGGATCCCCAGGTACTTGTAACTGTCCTCTATGTCTGCAATGTTGCCTTCTGGTAGTTCGATCCCCTCAGTTCTGACTACCTTCCCTCTCTTTGTTACCATCCGACTACACTTCTCCAGTCCGAACGACATCCCGATGTCATTGCTGTATATCCTGGTAGTGTGGATCAGTGAATCGATGTCTTGTTCACTCTTGGCATACAGCTTGATGTCATCCATGTACAGGAGGTGGCTGACAACCGCTCCGTTCCGTAGTCGGTATCCGTAGCCAGTCTTGTTAATGATCTCACTGAGGGGGTTCAGGCCTATGCAGAACAGCAGTGGGGACAGAGCATCTCCTTGGTAGATCCCGCACTTGATGGTGACTTGTGCTGTGGGCTTGGAGTTGGCCTCTAGTGTTGTACGCCACATCCCCATTGAGCTCCTGATGAAGGCTCTTAGGGTCCTGTTGATCTGGAACACTGAGCTACTAGTTGTTTCGCCGTCATTGTGGATGTTGGGTATCGAAGAATCCATAGGTCCCTCATCCTATTCATGTAACCCATTCCGCCAGGGAGAATGACCGAGCTAAGATCCTGTGGGACTTCCAGATGCAGACGGACAAAATGGTGGTGGCTAACCAACCGGACATAGTGGTGGTAGACAAACAGAAGAAGACGGCCGTAGTGATCGATGTAGCGGTTCCAAATGACAGCAATATCAGGAAGAAGGAACACGAGAAGCTGGAGAAATACCAAGGGCTCAGAGAAGAGCTCGAGAGGATGTGGAGGGTGAAGGTAACGGTGGTCCCCGTGCTAATCGGAGCACTAGGTGCGGTGACTCCCAAGCTAGGCGAGTGGCTCCAGCAGATCCCGGGAACAACATCGGAGATCTCTGTCCAGAAGAGCGCAGTCCTGGGAACAGCTAAGATACTGCGCAGGACCTTCAAGCTCCCGGGCCTCTGGTAGAGGACCCGAGCTTGAAGGATAAACCGCCCGCAGGGGCGTGCTGGGTGTTTTTTTTTTTGTGTGTATAGATATATATATATATACACATATACATATATGTATACATATATATACACAATAGGATACACAAAATAGTGCTTTTGGTTCGGTACGCATATGTATTGAACGATACCAAAATTGTATTTTATTTGATCAACTTTTCTTCTGATGATGCCGTATGTGTTGAGGGCTCAGTGGATCTGTGTTCGATTACTCCGCCTAGGCTGCATTGTTGAGGGCAGATTCACTGAGCACCGCCCATATGCATTCACTCAAGTTAGCATGGCAAATGCCTCAATGCTACCCAAAATTGAACCTCATCCACCGTCATTCAGATCTGGCATTTGGAACTATTTTGGTTTTCATGTGAAGTATGACCCTACTTAAGCGCGTCGTGGACAAAAGTACAACAGTATGTCGGATGTGCCACACAATGCTCAATTACATCGGTCGGAAAACAACGAATATGACTTACGCCGACATCATTCTGTTAGATTTGTATTGTTTATTGCCATTTATGCTTAGAAATATTCACTCATATATTCTTAGAGTTTTATAATTAGGTGTAGATTGGTAGAGGTTTGATCCTTAATAGTCTGCAAGCTTTGTGTGCATTCCTGAGCTCTCTGACTTTCACACCCACATTTTGGGAGCATGGGAGAGGTCGTACCTTGTCTTATTGTTTTATGGTAGGATAAATGTATCTATATCTGTTTTAGGCTAAGTGCCTTTTGTTTAGATGGACGGCTCTGGGGAGTCTTCCTGGGGTCACAGTTTGACCCCCACACACAGATACACACACACACACACACACACACACACACAAGGTATTCTTTGTTCACATGTATACCTATATAAGAGGTCATATGTTAATGAACCTATGCATATTCATGTAACCACAATAAAAGAGCAGTGTTACGGGAGAGCGGACGAGAGCAACTGGGGTCAAGCGAAGGAACGGCGCCTGTCCAGTTCTCTCCCGTGCACGTGAAACATAAAGAATATTGCCTACTCGTGTCTTGCTTGCTGTGTAATCACATTGCCTTCAACGTTCCAGTGAATAGGTTCAAGCTACAAACCTATCACATTCTAGTGCAAAAACAAGTGGAAGCAGTCTATGTTGAACCTCCGAGAGGTGACAGTCAGCGGGGGTTATGACAGTTGTGTACCGGGACCCACGCTTTGTCTGCGGCAACCACTTGCGAGCCAAGCAGGTCTGTCACACATCTGTGAAGGTTCTCAGTCATCCAGGTCATCGTAGTCTAAGGAGCTTGGAAAGAAAGCGTCCGGACTTCTTTATCGTCTTCACGGAAACTTAAAGTCCAGACGCTTTTCTTTCCAAGCTCCTTAGATGGACTATCACACACTTTGGTGTGAGACTGGGCTGGGCAGACATCTCCGAAATCATCGAAGCACTTTTACAAACAGGCTCTATCTTGACAAACCACAAGATATCTGAAGATTAAACCACTACATTCACTGCTAAAAAATATTAAAAGTGTATCTGGTGACACACAAACAGGGTTTTTCAAAGTACAGTTCAGTTATTTTCCACATGCCGGTTGTTAGTGTAGAGAAGGACAAACGGGGCCACCAGGCTAAAACAATGGTTTTGACTCGATCAGTGTTAACCCTGCCCCCTGAGTTTGATGGGTGAGGCTGACAGATAAAATAAATTCATGAACAGCCAGAGGTCAGGACTGTGAAAAAGAAATAAATAAATCATGAAATAATTAAATGTATCAAGAAATAATTAAAATATGAAATAAATAATTAATTAATTAAATGAGTCATGGATTTATTAAATGTGTCAATAATTAATTACTTAAATATGTACTAAATATGTATTTAATTCCAATTTTAATTAATAATTGATACATTTTATTAATTATTTTATGGTGTATTTAATTCATTCATTTTGGCAGTCCTGGCATTCCACAGCACTATACACTTTTCTGCAATGACAATGCAGATTTTCCACTTGTGGGACTAATAAAGACAGATTTGCTGTGTTTGTGCGTGTGTGTGTGTTGTTGTGCAGCATTTGCATTTCTTTACTAGTAGCTCAGATCCAAGGCAGGCCAAACCTCTGTGTTACAACCTTCAGAAATGCCTGCCGTATCTATACAAAAAACGCAAATTCACAATATATGGATACACAAGTCTGCTTTATTTTAAAGTGTTGCGAACTTTACAGCGTTTGCAGATCCTGTGTCCATCATCCCTGCATTTGGCACAGGTGAATTTGTGACATGTTGCACAGGTAAACCTGCTGCGATTCCTGTTGCAGCTCTCTTGCACCTGGCACTGCGTTGTCTTTACAGTCCCTGGCACAGCAGCTGCAGCAGCTTCAGCAGCCTGCCTCTGTGCTAGTATTTCCTTGTGCTGCATGAATCGACAACAAAGTGCCTTAGCTAGAAGTCTCAGAAACAATCTTCTTTCGCTTGTCCATCCTGTACATGCCTTGTACAAAATGTAGGCATTCATCGCCGCCAGGTCCAGAATATTGTAGAAAACCACTACTGGCCACCTGCGTGTTGCTGCTCTTACGGAATACATCCGCGCCATTTGGTCCAACAAGTCTACACCACACTGTAAAAGCAGAGAGAGAGAGAGTCATGAGTATATGGGTTAGGGGGTTAGGAGGTTAAGGGTTAGGGTTAGGTCTTTGCTGACGACAAACATTTTTTTGCTCTAGTGATGATCTGCAGAATTTATTGGAGGATATGACTAATGAAATAAGTGAAGTGAAGTTCTGGCTTGATAAAAACAGATTATCATTAAATTTGAATAAATCTAAACTTATGTTATTTGGAAATAGTTTAAATACAAATGCTAAGATTCAAATAAATGGTGTTGATATTGAAAGAGTCAGTGAAAATTAGATGAAAAACTTAACTGGAGAGCTCACATAAGATATATTCATTCCAAATGCGACCTCTCTGATTGGCCGTGGTCCAATTGAAAGTGCAGGTGGAAGAGGGAGGAGAGTAGCTTGAATAAAGCGATATCGATAACATTAAATCCTGAATTGACTTTTAAATATAAATGTATTTTGCCAGAAACGCCAGATTCTCAGATTAAAGCTCACAAAACTATTTCAACAAACAGCAAACGAGAGCAGCTACACGGATTCCACACAAAGACATAAACACAGAGCGGACCCGACGCATCAGAATCAGCTTTGTCTTTCTCGGCTTTCTCACCCGACGGCCCGTAGACGGACACGCTGTCAGAGCTCAGCAATTCTGATGCGTCGGGTCCACTCTGTGTTTACGTCTTTTTGCGCTGATTCTGAGCTGCAGGTTTTGTCTCTCTCCAACCAAAGTTCACCGAGCCAGCAGCAAAAGAAGCAGCAAACTACACTTCATATTTGATAAATGTCATGAATTCCCTCTGAGTTTTGCTGTTTTGCTTCCACCACGATAAAAATCACACTTCATGCACAGCTCTCTCTCTCTCTCTCTCTCTGTACTTCAAGAACAGTTTCCCCATCTCAAATCTCTGTTTTCTGCATTATTCATTCGCTTATTACCCACCAGTCTACCGTTGTTTACAGTAAAATTATACACACATTCACATACCTTCATGTGGTTATAGTCAGTTATCGTGTTGGGTTTCCTCTTTCTGTCGTCACCGATCGTCACGTCTTGGTGCCTTGAACTTTAACACAAAGTCTTGTTTTTTTAGGTGCATAAATTGTCAAGCAGACACTGCCACTTCCAAACACTGAAGTGGAGAATACCTCTCACTGTGCAGTGTCTTTTGCAAGTTGAGGAAGTTCGCGCCGGACTTTATTCACTGTGCCCAGTTAACGTTATTTTGCGCTGCAGCAGTCTGTGCGACAGTCACAGGGAAGTAAAGGAACTGTCCGTTGTGACATCTCTCCCATCATCCAAAAATGCCTCTATCAGTTTCATGACCACGTTCTCGGCCAGCCTCTCTCCCTTCTGATGACTGGGGTCCTTTCCCAAGTAAGGAGATGCATTGGAGACATATTTGGTTTCCAAAATCCGTGGCCATCCAGAACTTGATCCCAAATTTGTCTGTTTTCACCCGTTCTGCCCGCGTGTCCTTGTCATCAAATCAAAGGTGTTGCATAATTGAAATGAATCTATCTCGGGGCATTGTCTCTTTGATTACTGGCACCAGAAAACTTTCTTACCAGCAATCCACAATGGCACCAACGGGACACATGATTGCTCTTACAAACAGAATTGAAATGAATGCCATCAGTTCATGAATTGACAAATTCCAGTCCGGCTCTGTTCTGCAGGCTTGATGGACCGTACACTCCCTGATGGTCTGCTGCATTCCCACGTCTAACAGCCAAAGGACGCTTTGGAGCACACTTGTAATCTTACGCTGTCAGAAGATAAACAAGTAGAGAATGGTAAATTTACATGAACCTCACTCTAATTGGCTTTATATAAATATCATACGTACTATGGCAATGACAAACCTCAGCAGATTCTGTGGGTCCAACTTGCGCAGTGAGGCACGAGCGATTTCCTACTGCACTGGGCATTCCAATGTCCTCCTCTGCCCACACAGTGCCGTCTTTTGCCGTGTGGCTCAGGCAGGGCTTCCCAGTACCACGGTGCCTCATCTGTGGAGGCATCTTGGGTTCTTGTTCCGTCTCCTTTTCAGATTCTTCTGAGGAGGTATCAGTGGCCTGCTGCACAAATGAAACCTCTCCTCCATCAGAGTCTGCTTCGTCCATTTCCTGAAGCAAAGCCAAAGCCTGTTGTGCGGAGAGGTTCTTCCTGTGAGGCAGTGATACGGAGGCCATCCTGATGTGCGTTGTCAGAAAGGAATAAATGGGTCTGTCTGCTTTTATGCACAGCACTGTGCTGTAGTCATGCAATGCCACTCCCTCACATACACAGTCACAATGGAACAATGGAAGATCTGTGCTGAGAGTCAAGGAACTTCATTACTGAATGCAGGGACGATGGTCACTGCGTCTGCAAATGCTGCAAACAGACTATGACACAGACAGACAGACTGTGTGGGAGAGTAACCTAAGACAAAAGGCAGGAAGATGAAGAGATGAACCAACCTGGAACTGAGGGACAGAATTTATTGTGTGGATGCCCTGAAAGGCATCCACACTATTGAGTTCCTGTTTCTCTTTATTCTTTATTCCACTATAATCTAGTTGCTTCCGTACGTTTTTTGGCACTTAACTACTCCCACAGTTTTTATCCGATTTTCGCCATTCAAACTTTAAAAAATTCTGCTATTTCTGCTAATGCCGGCTATGACTTTTGGTGCTCATAACTTCTATACTTTTTGAGATATTGAATTTTTTTTGCAATATTTTTTGCCCATTTCTGCCATATCATCAGTGGCCTCACTGATTTTCCTTGCCGGGTTGACCTGTGTTTTAGCTCAGTGAGATGAGCATCCGTTCTCAGACTGGGAGGCCCGGGTTCAAATCCCGCTTATGGCAACATTTCTTTCAGTTAACAGTTAAACTTTTTTAACTCAATTTCAGCTTTTTCACCCCTTTTCAGCAAAATTTTCAGTTTTTTCACCCCTTTTCAGCACAAATACCAGCTTTTTCAGCTGTTTTTCAGCAGAATTCTGCTCATTCACCTCTTTTCAGCAGAAGTTCTGCTGATTGAACTCTTTTCAGCAGAATTTTCAGAATTTTCACTTCTTTTCAGCCCAAATTCTGCTTATTCACCTCTTCTGCAAAATTTTCAGCCTTTTCACCTCTTATTAGCACAAATCTCAGCTGTTTTCAGAAAAAACTTTTCAGCAGAAATTCTGCTGATTCACCTCTTTTCTGCAAAGTTTTCAGCCTTTTCACCTCTTATCAGCACAATTCTCAGCCGCTTCTGCTCATTTCAGCAAAATTGTCAGTCTCTCCACCTCTTCTTTGTGAGAATGAGTTTAGCTCAGTGAGATGAATAGCTGCCTTGAGACCAGGAGGGCCAGGTTCGAATCCTGCTCAGGGTGACATGGTTTTTTTTTCACCACCATACCACTTTTTGCAACTTTTCATCTTTTTCAGCTTTTCAGCAGACAGCTTCAGCGTTACGGCATCCACACAGCATTTTCGCAGGAAATGCAAATTTTTCTAGTTTGTTATGTTTTCCTTTTTTAAGTTTTGCTATTTTTACATAAACAGGCAAAGGAAGAGAACATGCAAAGCTGGAGAGATCACACATGCCACTAATGTCATTGTATTAGCAACTTTTCATTCTGTTTTCACACAATTTTTTATAAATAAAACAGACTTGTGTTTCCATATATTGTGAATGTGTCTTTCATATTTGCAGGTTAGTCAATGTGTGGGATATTTTGTATAGATACGGCAGGCATTTCTGAAGGTTGTAACACAGAGGTTTGGCCTGCCTTGGATCTGAGCTACTCTGAGTAAACAAATGCAAATGTCCCAGGCCTCAAAGATAATGGGTGGAGGAGAATTGAGCTGACGACCTTTGAAAATCTCAGCAGGGGTGAATAACACCTCGGGTTAGTAAATCTAGTGTTAAAAAAAGAAAGAAAAAAGAAACAACATAATTTTAAAAAATGTCTGAAACTCAAGAGGTCAGAAATTCCACCAAGCTGAGCGTTTTTAAAATCAGGGTCACACCTATACTTCTCTATAGCTCGTAAACATGAAGCAAAGACAGCGCTCTGTATGTTGCAGACATTCATCAGCAGCTGCCTGCAACAAATCTTCTGTATCCAGTGGCCAGAGAAGATTACAAACTGTGGACAAGTACAAACCAGAAACCAATAGCAATACCAGTTCTGAGAGAAAGTGGTGCTGGATTGGCCACACAATCAGGAAGTCCACCGATAACATCACTACACAGGCCGTGTACTAGAATCCAAAGGAACAGAAGAAGAAAGAAAGACCCAGAAACACATGGCACAAGGACACACCTATCATAGTGTTGTGTGGTTTGCTAAAAGCTTAGTTTCAAATCGATATATTTTATTTTTAAATTGATCGTTCAGCCCTAATGGGGATAATTATGTTATCCACAAAAGGTTTAGTGGATGTACTCAGTCATAATGTACAGGGGCGGCTCCAGAGTTTTTTCATATGGGTGGCCATATGGGGGCTACTGAAAACATTGAGATGGCTCACCAAAAGCATAATTTAAAGTGGTTGTTTTTTTTATATATGCTGTTGTCAAATATAGGTCACTTGAAAAATGTGGCCAAAAAAAGAAAGAAAAGTATTACATGCCTAGTTAATGTCCTGTTATTAAATTTGATATTCACTGTAAGTGCGCCTGCAGGTGCAGGGGCGCAGCACAGGCGAAGGAGTGACGACTGCAATTTGGAGGGACAAACAAAGCGACAATATGAATGACAAATATGAATGTGCAGGAATAAATAACAAGCTGATGTTTCAACTCATTGTAGGGTGTCTTCCTCTCTCTTGTACTCAATTATTTTCAACATAAGACAGTCCTGACTGGGCGGACACTGGGAGGGCTAGACATTTTGGCTCTTAGAACATTATGTCAGTTTCCTTATTGCAGTCGGTCTTTAAATTCTTCATGTGCCTCTATAAAGTATATCAGAGGTCTGATTAGGATCCAACATGAGTTAGATTTCTTAATACAAAACTGAATCTATCTATTAAGGTTTTGCATACCTATTCTGTGCAACTTTACTTCAGGGTTCCACATGATGCCCAGCTCCTGCCCGGTCCAGATGATGATGCCTTTGGTTTCCTGCTTCAGTGCAAGCTGCTCTCCTTCCTGATTGGTGGAGATTTCCTCTTGTTCCTCTTTAGTCTGTGGAGGATCTGTGTCCTGCTGGTCCAGACTGGAGCTCCTCTCCTGGCTACAGACCTGCGGGTCATCCAGATCCTCATTTTCCTTACAATCATGTTGCTGTGGGAGGTCTTAGCAGACACAACACACAAGAAAAAAGTTACATTGTGAGCAGGTCTCTCAGATATGTGAGCGATATTTAAATATTCTCTCTCATGCAGTGAACAGCGAAGAATTCTGTTTACATGCAGAAAGTCATCATTTATGAGGTGTACAGCTCGCTACTCCAACTTGGTCCTTGTGGCCAATAATCCACAGTTTTCATCGTCTCAACATTTTTCTACATTCTGCATACCATTCTGGACTAACATGACTTAAATCTGGTGGAAATTTTAGTTTTTATTAAACACCAGAAGATTTGAAACCCAGTTTTTATTTTACTGTGCTAACAGAAAACATGTCTTCAGTGAGGCAGTATCCCAGGGGGTAATGCACGCCATGTGTCTTTGTGACATTTTGTTATGAGTCATATTCATTTCTATATTATGAAATCTGCTTATTCCACTTTTACATACCTATTCTGGTCAGCTTTACTCCAGGTTTCCACGACAAATCCAGCTGTTCTCCGGTCCACACATTAATCCCTTCATCCTCCTGCTTCAGTTCAAGCTGCTCTCCTTCCTGATTGGTGGAGATTTCCTCTTGTTCCTCTTTAGTCTGTGGAGGATCTGTGTCCTGCTGGTCCAGACTGGAGCTCCTCTCCTGGCTACAGACCTGCGGGTCATCCAGATCCTCACTTTCCTTACAATCATGTTGCTGTGGGAGGTCTTAGCGGACACAACACACAAGAAAAAAGTTACATTGTGAGCAGGTCTCTCAGATATGTGAGCGATATTTAAATATTCTCTCTCATGCAGTGAACAGCGAAGAATTCTGTTTACATGCAGAAAGTCATCATTTATGAGGCGTACAGCTCGCTACTCCAACTTGGTCCTTGTGGCCAATAATCCACAGTTTTCATCGTCTCAACATTTTTCTACATTCTGCATACCATTCTGGACTAACATGACTTAAATCTGGTGGAAATTTTAGTTTTTATTAAACACCAGAAGATTTGAAACCCAGTTTTTATTTTACTGTGCTAACAGAAAACGTCTTCAGTGAGGCAGTATCCCAGGGGGTAATGCACGCCATGTGTCTTTGTGACGTTTTGTTATGAGTCATATTCATTTCTATATTATGAAATCTGCTTATTCCACTTTTACATACCTATTCTGGTCAGCTTTACTCCAGGTTTCCACGACAAATCCAGCTGTTCTCCGGTCCACACATTAATCCCTTCATCCTCCTGCTTCAGTTCAAGCTGCTCTCCTTCCTGATTGGTGGAGATTTCCTCTTGTTCCTCGTTAGTCTGTGGAGGATCTGTGTCCTGCTGGTCCAGACTGGAGCTCCTCTCCTGGTCACAGAACTGCTGATCATACAGACCTTCATCAACAAAGGGACACAAGAAAATAGTGACTAATGTGATGATAAGAAAGCTCAAGACGGTTGAAAACGGTCACCTATTGAGAATTTAGCTTGTGGTTTATGTTGCCACAGAAACATTCACTCATAGTCATTTGTTCATTGGGTGATGTTGATAACCTTACAGCTGTCTGGGGTCTGATTTTTAGATGTGACTGCCAGTGATCATCACACAATGTGAATAAACAAACAAATGAACAGCAGCATGATCTGAATATGATCATGAAAGCTTAAAGTATTTTACGACGGCAGGTAAGGTATGCTGTTAATGCTAATCTTTTAACATTTTACTAATACCTGCTGCATATTTGTCATCTTCACATCCATGATGCAAATCTCATGGTCCACTACATTCCAAACGTGCTCTGTTGGGTTGAGAGCTGGTGACTCTGGAGACCCGAGTACAGGGAACTGTCATTTTAAGGGAACAGTATATTTAGTCTTTTTCGGACTACTCTCTGTAAATCAAACAGATGTTTGTGCTGGAAATTTAAACAGATCAGCAGTTTCTGAAACACTCAGATCAGCCAATGTGGCACCAACACCCACACCATGATCAAAGTGATTTCAATCACCGTCAATGATCGCTACATGCTGAAATGCATGGGCTATTGCCATCTGATTGGCTGATTACATTTTGGATTAAATAGTTGAACGGGTGTACCTAACAAAGTGGCCGTAAGTATGTTTACATAGATGCAGTGTTAGGGAGTAACGGCATACATGTACCGGCGTTATGCATTTAAAATACGAAACACGAGTAACTGTATTCCATTACAGTTACCGATAAATTGGTAATAATTAGAATACAGTTACTTCTAAATAAATGGATTACACGATGGTCTTTTCCTGTTTCATATGTTAGGCTATACTCTCTCTAATTTTGTTAATTTCATGCATTGCCGGAAACCCAAACAAAACACGCAATAAGAGGCTCTCTAGTGTAAGTGTCCTGGTAATGTTGGTGGCTTACACAATGGACCCAGCAACCGAGCTGCTCTCAGCTATAAAGACTCCACCTCCAACCTAAAGAAACATCTGGAAGTACATTCTTTTTGACCAAATATGACCAAAATCTCATATCCCAATATAAGACGTTTCTCGTCCCGATAATGATAAATATGACAAAATAGTGCTTTTTCTGTAAATTCTGTGAATGTTGGGCAACTTGACTTCTGTGAAGTGTTTTCAGCTGGGTGTCGTGTACCTGGAGTCGAGTATTTTGACCAATGCATGAAACTATATATTTTTAGATATATGTTGTAACGGCTGCCATTTTCTTTCTGAGGATTTATTACATGGCGTGTTGTGGGGAAAAGCCTGTTCTAACATTTGAGTGTAAGGTTTATTTTGAGCACCTGACGGCTCTTTTTTGCTTCTCATCTATAAACTCTCTCCACAAACTTTCACATGATTCTTGCGTAGGTGGTCAAAGAGGTTTGTCATGTTTGAGTCCATGGTGGGGACCGGTCTGAACATAATTTCCATAGTAGAGTTTTCTGATCCGTGTCAGACTTTTCATAACCAAACCATGTCCATGCAACAGGGGGAGCCCCTCATTTAGGAATAACATCCTCAATTTGTTTTGACTGGTCCTTCTGTTTGGAGCTACCAGGTTCTGCCTCATCTTTATTGATAGCCAGTGAAGATGAAACCAATGAAAAAATATTGCTGTTAAAAATGTATTTTGTGACACCACAAACCAAACAACAGCATATAACTTGAAACTATAGATGTTTTCATCTCATCATCTGATATATTTCATCATATTGCAGAGGGCTGCCACGATTAGTCGACTAGTCACGATTAAGTTGACTATTAAAATCGTCGACGACTGATTTAATAGTCGACGCGTTGTTTGAAGCTTTATAAGATCACAAAAGACGCAGGAATAAGTAGTAGGATTTAAGAGTGTAAAAACGGACTGAAACAGAAGATGGCAGCACTGCATGTACAAGGATGCCAGCTGCCGTTAAACCCCGAAGAAGAAGTAGCTCTGTCCCAGAATTCATAGCGCAGCCCAGCTCAGTTTCCAACAATGGTGGCAGCTAGTTAGTTTTAATATTACTCTTATTATTCTTTCTGGGTCACAAAATAAACGTTTTACATATTTTCAGGCAAGAATGTAGCTGTGTAAACCTCAAATATCTGCTCAGTTTATCAAGACATCACATATTTTCAAAAGCGCTCTGACGTTTTCGGAGACGTCTGTTACCCAGCAAGCCGGGGTTCAAAGCTCGCTAGAGCCCGTGAGAACACCGGACTCCTGGCAAATTGTTTTCAAACCCACCGCCGTCTTTCGCTACTCAGGTTGAACATACATAAGTCACTTAGATAACTTAAAAATGTTATTGTTTGGCTTTTTTTAGTATTTTATTTGTTCCTGAGTAAATCGGTTTGGCTGAGATTAAAGTTATAGTTTTTACACAGCTGAATAAACGTCAAGCAGACAACTGATTATCGGAAGTGTGAGATGCTCGAGAATATACTCAGGTGTCCCGTTATATTTTAGATAGCAAGAAGTTTATTAAACTTCACCGAAACAATCTGCAAATTTCATTAAAATTTAATAAACTATCATCTTGTCTTTATTTTTAGTTAGCACATACCTTAAACACTTGAAGCTGTAAGCTAATGATAGTTATATAAGAGCAGATGCATGCTGGTGCAATAAACTGTACGTTTTACGTCCAGTGGATGCTTGATCTGATTAGTCGACTAATCGCAAAAATAATCGGTGACTAGTCGACTATCAAAATATTCGTTTGTGGCAGCCCTAATATTGCACAGCCCTAACGTAAGCCTACTACAACTACCTTGTTTTAGTTGTTTTTTAGTTAGCACATACCTTAAACTAGAGATGGCACGATACCACTTTTTTATGTCCGATACCGATACCGATATCATAAATTTGGATATCTGCCGATACCGATATGAATCCGATATAGTGTGTTTTTTAATCAATAAAACTGTTTTTTTAATATCTTGCTGCATTTTGTATAAGTTTATACTCAAGTTTAAATAAACAATAACACTAAAGCTATTCTGTTATACCTGTATGTAAAAAATACACTGCACCCAAAATATTTCATAGTTCAGCAACACTGATCAATCTAATAAACTTAATCCTCCCTATTCTGGTATTTTAAAGAGTACTTAGCAGAAATATTAAGCAACCTAACTAATAGGGTTGCAAACTCCCAGCAAAAAAAAATAGGGAACCACCCACCCTCCACCTCATGATGCTTAATCGATGTAATCAACTTTAATTTGATGCAGGGTGAAAAAAAAACAGCATAAATAATTATTTTTCAAGAATAATTAAATAGATTCAACATCTTTCTTCAACAGAATTGCAGAATTCACAGATGGTACCTTCTCAAAGAAAAAAGTACTATAGCTTACTAGGGTATATTAGACTTAACAGTTACTATATACAGTAATGGACTTCTATACATTTTACATCAGATTAAAACTTTGGGTGTAAGATTCAGATAATTATTTATTAAAAGCTAGGCATTTTAAATGAGAATAAGAAAGAAAAGTATGTCTTTGTGCCCCTTTCCTGTTAATGCCCTATCGGCCCCCTGGCTACACTTTGCTAGATCCGCCCCTGCACAGTTACCAGCCGTCAGCTACGTAGAAAAGGATCCTGGTGTAGAAAGTAATATTAAATAAATTCTAACAACAACAGCTTATCAAGGTTAAACGTGCTGCTGTTGTTCCGCCGCTGGTTTCCTCTTTCTGGTGCAAAGTGGACCAAAAACAAAGAAGAGAGACGGACTCGCAACAGAAAAGCCGATCAGCTGATCATTAAGCAGTTTCACGATTGAAGTAGCTGCAGGAAGGTGAGGGAGAGAGAGAGTCAGTCGCTCCATATATCGGTTGTTAAGCTTAACATGGGAACGCTTTACAAACATTCAGAGATGAACTTACACACTTGCTTTACTTCTCTCTGGGATAACTTCCTCGGAGATGAAATGCTGGTTTGGTAGCAAGGCTACAAATACACACAGCCGCTCTATCACGTGAGGCACACTGCTCCGACATGCTATGGTTATGAGCCGAGTTACGCCTTGTCGCAAGTTTTGTGAGGTGTTTTTTTGATATTTAATGGATCGGATTACATTTTTTATTTCTCGCCGATATCCGATCCAGTAATTTAGGTCAGTATCGGACCGATACCGATACGTAATATCGGATCGGTCCATCTCTACCTTAAACATAGGGCATAACCTAGATAGCTACTATCTAGGTTATGCCCCACTTCAGAATCTTCGATGTACTATTGCTGTGTGACTCATTACTATTACTGAAGGCTGCATTACAACCTGCTAGCTGCAAATAATCATGTGCAGTTCTGAAAGCAAACAGAAAGAAAACATATTACTGATACAGAAATTGTTTTCTATACGAGATCGCTGCAAAAACTGCAGCCTTACCTAATGTCCACCATACTGTTACTCATTTTACATCACGATTTTACTTTTATTGATTTACTTGGTATTGCTTTCAGAACTGCACGATTATTTATAGCTAGCAGGTTGTTACTGCTATCAATTAAGTCTAACAGTCTGAAATCTATGAACTAACTTTAGCTAACGCCAGCTAACAATGTTAGCTCGGTGGCTAGTAGCCTTCAGTTATAGCAATAATTCACATGGCATGTAGTTGTAAAAAGCATAAAAATATATAAAGTAATCCGGCCCAAAGTATTTAGAATACGTTATTCACATTGAGTAACTTAACGGAATACGTTACAAACTACGTTTGGGCCATGTATTCTGTAATCTGTAATCTGTAGTGGAAAACTTTTAAAAGTAACCTTCTCAACACTGCACAGATATAACCGCATACACTTTACTGTGGTGTATTACTAGTTTAGATCAATGCATTTAGATCATGCCCACGTGACTCACACGACGATCCCGCAACCCCCACACCTCCACAAATTTACACACCTGTATTGTGTGACTTTACCCTGGGTCTGATATTAAGCAGTCTTAGCTGACAGATCTCTTCCTCATACCGGACGATCATTTTTTCAATCTCTGAGAAGATTTCTTCTGCAGCAGAAGTTAATCTCTCCTTGATAAACTCTCTCAGATGCTGAACTGAAGACATTATTGCAACAACAACCGATACACCGCCAAACCAACGTCTTCAATCTTAACTCAGGATCACAACGGGATCTCTCAATGGCGCCATTGCCGCTCTTCTTCTTCTACTGAATTTACGGTAGGCTGGAGGTATCAAAGGCGTAATACTGCCCTCATCAGGTCTCCTGATTTCTCTAGTACGGTCCATGAAATAACAATATACAACTCCGGCTTCCTCCCACCATCCAAAGACATGCAGTTTGTGGGGATAGGTTAATCGATTAATCCAAATTGCCCATAGGTGTGAATGCGGGAGTGAATGTGAGAGCGACTGTATGGGTTCAAATTGTGGTCATAAATATTTTGTACTTGTAAATCAGTTTTGTACTTGTAAATCAGGATTTGTATGTGTAAAAAGAATTTGTGTGTGTGTAAAAAAGATTTGTATGTGTAAAAAGAATTTGTGTGTGCGTAAAAAAAAAAGATTTGTATGTGTAAAAAGAATTTGTGTGTGTGTAAAAAAGATTTGTGTGTGGACTTAGCCAAAAAATACGTGTGAAACTCTGTACTCAAGTTTCAAGTTACAAGTACGAATTTTGACTCTATTTTTCTTCCTTTCATCTGATTGGCCAATGTCATGTCAATCACAAATTTAACTATCCAATCAGAGAACAGATGGGTTTGGAGGGGTGCTTTATGGAGCTTCAGGTCCTTGAAGGGAATAAATGCCCTTTTACATGCCAGCCCAGCGTTTTCCTTCATCACCATGAAGGAAAACAGTCTGTGGTGGTCCGGGTTTTGTGATTTTTGTGTCACAGGTTTACGTGCCTAATACAGGGAACTCCAGAGCCTTTTAAACAGCGCTGCGGACCTCGTGTGTGTGTGATGAAAATGATATTAAATAAATCTCTTAGTGTGTTAATACAGGCGGCTACGGACCTGGACCAACTGCCCACCACAAGCACAGCGGCCGAAGCAAAATTATAGTAATGGGAACCACACCCCGCAAGAATCAGCAGCTGTGGAAGAGACAGCAGCGAGGAGAGAATTAGAGGAGAAATTAAGATAAGTTTTAACACATTAGGGCCGACAGACTTGTGGAGGTTGGGAAGGCGTCCGGAGCATCACAACAAAAGGTGAAACAAAAACACACACAAGCAGAGAAATGTGAGAGAAAGGCTCCTTTTAAGGTAATGCCTTGTTTGAGAAAAAGTTAAAAATAACCCGCCTACAAATGCACACTCACGCAATGAAAAAACAGCGTACACACATGAACACGTGAAGATTTTCCGGCAAGATTGAAGCAGGGAAATTTAACATACACCTGTTGTTTTTAATGATGAAGTTTATCCATTTCTAACAAATAAACCCTCTGGGTTGCAGGACAACAATTTAACTTCAAAGAAAAAGAAAATAAAGAGACTGGTATGACCAACCAGTGATGAAACAACAAATTTAGTGGTTAAGAGTCAAATTGTGAGGTGTTTTCTGCTGATTGAACAACAAGTGATTGGAAAGAAATTTCTCTTTTGTGAGTTTAAACATGAGCTTAAGAATTTGAACATGTGCATGTTGTCCTGTCAACTTGGTGGGTTATGAGTTAATTATATCGTGAGAAAGAGAATAAAAAAAAAAAGGGGGGGGGGAGAAGGCTTCTCCCCTCTCTTTGTAACACAGCCAACACAACATCATTTTCCTGTTCGTACACTTCTGTTTGTTTTTGTTTTGTTTTGTTTTTGTTTTTTCTCTTTATGTTTAATTACAGGCTGCTTTGCCGGCCCTGGAAGCCGAGGCTGACCTGGACTCCTGCTCTCCCCTCTACCATCTTTGACGTGACCCTGACCAAACGCTGCAGCAGCTGCACCCACAACAACAACCTGAAAATGTCAACAGTGCTGCAGGAAAAGGATCTCATGCAACAGAGACGGAGGGCGTTAAACCCATGGCCTGTTTCACTACACGGGGGAAATTTCCAGACAGCTTCAGCTGACAAAGCTGTGACGAGACACCCATTAAGCCCGAATGAAAAGTGAGGCCAAGCAACATAATGCTGACCTTGATAACTCTGCATTAACACTGTGCAGGGCAGTGATGGACCAACACGGATGATCGGGCAGCAAAAAGGGCGTGCCAGACACAGGAGGAGCAACTGAGGTCAAAAGGCACCTCAGAACGGACAAAACACAGAAGATGATGCAGGTTTCACCTGCGGTGAGCATGGACACTGGAGAAAAGGACTGCCTCAATTGGGGTCAGAACCAGGACGGACTGAACTTTGAACAGCAGCAGCAATGGTGGCAAACAGACTGAAAAGGAGGAGGGCAGGACCCCAGGGCATGCTTCAGGCCATGGTTTACCCAAGACACCAGAACAGGAAAGTGATGAACACACACACACACACACACGTCTACACACACACACGGATTCAGAATGAAGTGAAATATACACATGAACACATGTGCACTCGTTGATTGAGTGAGAAATGACACACACACACACACACTCACACACACCTAAATCGAAATGCTGATTCACTGAGAAGTGATCCACACACATACACATGCACACGCTTGTGCAATGAAGATTGATGCACACACACACACGCTGATGCAATGAAGAATGCTTTGCTAACAAATGCTTATGCTGATATGCAAAATGCTGCACACAAACATCCCAATACATAATTTTTATGAGGAGCCATTGATTACTTAGAATGTGTTTTATGTCACCCAGAGGGCATTTATGTAGATTTAAGGAACAAGGACTAAAATTGTCTGGTTATGAAAACAATGTCTGTGCGTGATGTCTGTTTATGGCTCGAGGCCTTGACTGAATCCTTTGCTGTGCTTCACACAGCCTGATAAGGAGCAGTGGTACAGAGTGAAAATGATGAACTAAGAGTCTAAGTTTTAAGTTGAAGTGCCGCATTTTCTGTGATTGAGATTTAATTCAAGGAGGAACAAAAGGTGTTACGGCACCTGAGGTTCTCATTCCCACACAATATTGTCCCAGGAGGAAGCAAAACTTTCCTCTGAATTTCTGGTTGATTTTTGGGTTTTGCTTAGCGCTAGCTTGATTTTATCAGTGAGCTTTGGGTTGTGTTCTTTCTCTAAGAGAGAGAGAGATGGTTTTATGCTTGGACATGTCTGCAACGGGTCCTAGTATGTGTTATTCTATTAGTATTTTATTGGTTACGCTTGTGTTTGCTTTTGTTACAGTGCACTGAGATAAGAAGATCGGAGAGGTGTGATCCACCAGTGGTGATATTTTGATATTTTGTGAGTTCATGATTTAACAATCAGCTCTTTAAACTAGGCCTGAAAAATTGAAATTTAAAGCGCTATGAAATATTCTTACTGGAAACATTCGCAGAGTGTGCTTCTCCATGATTATAATGGGCTTGGGAGAAATTCACTTATATGGGACACTGATCACATGAGAAGTCCTAAGTCTAAAAGGATTGCAGCGAGTCAATCCAGTCCAAAATCATAAGGAATTGTTTTCGTTAAAATGATGACGTCATCTTGCTGGTGATGGATGCTCGAATAGGTTGCGCGGGAGACTCCATTATCAACAACATCTGGTATGAATGTGTGTGAATGAATGCATGTGACTGGACTGTGATGGACTGACTTGATACTGAGACAAAGACTGCACGAACTTTAGGATTAGTAAATGCTGACAAACAATTCACCCAGCCGGCAAGAGAAGGGTGGATGCTTCGCTTTGTTTTGTTTTGTTTTTGCAGGAGCAGGAGGATAAGAGAGACTGAAGACTGAGACTGAGACGGAATCTCTCCTCCAAAGGGATAGCAGATGCAGGTTGGACCCTGCAAAGATGCATTCGTCTGAGTTGCGCTGGCGTGGCAGAGGCTCTGTAGCTGGTTACGGGAGTCTGAGAGACCACAGTGAGGTTGGTAGGTCTGGTGGCCATGTTGTTTGTGAAAAAAGGAGAAAACTTGTTTTTTTCTGAGAGAGAAAAAACAGTTAAATTTAAGTTGAAATGTTAGATTATTTATCCTGAGTGAGAGCCAGCCAGTGAACCTATCGTTGAGAAGGTAAATCCAAGCTGAGCGCGATTGGCTAGCCGGGGTGCGAGTGGAGCCGCCCCTTTGTTAAGTGATTGGCAGCGGGGCAGTGAGGGTTTACCTGGGAGGCGGAGTTGGTCTCCGGCGCAAAATTTCGAACGAGGTAAGCAGCATTCGGGGATGAGCCGGGGAGCAAACAAGAAGGAAAAATTGTGCGCTGGTTGCGGTTGCGGGCCGGTGCGGCTCGGAGCGAAGGGAGAACTTAGAGTTTGCGCTGAATTTGAGAGGGAGCTAGTAAGGGGGATCGTTTGAATTAAAAAAGACTAAGGGTTTTTTCAGGGTTTACCCTGTTATCGAATATAAGCTTTTGGGTATACGGGGGTTCCCTACAAGTTATTCTAGGGGTTTTGGAGAAAAACGCGGAGGGTTTTTAAGGAGTTTAGCTAAGGATCGGGTGGGAGCCGCGGGGATCGCGAGTAAGAACTTAGAGTGTGGGCTGAATTTGAGAAAGAGCTTGTTTGGAGAAAAAAGACAGGATTTTTTTTTTCAGGATTTCCGTGTTATGGAATATAAGGTTTTGGGAACAGAGGGGTAGCTAACAAGTTATTCTAGGGTTTTGGAGAAAAGAGTTTTTTCAGTAAGTTTTCTTTGCTGGGAGCCGCGGTGCGTTTATGTTCGGGGGGATCACACGAGTTTTTTGTGACTCTGAGTTTGATTTTAAATTTCTTTGTTCGGATTAAACAAACACATATAAATTGCGCTGACCCACCACCAGATGGGGTTTTTTAAGCATAAAAAAGTTAAAACTTTTTTAATAGCTTAAAAATAAAAGAATGCTATTTGATATATAAACGTTCTAAATAATCTAATAATTTATTATTTGGGGGGGGGGAAAGCAATGACCCATGAACTAGCATATTTTTTGCATGAATATCATAATTTTTATGAAAATCATATTTTTTATGAATATCATATTTTTATGAATATCATATTTTTATTACTTCCTTTATTACTTTATTGCTATTTTATTGGGGGCCATAAATCACTCAGTTTGAAATAAGGGGTATAATATCTCTCTCTCCTGTCTAATCTGAGGGATGTCTCAAGTGCCATTTCCATGCTGATGGGCCTTCTTTTTGCCCTCAACATAGACTATCCAAAGGAACTTAAGGGCATCTTTGAAGTCATTCAGAACGTCCTAATGAACATTGGTGGAAGGCGGTGCATCTCACTAGTGCATGGTCTAAGAAACAGACTCTTGCAGAAAGCCATGCAGAACTGTAATTGTATGCTCCTTAGTGTTAAGGACAGTTTTTATTTTACTGTTTGTTTTTTTATTCTTGCAAGTTCTCATTCTCACTTTTGTATGTCACTAAATGACTACACTTTACATTCCAGATTAGACAATTACTCATTAGTTCATGGTTTAAGAAACTTATGTGAACAACAATATAATGGTGGACTTTGCAGATGCTTATCTCATGCAAGTCAGTAGTTTTTCCTTTGTTTTACAATTGAGCAGACTCAAACTAAAGTTTCTGAAATATCCATCTTATCAAATGTTTCAGAAGCATGCACTCATTTTCAGAGATATTGGTTCTGTGGAATTTGTTGCAATTGTAAACGAAGACAAATACAAGAGTTTGATGTCTTAGTTGTTATAAACTGATCTTTACTGTCACTTATCAAATGTTTTGTACTATTTTAATATTTCAAGTTTTATGCTAACAGGTGTGACTGAGCACAATGAAGTTTAAAAATTTTGCAAATGTAAAGAATAACTTTTCTAAAATAGCAAGTGTTCCGTTGATACATTACATTAATGCAGACTTTATGTTGTTACTTCACAAGAATCACTACTGCTCCTAGAGTATTGGTCAGAATTTAATCTTCACCCAAACTGGGCTCAAGACCAAATTCAAATTTATTGTTTCACAGGGAGCAGCCTTTGAGTTTTGATGGATTGTGAGCCTGATGAGCTACGTCACTGATTTTTCTGTTTCTCAGATGACTAAGATGGCACAATAAATGGTGAATGTTGGGTGCTCATGAGTAATTGTCTTGTCATGTTCTTAAAACAAACTTTCTGCCTGAAATGATCAGATACACTTTAATGGAATCTGTGGGGTTAAATTAATTTAAAGGAATGTAGATATTTAAACCTGAGATCTAAGATGAACCTAACAGGTAGTTTTGCTGAAATGGATGTTAGAAAGCTAAAATAAAAAAAAAAAACTTAAGATGTTCAATACACATTTTTCTTTACATCCAGTCAATCAACTCTGATAATTAAAATGAAACTGATTTACAAGTTCACTCAGCTACCTTAAGGAGCTCAGTTAATTAATAAACTTAAATCAACTTAGCTAACAGATTATGTTAGTTAAGCTAAAATAGATTCCTAAGTTAAAAGAACTACTAAAGTATTTGAATTAACTAAAAAACCCAAGTCAACTGAACTAGGACAAGAGTTTAAACAATAGATTATTTTAATTTAGCTGAAAGGGTTTTCCCAAGTAAAAATGACAATTAAAGGAGTTGAACTGACTAACAAATCTCAGTCAACTAAACTAAGACAAAAGTTTAGACAACATGTGATTTTTCATCAACATAACATTTGGTTGTGTTACAAGAACAAACTCTATTTCTTGACTTAACTTAAAATTTTAAGGCAGCCCTTTACCTGATATTTTTAAGTTGAAACAACAAGTTATATTTTACAGTGCAGGGCTGGTATAGTGTGGAGAGCTCTGATGCCCTTGCAGTCATAGCAGTGCTCTGTCCAAGGTGCTAATTTACTTAGATCTTCACTGTAACAAGATTCATATGTTGTCTTTTGAATATTCAGTTCATAATCAAGCCAATCAGAGAAATAAGGAGGGTGAGAATAATAATCCGCATAGGATACAAGAACCTCGTAAACTCTGCCTGCATGTCCTGAGGCAGCTTGGTGAGCTGCCGTGTCACATGGGTCACACAGTTAGATTCAGTCTGGCCTGTGACTCAACTCTGATCTACCATCCAAATAAGTGCTCTCACTTTCAGTGCAAACTACTTGAGCCCACTTGTGTCACCACATGCAAAGTTCAAGGCTTCCATGAGGTCAGCAATTTTTGTAAGAGCTAGCTGGTGAGGTTGCCCATACTGCTCTTTGAAACTGACCATTGCATCAGTTGAAGATTGTGGGGAACTGGTGGATGATTCTGCTATAAATAGTGCTTCCTCATATTGCAGATGATCCCCCAAATTCTGGTACTTAAAGTGCTCTGTAGCATCCTCAGGCAGTGGATTTTCCAGGGCAACCTTCAGTCTTGCAAAATTCTCTGGGCTCCCAGCCCGAAAGTAAAGCGTGACCAATGCTTTGGACAGGTGGTGGGAATGACAGAGGTCGATACACACTGTCATCTTGCATCAGTTCTCCTGTGCATATCCATCAGGTGCTGGCTGTGCAAAAGTCTTATTACTGCTAAAACTTGCAAAGAAAGTCTAAAGTAAGTTTGGTCATCATAAATAGTGCAACTCCAACAGTCTTGAGCTACTTTATTGCTGGCTTATTGCTGCCTGAATTTCATCACTTGCTTACTCTGTATTTGTGACATTGAGCATGTTTCCTGTTTATCTTGGAGGACATTAAACTGAACTACTAACATTAGAAAACAATTGCAGTCAAACTTGTCTGACCACTCCTTGAGTGTGTGGTTTAGCAGCAGTGAGATAATATCTCCCAGAGAATTGAATGTGTTGCAGACTTAACACTCTGACTGGAAACAGGTTAAATAAAAAGAACAAAATCCAATAATTATTGAGGTTCATGGGGAATTTCATTAAAAGAGAGTCCAAAAGAAAGCAATAAATTGATTTTAACACTGAATTATACTCAACAAATTTAGGGAAGACTTCACACTGGGAAAAAATGTCTGACAATATACAGAAAAAAGAAAAGAACAGATCCACAAACTATCCTCTGTGACATGTGTGCAGAGGACAGGAAACCAGCAAAGAAGACGTGCATGAAGTGTGAGATCTCCATGTGTGTCCAGCACCTCCAGGCCCACCTGACCACACCTGTGTTACTGCAGACTCATCCTCTGACTGAACCCATCTATGGCTGTATGTGGGAACACCAAATGTTCTCAGCAGGGCAAGCTCCTGGAGTACTACTGCTTGGACGACATGACCTGTGTGTGTGTGTTTCCTGTGCCATTGAGGACCAGCACCGCCTACACAATATGAAGACCTTCTCCACAGCCCACAAAGAGCTCGTGGAGAAGCTGAAAGCTGAGCAGCAGATCTTACAGGAGAAAACAGACAATGAGAATGTGAGTCTGGAAAAGTGGGAGAAGAGTGAAAGAGAGAAGCTGGGTCGCTGCAGTGTGCGTCTGATTGAGGCTGTGACTAACCTGCGTGACATCTCTCTGACCAGTGTCCAGAGCTCAGTCTCTGCTCGTATGGTGTCCCTGAAAACCAGCAAGAGCAGCACAGAAGGAGAAGGACACTTTCAGATTCCTGCAGATGTATTCTCAGGTGCATCAGGATGTGGAGAAGGCCAAAGCTGTGGATCTGAGAAAAGGGCTGGAGCCGGGCAGCCATCGGGACAAACTGGTTGAGGAGACAGAATGGGGAGAGGAGACAGAATGGGGAGAAGATGGTGAAATAAGCGTTTCAGTTCTGGGGATCATTGCTGACTCTGGTTGATCCTGAACACCACCAGGAGCTTGTTCCCACTGATTCACACTGGATCTTTGAGCCACAGTCTCTGGGTCCTGGCATGTCGCTGTCCAAAGACAAGAGGAAGGTTTTCCACAACAGCTGGCTGGGACAGTGCTGTGCAACTCTTCTAATCTGCTGTACCAAGACAGCCAGCAGCTATCAGAGGTGGGTGGTCAGTCTGTCCGAAGAGTCTGATTGGATGATTGGTTTATGTGATAAAAAGTGTGCAAAGAACTTGAAGGATGGAGCTGTGTATGGACTGTGCTGGGAAGACAAGCAGCTCAGCAGCCTCACAACAAAGAGAAATGAAGGTTCTCAGTCATCCACTTCACAAGGTTTGAAGGTGCAAAATACTGGCACAGTCAAAACTGGAACCCAACTCGTGACAACCTCTGCATTAATCACATATCAGCCTGCAACACCACCTGAAAAGGTGGAGGTGTTGTGGAACTTTGCTGCCTCCACACTGTCCTTCTTCAGGAGAACCGGACAGCACCAGAGAGAAGAAATCATCACAATGAAGCTTAAAGTAAGCATCAACAACTGGGACCTGGTCCCATTTGTCCAACTGGGAAAGCAAAATATCCACAGCACGACCCAGCAGCTAGTGATGTGCGATACTGCATATTTTGGTATCGATCCGATACCAAGTAAATACGGGCCAGTATCGCCGATACCAATACCGATACTTTTCAATAAATAAGGTGGATGCCTCATTGAATTGCTAAATCGCAATTAATTTTCATGACCTTAAGTTTTTTTTTGTGATTTTTCCTTTTGTATTATTAATTACTTAAAATCATATTTACTTAAAAACTTAAAAACATAATTAGGAGAAATAATTAATTTATAATTAAATAAAAAATGCTTTATTATTGTGGCAGCCGTGGTCTGCGATGCTGCTGCAGGTGAGATGGACTCACCTTCATTGCATCTACAATCATGCCTCACCGGCTTAAAACCTGTGCGCTGCTTGTGCTGTTGTTGTTTTTGGTGTTGATGTGTATAGCTGGCAGCAGGAGGCTGCAGCTGTTTAATGTAGGCTACTGTTACAGCAACCGTGTGATCACTGTAAGGGTGGACAGCGCGCGACTGGGGGTGAGCCGGAGGCTGGCGCGCCAGCGGACCTGCCAAGCTGGAGATGGAGGTCGAGGTGCGGGGGGTCCTGCCTGAGGGCGGCATGCTGTCCGCTTGGCTGTCTGCCCAGCTGCCCCTGAGCCCCGGCTCACTTCCACTCCTGCTCCGCCGCCTCTGCTTGCCATATGGTGGCCATCAGGCCAGCTCCCGGCTTCCACTGGAGGCGCGGGCGACCGCCAGAGGACACTTCCCGTCGCTGGGCCGGGAATGGGCGCCGACGGTCCGGGCCGATTCCCTCGCCTGCTCGCGGGGTGGGGTGAAGCTGGCAAGGGGGTATGTGGCAGGGCGTGTTCTGCGATGCCGCTGCAGGTTTGGTGGTGGTGATGTGTACGGCTGCCAGCGGGAGAGCTGCAGCCGTTGAATGTACTATTACAGCAACCGTGGGATTATTGTAAGAATAAATGATGCGCGAAGCATGAAAATGCCATCGGGTCTGCCGTGGTGGCGATCTTTTTTTTTCCTTTTTTTTTTCTAAATCTTAAGTGCACACAAACCAGTAAACAAATTAAAACAAATACTGTTGATAAACTATAATACAAAAATGACAATTAAAATTCTCAACAACAAAAACAATATATATTATTAATATGTAAACAACTTAACAACCCCCAAAGTGTCTAAGTCACGTGACGTGTCAGCGCAACACCGAAACATAAGAAGGGGGGGGGGGAGGCAAAGTGTGCCTGCTCTCTGCTGTCACAGGAGCGGCGAGTCCAGCGACCTGGCTGTTTCGTTTTTACCGAAAGCACAGCGTAGCAAGCAAGCAGAACTCAAAGTAAAGAATCGATCTAACCAGGCTAGTATCTATCCGATCCCGATCCCGACTTGGGATCGATACTATCGATATTTGGATCGATCCGCCCACCACTACCAGCAGCAGCAGTGGAAGTGTTCATGTGGGAAAGTTTACTACTGGGATGGTAACAGGTACCGGGATCATAGTTCTGGCTACCCCCACCAGTCTGTTTGTTCCTGTGGAAAAGCTCTTAGTGTCACAGAGGTGGTTTGTAAACTTTGCTAATTATAGCTCTTTTTTTTCTTTTTTTCACAAGATGAATATGAATTTAAGTCACTGATGAATTCAGTGTGATGAATCTTTTGTTATGAATTTGTAAAATTTAAAGAGTAAACAAAATTCAAATCAAACATAAAATGCATATTCACTTGCATGTTTTACAATTTCATAAATTTTTATGTTTTGTTCCAGTGTAGCAACAAAGTCTTATAGTTTAAAGTTTTCTGCTTGATTACACCTGCAAGTTGAAGATGTTTGTCTCCATCTACTGTTGGTGCTCTCACACAGCTCTTTGGTCTTATTAATGAGAACAAAGAAACTTCTGTTTTTGATACACTGTAAATAATTTGATCGATAATAAATTAAGTTGATTTTTAGTGTTGAAAGTTTTTATTTGTTTAATTAAAGTGTTCACAGTTTTCTTTTTGTAAAAATACATAACGAGAAAATAAAGGAACCCAGCAAGGGAACATCATCCATAAGATATTATGGGAAATTAATAAATCCAATCAATGGCATCTGATCAGCCGTGTTGGTGTTGTTCCTACGATATCATAATAACTGTAACTGATCAATCGTGATGTCTGAACTGTTCAGTTAGCATCTGACAAGAAAACTCTCACTTGGCTAACAGAAAACCTAACTCAATAATATGTTTGCTATATTGCATAAATTAACAAAGAAAACACTTGTAATGTTCACCATTAGTTCCAGAAAGAGGTTAGCATACAGAGTGATAAGTAATACATCGCTTTCATTATCTGTGTACATGCTATAAATGATCTAATCAGTGAGTCTGTCACGGACTGCGCTGGCAGACCGTGGGGATGAGGGGAAACAGGACTCAAATGCTGGACTTTGTGCGATGAAAACAGGGCATTTATTTACAGTGAAGTAAATTATACACTACAACAATAAATCCCCAGTCTGGTCCTGACTCCCGTGCTGTGTCCACTTCCTAGAGTTAGTGTGTCTCCGCTCCTCCCTGTCCCAGCACCCCATGCTGGCTGCCCTCTCGTTCCCACAATCCTAGGAAAACACAGAGGCAGCCGTCAGAAACACCACAATTGCAGCAGACTAACCTTCACTAACTTGTAAGGAGACTAACGTGAAGTCACACAACAATCCAGCGTCAGAGAGAGTTCCACCACACACACACACCCACACACACACACACACACGCACACACACACACACGCACACACACGCACAAGGACGAGGGACAGCAACATTAAATATACACATGTCCATAAACTAACTACAAAGTCATTTTAGTTTGAAGCTGTGGAATGTTTTTATTGACTGGGTGAAATGTAATGTGAGTTTTTGAAATATAAAAACCAACTTTGTTTTTCAGCTTCACTCAGATATGACAAAGGAAAACAGGTTTACATACAAACAGTGTGAAATGGTGAAATGAACTGTGTGAAAGTAAATCCTGTAAAATGCTCTTCTTCTGAAGCTAACATGAAGGTTATAATCATTACAATAAATCCATTGAACGTCTCGCTCGTAAAAGGAAACACACACTAACTTTGGTTTGATCAGGAGCAGCTGTACCAGTTAAGACAAAAGTATAAATAGATTCAACAACATTTGTGGCTTTACGTACAGATGCTTTTGCTCATGCAAACAACCACATCGCCAACACCACCTGTTGCTTTTGATTCACACTGTTCTTGGATCTACTGTCAGCTGTGAAAATGCGTAACCATGGCAACAAAGACGTTAACAACGCTCGTGGCCTCGTAACCATGGCAAGAACCATGGCAACAACCCGTAACCATGGCAACCACAATGCCGACAATGCGTAACCATGGCAACAACCATGGCAACAACGCATAACCATGGCAACAACCATGGAAACAACGCATAACCATGGCAAAATCATGCCTGTTTATAGAATCATGTAGAGACATTAATGAACTCACTGACGTTGTCTGCAGCTATATCTCCTTTTGCAGAGACATGATTATCCCTTCAAAAGTTGTGCATTTTTTCCCTAACAACAAACCATGGTCTTCAAAAGCTCTTATGAGGCTGATTCATGAAAGGAAAAAAGCTTTTACTGAAGGGAATATCTTGAAAGTTAGAGAAATTAGGAAGGAGATCAGATCAGAAATTAAAAAAGCCAAAATAAAATACAAGGATAAGGTAGAGGCAGAGATGGGTAGCAATAACCTAAGGGTGGCCTGGGCAGGCATGAAACACATGACTGGTCACTGTTACAGTGACTGTAATAAGATCACTCTGCCTGGTTTTAGTTCAGACTCTCAGTTAGCCAATGAGCTGAATAGATTTTATTTGAGATTTAATGATAATCATAATCCAAGGAATACACTTGATTTCTTAATAGAGAGCACCAGGGGCCCCCCAGCTTTGTTCTTTGATGAAAGAAGGGTGGGAAATCTTTTTAAAATGAGTAAGATTAATAAATGTCCAGGTCCTGATAATATATGTGGCCAGGTGCTTAGAACATGCGCTGAGCAATTATGCAGTATTTTTTATTATATCTTTCTTTTATCTCTTCAGCAACAGAAGGTTCCAGAGGTATGGAAAAAATCAATTATTTCTCCAGTTGCTAAGACCACAAAACCTACATCATTAAATGATTTTAGGCCTGTCGCTTTAACATCCTTAGTGATGAAATCCTTTGAAAAACTTGTCAGGAAGGAGATCCTGCAGCAAGTAGAGAAGCTTATAGATCCACTACAATTTGCATACAGGCCTTGTAGAGGTGTGGATGATGCAGTGGTCACTCTGTTGAACTACCTTTATCGCCATCTTGATGGCGCCAAAGCTCATGCTCGGCTCTTATTTATTGATTTTTCTTCAGCTTTTAATACTATCCAGCCACATCTTTTAGTTGATAAGCTT